>NC_071988.2:199472500-200097500 GCF_028885655.2 Pongo abelii
TTTCAATCATTAAGGAAATGCAAATTAAAACCACAATGAAATATTACCATGTACTTGTGAGAATATTAATATGAAACACACACACACATGACAGTAGCAAAAGTGAGCAAGGATTAGGAGCAACTAAATATCTTGTACATTGCTGTTGGGAATCTAAATTGATAAAATTTATTGGGAAACTCATTTAGGTTTTATACTAGCTCTAAGTACGATGTGGAAATTTTACTCTTAGTAAATACCCAAATAAGCGTATGTATACTCATAGCAGCTTTATTTGTGCTAGTCATTTAAACAAATGCTAAACCTAGCTTAAATAACTCAAGATGATAGAAATCAGAATATTGATGATTTTGGGGAGAGTGCATAATGTCAGGGAGGGACATGAGAGAAATCCCTGTGATGCTGATAATTTTCTATATCTTCTGCTGAGTGATATTTATGCTAGAGTATTTACTTAATAGTTAATTTTAGATCTATATATCTTATGCAATTATACTTTAATAATAAAAATCGATGCCCCCCCCACCAACAAAATGAGATAGCAACTTAAAACTGTCCTTAAGGAATCACAGTTTTACTTATCATCAATACTTGGTTTAGAATACCAGCTGGTTCTAAACTCCAAACCCTTAGGGCTATATATAAAAGAGACCTAATTTTAAAACAGTTTATAGACTAATTAGTAAATTATGTAAATTCCAATTTATGTGTTCTAAGAGTTTATTCTTTGTTGTACCTCATTAACATGCAAAAACATAGCATTTTCATCATTTACCTTTATTGACCCATGTTTGCCTCTTATGTCCATAATATCAACATAGTCATATGAATGCATTACATTTACAAATATTTATATGCAGTTAATATCTAATAGAATTCAGAAAAGTCTGATATTTTTAAAAACTTGTAAATGGTGTGAAGAAATTAATTTTGAAATTCCCATTTTCCTCACTACCCAGCTACTGAACTGGGAAAAAAATTATTATTTCTAGGTTGTAGACACAAGAGTGGTTTGAGCTTGGGCTTGTCACTTAATCTCTTTGTTGGGAGGTAAGTTACCAGAAATCAATAGCCTATTTTAGACAGTCACTGAGGTTGGTTCTAATTCTAACACACTAACTTAAATGTAAATTCAAAAGGATTCCCTGAAAGAGAGCATCTCAATCAGTCTTTTTATTGCTGCCTGATATGGGGAATGCCTCATTTTCTCCATAATTTTCTTGATTGATTAAATCAGGAATTAATTGAACATAGGTGATTATTTCCAGCTTACCCAGCATCAAATATATTGACTTCTCTTTGATTGGGCAAGTTTTACTTAGTACCCTCCAAGCCACAGTTAATAAACCATCACTTACATTTTCCCAGACATATTAATCACGTGACAGATGTTTACTGCCTAAAGAGACACCAACTTATAAAGGACAGATGTAAATAGAAGAGTTAATTAGGCCTAACAATCAACCTCTTAGATTTTTACAAAAGTGTGAACTCAATGCCACAATTTGGCATGACTTGTGTTTCAACCATATTTGATTAAGGCAAGTTTTAAAGTCTTCCTTGGAAAAGACAAACTAGCCCATTTTATATTTTAAATTATTTACATTATATTTTTCTGATCTTTTTTAGAAATGAATTATTTTCAAAGTACAATTTGACATAAATAAATTTTTTTGTGTGTTTTTTTGAGATGGAGTCTCACTCTGTGACCCAGGCTGGAGTGCAGTGGAGTGACCTTGGCTCACTGCGACCTCCGCCCCTTGTGTTCTAGTGATTCTCCTGCCTCAGCCTCCTGAGTAGCTGGGATTACAGGCATGTGCCACCATGCCTGGCTAATTTTTTTGCATTTTTAGTAGAGATGGGGTTTCGCCATGTTGGCCTGGCTGGTCTTGAACTCCTGACCTCAAGTGATCCACCTGCCTCGGCCTCCCAAAGTGCTAGGATTACAGGCATGAGCAACCGCTCCCAGCCAACAAAATATGTTAATATCAAATGTGGCATAAATTTAAACAAAGGGAATATGTAATTGTTTCAGTCAGGCTGTTTCAACAAAATACCATAGATTGTGCAGCTTAAACAAGAGATTATTTTGCACAGTTCTGGAGGCTGGGAAGTCCAAGATCAAGGAGGGAGCCCATTGTTTTCTAGTTGGGGGGAGAGGAAGCAACCTGATCTCTCTCTTCTTCTTACAATGACACTAATTCCATAATGGGGGCTCTACTCTCATGGCCTCATTTAAACCTATTCACCTCCCAAAGGCCCCACCTCAAATCATTACTTTCAGGCTTAGGACTTCAATATATGAATTTTGGAGAGACACAAACATACAGTTTACAATAGTAATTTTACAAAGAAAGGGACAAGAGCATTCTAGGCAAATAAAACCGTACACAGAAAATCACAAGGAATATAGGAAAGTAAGTTACAAATTTCATCACAACAGAATAAGGAAGGCATGTAACGGGAGATAAAACTGAAAAGGCAGAGTTTGATCACACCAAAAGAGATTTTTATGATACATGGAGGCAATATTTTCTTCTCAGCAATGAGTGTTCATGAAAGATCAAGAGAAGGGTGACAAATCAAAGCATTACTTTAGGAAATTTTAATCCCAAAGAATGCTTGGAATGTAGCAATGGAAGATTTTTCCAAAGAGTATATAAAAATGCCTAGCATATATTAGGACCCCAAAACTATTTGTAAAATATTGAATATACATAATATTTTACAGGAGTATAATATTTTAACTTTGAAGGGATATATATCCCTATTTTATATATATATATATATATATATATATATATCCCTATATATATATATATCCCTTTAAAGTTACCTCATATATATATATATATACCTCATATATACCTATATATATATATACCTCATATATACCTATATATATATATATATATATATCTCCCTTTAAAGTTACCTCAATTCCTTTTTGTGAATGAAGAATAAAACTTCTGTGTATATACATATATATATACTTATATATATATAAAATTCTGTGTGTATATATATAAAATTCTGTGTGTATATATATATAATTCTGTGTGTATATATATATACTTCTGTGTATATATATATACACAGAATATACACAGAATATATATATTCTGTGTATATATATATATACTTCTATGTATATATATATAAAGGGATATATATATATCCCTTTAAAGTTACCTCATATATATATATATATATACCTCATATATACCTTTATATATATATATATATCTCCCTTTAAAGTTACCTCAATTCCTTTTTGTGAATGAAGAATAAAACTTCTGTGTAATGAAAACCTCTACATATCCTTTCTTCCTGGAATAGTTTCACCCACTTAAAGACCTCATCACAATCCACAACTACAAACACAACACACACACAAAGCCCCTTCCAACACACATTGTTCTTTATTTTAAGCTTTTCAGCCTCCCAGAAAGAAGAAATTGTGATTTCTTTTCTAATAACATTGGGAGCTTATTCACAATAACCAAGATATGGAAAACAAACAAAACTAAGCATAAATTAGGGTGTCCCTACTAAAATCAGACAAAGTAGTCAGAACATTATATAACAATAATTTTATAACAATAATTAACAATGTGTATGCATTCAATATCAGAGCATCAAAATACATAAAGTACAAACTGATAAAGCTGAAAAAGGAAATAGACATATCCATAATTATGGTTGGATATTTCAATATTCTTGTATCAGAAATGTATAGAATAAGAAGACAGAAAATGAGTAGAAATATAGACTATAGACCAGAACAATATTATCAACCAATTTTATCTAATTGATATTTATGGAACACTCCACCGAACAACCATAGAAAATACAGAATGATATACAGAATTATTTTCAAGTGCATGTCAAATATCTACCAAGACAAGTCCAAGGACCATAAAACAAGTCTTAAAAAAGTTAAAAAGATCAAAGTAATACCAAAAAAATTTTCTGATCACAATGCAGTAAATTAGAAATCAGTAATAGATAGCTATCTGACAAATATTCAATGTTGACAAATGAAACAACACATTTCCAAAGACCTATGGATCAAAGACAAAGTCATAAGAAAAATCATAATATAGTTTTAAATGCATGAAGAGAAAAATAAAACATCAAAATTTAAGATGCAGTCAAGACACCAATAGAGGCAAATAAGGATACAGGGCTAAAGTTAAGGATATAACCTTCTTCTCCAACTGGTGTGAAAGAGAAAAAAATTAAGCCCACATAAGGCAAAAGGAAGGAAGTAATATATGAAACACAAAACAAAGGAAAACTGGAAAAAAAATCAATAAAATCAAAAGATTTTTATAAATTGTACCAGTGAAATTGATACACCTCTAGCTAGATTGAACAAGAACACAAGGAGATAATAAATATTACTAAAAAAAGACAACCTATAAAATTGGAGAAAATATTCACAAACTATGCATCTGACAACAGCCAAGAATCTGTAAGGAACTTAAACAATTCAACAAGCAAAAAAATGAACAACCCTATTAAAAAGTGGGCAAAAGAGGCCAGGTGTGGTGGCTCATGCCTGTAATCCCAGTACTTTGGGAGGCCAAAGTTGGAGAATCACCTGAAACCAGAAGTTTAAGACCAGCCATGGTAACATAGCCAGACCCCAACTCTACCAAAAGAAAAAGGAAAAAAAAAAAAAAAAAGTGGGGGAAAAGACATGAACAAACACTTCTCAAAAGAATACATTATAAGTGACCAATAAACATATGAAAAGATACTCAACATCACTTATCATCAGAGAAATTCAAATCAAAACTACAGTGAGTCAAAATCAAAATCACACCAGTCAAAATGAGAGATGCTGGTGAGGCTGTAGAAAAAAGGGAATGCTTATACACTGTTGGAGAGGGGAGTAAATTAGTTCTTCCACTATGGAAATCAGCTTGGTGATGTCTCAAAGAACTTAAAACAGGGCTACCATTTGACTCAGCAGTCCCATTACTGGGCATATAGCCAAAGGAAAATAAATCATTCCACCAAAAAGACACATGCCACTCATGTGGTCATAGCAGCACTATTCACAATAGCAAAGACATGGAAACAACCTAGGTGCCCAACAATGATGGTGGATTGGATAAAAAAAAAGTGGTACATATATGCCCTGGAATACTATACAGCCATAAAAAAGAACGAAATCACATTCTTTGTATCAACATGGATGCAGCTAAAGGCCATTATTCTAAGCAAATTAATGCAGTAACAGAAAACAAAATACTGCATATTCTCACTTATAAGTGAGAGCTACGTCTTTGGTACTCATGGGTGTAAAGATGGAAACAATAGACACTGGAGACTACTAGAGGGGGAGGGTGGGAGAAAAAATGTTGAAAAATAGTTGAAAAACTATTGGATATTATGATCATTACATAGGTGATAGGATTTTTACATCTACATTCATAAGGAATATTGATCTGTAACTTTCTATTTTATAATATCATTTGTTTTTTCTTTTCATTTTTTTAATCAAAGTACTGTTGGCCTCATACAATGAGTTGGGAGGAATTTGCTTCTCTTGTACTTGCTGAAAGAATTTATGTAAAATTAGTGGCTGGGCACAGTGGCCCATGCCTGTAATCCCAACACTTCGGGAGACCAAAGCAATGATATTACAATATAAAAAGCTGCAGAACAATATCCCTCATTAATGTAGATATGAAAAGTCCCATCACCTCCAGGTAGTGAGCATAGTGTCTAATAGTTATTCAACTATTTTTTAGCCCTTTTTCCCTTCTTCCCTCCTCCCTCTAGCAGTCCCAAGTGTCTGTTGTTCTTATTCCAAACCTCAGTATCACGCAATGTACCCATGTAACAAACCTGCACATGTACCCCTGAAACTAAAATAAAAGTTGAAATTATTTTAATAAATAAATAAATGTTACTAAAGCCAAGATGAAACAAATATCATAACTGCAGGTGCTGCATATATTAAAGCAATAATAAAAGAATATTTTGAAAGCTTAATGCTAAAACATGATAATTTAGATGAAATTGACAAATGCCTTTAAAGACAAAAATTACAAGCTACTCAAGAAAAATAGAAAAGTCTGATTAGTTATATATTTATTAAGGAAATTAAATGTATAATTACCAAAACATTTTCTGCAAAGAAAACTTCTGGCCCTGATAAATTATACACCAGTGCAATTATACACTAGGAAGAAATGATACTAATATACTAATTTAAGGAAGAAATGATACTAATTTTGTTTTTTTTTATTTTATTTATTTATTTTTTCCAGACAGGGTCTTGCTATATTGCCTAGGCTGGAATGCAGTGGCATGATCATAGCTCACTGCAGCCTCAAACTTCTGGGCTCGAGTGATACTCTTGTCTCAGCCTCCTGAGTAGCTGGGACTACATGTGCACACCACCATGCCTGGCTAATGTTTTAAATTTTCTGTAGAAACAGACTGTCACTATGTTTCTCAGGCTGGCCTCAAGCAATCCTCTTGTCCTGGTCTTTCAAAGTGTTGGCATTACAAATGTGAGCCACCGTGCACGTTCAGTAGTTTTATATAAATTATTTCAGCAACTTCAAGAAAAGTAAACACTTCCCAACTCATTGTATAAGGCCAACATTACCCCCATTAAAAAAATAAGATGGCTGGGTGCAGTGGCTCTTGCCTGTAATTCCAACACTTTGGGAGGCTGAGGTGGGAGAATCACTTGAGCCCACGAGTTTATGACCAGCCTGGGCAACATAACATGACCTTGGCTCTATAAAAAATACAAAAATTAGCTGGGAGTAGTGGTGCACACCTGTGGTCCCAATTATTCAGAAGGCTGAGGTGGGAGGATTGCTTGAGTCCAGGAGGTTGAGGCTACAGTGAGCCATGTTTGCACCACTGCACTCCAGCTTGGACAACATAGTGAGACCCTGTCTAAAAAACTAAAATAAAATAAAAATAAATGAAAAAACAAGAAGCAATGATATTATGAAGAAGCTACAGATCAACACCCTTCATAAATGAAAACATACAAATCTTTAATAAAGTATGAAAAATAGGATCCACCAACATGAAAATCTTAATGTATCACTATTAGTTAGGGTCTACCCCAGATATGTAAGATCGGTTTAGCATTCAAAATAAGTTAATGCAATTTAGTGCATTAAAACAACAAAGTAAGAAATCATATGATATTCTCATAGATGCAGAAAAAAAAGCATATGATGAAATTTAACATAACTAATGATTTTTTTTTTTTTTTTTTTGAGACAGAGTCTTGCTCTTGTCGCCCAGGCTGGAACGCAATCTCGGCTCACTGCAACCTCCGCCTCCTGGGTTCAAGCAACTCTCCTGCCTCAGCCTCCTGAGTAGCTGGGATTATAGGCGCCCGCCACCACGCCTGGCTAATTTTTGTAGTTTTAGTAGAGATGAGGTTTCACCATGTTGGCCAGGATGGTCTCAAACTCCTGACATCAAGTGATCTGCCCGCCTTGGCCTCCCAAATCACTGGGATTACAGGCGTGAGCCACCGCACCCGGCCATGATTTTTAAATATCCCAGAAAATTATAAATAGAAACGTACTCCTTGACCTGATAGAGGACACTTAAGAAAAATTTACAGTAACATATTAAACAGTGAAAGACTGGATGCTTTCCCTTTATGATTGGTAGCAAGACAAGAATCTCCAATTAAACACGATATCTTCCCCATCTACACCTACTTTCACCACTTCCATTTAACATTGTATTGGAGATTCTAGCCAATGCAACAAGGCAAAAAAAGTTTTAAATAAAATAAAGAGCATACAGATTGAAAAAAAAAAAAAAGAACAAAAGCTCACGATCCTGTATGTAGAAATCTTAAGAAGTCTACAAAAAGCCACTACAAAGAGTTTTAAAAAATTAGTTCAGCAAATTCATAGGATATAAGGATAATACAAAAATCAAAAATCAATTGCCTTCTAATATACTAGCATTTACTGTAAAACTACAATAATATAGTCAATGTTTATTATTGTATGAATAGAAATGCAGCTTAAACAAACAGACTGAGACATGCATATGTAGCCAATTGATTTTTGACAAAGATGTGAGTTACTTCAATAGAGAAGTACCTTTCAGCAACTGATATCCATTTGGAAAAACAATGAACCTCAACTATTATCACATATTTTGTACCAAAATTAACTTGAAGTTAATCATAGACACTAATATAAAGGCCAAAACTTTAAAACGTGTATAAGAAAACATAGAGAAAATTTTCACAATCTAATATTTCTTAAATGAGACCCCAAAAGCCCAAATCAAAGGAAAAAAATGATAAATTAGAATTGGTCAAAATAAAAAATTTCCATTGCTGAAATAAAATACCAACAAAATGAAACAAGTTTTCTTCCACATGTAGGAAAATAATATTTACTAAAAACATATCTGACAAAGGATTGAACTTCAACATATAAACAACCCTTACAAATCAACAAGGGAAAAAAAAATCTCACAAATGATTTCAATGGATCCTTACAAAAAATAGGTATATCAATGGCCAATAAGCACACGAACAAACATTTAACACATTAATCTTTAGGCAAATGCAAAGTGAAACCATAATGTGATGCCAAAACACACATTAGAATGACTAAAAGAAAACTTAGAGACTGTAATAAAATTAAAGTTAAAAAGATTTACTGTATTTGGGTTCTCCAGAGCATAAAAGGATTTACTATAAGGAATTGGCTCACACAATTAGGGTGGCTGAGAAGTCCCAAGATCTGCTGTTGGCAAGCTGGAGACCTTGGAGAGCCAGTGGTATACTTCCAGTCTAAGTTTGAAGGAATGACAACCAGGAGAGCCAATTGTGTAAGTTTTAGTCCAAAAGGCAGCAGGTTTGAGATCCAAGAAGAGCTGATGTTTTAGATTGAACCCAAAGGCAGAAAAAGACCAGTGTTTCATCTCAGGCGGTCAGGCAGAAGTTCTCTCCTACAGGGAGGTCAGCCTTTTGGGTCTGTTCAGGCCTTCAACTGATTGGATAAGGCCCACCCACATTAAGCATGGCAATCTGCTTTACTCAGTCTACTGATTCAAATGTTAACATCATCTAAAACACCCTCACAGATACACTCAGAATAATGTTTAACCAAATATGTTGGCACCCCAGTCAATTCGACACATAAAACTAACCGTCACACTTACCATACCAAGCCTCTTTGTTGAAGGAAATGTACAAACCCGTTGGGAAGAAGTTTGGTAATTTCTTATAAAGTTTTAATGCACTTACTTTATGACCTAGTAATTAAATCCCTAGGTATTTATCAGAGAAATAAAAACCTGTGACCACTCAAATACCTGTGCATAAATGATCTTTATTAATAGCAATTGTTAATTATTGTTAATAAAGATTATTTATTGTTATTTTATTTTATTTTAAATTCTGGGATACATGTGCAGGTTTGTTACATAGGTGAATGTGTGCCATGGTGTTTCGCTGCACCTATCAACCTATCAACTAGTTATTAAGCTGCACATGCATTAGCTATTTAAGATTATTTGTTAATAAAAATTATTTATGTACAATAAAGTCAAATCTTTATTGCTTAGAAATTTGTGCAAAGAACAGAGCAGCCCACAGAATTACTTGTGCATAAGTTATTTTTATTCTTAATTGCTAAAAACTGGAAACAACCCTAGCATTTATCAACAGACAAATGGCCTAAAAATGTGGTATTCATAAAATGGAATATTTCTCAGCAATAAAAAGAAAGAAATGAACCACTCATATATGCAACAACACAAATATCAAAAATATACCAAGTGAAAAAAAAAGGCTCGTACAAAAGACCACATACTATAGAATTGCATTTATATGAATCTCTAGAAAGACAGATATCATCTATAGTGACAGTAAACAGCAAGAGTTGTCTTCGCTTTGGGCTGGAATGGAAAATTTTTTTAGAAAAGCTTGTAGGAAATCTTGTCAGAGTGATGGAAATGTTTTCTATCTCGATTGTTGTAGTGGTTACCCAGGTGTATAAATTTGTAAAAACTGTATGGACAGAATATTTATGTCCCCCCTACCAATTCATATGTTGAAATCCTAGCCCCCAGTGTGTTAGTATTAGGAAGCAGAGCCTTTGGGAGGGAATTACGTCATGGGCATGGGATTAATGTCTCTATAAAAGAGACCCCAGAAACTTCTCTTGCTCTTTCTCCACTATGTGAAGATAGAATGAGAGGTCAGCAACCTGCAACTAGAAGAAAGCCCTCACCTGACCATGCTGGCACCCTAATTTCAGATGTTCAGCCTCTAGGACTATGAGAAATAAATTTCGTTGCGTATAAACCACACAATCTGTTGATGGTATTGGTACTTTATTATAGCAGCCAGAACTAAGACACTCATCAAATTTGACATTTAAAATAGATACATTTTGTTATATGTAAAATTTATCTCAATAAATTTGATTTAGGGAAAATAAGAATACACAATAATGTCAGAATTTAAGACTGATCAAATATGAAATTGTAAATTAAATTGATAAATTTAAATTGTTAACGAAACCTGGAAATTTAAGAATAATTACTAGTAACAAATAAAAGTGACTACAATTTATTGAGTACTTACTAGCGGTAAGATACTTTGCTAAACACTTGAATACATTATTTTATTTTATGTTTTAAAATTAACCCAAAGGTTAATACTATTAATCCCATTTTAAAGATGAAGAAACTAATACCTAGTGAGTTCACATTCCTAGACGACATTCATGTTATCACATTCAACTGAGTGGCAAAGCTAGGTCCTGGTTCCAGCCATGAGTAACTCAAACTACTCCATTATATTTTATTACAATTTTCATTACATTTCTAGAGGAATAAGAATAGAACCATCTAGAAAAAAATCTTAGATGGATTTTATATTTAGAAATAACAATGTGTAATTGAGAAACTTGATTACATTTCACATACTTTTAGAATTGCTTAAGCATTGCTAAGAGTTTGGAATCCTTTGCTAAACATTTGCTTTATGTCTCAGCTGACACAAGTAGATGAGAAATAAACAACACAAAGCAGCATTGTAGTACAAGCTCTGGACCCCAGACTTCCAAAGGAAAGTGATTTACCAACAGCTCATTAATGTAGCCCGCCGTGGAGCAGAATATGTGTAGTTGAATGGTTTCCATGCCACTGATGCGCGTTTGGTTTCAGGGTATCAATCTGAACTACAATGAATCTGAAGTTAAAGTTGGACTGCTTCAGCAGCTCAACTCCAGTTGATTCAGAGTTATTCAGTGGTGCTTCTGTGGGGTCATGAACTGAACTAAACCCAAAGGCCTGAATTCCTTTGTTAACCCTGAAACCACCCCAACTTCCTTATATTCCTTCAGATCAGTGAATTATCGAGAAAAAAGTCTGACCTTCAAAGTTGTTTGGAACAAATCTGAGTTCAAAATTAAGCACAACCTTGCTATTTTTTTTCTAACTTCTAATAGAATATGTTTGTATAGTCATTTGTTACTCATTCAGAAAACTAGGAAATACATAACTTTTGTTCTCCCAATTCCATTGCCATATTCCAAATACAAAAAAAGTTATAATTCTAAGATTAATTATCTCAATGAGGAAACAATGTTAGAATCTATTTAAGGATAAAGTCATATTCCATGAAGAACATATATTACCAGTCATAAATTAGTTTTTGACAAAAGGAATTTAGGCCTGTGTTACCAAATACTCATTTATAAACATAGTAAAACATGAGTTTTACAGAATATCTTTAGATTTCTATGGGGAAAAATAATTTCCCCTTCAGAAAAATACTGGCTAGAATTTACGTGGAAAACCACTCATTTTGAAACATTAGTATATTTGGATCCAGCATATGATATGAAGAACATTATTCTTTGAGACCTTTTAACATTGAAGTGCCTGCCCAGTGGCTCAGACCTTACTCCTTTTCTCTTCTTTGTGTATACTCACATATCTACTCTCTGTATATACTCACTTTACTCTCTGTGTATACTCACTTTGTCTACTCTATGTGTGTACTCACTTATGTATTCTCTGTGTATACTCATTTATCTATTCTCATGTCCATAGACTGACAGTTCCCACAGTCATCACTCTCATTTTGTGGCCCTCCTGAATTGTACATTGAACTGTTCTTTCAACCTCTCCACTAGGATTTCCAACTAGACGTGATCTCACCAACTCTACCCAAACATATTCATCTGTACTCTTCCCCATCTTACTTGATTGCAACTCTGTTCTTCAGGTAAGTATGCCAAAACTCTTGGAATCATCTTTAACTCCTTACTTTTTCTCAAACCTCCATCCAAAGCATCAGCAAAATCTTTTGGCTCTACCTTCAAAATATATCCACAGTTGAACTGTTTGTCACCAAGTCCACTGCTATACCCTGATTCAAGCCACCATCTTCCATCTGGTCTTCCTGCTTCTATTCCAGTCCCACCATAACAATCTAGTCTACACAGAGCAACCATCTTGATCCACTTAAAGATCATCTCACTTTTCAACTCTATCTACTGAAACCATGCAATGGCTCAACCAGGGTCAGTTACCAAAGAAGTCAATGCAATGACCGTGGCCTACAAGACCTACATTATCTACTTGTCCTCCTATTATCTCTTTGACCATATCTTCTACCTCTCTCCCTCCTTGGCCACATTGCTTCATCTTTTGCTATTTCTCAGAAACTCCAGACAGATTTCTGCTCTCAACTTTTGCACTAGCTATTTATTTTGTGGAAAATTCTTGCTCTAAATATCTAAATAGGTAGCATTATCACTTGTCTCAAGTCCTCCCCAAATGCCACCTATTTTATGAGGTCTAAGCTGATCATTTATTAAAACTTCAAATCAAATTCCCCTGACACACCTCATTCCCATTACCCTGCTCCATTTTTCTTTACCATGAGTCTCCTTCTGAAACACCATGCAGTTTACTAATTTATTATATTTGTTGTGTTTTATTGGTCTCCCCACACTAGAAAGTGAGCTCCGCAAGATGAGAAATTTTCATTTCTTTTTGCTCTGGTATCTCCAGTGAGCTGAGGACAGTGCTTTATACAAAATACGCATCTTGTTGAACAATTGAACATATAAACTATAAGACAGGAAATTTCTACCCATTCATTCAGCCAATATATTGAATGCCTACTGTGTGCCAGTCTGTGTACTAGCATTAGGATATAGTAGACAGAAAGAGATACATGGTACCTACTCAAGGGGCTCACAGCCTGTTGGGAAGACCATCAGATGCTCCAGTCCCTTATATAAAACAGCATAGTATTTTAATAAAACCTATGCACACCCTCCTGTATACTTTAAATCATCTCGAGATTACTTACAATACCTAATTCAATGTAAATACTGTGTAAATAGCTTTTTCAAATAGTTTCCATCTGTGGTTGATTGAATCCATAGAGGAGGAACCCAACGAACATGAAGTATGTGCAAAGTTTGTAAAGTGAGAAAGATTTTTAAATGACCAGAGTTTTTGGAGCATAATGAATGGATGGGAGAACAGAGCCAGACAAGGTTAAAGAAGTTAGCATGGACTAGATCATGCCCAGCTTTGTTGTCTGTGAGAGGGTTTTAAATTTATCCTAGGTGCACACTCTCTCTCTCTCTCTCTCTCTCTCACACACACACACACACACACACAAAGATGCTAAAGAGAGTTAAATGCAATAATGATGTGATGCCATTTTGGGATTTGCACTGTCATTCTGCCTATTGTATATGGAATGACGTTAAAAGAGAACAGAAGTAGAGGCAGGAAAACCAGTCAGAGTGCAATGACATTATTTTCACTGAGGGATGACAGGATGACATACAAATATGACCTGGGTGGTGACTGTTGAGAAGGAAACATAAAGTATATTTTTAAATTAGGTGGTCAAGCTGGTGATGGATTAGATATAGAAACAGATATGACTTCCCAGTTTCTATATAAGCAAACGAATGGATAAGAAATAGGTATTAAGATAATAAATCACTAACTGACTTTATGGGAAGATTGAGATTAAGAAGCAAATGATGAAAAGAAAAAATTAGGTCCATTGTTCAAGTTTATTTAGGTTCACTTTTGTAATCATTCTATATTTTACATACTGTGCCCCAAATTGCCCTGGAAGGCTCTGCAAGAATGCCATGTCTCACAATTTTGTACAGAATGAACAAAGGGCTGGATATTTCCATGCATAGCAAATCTGTTACGTGGTGTCCATTATGACTAATTCTGAATATCATATTTTTTGTTTGTGTGTAGAGTTAGTCTTCCTCAATTCTCACATTAATGACCCCATTTTGGAAAAATTTAAATCTGCTTAATTCCCCATTATTTCAACAGTGAGTTGTGAGTTTCCTGGGCCTGGGTACAGTAGGTGAGACCAGGTGAGGAACCAGGATTTGGCCAATAGCAAAGCTTGGGAAGGTATGCAGATACCCTGAGTCCTGATAGAATAAAACCAAGAGCAGAATGTGGATGGCAAATGAATTGTCAAGATGCAAAGCCTAAGTATATAACAACAGTATTCTAGAATTCCAAACTTGGCAATAGACACAATAAGAAACACAATGCAAGTATACAGCTATGAAAAGTCCACACACAACAGAAAAGTCGTAGGCAGAAGTGATGTTCAAGAGTTCAGATGTATAGGAGTTCTGAGGTTTCCACCTCAAAGTTTAAGCCAGTTTTGGAAAAACAGATTGAGAAGAACACGGAGCTTGGCAAACCAGTATTGCAAAGAGGTCCATACAATAAAGTAGACTGTCGGATGTGAGGGCGATTTGGCTGTGACATCTGTTACCCCATTGATTGCCAGGGTTGATTCAGCTGATCTGGCTCCATGTGTGTCCCTCCTGAAGCTCACACTTGGTTGAAGAGGACCACCATCCCCAATAGAGGAGGACCAGTCTTCAGTCAAGGGTATATGAGTAGCTGAACTTCCCTGCTAGAACCTCCAAACAAGCTCTCAATAAAGTAGAGTCATTGCAGAGCAATTTCATCTGGTCTAGTTTTTAGTACTCTTCCTGGATTACTGGCTGAGGAGTAAGAAACATGGACCAGATGAAGTCAATTAAATCCAAAGGCAAGAAAATATAGGAACTGTTGATTACAGTAGAGAATGGTTTCTTTGATGAGCTTTCAACTGCATCCCCTCCCCACTCAAACGATTTTCTGTTGCCTATGTTCCACCATTAAGTTTGACAACCCACTGAGGGATTAGACTGATAATTTAATGACAGTCTTTTAGAGTTCTAAGACTGTATTAATTGAATATGTAGTATCTTATTTGCTCTTTTTCTTACCTGTATTCATAAAAGTTAATCTCAAAGAACAACTACTTTGTTCTAGGCCTTAAAACAGTCATTAGTGAGAAACTGGTAAACATGTAATAAATCCTCCTATCGAAAAAGAATAGCACAACTGTAAGTTTCCATTTCAGATTCTAAATATCTATTTTTCTTGACTCTGCATGCTGCTAAATCACAATATCTAAGGCACAGTACCATTAAAAAAGTATCATATCTCAAATAAGCTGGTATATATTTAAAACACCGCATTATCACTGTGCTAAATGAGATAAGATCTTTTTTTTTTTCATATCTCTGGCTAGAAGTAGGCAGAATCTTCTGTGAATTCCAGAGAACATTACACAATACCAGATACCATGAGCATGCTCCAAAGCCAAGTGGGAATGATGTCTGGAATTTAGGGTCCTGCCAGTTTTGCACATCTTGAAGCAATATGGTTCATAGCAACGTAGAGGTTAGCTGTCACAATTCTCAAGTGCCAATTCAGTATGCAAAGGAATATTGTTTTCACACATACTCCATTCTGTCCCCAATGTCTGAATAGAGCCCTTATATATGCTGGGCATATTGTCAATGTGTATTCCTATCTTTCAGATATTGCTTGTAAGGTAGGAATACATGTATTTTAATATAATAGTATTCCTGATTTTATTTAATAATTTATATGCTCATTTGTTACAAGGGTATGAAATAATACCAAGATTAAGCAAAAGAATTAAGGTAAAAGAGAATCAATTAGAAGAGTAAGATAAAGCTAGGAATGAGTGCGGCACAGAATGCAAACCCCTGGAGCCCAGTACTCTGAAAGTTCTGAGGAGGGCCACAAACTTGGCTTTGGATTTTCTGGAAGCTCATGAGCATACAAGAGCATAATCAGTTGCATTACTGGTAGCATTCATAAAATAAAAACAAACAGTAACCAAGATTAGGTCAACTATTCCTGGTACTGAGTCAGGAGGGACAATTTTCCCTTAAGTCCTCACAGATATCACACTGCATAATGTAGTAAACCATGTTCCTGATAATATCCCCACAAGAATCACATTCACAAGCCTAAGAGCCCATCTCTCTCCACTTGGGCCCATTCCAATCTTTTTTCCATTCTCTACTCAATACTATCATTCTAAGCTAAAACCTAATGATGTTGCCTTGATTCTTAAATTCTGTAAGTGGTTTTCCATTGCTTTTGGAAACCCAAAATCCATAAGGTTACATATAAGGCTCCATATGTTCCAGTCCTGTATGCCTCTCCAAACTGCATTAGAACGGACTCCTCAGTTGAAGTTGTGTTTCTTTTTCATGGACTCTCAGAGAACCAGGTATCTTTGCTCCAGAATAGTCATTTAAGTTCATAACTCTACATTCACTGGTGTGATTACTTAAGTAATGACTGCTTCTATATCATTAGCTCCAGGAGACTTAATTCCTTGTCTACTTTTGTTTACAGTTATTTTTGCCATCAACAAGCATATTTCTGACTCAATAAAAACGTGAATGAATCAATAGATGGATGAATAAAAAAATGCAAGAAGTGAATTTTTTATTATTTAAAACCAAGGAATAGTATCAAATAAAAGTGCAGTTTGGGGTGGGGAGTTACAATTAAAGGCAATTCAAACACATCACTCTATGATTTCCTACCTTGAGGATAGATTTTAGTACTGTCAAACTATCCCCTGGAACTATTTTAATCTTGACCAAATTTTAATAAGTATTGAGCAACTGGGAGTTTAGAATATATTTTTCACATGTACCTATTAATTATAGAATATTCGATTCTGACAATCACCCATTCTGGATAACATCCAGGACTCTAGATTGACTCATTGAGACACATCTCTATGTACAGCCACTCTGATCTAAATGTCCCATCTGTAACACGGAGGTGGGTTGTGTAGAGTGAACTTAAGTTTCCCTGAAAAAGAGCCTATGAGGTTATGTGTCTAGAGTTATTTAAGAAGATAACACATACAGGCAATAACAAGCAGTAATTATTCAAACGACAGAAGTCCACTTCAGCCACATTGTTGCAATTTCTTTCAGAAGTAAGGTTTTATCCATTGAAAATCTCAATTTATATTAACTGAAGTGTGTGTTACAGAAATCTAATGGCAAAGTTAACATTAATAGTTTTTCACTAACTGAAAATTTACCCCAAAATTATAGTCCCATATTTGGTTTCAACCACAAAAATGCCTTTTCCTGGAAAGCCCATCAACTTTTCTCAAGTGTTTGTGAATTATTATTATTATAAGAAAAAAATGTTAACATTTGTAACATTTACCAGTCTTGGAGGCTTGAGAAAACTCCAAAAACATTTGCAATCATTTTGAGTTAATTTAAAAAGTCAAGATAAGGCTCAAAAAAAGAAGAAAGTACTTCATGCATTGCACACAGTAGGGATTCAATGAAAGAATTCTGAGGTTAATTGAATGACTGTATGCTGTTTCTTAATGTTATATTGTAGAGAAATTAAAGATATCTTAACATATGAAGTGTAATAGAGTTAGCAAAATGTTAATGCCTTACAACGGACTACATAAACTCACGTTAGAGAGAGAAATCTATCCAGAAAATGTAACTTCATTACAGATTATCAAGGTTTCTGCATGATTCTATAAAACAGGAGGAAAAATTAGTATTATATTATCACAAGCTTTCTGATGAAAAATGAGGTATAAATAGAGAATAAAAAGAAAAGAAAATAAGAGGCAATAGAAAAAATGTTTAAGATGAATTTGACTTTTGCCAAGAGCTAAAAATGGAGACACACAAACTTCCTGTGTTCTTTTTACTGTGTTTACATGCAATAGAGCCACTTTAGAAATGTTTACCTCTCCAGTGTGGATTTTGTAAGGGAAAGAAAAGGAAGGAAAGGAAGAGAAGGAAGGGAAGGGAGGAAAGAAAGAAAAGAAAGAAAGAAAGAAAGAAAGAAAGAAAGAAAGAAAGAAAGAAAGAAAGAAAGAAAGAAAGAAAGAAAGAAAGAAAGAAAGAAAGAAAAAGAAAGAAGGAAGGAAGGAAGGAAGGAAGGAAAGAAAGAAAGACAGAGAGAGAGAGAGAAGGAAAGAAAGAAAGAAAGAAAAGAAAGAAAGAAAGAAAGAGAAAGAGAGAGAGAAAGAAAGGAAGTTTCCCTTGCATGTGTTGTCTTCTTTTTTACTCTGTACCTTTTATATCTGTCTCTGACTATATTCCTAAGAATCGTGATCTTTCTCCCTCAAACTAATAGACAGTGGATAGGAAAGGAGATCTCAAGGGTGCCCAGACAGTGGATAGGGAACAAGAGCTCAAGGGTGCCCAGAGTCCTGCTCTGCAACTCAACTCTGTTGCCTGTGTGCCAGAAACCGTGCATTACTCTTCTTGCAAGTTAACGAGCTAGCATGTTATTGTTTCATAGATGCTAGCAGAATACATGAGACTCCTGAGCCAGTAACAAAAGATTTTTATTACTCAATGCAAAAGCATTTGTCAGAGCTTCAGGCTGGTTTGCACTGGTTTCTTTCTCCCCTCCACCTCTGCCCCATTCTATAGAACAATACTTAGGCTCATACTTTCCCTAATCAATGATCATCCCCAGCTCAAGAAACAGTCAGTGAGCTGCATTCCAAAACGGGAACACTGAACTTTTCTAGTAAGAGGAGGCAAGCCTGCTCTACAGATGGAGGGAGAAATTCCCTCATTCCTCAAAGCTGCTCATTACAAATACCACCATGAGAGATGGTCCAGGTAGAGAGTAGCCAGGACCTTGCATTCCTTGCAGACTCATTCAGAGACACTCAGGGTCAAGGGAGACTATGCACCCAACACTGTGACTAAGTCCCAGTCCTTCTATCAACATGGCTAAGCCACCCTTCAGGTCCTACCTCAGGCTCTGAATCCACACTGCCTGGGTGTGAGTCCCAGTATCACCGCTTATTAACTGTGTGACACCGTGCAAGGTACTTAACCACTTTGTGCTTTGGTTTCTCTGTCAATAAGTGGGATCCTAATAAAGCCACATCCTAGGATTAAATGAGTTAATGCATATATTGCATTTAGAACAGTGCCTGACCATAGTAAGCGATCTTTCTGTTTCAGTTCTTATTTTGATTACCATTTTCCAGTTATCTTTTGGATAACTTCATATTTTCCCATTTAAATTCCTCAATCGGGGTTTCATGAGAAAATTAAATTCTAATGGCCAAAGACCTACATTGTAAGCAATGACTTAATTTCTCACGTATACATCTAGAATGGTACTAGCTTCATACCATCCTTGGAAGAACTGAGAACATAGTGACTTGAATTGCTTTCACTGTTCTATACTTCAAATTAGGTATCGGAGTTTAAAAAGGCAATTATTGGCTAGTCGGGCACAGTGGCTCATGCCTGTAATCCCAGCACTTTGGGAGGCTGAGGCAGGGGGATCACCTGAGGTCAACAGTTCGAGACCAGCCTGGTCAACATTGTGAAACCCCATCTCTACTAAAAATACAAAAATCAGCCAGGCGTGGTGGTGGGTGCCTGTAATCCCAGCTACTCGGAGGCTGAGAAAGGAGAATCGCTTGAACCTGGGAGGCGGAGGTTGCAGTGAGGCGAGACTGTGCCATTGCACTATAGCCTAAGTGACAAAAGTGAAACTCCATCTCAAAAAAAAAAAAAAAAAAAGACAATTATCTTTTGCCACTAATGGAGACAGCATTTCACTTCGGGTTATGTCATATGTCATTGGCCAGCCCGTGGGGCTCATATCTTCCCTAATCAATGACCATCCCCAGCTCAAGAAACAATCAGTGCTATTTGCCCCAGCAGTCTATCTTGTTCACCAACGTGCTGCCAGGGCCTAGCACCAAGTCTGATACCAGTAGATACAGAAAAGTGATTTATTGAATCAAACAATGAAGGGTATAGCATGGACCATCACTGCTAGCTTATCCCTCCTCCCCAACTCTATCTTTACTTGGGCTTGACTAATTATAACATGAATGATTTTAAAAGACAGCTCATTTCTCTATTTGGTTTTGGTCTGCAAAAAGTAAAATAGAGAACTTGGGAAGTTATGTGAGAATACGTGTGTTCCCTAAGATAAAAATTTTATAATACTCTTTGCTAATTTTTGCAGCATGGCAAAATTAAGGTAGTTTAGACATATCTGTAAGATTATGAGAAATGTTCCAGGTGTATTGCTTTCTGATGACAAAAATGAGAAAACCTAGGGAAACAGAGTTGACAGATCCTAGATTATTTTCTTTTAATACATTATGTCTCAAATAGAATTTCAGGAAGTCCTCGTTCGTATTCAATTCAGGTTTACATATTCTGACATGAGACCCATGTGCTTAAATATCAGGCTGTCAGAAGGCAGAATTATATCCATTGTATGTGGTTTGGCACTTGACGAATTATTGGTCCTGGGAGCCGTCCCACTTCCATATGAGGCTGACCACAGGCTGCTTGAAAACAAAATATTTTCTCAACAAGGATCTTTTTAAAATATTTGAACTCTGGCAAACAACAATTGTGAGCCTCACATTCTGATTTATATAAGGAATAATAAATTATGGCTTGAAAAACGTTAGGACATTTTGTATCAACAATTTTTGCAGATAACATATTCAAATTCTTAAGCAAATCAAAACAAAGAACTCTTAGAGAGCATTTGTGAGCTCAGTGCTGAGCTAGTGGGCATATGGAAAGTTCAGTGTATATGATCTGCCTTCAAGAAACTTCGAAATTCTCCACCGTGTTCTCAGACATCTGGCTCCTGCAATCTTTTGACTAGAAAGTATACCTCTTCTGAAAGAAGGTTTACTTTGAATGTACATCATATTTTAAAAAGAGAGCAGCCTGTAATCTCAGCACTTTGGGAGACCAAAGCAAGTGGATCACCTGAGGTCAGGAGTTTGAGATGAGCCTGGCCAACATGGTGAAACCCTGTCTCTACTAAAAATACAAAAATTAGCCGGGCATGCTGGTGCGCATCTGTAGTCCCAGCTACTTGGGAGGCTGAGGCAGGAGAACGACTTGAACCTGGGAGGCGGAGGTTGCAATGAGCTGAGTTTGGGCCACTGCACTCCAGTCTGGGAGACTGAGCAAGACTCCATCTCAAAAAAAAAGAGAGCAAATCCAGTCAGCAAGCTAACTAATCAGATGTTTCAAAATAGCCAAATAAATTGCTCCTTAATGTTATTTTGGAATTTTATTTAATTCCTATGTAATTTAATTGTATACCCAAACTACGTTTCTTCAGTACATTTCTGAAATTAGTTATGATAATTTCATGATTTTTTTTCACAAGTTAATTTTAATTTTCCAAGTCCCTATAAAGTCTCGAACTGTTTTGGCTTGATTGTCATCTTTTAAATTACTTTATATAGATACATACTGCAAACTAAAACTGAACTGCCATATGATTGAACTTTTCTCCTACCTGGAAATGCCCCCTGACCAAAAACATTGTCCTATCAGTGTGCTTATATATAACTAAGAGGTCCATTACATACCAGTACTTAAAAAAAAAAAATTCCATGAACCCAGGGATGAAATGCTTTCTCCAAAGCTCTCATGTTCTAACATTAAAGGAAAAGAAACTGGACTAATTTGCTATTGTTCACACAGTGCTTCTTAAAAAGAAGAATGTGAACTTCTAAATGCTATAGGTAGGAGGCCCCACTACAAAGCCCTCTCTAGATGTGGCAAATGGAATTTCCATGGCCCAGCTGCCTTCATTCACACTGTTACTACCGTAGTCACTTCCTATCAGTAGGAAGATAGTGTTATCTTATTTGTTGCTAAAAGCTCTCAGAAGCTCATTTATATGCATATTTCAATTCAACATAAAAATACAAACAATAAAAACATAAAGACAGCAATCTGCATTGCACTCCTAAATCTGCTCTTCTTTTCTAGAGTGTATTAAAAATTTGAGTGGGATTAAAATGTAAAGATTATTTATCCCATTGTCTTTCAAATAAGGAAATTTAAACTAACAAAGATTGTAACTGGCCCAAGATTAAAACCAGAAATAGATTAAAATGCATTTGTTAAATTAATAAAAAAGCAAGGTGATGTGTATTCACCAGATTGTTCACTTTTCCTGATATTTAAATATTGTGAACTTCAAAGTACATTTCTTAGACACTTTTCAAAATACAATAGTTTTTCCAAGAGGTTACAAATACATTAGACTATCTGACATCCTACCTCCCTCCCCCTCCCTCCCTCCCTCCCTTCCTCCCTCCCTTCCCTCCCTCCCTCCTTCCTTCCTTCAACAACGAGCTGTGAAAATATTGCAGGCACTGCATTTGTCACTAGAAATTAACCAAAAAAGGCGGGGGGTAAGAAATATTTTGGGCCTCAAAAAGAGAGCAGGCAGATATCCAAAGTGCTAAGATTTTCTGCACTAAAAGGTAAAGTTGCAATTAATTTTCTCTATCACACAAATTTTATAGGTTCTTCGGTTCAAAAGGAAATTATACATCAAGGTAGGTGCTTTCCTTTTACTATATATGGTAGTTGGTTTTTACTGCAGAAAAAAATTAATATGAAAGTAGAAGAGTAATGGAAAACACTTTATAGCTGACTTTGCACAGCCATTATATCACAATTTGATTAATGCACCTAGTTAACATTTAAACGTCTTAAGAGAAATATTTTTCTCGTTTACAGCACACATTTTTTCCTTTCCCAAGCTTAATTTAATGGGAAAACTCCCACTGATATAATTGTTAATGCTTGAGAATTTTTGTTTCTGTTCACAAAACATGATATACATTTTTATGTGCTATGTACTATATGTGTTGAAGCAGCAATAACATTTCTCATAGCCTTGCAAAAATAAAACCTAAATTACTGTGGTGATTTCAACAGCAAAAAATCCTAGATTTAATTAATAGCAAAGAGCTACTCTTCCAAAGATTAAGTGAAGATTTTTATTTAAATCCAACTCAGCAAAGAAAATTGGGTTCTTAATTGTTATTCAGTATCTGCCTTGTAGATTCAAAATGACTTCATTTTATTATCTGGTAGCAAAATTTTACTAAAAGCAATTTTCTGATTGACTTGCATTCTGACATATGAATCATTAAAAAATAAAAGTTAATTAATCAGACTTTATTGCAACCAGCACTGTGCATATTGCAATCTCTAACAGCAACATCTATGTGTAAAGATGATTCCTGCAGACTATTCTAAATAAGTTATCTGGATTCGGCTTGCAGTTAAATATGCATAAGCAGCACACTACTTAATCAGAAATAAAGATTTCTTTTTGTAATTAAAACAAAGATTTAGAATGGATGAAAGTGTTCTTCACAAACTCAAATTTATGAATTATAATTGCCCCAAAAAGGATTTATTTCTTGTGAGAGTCATAGCTGCAGACTTTATCTTCCTAAGAACACCATCAATTCATTTTAAAAATTCACACCTGCTATCAACTGAAATTAACTCATATTTACTAAGTACCTTTTTATATAAGGTTTTCTTTTTGTCCTCAAGATACAACCTGAATTAATATATGTTCTTGGTAGGATGCATAGGTTTCTGCAGATATATATTTCAAAGTTTCATCAAACATTTTTTTCCTTTGTTCCCAAGTTTTTTATTTAGAATATATCTCAGAAAAATGAAATTATAGTTGAGAATGAATTGATATTATTTCCATGGGGATAAGATAATTATAGAGCACATTTGAATCACTAAGTCCTTAAATTTTTTATTTAGAGTGAGGTGATACATTAGCCAATTGATGATAATATAGAACTTTGATCTATATGTTTACATTGGATAAAATATATTTGCAAATTGAGTTAAGTGACAAATGTAATTGCTACCATTTACAATAAAGTAGACATGTTAGTTAGATATCTTCCTTATCTAATTTTATCTCTAACTTCATAATTAAAATTTGTGAGCCAGAAAGTGGAGACACCAAGGTTAATGATTAATCTCTCCAGTACTAAACTAATTCTGTTGTTAACAGGGTGAACTTGGAAACATCCTAGTAGGAAACACCCACTGCCTGTGAAAGGAAGAACAGATCTGAGTAAACATATGGAGATGAAAGTGTGTGTTTTTTTACTTTCTTAGAGGTGAATCCATAAGCTCCACACGCCCTTGTGTAGCTTGTCAAAGAAGGCTTTTCAGAGTATGCCACAACCAAGTTGCTGAGTGCTGAGTAATTACAGAGAGTGCAATATAACCATGTAAGGAAGATGCTGGAAGGCATCGTGGACACAGAGAAGCATTTCCTGGCTGGGAGTGGTGGGGTGCGAGAGTCAGGAGTGAGGCTGAAGAAATTAGCATTATTACCTCAAAGTTGGATGACTGGTGATTAGGGAGTAGGTTAAAAAGCCAGTTTTATTGTTAAGGATGATCTCTAAAGATGGACACTGAGATACTCGAGGAGGAAAGAAAAGAGCTTTTATTGGAGGATTGTGAGCCCTTTCAAATTATTAGGCCCAGAGAGACATTAAACTGAGACAGCAGTCACATCCTACTCCCCACTGTGAGCTATATATTCATCTATTGAAACTGCTTGCCATTGCTACAGATAGAGATGCATTAACCTAATAATGCTCCCAGGAGACTATGTCCTACACCCCATAGCTTAACAATGCATAGCCAATGACAAATCAGTGTGATTTCTTCAAACCAATGGGCATTCCTGACAGAACTTTGTATCAGCTAACTCCCTATCCCTTTTTTTTTAGAATTAAAAACCTGCCTATAATAAAAGCCAAACAGAGCTCATATTCAAGGTTACTTGGGTCTGAGTTTTCCAGGCAGGTGTCCTCACTTTGGCTCAAGTAAACTCTTTAAATCACATTTTGGGCTTCAGCCTCTTCCTTTTAGGTCAACATTTATTACCTGAGTAGTGTTCTATAAGAAGTCCCAGTTCAAGTGAATAATTTTAACAAGTCCCACGTGGTGGTCCAGCTATCTGGAGTGAGGCTTTTCCTGCCTCCCACCGTCTCACCCTGAGGCTTCCCTTTCGTTAGGAGACAGGAGATGTCTGGAGTCCTGAATCTTTAGTCTGTTGTGCAATGTGTGAAAAGGACCTCTGGGTAGAGTCTTGCTGGATACAAAAGAGCATCAGTCTAACTGGAAAGATTAATGAACTGCCTCCTGCCAACAAGTGGCCTTCAAGTGATAACAATGAAAACGACTGTTCTGTGGCGCTACCTCACCCTCCAGCACCTCCGGGGCACAGGTGATGGATAATCCTGAGTTCAGAGAAGCTCTGGCTCCACAACTCAAAGCTCCTGTCCACACTGGCATTCCGCTGTGCTCTCTCCCTGTGCCCTGATGTAGAAGATCCTTTCTTCTAGGTTCCCTTTGCATTATAATTGAGTACTTATTAAAAATGCAAATTTGGCCTGGTGCGGTGGCTCACACCTGTAATCCCAGCACTTTGGGAGGCTGAGGAGGTTAGATCACTTGAGACCAGGAGTTTGAGACCAGGCTGGCCAAGATGGCAAAACGCTGTCTCTCTTAAACATACAAAAAATTAGCCAGGCGTGGTGGTGTGCACCTGTAATCCCAGTTACTCCGGAGGCTGAGGCACGAGAATCGCTTGAGCCTGGGAGACACAGGTTGCAATGAGCCAAGATTGTGCCACTGCATTCCAGCCTGAGTGACTGAGCCAGATTCTGCCTTAAAAAA
This sequence comes from Pongo abelii, assembly GCF_028885655.2. Taxonomy (NCBI): domain Eukaryota; kingdom Metazoa; phylum Chordata; class Mammalia; order Primates; family Hominidae; genus Pongo; species Pongo abelii. Next base: position 199,498,474 of record NC_071988.2, read on the forward strand.
AAAAAAAAAAAAAAAAAAAAGCAAATTTCTCAGGCCTAAATAAATTGGTCTCTCTGGAGACTTGCATTTTTTGAAAATCCCTCTTGTTATTTTTATGCATGCTTAATTTGGAGAACCAAGGTAATAAAAAATATAGAGAGTATTTACAATGGATATCTATCCATTTTTGGATATCCATCAAGTATTGGGGAGAAAAAAATTAAATATGAGGATTTAAGTAATAATTCTTCCAAAAGGTTATATTTAGTTAAACACACGACTTGACGAATTATTTTTGTTAGAAGTTCAAAATTCATTCCTATGGTTAGTCTGTTTTTTAAAAATACGCTCTTCTAAGTGTCTCCATCATCCTCACCTGAATTCTTGTTAAACACACAGATCACTGGGTCCTATATCTTTGATTCAGTAGACCTGGAGTGTAACGAAGAAATCTGCATTTCAACAAGCTCCCCGGTTTAATACCTTAAATCTCTAGAAAATTTGCAAATCTCTTGTTAAAGGAGAGAGAACTTCATGTGGGTTCTATTTCATCCTAACCATTGGCTTCCTGTCAGAACTATTTGAGTTCAGTTTCTTCATCTGTAAATTAGCTTAATAATATCTTTCTTAAAGTGTTATTATGAAGATTTAAATGAAGGTACAATATAGAGGGATACTTAGCAGACAATAAAGAACTAAAATAATATTAAATTGTTGGTAGAACAAAGTTCATGAGAGATGAGTGTGTAACCAAGAAATGAAAGCGAGGGTCCGGAGGCTGGCTCTGTTCTTTGTCATGCTCGGTGACCAAATGGGAAGACTGTGTCCTCTGATGCTGATCTTTGTGTACGCCTGAATTACACATCATGACACAAACAGAAAGTTACACAACCCAATTTCCTTTTTAGCTTTCTAATGTGAGGTGCTTGCTCTATCCCCCTTTCTGTCTGCCTCACTCCATTGGTTAATGTTTTAAATTCTGTGTTATAACCTGAAACAGTGATGAAGTGCACAGGATACAGGGAAAGCAAATACTTCTAACGGGTGTGTTTTGCTTGGCAAATCAAACAGGAGATTTTCACTAGAGTATTTTAAGTTAGGTGAAACTGAGGGTGCATACTCCATAAAATCCTAGGAGTTGGTAAGAAAGAAAGAAAGTATAGAGAAATATCTTCTTTATTTTGTCCCCAACTTGCAGCTTAAATGGATTCTATTTGTATTGTATTCTATTATTTTCTTTTAATTCCTGAAATAAACTCTATAATTTGGCATTTATTTTAGCATTTTAAATTATATGTTCTTATACTTTATGTACCTCTGGATATGGTCATAAATCATTTTTGTAACTAGGTGGAAAATCAATCTGTTGTCTGCCTGAAGGAGAAGTGAACATTGCTCTTTAATATTCAGAGTTTTTAAAAATTACATTTCTTTATTTATATTAATCAGACGAATCCTCTTTGAGCTTCATCTGCCTAGCCGGCAAGAGTTCAATCTTGGGACTGGGCACAGTGCCTCATGCCTGTAATCCCAGCACTTTGAGAGGCCAAGGTAGGTGGATCATTTGAGGTCAGCAGTTCAAGACCAGCCTGGCCAATATGGCAAAGCCCCATCTCTAATAAAAATACAAAAAATTAGCCAGGTGTAGTGGCTGAGGCAGGAGAATCACTTGAACCTCAGAGGCGAAAGTTGCAGTGAGCCAAGATCATGCCACCACACTCCAGCCTGGGTGGCAGAGTGAGACTCCATCTCAAAAAGAATAATCATCATCATCATGGTTTTGGATGTGGAGCAGGGAGTGGAGGAATATCCTCAGTAGCCATATCCAACTACAGGTCCAACAAAGAGTCTCCGGATTTTAGACAATCTGGAACATTTCAGAAAGAACCCTCTGAATTTAAGATCACATTGGTCTGTTGGTAACTAAATTGATAATTAGCTAACCAGCAAGATCAAGGTCATTAGCATTGCTTTTTGCAGGCCAAATATGGACATAGGAATTTATTCAGGGGGTACATACTCCATGCCTGGCTTTCAGTCCTCCTAGGCTCATTTCTATTTGAGTTCTACCTTATCCCCAGGACACTAGAAGAGAGTAGGGCACTTGCATCCTCTACTTGAACACTACAAAACTTTCTGTGTTCTTAACAACTTCAGGAATTTCCCTTGCTTGCCCTCCTCTTTAGTTAAGTCTACTTCCTTAATCCATGCATGAGCATTCACTCTCTCCATCACTGGCACTATGAATGACACCTCACTTTCAGAGACTGGTATTTGTTTCCTGGAATGAGTAGGGAAAGCAGTGGTTAAGAACATAGGGTAATTTTTTTCCTTAACAGTTATATCTTTACATAATCTAGTTCTGTACTTGTAAAGTAGGTCAGCTAGCAACAAATTATCTGAGTTTTTGTTTATTTGTTTGTTTTACTGATAATGTCTTTATTTTGTCTTCAGTTTTGAAAGATAATATTGCTGGTTATAGATATGCTTGGTTGACTTTCAGCCCTATGAATATGTTATCCAACTGTCTCTGGCCTTCATTGTTTCTGATGAAAAGTCAGTAGTCAATCTTAATGGGATTCCCTTGAAAATGGTGAGTCTTTTTCTTGCAGGTTTCAAGATTTTTCTCTTTGCCTTGCCATCAACATGTTAATTGTGATGTGTCTTGGTGTTAATCTCTTTCTGTTTATCATATTTGGAGTTCACTGAGCTTCCTGTATTTGTAAATGTTTCTCATCAAATTGGAGATGTTTCCAGCTATGATTTCTTCAAATGATTTTTCTGCCTTGCCTCTTTTTTTTTCTTTTTCTTCTTCTAGTTTTCTCAGTATGCTTTTATTGGTACACTTAATTATGTCCCACATTTGTCTGAGGCTCAGTTTATTTTTCTTCATTGTTTTTTCTCTGTTGTTCAGACTGCAAAATCTCTATTGATTCATTTTCATGCTCACTTGTTTCATCTTCTGCCAATTTAAGTTGTTTATTATACATCTAAACTCCAGAATTTTCATTTGGTTCTTTTTTATCTCTTTTTGTTGATATTCTCTATTTGACTAGTCATTGCCAACATGTTTCCTTTAGTTCTGTAGACTTAGTATCCTCTAGTTCTCTGAGTAAATGTATAATGGCTATTTTGAAATGTTTGCCTGCTAAGTCCAACATCTTGGGCCCTTCAAAAAGCAGCTTCTATTGCATGATGTTTTTTTCTCTTTTTTTATGCATCACACTTCCTTTTTATTTGCATATCTGATAATATTTTGTTGAAAATGGGGCATTATATATAATGCAACATCTGTAGAATTGATTCCTCCATCCTGGGAAGTTGATGTTATTATTCACTTGTGAATTTATTTGCTAAAGAGGTTTTTTTTTAATTTTTATTTTTGTGGGTACATAGTAGGTGTATACATTTATGAGGTACAGGAAATGTTTTGATACAGGCATACATTGTGAAATAAACACATCATAGAGAACGGGGTATCCATTCCCCCAAGCATTTATCCTTTGAGTTACAATCAAATTAGATTCTTTAAGTTATTTTAAAATGTACTATTATTATTAACTATAGTCACCCTGTTGTGCTATCAAGTAGTAGGTCTTATTCATTCATTCTATTTTTTGTACCCCTTAACTATCTCTACCTCCCCTACAGCCCATGACTACCTTTCCCAGCCTCTGGTAACCATCCTTCTACTCTCTATATCCATGAGTACAGTTGTTTTAATTTTTAGATCCCACAAATAAGTGAGAACATGCAGTGTTTGTCTTCTTTCTGTGCCTGGCTTATTTCACTTAGCATAATGATCTCCAGGTCTATCATGTTGTTGAAAATGACTGGATCTCATTACTTTTTATGGCTGAATAGTACTCCATTGTGTATATATATCACATTTTCTTCATCCATTAACCTGTTGTTGGACTCTTAGATTGCTTCCAAATCTTAGCTATTGTAAACAGTGCTGCAATAAACATAGGAGTGCAGATATATCTTCAATATACTGATTTACTTTCTTTTGTCTATATACCCATCAATGGGATTGCTGGATCATATGGTGGCTTAGCTTTTAGTTTTTTTGAGGAACCTCCAAACTGTTCTCCATAGTGCTTGTGCTAATCCGCATTCCCACCAACAGTGTACAAATGTTCCCTTTTCTCTATATCCTTGCCAGCATTTGTTATTGCCTGTCTTTTGGATAAAAGCCATTTTAACTGGGATGAGTTAATATCTAACTGTAGTTTTGATTTGCATTTCTCTGGTGACCAGTGATGTTGAACACCTTTTCATGTGCCTGTTTTCCATGTGTATGTCTTCCTTTGAGAAATGTCTATTCAGATCTTTTGCCCGTATTTTGAAAACATTATTAGTTTTTTTTTTTTTCCCTATAGAGTTGTTTGAGCCCCTTATATAGTCTGGTTATTAATCCCTTGTCAGATGGGTAGTTTGCAAATATTCTCCCATTTTGAGGGTTGTCTCTTTATTTTGTTGATTGCATTCTTTTCTCTGCAGAAGCTTTTTAACTTGATGTGATACCATTTCTTCATTTTTGCTTTTGGGTATTGCTCAAGAAATTTTTGCCCAGACTAATGACCTGGAGATTTTCCCCAGTGTTTTCTTGTAGTAGTTTCATAGTTTGAAGTGTTAGATTTCAGTCTTTCATCCATTTTTATTTTATTTTTTATATGGTGAGAGATAGGGGTCTAGTTTCATTATTCTGCATATGGATGTCCAGTTTTCCCAGGACTATTTATTGAAAAGACTGTCTTTTTCCCAGTGTACGTTCTTGGCACCTTTGTAAAAAATAAGTTCACTGTAGGTGTGTAGATTTGTTTCTGGGTTCTCTATTCTATTCCATTGGTCTACGTGTCTACTTTAATCAAGAACCATCCTGTTTTGGTTACTATACCTCTGCAATATAATTTAAAGTCAGGTAATGTAATTCATTCAGTTTTGTTCTTTTTGCTTAGGATAGCTTTGGCTATCCTGCATCTTTTGTAGTTACATATAAATTTTAGAGGTTTTTTTTTGTATTTCTGTGAAGAATGTCATTGGTATTTTAACAGGGATTGCATTGAATCTGTAGATTGTTTGGGGTAGTATGGATATTTTAACAATATTAATTCTTCCAGTCCATAAACATGAAATAATTTTCATTTTTGGTGTCAGGAATTTATTTGTTTGATTAGTACCTAGTTCTATTTCTCCTATAAAATTCGGCTTCCAATGCCCCCACTCAGATATTTTTTCTTATTTTTAATCTTTTAGCCTATCTACTTAGGGGTCAACCTTAGGTCAGCATAAGCCAATTGTTTGTCAAAGATTGAGCTTAATCATTCTGGCCAGTTAGAGTATTACCCTTCACCATTGGATCAATGTATATTAGATCATTCTTGCTTTACTATAAAGAAATACCCAATACAGGGTAATTTCTAAAGAAAAGAGTTTTAGTTGGCTCATGGTTCTGCAGGCTGTACAGGACACATAATGCTGGCATCAGCTTAGCTTCTGTGGAGGCCTCAGGAAGCTTGTAATCATGACAGAAAGTGAAGGGGAAGCAGGCACATCACGTGGCCAGAGCAAGAGCAAGAGAGCCAGAAGGGAGGTACTACACACTTTTAAGTGACCAGATCTCATGAGAACTCACTCTCTTACGAGGACAGTACTGAGAGGGATGGTGCTAAACCATTCATGAGAAATCCACCCCCGTTTTCCAATCACCTCCTGTATTAGAGATCTTTTAGAGGGACAGAAAGAATAGAACATATATAAAGGGGAATTTATTAAGTATTAATTCACGCAATCACAAGGTCCCACAATAGGCTATCTGTAGGCTGAGGAGCAAGGAGAGCCAGTCCAAGTCCCAAAACTGAAGAACTTGGAATCTGATGTTCAAGGACAGGAAGCATCCAGCACAGGAGAAAGATGTAGGCTGGGAGGCTAGGCCTCTCTCTCCTTTTCACATTTTTCTGCCTGCTTTATATTTGATGGAAGCTGATCATATTGTGCCCACCAGATTAAGGGTGGATCTGCCTTTCCCAACCCACTGACTCAAACATTAATCTCTTGACAATACCCACACAGACATACCCAGGATTAATACTTTGTATCCCTCAATCCAATCAAGTTGACACTCACTATTAACCATCATACCTCCCATCAGGTCCCACCTCCAACATTGAGGGTAACATTTCAATATGAGATTTGGGCTGGGACACGCATCCAAACTATATCAGGTGTATGGCTTAGAAGCTGCTATGATAGGTCATGAAGTTTATATTTTTGCCTCATGTTCAACCAGGAACCGGTAGCTTAGCTTTCCCTGCTCCAGCACTCTTGAGAGGGTGCAGCAGTGGACATGCATAAGGTCTTCTACACTGCCAGGGAAGCATGTGATTTCATTTTTAACCCTTACTTCCTATAATTTGCCACTGGGTCAGAGGACTTTATGGTTCCATCAGTGGTTGCTCAGTTTAGATCATTAGTGCCAGTACAGTGTCAGTCCTATTCTAGGAATATCCCTAGCAAATATATGAAAATGTCTAAACAAAGGTAGATGATTTGTCCCAGTATCTGAGTAAAAGATGAATGCACATGCACAGATACCTGGATCTGGTCATGGATGGTAGATGAGATTGGGAGTTACAGTTCTGACAAAGCTGCCACAGCATAGGAAGTATATTACTCAGCTTTCTCCAGAGAAACAATCAAAAGGATGTGTGAAGATGATAGATAGATAGATAGATAGACAGATAGATAGATAGATAGATAGATAGATAGATAGATAGATAGATAGATGATAGGAATTCATTATAAGGAATTGGCTTATGTGACTGTGGGGTTGACCAGTCCCAAGCTCTGCAGGGTGAGTTAGCAAGCTGTGGACCTGGAGAGCTGATAGTGTAGTTCCATTCTGAAGACCAGCATGCTCAACACCCAGGAAAAGTCAATGTTACAGTTCAAGATTGAAGGCAGGAAAAGTCCGATGTTCCAATTCAAGAGAAGTCAGGCAGAAAGAATTCTTACTCAGAGGAGAGTAAGCTTTTTTGTTGTGTTCAGGCCTTCAACTGATTGATTGAGGCCCCCCCACCTCCGTTAGGTAGGGCAATCTGCTTTATTCAGTCTACCAATTTAAGTGCTAATCTCATCCAAAAACTCCCTTATGGAAGCACCCAGTATGACCTTTGCCCAAATGTCTTGGTACCCTGTGGCTCAGTAAAAAATGACACATAACATTAAGCATCATAAGAAGGAAAGAAACAATTCCAGCAGAAGGATGCTTATGAATGTCATCAGCGGGTCAGGTAAAAGTGGCAAGCAAATCTTACATGCAAACACCAACACCAAGGGGAGCTATACAAAAGTACACTTTTCATTAATGTGATTCTCAGTATGATGTCCATGTTCAAGGAATGTAAAAGTAATAACAGCCAACCAATAAGACAATTATAACTTCAGCAAGTTAAGAGGTATTAATGTTTTCCCTTTTCCTTTGTTTTCCCCCACTCAAAAACACAAGAGGAGATAGCACACAGTAAGAATGGGAAAACAATGAGCAAAATTCAGGCCATAATATCTCTGGTTTTGAGATGTTAGAAAGGCTGTAGAGAGTTAGAAAGAGTTAATTGGGGTCAATTGACTCTTCTATCTGTCTCTTTGAATTTTACATTTGGCAGTAGCTTTAGGCCAATAAACTCAATTTGCTTCACACCAAACTATGCATGTGGTGCTTGGTTAATGCCACACTTACCACCAGGAACTTGAAGGGAATCCAGGCCCAGTACCCCAATCTCTCCTCCTCCAGTGTACAATTGCCTAGAATATTTAACTCCATATATATTTAACTTTTCCAATTTGTATATCACACTTTTGTTTTGGAAAATTGGCAACCAACAGGAATGCAATCTCTTAACTGGGAGCAAGAAGTTCTGCCTTTTACTTTTAGTTATACTGCTTTGGAAAAAAAGCCATTTAACCTTCTTGGCCTCGTAATCCTCATCTTTAAAGATTAAGATTTGTCTAGGTCAATTATTCTTAAATTTTCTGAGTCATGAACTACTGGAAAAATCATTTAAGCTTTTATCATTATGTTCTCAGAAAGCTGTAGACCTTCACACAAAAATTATGCTGAGACATACAAATTGGATAATATTTTGCATATTAGAATAAGTTATGGACTCCTGGAAGATGGTCCAGGTTAAGAGTCTTTAAACAATCTGCTAGTTTTTTCTTGTCTCCAATTTTTTACAAAATGTTTAACTTTTGAATCAATCAAATAGTTTTCTTGGAGAAAGTTTTCATATAATGTACAAATTGAATAACAGGCATAGGATAAAAGAGTATGAAGAAGATGATTGGCATTAATCTTGAGTTTTGAGGTTTTCATAGTTTAAGAATTACTATAAAATAAAAATTGTTTCCAAAGATCTTGTAGATCAGCAGCTGGTGAATACAAATAGGATAGAGAAAATATTTCCTGCTTTGCAGGCCGTACGGTCTCTGCTCTGACTACTCAGCTCTGCCACCATATCATGAAAGCAACCACAGAAAATATGCAAATAAATGAGCATGGCTGTATTCCGGTAAAATTTTATTTGCAAAAACAAGTAGCAGATGGGGTTTAACCCATAGATTGCTAGTCTGTTTTAGATGACCAAAGTTATCTTTAAACTTTTCATTTAATTTTGCCTAATATGCTTGTTAACATTTTGCCCTAAAATTGAAGCACAACATTTATAGACTAATTTATTTTTTGTCCTAACATTGAGGTAGAATAATATCTGTAATCTAAATTCATTATCTTCATTATACAAGTTTATATTCAGGAAAACATGTACAAAGTATTTTTATGTAAAATATACTGTGCTTTTTAGATATATGAATGCTATAGATCTCAAGAATTTAGTAATCCTAAACTCTGTACTATTACCCTCTAATTTATTCCATTCTCAGCTTCATAAAAGTACATTAGCATAGAGGGTTACTATTAGACATTGCTAATGTAAGAAAAAGTAACAGTAAGGGTTAATGTGTTCCTGTGAATTTTGCTCATTCCAATCTACAGGCTTTTTTCTTTTTTAAACAGATGTATTCACTGATAATTTTACAACCAGACATACTAGTTATTATGGGATCTCTTCTACTGTTTAGACCTTTAAGACTTTCACTAGCTTAGAGGAAAAAATATGCTACTATTCAAGGCAACTCTGCTTGAAAAACTTTGTTTTGAAAAAGTTTCATTGGATAAAAGACTTATAAATTGAATCAAAATTGTAAATACACAGTATCAAAAATCTCGCCAATTCTCACTATATCTGCATTGGAGCTAATCGCTTCAATCCAAGAAGTTATTTATTCTGTATTTGTGCCTTATTTTAATAAAGTTATTTATTCATAAATCTCTCCATTGTGTATACAAGTTTAATTTTCATAATTCTCCCTTTAAGGACCATTCCATTTTTCTGAGAGTAGAGATTAACAAAAACAAATTAAATTATTTTGATTTTCAGAGGAAATCAGATTTTGTACTCCATAGTGGTACATGAGAAACCCACAAGATTCATTTTCAAGGCTTATGAGTTGATATCCTTTTTATATAGTACCTTTACAACATCAATTAATTACTTTTTTTTCATTCTTCCTTTGGGATAAAGATTTTGAATGATAATTGAAATTCAGGTCAAGTTATGGCCAAGGAAAGCTTAATCCTTCTTTGTCTTTTATATAGTCCTTTGTGGTAGCAGTTTAAATAATATCTTATGTAAGGTGACTTGGATGAGAAAAAATACTTTAGGCTCACAGAAATTTTATATTCCGCATATAAATTTCTTTTTTTCCAGATCTCACAAATCTGCTGAGACGTTTCTACTAATTCTTTTGTCTTTTTCTCCTTCAAGAATTTAAACTGTTACTTCTCTGGATGTTCCTTCAAAGCCTTAAATTTTGCAATAAATCATCTCTCTCCCTTTTTGTCTCCACTTTCTATTTTTTTTCTCTTTTTGTTGCGTTTTACACTTCCGTTGGTCTCTGCAATATTGATTAGAAATAAGAAGTAAACAAAAACTAATACAACTTCTGGAGAAATGTATTGGTCTGCAGTCTGACTTTTCTGTTTGCTTTATTATCTCTTTTGTAAATAATCCTAATATTTCTTCCTTCCTTTTAGATTGAGCTAAGTCAATCTTTAAAAAATGTTCCAGTCTGTGAAAGCTCATTACTAGATTTCTGAAATTAGCATTTTTTATGTATTCTACTAGAAAGTATTTCTTATTGACTATGTGATCTGTCTGCTTCAAATGCGGATAACCAGACATTTGTCTTTATCCCAGTAGAACTATTCATATCTAGACAGCCAAGGTACAATCAATGACAATGTCCTCACAGATTTAGGATGCATTTTTAATATTAAATATGATTTGATGTCTCTTAATCATCACAGTGGCACAGGCATCTTTAGCACTCTAATTGTTCAAAAGAACTGGCACACCAAGTCATGCCAGATTTTATTCCACTTTATCCTTGTTCTATTAGAAGAGCTTCTCTACTAGCTGGGCATGGTGTCTCATGCCTGCAATCCCAGCACTTTGGGAAGCCAAGGCAGGTGGTCTAGGTCCCATCGTTCAAAGCACAGAAAGCCAATTACCAAGACAACAAGGATTGCCAAGGAAGAAGGCTTTTTATTTAGCTGACATCAGCCAGGGAGATGGCAGCCAAACATCAAATCCATCTTCCCCAACCTACTAAAATTGGGGGCTTAGATAGTGGAAAAGGAATGTAGCTACATGTGGGAAGGAATTGGGGGTGGGGTTAAGGAAGCAATTGTGACTGATGAGGGGTCTGGCATCTCATTGTCTGGATGAGGTGATCTGATGAGTTTCACTTCCTTGCTGGGAGGGGTAGTTTCCTGAAAACAGAACTTAGATAAGGCAAATGTAAGTTTAAAGTTATAAGACCAAGGAGGTGCTTGAGCCCAGGAGTTCAAGGCTGCAGCGACCTATGATCAAGCCTGGGCAACACAGCAAGACCCTGCCTCTAGAAAGAATTTTAAAAGACCAGGGAGGATCATTTTCTACGTTTATTCAAAAAACTGTAAATGTTAGTTCTAAGGGACAGTTAGGCTTTTCACTTTCTCCATTTTACAGATAACATTGCTGAAGCCAAGTGGTTAAGTAATTTTCCCAAAGTCAGTACACAGAGGATCTATGATTCAAGCCCTCATAGGTCTGCCTTTAATATATCATGTTGTTTCTAATACAGCATGTATCTGTCTTCTTAAGGAGAAATATATTGCCTCTATATAACCATTTAGGAAAAAGGTCTAAATACCTCTTAAACACAAATTTTGGGGGGCTTTAAAATAAATATTGCTATTTTTGTCTTTTTCACAATTTTCCCACCTCTCCCTACCCCCATAAAAAGCCAACACAAATAAACTTACAGCTTTGAAATGTATTTATTTTTTAATCTAAGAAGTACTTATTGAGCACCTATCTGTAAAAGATGCTATAGAAGATGTTGAGAAAATATAAAATACAGTCTCTGACTTGAAAACATTGTTTTCATTTGCTACATCCTCCCTCATTAACTGGCCATTTTCTCATCTTTAAAACAAGCAAAATCATAGTACCTACTTCATTTACTTTTTCTGAAGATTAAAGAAAATGACCATTTAAAGAGGTTATCCCAGTGCCCAGTAATTGCACGATTAACAAATCATGCAAAAATTACTAATTCATCATAACTACTAAGCAACCGTAATTCCTTAAGTAGCCTTCATATGACTTGATTTCAAGTTGTTTACTATTCTAGTTGCAGACATTTTCTTTCTAATTGTCTATGTTTTTAGTGAAGTATATCGATCAGAAAAATTTTAATAATATATATTTGGTTTGTCCTACTAAAGGTAGACAGTTGTTCTCAAACTTCAATTTGCAAAGTGCATAAAAATTACTCTGGAGCTTGTTAAAAATGCAAATAATTATAAAATCTTTCTAGAGTTTCTGAAGCAATAGGTATGTGGTGTAGAGTGCAGTAATCTGCATGTTTATGAACATGTCCTGAGAACTGCACTTCGAAAAATGCTCAAGCTGGGTGTGGCGGCTCACATCTGTAATCCCAACACTTTGGGAGACCAAGACAGGAGGATCACTTCAGCTCAGGAGTTCAAGACCAACCTGTACAATACGAAAAAACCTTGTCTTTACAAAAAATACCAAAATTAGTTGGGCATGGTGGTGCATGCCTGTGGTCCCAGCTACTTGGGAGGCTGAGGTGGGAGAATCACTTGAGCCCAGGAGGTTGAGGCTTCAGTGAGCCAAGATCACAACACTGCACTCTGGCCTGGGCAACAGAGTGAGACCCTGTCTCAAAAAAAAAAAAAAAAAAAAAGAAAAGAAAAAGGAAAAGAAATGAAAAACACTTAATAAAATTATCATCTCTCTTGTTTAGGTGTTTTACCTTCTCTTAATGCAGCTTAGAGAACATCAGAAGTTTTGAAAGTCAGATCACCCTGATGGCTGCTTGCATTTACTATAAGTAAAAACACCAGAATGTTCTCCTTAGCAGAATATAGGTAGCCTTCTTTTTTTTTTTTTTAATTAAAAAAACACTTTTTGAGGCAGGATCTCAGTCTGTCACCCAGGCTGGAGTGCAGTGGTGCAATCATAGCTCACTGCAGCTTCAATCTCCTGGGCTGAAGCGATCCTCCCACCTCAGCCTCCTGAGTAGCTGGGACTACAGGTGTGTGCCACCATGCCTGGCTAATTTTTTTATTTTTCATAGAGACAGGGTTTCCTATGTTGTGCAGGCTGATCTTGAACTCCTGGGCTCAAGAAATCCTCCTGCCTAAGCCTCCCAAAGTGCTAGGATTACAGGTGTGAACCACCACATCTGCCATTAAATCTTTTAATTTTTAATTTTCTCCCCATCTCTTAGAACTATCACAAGGGTAGCCTTCTTCATCCAGGTCTTTCATTGTCCTAGTTTGGAGAAGAAGGACATATTCCCCAAGTGGAGGGCACTTTCAGGACATATAAGATCTTAACAGCCTGAGGAGATGAACAATCTAAAGAAAACTAAGAAACAAGTCAAGACAAGAAACTTCTGGTTTAGCCCAGGTCTATTTGTAAGCCTGTTTTTCATCTCCTAGCTTAATGGCTGAGCTTTGTCAAGGTTCTGTTTGGTCTCTATTCATTTAATCTGCGCTTTTAATTAAATTGATTAAAAACATTTAATCCACCCATCTTATCAGGTAGTTATTATTGTTCTCCCCCATTTTAATGATGAGGAAACTAAGGTACAGAAAGGTGAAGTGACTTTACGAAGGTCACACAGCTAATAAATAATGGAACTAGGCCGGGTGCGGTGGCTCACACCTGTAATCCCAGCACTTTGGGAGGCCGAAGCGAGCAGATCACAAGGTCAGGGGTTCGAGACCAGCCTGGCCAACATGGTGAAACCCCATCTCTACTAAAAATACAAAAATTAGCCAGGCGTGGTGGCAGACACCTATAATCCCAGCTACTCTGAAGGCTGAGGCAGGAGAATTGCTTGAAACCAGAATTCAGAGGTTGCAGCGAGCTGAGATGGCACCCCTGCACTCCAGCCTGGGCAACAAGAGCAAAACTCTGTCTCAAAAAAATAAAAATAAAAAATAATGGAACTAGTATTTGAACCCGGGCAGTCTGGCTTCAATGTGTATGTTCACAACTGCTGTGTCATATTGCCTGCCTGAGGATCAATAGATGCCACACTGAAAAGTGACAAATGTGACACTTCTTTCAGTTTAAATACAGATGGGGTATGAGCTCTCATTTCCTCTTTGGTAAACCTTAGAGTTTTAGGTGCCATACTTAGATAAACTTATATGTTAGTTTAAAAAAAGTACAAACATACAATGAACTAGACAATGGTCTTTTGCTTTAACTAGGTTTAAAATGAAATAAAATTATCCTCTTTTTTAAAAAAATTACAGAGGCCACAATACATAACTCTGATCTTACAGAGCTGTTTTGAGAATCAAATTAGATAATTTATATGAAAGCTCCTATAATGCTTTTAGCACAGAATAGATGCTTAATAAATTGTATTTGCTTTATTTTTGAAATTGCAGATGTTTTGCTATAATACCCTGTTAGGAAAGAGCTGCTTATATTTAAGAATGAGGGAGAAAATCAGCATTTTACTCTAAAGTTGTTTGCTAAACATCATTACAACTAAAACCCTGCGTTGGTATAATAGTGCAAGCCTCTCATTTGTTGCTCTGCCTGCATCCCCATCACAGTGCCTGGGTCATGGAATTTGACTGAGTATAAGTGACTAAGCATAGTATTTGTGATACCAAACAAAATTACAAATTAATTAACATTTTATAACAATTGGTTACAAAAGCTGAAAAGAAAGTTCAAACAAAAAAGGAGAAGAAAGATATACACCTATTGAATCCCTAATGTGTGCTATAAAATATATCAGGCGTTTTCTCAAATGTAATTTTATTTATGCTTTATATAACAACTCTTATAAATGTTGTTAGTGAGCACTAACTTGAGCTTTTTCTAGGATTCAGAAATAAGGAAAACCGCATTGTCCTTTACAGATAAAGTATGAACCACCACATAAAGGCTGACAGCAGAACCACACACAATCATCTACTTGACCTCTAGGACTGAACCAATGCAAAGAGAGGGTGTGGGAATGAGAAGCAGCGTCGGGCAGATCCAAAGAGTACAGTAATAACTTCTACTGATTGGGCACTTGCCCTATTGCCCTATGCCAAGCAGTATACTAAGCACTTTTCTTTCTTTTTCTGACACTGTGAGACAGGGATAGAGTTGGAGCCCGACCATAGGCCTGTCTGACTTTGATGTCTATACCACTGGGATCACAAAAACAAATGTCACCAGTTCCTGACCTACCAGTGTCTGGCAGAACTCTTTTGACAATAAAGAGTTCTAATGAGCATTTGTCACTTTTTTTTCTTCTAACTTTTATTTTAAGTTCAGGGGTATATGTGCAGGTTTGTTACATTGGTAAATCGTGTGTCTTGAAGATTTGGTGTGCAGATTATTTCATCACCCAGGTAATAATCATAGTACCCAATAGGTAGTTTTTCTATACTCATACTCCTACCACCCTCTACCCTGAAGCAGGCCTTAGTCTACTGCATGACAACATGTGGTATTTGATTTTCAGTCCCTGCATTAGTTTGCTTAGAATAATGGCCTCCAGCTGCAACCATGTTGCTACAAAAGACATGACCACATTCTTTTTTATGGCTGTGTAATATTCCATGGTGTGTATATACCATATTTTCTTTATCCAGTCCACTGTTGATGGGCATTTAGGTTAATTCCATGTCTCTGCTACCGTGAATAGTGCTGCAATGAACATACACATGCATGTATCTTTACGGTAGAATGATTTCTAGTCTTTTGGGTATATACCCAATAACAGGATTGTTGGGTCAAATGATAGTTCTGTTTTAAGTTCTTTGAGAAATCTCCAAACTGTTTTCCATGGTGGCTGAATGAGTTTACATTCCCCCCAGCAGTGTGTAAGCATTCTCTTTTCTCCGCAACCTTGCCAGCATCTGTTATCTGTTGACTTTTTAATAATGTCCATTCTGACTGGTGTGAGATGATATCCCATTGTGATTTTGATTTGCATTTCCTAATGATTAGTAATGTTGAACATTTTTAGATGTTTATTGGCAGTGTGTATGTCTTCTTTTGAGAAGTGTCCATTTGTGTCTTTTGCCCATTTTTAATAGGGTTGTTTTTTGCTTATTGATTTGTTTAAGTTCCTTATAGATTCTGGATATTAGATCTTTGTCAGATGCATGATTTTCAAAAAAATTTTCCCATTCTGTAGGTTATCTGTTTATGTTTACTGTGTTGATAGTTTCTTTTGCTGTGCAGAAATTCTCTAATTAGGTCCCATTTGTCAATTGTTGTTTTTGTTACAATTGCTTTTGGGTTCTTCATTATGAAATATTTGTCAGAATTTATGTCCAAAATGGTATTTCTTAGGTTTTCTCCTAGAGTTTTTATAGTTTCAGGTTTTACATTTAAGTCTTTATCTTGAGTTGCTTTTTCTATATGGTGAAAGGAAG
Organism: Pongo abelii; assembly: GCF_028885655.2. Lineage (NCBI taxonomy): Eukaryota > Metazoa > Chordata > Mammalia > Primates > Hominidae > Pongo > Pongo abelii. Next base: position 199,514,555 of record NC_071988.2, read on the forward strand.
AAGACCAGTTTCAATCTTCTACATAAGGCTAGCCAATTATCCCAGCTCAATTTATTGAATGAATCCTTTCCCCATTGCTTGTTATTGTGAACTTTATCAATGATGAGATGATTGTAGGTGTGTGGCTTTATTTATGGGCTCTCTATTCTGTTCCATTGGTCCAATGTGTCTGATTTATTACAAGTACCATACTGTTTTGGTTACTGTAGCCTTGTGGTATAGTTTGAAATTAGGTACTGTGATGCCTCTGACTTTGTTCTTTTTGCTTAGGATTGCTTCAGCTATTCGGGCTCCCTTTTGATAACATATGAATTTTAAAATAGCTTTTTCTAATTCTGTGATAAATTTTCTGGTTAGTTTGATAGGAAAAGCATTAAATCTGTACATTGCTTTGGGTAGTATTTTAACAATATTGATTCTTCCTATCCATAAGCAGGGAATGTTCTTCCATTTGTTTGCGTTGTCTCTGATTTCTTTCAGAAGTGTTTTGTAATCCTCCTTGTAGAGATCTTTCACCTTCCTGGTTAGCTGTATTCCTCGGTATTTTATTCTTTTTGTGGCTATTGTAAATGGGATTGCATTCTGGATTGGGTCTCAATTTGAATGCTGTTGGTATATAGAAATACTACTAATTTTTATACATTGATTTTGTATCCTGAGACCTTGCTGAAGTTGTTTATGAGATCTAAAAACTGAGGTGTTTCCAGTCTTCTTGCCACAACAGTCTGACGGAGAATGCTGGGAAAAGCACTTCATCAGGGTGGCAGCAGCAAGATCTGAACTTGCTCACATATGCCATCAATAGTAGCAGCACAACCCTTTTGACGCTTTTTTTTTTTTTTTTGGCTACTTAATATTTATCTTTTTCCATGATTGGATAGCCACATAATATGTGTCTTGGTAGAAGGCCAAGCTAATTTGATACTCATCAGACCTGGAATTCAGAGTTAAGGATGCTGAGAAGCAGAGGCTACAGAGCTGCTACATCCCATCTAGTTTTTAGTTACCACACTGTGGGCAGTGCACTAGTAGCTCTAGAGACCCAGGCCAACTTTCACTACAGAAAGCAATGTTCTGTTCACCACGTTCCCTAGCACAGCTCTGGCACAGCCTCATGTTATTCCTCTTCACTTTCTGCTCCTGGCTCCCCAAACTTCTCATGATCCCATGAGTCAGCTAACAGCCTTTCAATTAATTATTTTTCTGCTTACATGAGAACACTGACTGACACAAACATCATAGTCAACCTACATAGTCAAAGCAGTCTCTCTGGGGATAGGTGAATGGAGCTGTCTTAGCCTCATCCATCTAAAACTTCATCATACAATTCTATCTCTTGTTTATCCCCAGGAAAATTTTAAATCATGATTTGGTTTCAGTCCTTTGAAAAAGAATCAGTCAGTCATGCCAACATGAAAATTCCCATTCACCAGAATGACTCTGCTTCTCAAGTTAATACATTTGACTTCTGGCTTTCTGACATCAGCGTCAGGAGTTTTGTTGATGTGAATCTACTTTTGAAAACTAGATTCAACCTTATGTGCTAACAACTCATGTGACTAAGGGTCAGAAAAAAGGGATGTTGGTGAATTCACCCAATAATGCCTACCATTTGGGAAAAAACTGGCTGGCTGTCTTTCAACAATTATTAGCTCAGTCTTGCCTTTCAGCCTTGCCTTCAAACTTCTCCATCATGTAGGTGAATAGAAACAGAGTAAGTGTAGAAAAAACATCTGGTAATGTAACTGTCAAGCAACAACAATGGAAGTTTCAGAATCCATCATTTGCCTATGACCCAACTGTCAGAAATTTACGAAGTCGTTAATAATATGAGAAAATTCCAAGATCAATACTTAATTTAAAACACAAGAGAGCAGATAAGATGATAAAGTAATCTTTAAATTCCATCTGAAGGTACAGGAAAATGGTTAGAACAGAAGGGGACTCTCCAGGTGGATTACAAAGCAAGGGGGATCTGAGGGGAGATGCTTGGAGACAGAGATCAGCCCAAGGTTCTCAAAGAGCCACGCATGAAGAGAGAAAAGAACTCCAGCTCATGGGAGGAAATAAGGGAGGTAATACAGGGAAAATATAATAAACTTTTACCAGTCCCCAAAAACGTGTTATATAGGTGCACAAAATCCACTGAGAGTCAGTGGACAGCTGAGACAGAAACTGTGCATCAGGAAATCCTGGCAATGAGAGGAACAAGTTTGGAGCTTTGGGACAAAACTATTAGGGAATGAGGTTTTAAGCAAATGGAAGAGAAGGCAAGTTTGTAGCTTCCATCAGTCTCTATCACACTGTGTAAAATTTGAGGCTGCTTCATATCATGCATAGTCTCAATGTCTCAAATCACTCTTGAAAGCATGATTTAATATCTACCAGGAATTTTTGTTCAAATTTATTGAAAATATGTGACATTTGGACTACTTCTGTTTAAATAGTCTTGAAATTTGGGATACACTAAAAACCTCAGTTTGTTCAACCTCCAGTGCAACCAATCACACGGGGAATGTGAAGTCTTAGGCTCTCAAATAAGATTTCATATATCCAGCTGTCTGACTGTAAATGCCAATTAAAAATCATTTTGTAGCTTCTCTTTTGTCCATGTTAAAAAGATATCAAGGACTTAATTTTTTACCTGAATTTCTGCTAACCAAATTAGTTATTCTAACCCATCTCAGAATCTGAGTTCTGTGCAAAACTTCTGTTGTCTGTTGTGTTTTGTTATTTAAAACAACCTACCAAGACAGCCTAGTATTTTATATCAGTGGCTTTAAAAATGTATCACAATGTGCTTATATAGCATTGTCACACAATTTTAAGACATTATCTATCTTTAAGAATCATTCTTCTAAATCTGCACTGATGCTCTCAGGTCATTGTAAAACATACATTTTCAGATTCACAGCATTTTAAAAGCTTCCAAGAGTTAAAGCTTTGAAAGCTTTTAAAATGGTTTATTGATCTAAAGTGCCAGTTGAGAAGGTCTAATTTATCTTTCCCAGTTATAATCGCATTGTCTATAGTAATCTATATTCTTCTGTCTGTAGTAATCTATATCCTTTTGAAGCTTGACAACTTTATTTTCCACTATACTTAGTATCTCCACTTATTCCATCATTTCCAAGGTATTCTATCATAGCTAAAACCCAAAAATAAGTAAAAGGTGGAAGAGGCACCGTGTATAAAAAAGTATAATGACTTCTTTTATTCTTTATTTCAACTAAGGTAGATGACATAAATTTCCTATTCAAACATGGCATCAATAGGCAACTTCACTGACTACAATGAATCAAGTTTTTCTAAAACCTTTAATAGCTAATTTACACTGAGTTAGCTGTACATGAAGGACTGAATTGAATTTGAGTAAGTTATTTTATTTTAAAAAAAATTAACAAATGAAAACTAATGTACTTCATTATTCCCAGAAGGCAAAGAACTATCCAGGTACAATTTAATGACGATGAATTCTACCCCAAGAGAAACATTAGCCCTGTGGATTTACTTCACAGTATTTTCATTACTCCATATGCATTATATATGCATTTAAAAATTTATATACATTTTTATGTCATTTAAGCAAAATATAACTTGACAATAGGTAATACCTCTTGAGAATTACTGTCCCAGCCATATAAAGAGGGTGAAGATAAAAATCAACGACAATGCAGATCTTGCAATACAATCATAAATATGATTTCAAAGTTAAATTTTATGCTTTTTCCAGACCATGTTTGTTAGAAATTTACTAGAACACTGCTCTGGAACCTCTTTCCTACAGTTATGTAAGTTGAATAGCAATAACAACTTTAAGAGAGAATTTGTCACTCATTTGATGAAGAACAAGCAATATATTCATAAAATATAAGGCACAAGTGCTAAAACGGTGATCATTTATGTGGCATTTTAAGCTTTCTTTATGTTTTCTTTATAACACATATCACAATTTTCATTTCTTTCATGCGTGCTTTCCTAGTGGTCATTTGCCTTACCTTTCCTTTGATGATTAGTTCCGTGAGATCATACTGATTTTGCTCACTACTATGGTACATACTGCCAGATGCACACACTAGGCTCCCTTTAATACCTATTGAATGAATGAGTATAAAGGAGCATATATTTGTCAGACATGTTTCTCATGGGTCTGTTGTGAAAGTCAGTCCATTTGAACTTGAACACCTCTGGGATATACGAAGAAAGAAAAAGAATGAGACAACAAAGGATTTGGGGTTTAATATTTTGTTATGTCGCGCAGCTGTATGGTAAATTTGGAGAGTATGGCATTCCCCACACTTGCTCCTGACACATGGTGACTACTTCCACAATTATTTCTTACACCCAAAAAATAAGTAGAGCTGTAGATGCCACACAAGAGTCATTCTGTTGTTGATATGAACAATAAAATGAAAAATAGGAACTAGATTACAACCAGAATATCGTCAAATGGTTTGTTTTATGATAAAATTGAGTCATTATCCTTAGTTATCATTCTCACCACAAACCCCCCAAAATTAATGTTTCAGCTACTGTTATTTATTAAAATACTAATCACTGACATAATTTTTAATTAAACATCGTGGCATTAAACCATGCCTGCAGAGCACCATTATACTAATCCTGCATGTGTCCTTGGCAAAGAAATTCCAGCTGCCACTATTTGATCAGTTAGCAATGGCACTGAGACCTAGTTTTCACTGTTCTGGTCACTCTCCATCTTCTTACGTAATTGTCAGGTTTGAGAGGACATGTTCTTCCTACTATAGTAAAAGAGCTGGAATAATTCACTAATATAATGTAGTGGTAAACTAAAATGCATTTCAGCATTGTTGGAAGGCATATAGAAAGTATGCAAGGAATTTTGCAGAAACAAATTTTACTTTTCATAGCGTGGAAATTGAATCAAAATATTAATGTTTATAATATTCTTGACTAATGCATATTGTATATTAATCTGAAATGCATAGATAGTTTTTGTGAATCATAAAGAAAACTATAAGAAAAGATATAGCTCAATGGTAATTACTTCTTTAGTAAAATGTTTTAGGAGGGAAACTATGTAAGTGTAATTAATAATGTGGTGATTTTTTACCTGGAATTTTAACAGGATTCCAAAGTAAGCATACAGAAAAGGCACTACAGGTAAAATTTATTCAGTACCCAATTCAAAAGAAAATAATTATGGTAAACTATTTTAAACCTCACATTTTCAAAAGAAAATAATTATGGTAAACTATTTTAAACCTCACATTTTCAAGATGTCATAATGTGGTTAGCTTTTCTTTTTCTTGAGACAAAGTCACGCTCTGTCCCCAGGCTGGAGTGCAGTGGCACAATCTTGGCTCACTGCAGCCTCTGCCTCCCAGGTTCAAGCAATTCTCCTGCCTCAGCCTCCCGAGTAGCTGGGATTACAGGCGCCCGCCACCACACCTGGCTAATTTTTGTACTTTTGGTAGAGATGGGGTTTTGCCACGTTGGTCAGGATGGTCTCGACCTCCTGACCTCAGATCCACCCACCTCGGCCTCCCATAGTGCTGGGATTACAGGGTGAGCCACCATGCCCGGCTAAACCTGATGTTTTCAAGATGTCATCATGTGGTTAGCTTTTTTTTTTTAAGACCTCTACTGTATTGATGAACCACAAAAGTTTGCAATATAATGGAGAGGAACCATGAAACTCTTTTGCACCACACAAAACCTCAACAGTTATCTCCATTACTCACTAATTGAATCATTCATTCTAGTGTGTATTTATTGAATTCATAACATTCAAAGAGTTTAAAATAAGTAGCATGTTTTACTTTTACAGAAGATAATGTTCCAAATTGGCAACAATTTTGGTAGTAATAAATAATCATCAATTGTAGGATATTAAGCAGACCCTTTTGAATAATATAAATTACATTTAATCAACCTTTTTAAAGAAAAAGTGACATTTCAACAAGTGACAGTGTAATTGATTATTTTACAGTAGTATTTAATTTTTATTTTTATTTATTTATTTTTTATTTTTTGAGATAGGGTCTCACTCTGTCGCCAGGATGGAGTGCAGTGGTATGATCTTGGCTCACTGGAGCCTTGACCTCCTGGGGTCAATCAATCCTCCTACCTCAGCCACCCAAGTAGCTGGGACCACAGGTGTGCGCCACCATGCCAGCTAATTTTTAAATTTTTATGGAGATGGAGTCTTCCTATGTTTCCCAGGGCAAAAATTTGAAGTATCAGTCCCAAATCAACATGTCCTGTGTTCTGTGACAGTAGTTCCTGTCTGAGAGTTTTAAGGGGACATGGACAGGAGAGGTTGGAAAACAGAAGCTACTCACCAAGCCTTATCTTAAATTCCTGGGCTCAAGTGATTCTCCCACCTAGGCCTCCCAAAGTGCTGGGATTACAGGCGTGAGCCACCACACCCAGCCCAACAGTTTATTTATTTTTTTAAATGCTTTCATCATTAAGTGTTCTTTTTCTGCTGAAAATAATATATCACTACTTTCAAATTCTTATATTCATATTTGAAACTTGGAAACAGAATTTCTTCTCCTTTGAAAAACCTCTCCAAGATCTCTCAACACCTAGCACCTAAGTTCTGTTTCTTAAATGCTATTCTTCAATAAAAGGTGGCTTTGAACCTAAGCTTAAAAATGTTAAAACCAACAACTTCTGATTACTTTTCAAAAACACTGAGTGATTTCAGAGAAAGATAAATTAATTAACTCAATTTCATTGAAAAATGTACATAATTACAATTGAGATTGAAGATCAGGCACCATTTTTCTTTCCTTTTCTTTTAAAGATAGGGTCTCACTCAGTCACCCAGGAGTGGTGCAATCTTGCCTCTCTACAACCTCAAACTTCTTGCCTCAGCCTCCCAAGTAGTTGGGATTACAGATGCATACCACTGCACCCAGCTAATTTTGTTAAATTATTTTTTATGGAATTGGGGTCTCACTGTATTGCCCAGGCTGGTATCAAACTCTAGGCCTCAAATGATCCTTCCACTTCGGCCTCCCAAAGTGCTTGGATTACAGGTGTGAGCCACCATGCTTGGCCAAGAATAATTTTTCATAAATCATTTTACTTAAATATCTGTATTTTCCAATATTATTGTATTAAATAAGACAGCCATTGAAACCAAATACTGAAAAAAAATAAATTAAAAACTAGCTTCGAATTTTCAAAATAATGAAATATATTCAATCACGTTGCACTCACTAAAAATGTTAGTACATTATGCTAATGAAAGCAATGGTGTTTTTGCATTGTTAATAAAAAATAAAATTATTTTATATTTATCTCATCTTTCTGAAATTACATATATGTTCAAACTTTATGTGAAAGTTTGAACATATATATAATATATTATGACTACGTGTAGTTAATGTGTTACAAATAACTATCCATATATGTGAATGCCTGTGTTGAGGCTTAGAAAACGATACCCCAAAGTATGGTGCTTTGGTGTGCTGAGCACTTTGAACTAAAAAAAATTAAAAGGCCTTAGAAGCAGCCTCAGAACCAATGACTGTCTAACCTTTATTTCTCCCCCTAAGTGCAGGATGGAACATTGTCTCTGAAGTTCCCTTATCTGTAGCTCTTTCAGAAGGAACATAATTGCCTTGGATCCCCTTCCTGAGATTTCATTAACCAGAGCATTAAACTCACGTGGTAGGAGGGAAGACTAAGGAATGTTACCACACCTGTCCCATTCCATTTCCAAAGAGAATCATTTACAAACTATTGTCTGTTCTTTGGGCTCAATCAACTCTCCTAAAAATTATTTACTACCCCTCAAAATTGCCTCCATTACCCCCTCTCCCTCTGCCCTGTGAAGAGGATGCTATTTAAATTCTACCCATTTAGCTCTTCTTTGAGTTTCACATTTCACATGGCTCCCATACACACTTGCACATCTACAAATTTGTACGCTTTTTCTGTGAATCTATCGTCAGTTTGTTTCAGCAGACTCAAACCTTCAGAGAGGAAGTGGAAAATCCCTTTTTTCCTATACTTGTTCAAAAATGTTGTACTGATAAGAATGAGGAATCAAAAAATTGGGAATATATCAATCCCAAATCAACATGTCCTGTGTTCTGTGATAGTAGTTCCTGTCTGAGAGTTTTAAGGGGACATGAACAGGTTAGAAAACGGAAGCTACTCACCAAGCTTTATTACCCTTATCTTCACACATTAGCAGAAACTTGCTTTTGTGGGCTGCTTGTAATTGTCAGTTCATTATCAAGTCAATGTGGGATGCTTTGTGATGTAATTTAGAGCAAAGAAAAGTAAGAACTAGCAATTGACTAGAATGGGGACTTCAGCCATTTTTTATCATTCAACCTCTCCATCTATGTGATCAGACAAACTCCTTGACAACGGAATTAACAGACACTGAGAAAGATTTTTTTGTGCCTCCTGGCAGAGTAAAAATCCAACTCAGAGTAGTAAAAAAGCCTGTATACTCCATGCCTGAAGTTATGAAGATCTGGAAACTGCAGATGGATCTGAGGGGACAATGAAATAAGGATTCTTTCACAGGAGCACTGGAGAAGCAAAGATCCTAGGAAGATAGCTATGCTAACTTGTCTAGAGAGGATAAAGAGCATCTGTATACCTCTGCCTCCCACCCCAGCCTTAAGGAACTTAGAGGCTTCAGGAACAAGACAACTAAAAAAGGGGCATGTCACCTGATTTTCTGACACCCTCTTTAAACTAAAAATAAAATCCCAAGTCCCTCAATTCACTGAACAGACCCCCTCTTGGCCAAGAAGACCCAAGAGAAATCTGAAAAACTGAGTTCTTAGCCATCACGGGAAGATTGAACACGCCTTGTTACATGCCATCCCTGTTAGCGTTTAGACAAAACTGAGTAGCATTAGTGTTAAAATAGAGATCATAAGGCTGACAAAACAGACTCTTTGTGACACTAAAATACCGCCTTATAAACAAGACCCAAGGCCATGCAAGGCAAAGGTTAAGTCATGCCTGTAGGTCATTAATCTTACTACATGACATCCTAACCTTAAATTAAAACCTTCCGGCTGGGAGCAGTGGCTCACGCCTGTAATCCCAGCACTTTGGGAGGCCAAGGCAGGTGGATCATGAGGTCAAGAGATCAAGACCATCCTGGCCAACATGGTGAAACCCTGTGTCTACCAAAAATATAAAAAATTAGCTGGGTGTGGTGGCACGCACCTGTAACCCCAGCTACTTGGGAAGCTGAGGCAGGAGAATTGCTTGAACCCAGGAGGCGGAGGTCGCAGTGAACTGAGATCGTGCCACTGCACTCAAGCCTGGGCGACAGAGTGAGACTCCCTCTCAAAAAAAACCTTCCTTTCTGCTAATTACAAGTTTTAAACAGAGGTTTACTTCTTTAACCAATTGCAAATAAGAGAATCTCTGAATCCACTTATCACCTGTAAGCCCCTCATTTCAAGATATCTTCCCTTCTCAGGCCAAACCAACATGTACTTCCCATGTGTTGATTTATGTCTTTGCCTGTAATAACTCTTATCACTTTGAAATTCATAGAACCAAACTGGAATCCAACTGCCTAAGGCACACTTTCTCAGGACCTCTTGAGACCGTTTTCCCTGGGCATGGTCACTCATATTGGGCTCAGAATAAACCTCTTTAAAATATATTAGAGTTTGATGGGTTTTTTGTTGTTGTTAATCCCCCACTCCCTCTTTTTCCCTTGCAAACTTAAAATGCTTTTTGACTTCGGAAAATTAACAAGACTCTTGAAACAAATATTTAATCTTTGTGCAGCTGAGGCAAACAAGGTAATATCCAAGACAGATAGAGGAAGGTAATGGCTTTTCCCTCTGATCATAGGAAGTGTGAGGAAAAGCAGTAATGAGCAAAAGCAGATCCAGCAGAGGATCCATGGGCTCTATGGCCCTGACCACTCTCCCAAGTGAAGAGCTTGATTTACATCCTGAGGGACTGGGGAGAGGGAGAAGAAAGAAGAAAGAAGAAGAAAGAAGACGAAGAAGAAGGAGAAGGAGAAGGAGGAGAAGGAGGAGAGGAAGAAGAAGAAGAAGAAGGAGAAGGAGAAGGAGAAGGAGAAGAAGGAGGAGGAGGAGGAAGAGGAGGTAGAAGATGCCACCTATTACTCAAGTTATATAATGATGACCCAGTGACATAAAATTAAATTGTTACCAAATGCCAGGGGTTTGGTCTAGATCCCATTGCTCACCATACAGAATGCAATGCCTGAGACAGGAAGTATTGCCAGGAAAGAAGACTTTATTTGTGAGCTGCAGTCAAGAAGAACAGGAGATAAGTCTCAAATCCATTTCCTTGACCCACTAAAATTTGGGGCTTATATAGTAGGGAAGGGATGTCACTACATGCAGGAATACAGGAATGAGGGAGGGGTAAGGGAGCAATCACGATGGGTGACAGATCTTGGATCTCATGGTCTGGATATGGTGATCTGGTGAGTTTCAGTCCCTTGTCTGAGGGTCAGTTTCCTGAGGAAACCACTCAGATGAGACACATATAAGTTTCAAGTTTTAAGAGTGGGAGGGTTAATTTCTACCTTTATTCAAAAACCCATAAATATTTCAAAGGGACAACTGGGCCTTTCAAAAAGACTGGGGCAATTTAGTCAATTTGCTCAACAATTCTAATCTACCCCAACAGCAATCTAGAATAGGAATGAGCAAACTGTAGCCCACAGATAGTTTGGGGGGGCAAACTGCATCAAACACAAAAACTTTATCTCAGTACTAAAGATCAGATTCCTGTTGCTTCATAAAAGTGCAAAAATATTAACCATTAATTTTTAATTAAAGCCAGTGTGAATGTTCTCACCAACACTATTCTAGTCAATTGCATAGGCTGTACATATTTTAAAAATGTGTATTCTCTTATGGGACTGCATAAAATTATTTTTATTTTGAGAGAAGTTTTGTTTTATAATTTTTTTATTTTTCCTTAATTAGCATTTATTAAAAAGAGAGAAAAAGTTGTTCAGCTTCTACGTACCACGCTCAAATAAAAGGAATCAGGGCTCCTTGGAGAAATGGCAGATTCCATTGTTGGATGGGGAGAATACAAGTCAAGCCTGAGTCATCTTCTGGTGTCAGGAATAAGGAAGTGCTCAAAAACGTACGGAAGCTGTCCAAGGAAGAGGAGCTAACTGGAAAGCGCTCCAATGGCCAAAGTAGGAACGACCTGAGAAACAAATAGATGACATTATTGAGTTAGTACTTCTAGAATATAATAAATATCCATGAGTCCATATTGACATAAACACATAATTGAGTGAAAAATAAATGAGGAGAAGGGATAACTCGTCCTTATAGAAAAAAGATCAACTAATAAGTTTAGAAGTGGGGGAAGTACTAAATCACCATTGGGCAAATATGACAGTAATAATTGTTGAAGACAAGAGTCACTGACAAATGCTGAAAAAGGGTAGGCAAAGATTTGAGGAGAAATGGGGTATTACAATAGTCTCATAAATCTTCCCCAAAATTGTGATCAATTTATGAAGATAAAATAGCAATTTTATAGTGGATAAGTCCAGCACATACTATCCTATTTATGTGATTATTTATGTGATTATAGTTGGTATTATCAGTAATAAGACATCAAGGTCATGTACCTCCTGAGAAGGACCCAGTGTCACTTCCGTGTTATTTTTGGTAAAAATACATAACAAAATCTAGTCATGAGAAAACATCAGAGGCATTTTACAAAATAACTCAAGCTCACTGTTTCTCACTAAAAGGATCAAGGTCACCAGACAAAGATACAATGACAGACTGTCACAGATTAGAGGAAACTAAGGAGGTATCACAACTAAGTGCAATGGAGGACCTGGATTAAATTCAGGAGAAGAAAAAGGACATCAGGGGAAATCCTGGTAAAATCCTAATAAGATCTGTTGTTCAAAAATACAGTATCAATCTTAATGTTTTGGTTTTTGATCACTGTACAATGGCTATGTCAGTTGCTCACATTAGGGAAATAGGAGAACTCTGAGCAATTTGCACTTTTTCTGTAAGTCTAAAATTATTTCAAAATAAAAAGGGATTTGTTTTTGTTTTGTTTTGTTTGTTTTAATGGTGCTCATCACTTGTTTAGCATTGATAGCCGATCTATATGAAAGGAATTTACGGTGATGAAAATCAATTCTATTAAGTACTGTGGAGAGAACAGATAAATGAAGTGCACTTCAAAAAGTGATTTAGCAAAACAATGAATAATGTAAATTGTATGTATGGGTCAACGGCTGAAGTGCTTCAAGAATGATCTCAACAGAAGAATAAATGTTGACCATTTTACTGGAACAGTAGACACAAAACCATCCATGTGTATATAACGATGAAATAATTAATAAAGGTAGCTAATGTTTACTGAATCTTACTTGCAAGGCACATAAAATCTCCCGACAACCTGACGAGTTAAATATATTTTTTGACCTCTTCACACAGTCAAATAGCTTCCACAAGGTTATACAGATAATAAGAAGCTGAGCTGTGATTTTAAGTCAGGCTGATAAAGCTCCAAGCCAATGCACTTCACCAGTAGGCTACATGATATACCTTTGATCTCTGAGCTTTAAGTTTATTCTGTGGCAGAAATGCTAGGTTTGCATTTTACCACTTTTTATTGCTCCTAATGAAGAGCAGTAGGCATCCATGACTAGAGAGAGAGCTCCTGTTAGTGATTGTAAAACAGTTTTTTTCTCTTTGAAAAGCAGAAAATGATCACAACCTTGAGTTCACAGTTACCACTCTCTAACTCTTTCAGCTAAATTGGCCAGACAACTCTAATGTCACAGGTGTGCTGGGACAGCAGCTTCATCCAACTGAGCAATAGGCCCGCTCCACAAGTTAAGCTCAGTCTAATATTAGAGGGTGCCATGCTCAACCAATCAATACAAGCAGAGGAATAAGTCCTAGCCAATTTAGTGGCCATTCAGCTGATTGTACTTTGCCTTTCGTAATTTTGTTATTTTGGGCTTTGTTTTATATGTATAAAAACTTTAAAATGGCCCTAATTTTCCAGTCCCTGGAATTTCAAAAAGAGCATGGAAGGTTTCCAAAAATGCAGCCTTTAACATATAAGCACATTCATTGATGAGAAATTTGAAGGAAATAAATGTCTGGTTCTCATCTCTACAGAAACAGCACACAAAAGTTTTAATAAATGCTGTATTTAATATAAAATAATTATGTCTTGTTCTACTGTTATCATTAGTCTTCTTCATAAGTAAACTTGCAAAGTATGCCATTAATGTGTTGAATAATAATATCTTTTTAAATCTAAACATCTGACTTTTTTCCAAATTCATAAAATGAAAAATCAGAGGGGTTTTCCAGTCTATAAAATGTGGGAGAAGGAAGAAATTAACACAAGTGCTTAGCCACAAGCCCTCTGAACATTCCTAACCCACCGGACTAGAAAATCTTAAGAGGGCTGACTTCTAAGATATGCAGTACCTAGCGGTGAGGGCCAGCCCGGAGAAGTCATAAGAATACTAAGCCAAGTGTTAATTCCCTAATCATCCCACTATTTCAAGCTCTGGTGGAGGGAATAGAGAAGGCTCATTTCTGACCACTGAGGGACTTTTTTCTAGTAGTTTCTGCCAAAGCTCGAAACAGCAATCACATGATTTCTGGTCAAAATGATGAACTTGTGTGAACCTCAAAAACACTGAAAGTTCATCTCAGTTTGGTGATCTAACTGGAAGTAATTTTTAAATAAGAAAATATTTTTAAGTCCATGGAAAAACACTAAACTCATTATTGTTTCATTTCTCTTTTATAAAAAATGTGATATATGAAAAACTGAGGGTCTGCTTTAATTTGACAATAATATATTTTCTTTAGCTTTGATTTGAACTGTTCTAAAAATCTGTATACCTGGGACTCAAGAATCTCCAATTCAATGCTAATTAGCTGAATGCTACGGGCAAGTCATTTAACATCTTTGGCCTTTGGTCTGTGTCTGCAAAATGAGAGCGTGTAAATAAATTCTAATGCACAGTTTAGTCACCAAAAAAAATTCTAAATTTAAATTTTGTATTTGCAGAAAATAGACATTGACCATTGACATTTTAGTGTTGATGGGGATGAGTTCTTTTAAAGTTTCATAAGTTTTGAACTAGAGCTTTTTTTTGTTTTCTCTTAAGTGGTTAGAAAAAGAATTCTACAGATGACTTAAAATGGTGTCAGTTAGTTCATCCACATCAATAACTGCTGAAAGAAAAGCAGCTTTCAATATTAACTTGAAAATTGGAAGCTGTAGGTCATATTGACTGCTTTACTTTTCTCTAATGATTCTGTTTTGTACTATGTTGTATGCATAAAAAAACCTTTTTCTAAAAGTCTCTCTTGAGTACTAAACACACGGTTGTTGAAGCTTTATCATGAGGCTCTCAAGAAAAAGAGGGTAAAGGAAGTATTTTATTTATAATTGAATCACAAAGGGTTATGCACATTTGTAAGGGATGCCTTCTAAAAATCTGTTTTGCTCTTAATATTTATTAAACTCATCCACACATAAAACTCCTTGCCTTTCTTTCTTATCCGTGTCTATTTCTTCCTATAATTCCCTATCCTAATGGCTATGAAAACACAGGCATATGGCTGGAAATAAATCTTTAAATAAAGAAAGAAAAGTCATTCAAAGGAGAATGGAGACTAATAGACAGCATAGTCGGTTTCCTGTTTGTAACAGCCTCAGCGAGTTTCTTTTTCCTCCTATTCTCTCCTGAAAAATGGAACCACGAAAGACCACTAAGCCTCAGTGAACATTCTTTATGTTTTTTCATGTAAAATAAATAAGAAACTTTTTGATGCCCATTAGCTTTAATAGAGGGCAGAATTTTACTTCTACTGATCATAATTCTTTTACTTTTAAGTGAGAATTTGGACTGACTATACCATATGTGAACATTGACATATATACTGCCCGATGACAATCACATCAAGGTTCACTGTAGTCATTTTGGTTCTGAAAAGTCCATTGGAGTGATGGCCATTCCCACTTTGATATCTAAATGTATTTTCAAATTCAATCAACGTAGGCCAGGCGTGGTGGCTCACACCTGTAATCCTAGCACTTTGGGAGGCTGAGGCGAGTGGATTACTTGACGTCAGGAGTTCAAGACCAGCGTGGCCAACATGGTGAAACTCCATCTCTACTAAAAATACAAAAACATTAGCTGGGTGTGGTGGTGCACATGTGTGATCCCAGCTATTTGGGAGGCTGAGGCAGGAGAATTGCTTGAACCTAGGAGACAGATGTTGTAGTGAGCCGAGATCACACCACTGTACTCCAGCCTGGGCAACAGAGTGAGACTCCGTCTCAAAATACACACACACACACACACACACACACACACAAAATCAATCTATAACTAGATGTATGCTTTTCCCTACAAAATAACTCATGTCTTTTGACTCCCCCAATAATGTTGATTCCACTACTACTCTTTAAATCAACCAGGTGGTTAAACATGGTGTCATCTTTGATTTCTGCCTTTCCTCAACATCTCAAAGCACTGCTCATCAAGTCCTATGGCTTTCCTCATGATATCTGTATGTCTTCACCACATTTCTTCTTCTCCAGCCACTGTGTGAATTCAAAACCAAATCACCACTGAGTTCCTGGCACACTAATTTATTTACCTATTCATGTAGTAATGCCAGTAAAATTAAGCAGTCAGAGCAAAATAAGGAAAAAGCAACGACTACGTCATTTGCAGAGATATAAAGAGAGGTAGGGGAGGGATGGAGATTTTAAATGATGGACGTAGAGATTAAATAAAGGTAGAGATGGGTTAGGGACACAGATATGGTGCAGATACAGATTCCGGTGGAGGGATTTTCAACAACTTGGTACCTACAAAATTGTAGCAGTATACTTGATAAGAGACATCTTTATTTTTTCAAAGAAAACATTAATAAGTAAGCTTGAAGATTCCTGGAAAAGGGATATTCAGATTTAAATAGGATCCCAAAGTCTTCTGGAAGGGAAGAGATCAAAACTCAACATTTCCCAAAAGTTTTTATGCAAATTGGGATGGACAGAGAAGGCCCAACCAGGACCCAGTGGTGAAGAAGCAATAAAGAAAGTGAAGGGCAACAAATTCCTAAGATAAAATCCCTGTGAGAATCAAAGAGTCAGGTAACAGTGGCGGTCCCTGAACCTGGACGTGGTCATTATGAGAAGCTATCTGTCTGAGTCTATGGTGCATCCACTCTGGCCCCAACTCAGACCTGTGAGCTGCAGATTGTAACCACAGAAAGTTGGTGGAGGTGGAGTCAGAAAATGATACCCCAAAGTGAAGGCCTCAGAAGCAAAGTTTCTTTTTGACTTTCTTCTACCCTCCTGTCTCACTCTCATTCTGCCCTGAGGCAAGACACAGAAAATAGAATTTCTCTTCCCCAAGGTAGATCACACAAAGCAGAGCCCTTTTTCCCCAAAGGCAGCCATAAAGTGAAAAATATTACTCTAATTTTCCTCACCTTTTTGTGTCACAGCTGGCCATAACGAAATTCTCAGCCTGGGCAACATATCAAGAACCTACCTCAAGAAAAAATAGAAAATAAAAATAAATTAAGCAGGTGTGGTGGTGCACGCTGGTAGTCCTGGCTACTTAGGAGGCAGAGGCAGGAGGATGGCTTAAGCCCGGGAGTTCAAGGCTGCAGTGAGCCGTGATTATTCCATTGCACTCTCATCTGGGTGACGGAAAGAGACCCTTTCTCTAAAAAACCAAAAAAAAAAACCTATAATCCCAGCACTTCGGGAGACCAAGGTGGACAGATCACCTGAGGTCAGGAGTTCAAGACCAACCTGGCCAACATAGTGAAACCCCATCTCTATTAAAAAGACAAAAATTAGCTGGGTGTGGTGGTGCACGTCTGTAATCCCAGGTACTTGGGTGGCTGAGGCAAGAGAGTCATTTGAACCTGGGAGGCGGCGGTTGCAGTGAGCCGACATTGCGCCTCTGCACTCCAGCCTGGGTGACAGAAGGAGACTCTGTCTAAAACAAAAAAAAAGAAAGAAAGAAAGAAAAAAAATTATTTGACTTACTTTGTCGATTATAAGTCATAAAACCCCCATTCCAGAAAGGTCAGGCCCCAAAAGTCCAGGAAGAATCCAAATCAATGGGCCTTGCTGGGCTTCCCCCTCATTCCACTGCTAGAAGATTAGACCCTTTTTGGCCAGACACAGTGATTCACGCCTGTAATCCCAGTGTGTCCGCAATTGGTGGGTTCTTGGTCTCACTGACTTCAAGAATGAAGCCGCGGACCCTGGCGGTGAGTGTTACAGTTCTTAAAGGCGGCGTGTCCGGAGTTTGTTCCTTCTGATGTTCGGATGTGTTCAGAATTTCTTCCTTCTGGGGGGTTCGTGGTCTCGCTGGCTCAGGAGTGAAGCTGCGGATCTTGGAGGTGAGTGTTATAGTTCTTAAGGCGGCGCGTCTGCAGTTGTTCCTTCCTTCTGGTGGGTTCATGGTCTCGCTGGCTTCAGGAGTGAAGCTGCAGAACTTCGTGGTGAGTGTTACAGCTCATAAAGGCAGTGTGCACCCAAAGAGTGAGCAGCAGCAAGATTTATTGCAAAGAGTGAAAGAACAAAGCTTCCACAGTGTAGAAGGGGACCCAAGCAGGTTGCCACTGCTGGCTTGGGCAGCCTGCTTTTATTTTCTTATCTGGCCCCACCCACATCCTGCTGATTGGTAGAGCCCAGTGGTCTGTTTTGACAGGGCGCTGATTGGTGTGTTTACAATCCCTGAGCTAGACACAAATGTTCTCCAGGTCCCTACCAGATTAGCTAGATACAGAGTGTGGACACGAAGGTTCTCCAAGTCCTCACCAGAGTAGCTAGATACAGAGTATTGATTGGTGCATTCACAAACCCTGAGCTAGACACAGGGTGCTGATTGGTGTGTTTACAAACCTTGAGCTAGATACAGAGTGCCCATTGGTGTATTTACAATCCCTGAGCTAGACATAAAGGTTCTCCACATCCCCACCAGACTCAGGAGCCCAGCTGGCTTCATCCAGTGGATCCTGCACCGGGGCTGCAGGTAGAGCTGCCTGCCAGTCCCACACCGTGCGCTCGCGCTCCTCGGCCCTTGGGTGGTCCATGGGACTGGGAGCTGTGAAGCAGGGGGCGGGGCTCGTCCGGGAGGCTCCCGCTGCACAGGAGCCCACGGACGTGTGGGGAGACTCAGGCATGGCGGGCTGCAGGTCCCGAGCCCTGCCCTGCCCTGCGGGAAGGCAGCTAAGGCCCGAGAAATTGAGCACAGCAGCTGCTGGCCCAGGTACTAAGCCCCTCACTGCCCGGGCTGGTGGGGCTGGAGGGCTGCTCCGAGTGTGGGGTCCGCTGAGCCCACGCCCACCCGGAACTCGCGCTGGCCCACAAGCACCGTGCGCAGCCCGAGTTCCCGCCCACGCCTCTCCCTCCACATCTCCCTGCAAGCTGAGGGAGCCGGCTCTGGCCTTGGCCAGTCCAGGAAGGGGCTCCCACAGTGCAGCGGTGGGCTGAAGGGCTCCTCAAGTGCTGCCAAAGTGGGAGCCCAGGCAGAGGAGGTGCTGAGAGCGAGCGAGGGCTGTGAGGACTGCCAGCACGCTGTCACCTCTCACTAGCACTTTGGGAGTCTGAGGTGGGAGGATAACCTGAGGTCAGGAGTTCGAGACCAGCCTGGCCAATATGGTGAAACCCCACCTATACTAAAAAAAAAAAAAAAATATATATATATATATATATATAAATTAGGTGGGTGTGGTGGCACATGCCTGTAGTCCCAGCTACTCAGGAGGCTGAGGCAGGAGAATTGCTTGAACCTGAAAGGCAGAGGTTGCAGTAAGCACTCCAGCCTGGGCAACAGAGCAAGACTCTGTCTAAAAAAAAAAAAAAAAAAAAAGATTAGACCCTTTTTGTTCAATTGTATTTCTGCAAAGTTCTCTCTGCTTCATAGAACCTAAGCATCAAATCACATCAGATAGCTTCTGGTATCTTTTGAGTCTTCAATCTGAAAGCTCCCCTTTCATGTAAAACTATGATGAAATAAATGTGTTATGCTTTTCTCTTAATTATTTTTTGTTATAGGAATGTCAGCACCACCTTTATGATGGGGAGGAGACGGATCACTCTTTTCTGCTCCTACATTGTTCTCATGAGCAACTCAAATTACAGTTTGATTAAAAACTAAACGTTGGGAACTCATCTATTTGACACGGAGGGACAATACCTGCAAATGAACACCAGGAAAGAAGCATTCTTCTTCCCCTCTGAGTATTCACAGCCAGGCCTGCAGTAGAAGGATGTTCCAGTAGATGCCAGAATGTTCATTTCAGTGGCTACATACGCCTCATTTGCCACAGGGTCCACATCAGACCTGTGAGTCCTGGCAGCCCAGGAACAGCGGCAGCTGCATTGAAAGTGAGCCCACTTCGTGAACAATGGTTTCCTTCCCTCGCCCTTTCCTTTTCCCTTTTCCTTTCCTTGTCTCTCCTTTCCTTTTCTCTTATTCATAATACAATAGTAATCAGGACTGACTGCTTGCAGACCGAGTAAGTCTTGTGGTAAGAAATCGACAGATTTCCTGTTAATGGAAGGAATAAGAGATCAGGGAGAGAGAATGCTAACTTTGTATTTCAGGAGTCTATCTGAGTCAACTTTCACACCCAAAATGTTAAAAATGGGTCATTTGACTTATAAAGAAAATGTTAAAACCCTCCGGGGAAAATGGTGGCCTGAAACAATTGGCACATTGCAAATAATGCAACTTTTAATGCTGAAGGAAAGAAGCTGTTCTATCGAGTCTGAAGACTTGATTCTACTCTTACATACGACAAGCTCTAACAAATGGATGACCTTAAAGTTTTGATTTTTAACCTATGGTTCTCATTTAAAACAGAAAAAAGTCATTATCGGATAATAAGTCAGGCTGTTTTCTTATCTGCCTTGATCAAGAAGAGTTAGATGTTGTCAGTGTCTTTGAAAGCTCTGCTAGGAAGCAAGATATTCCCAGCAGTTTACTTGAGCAAATGGCTTCCGTTTAGCCTAACGGTTTCTTAGGTTTCACTTTTAAATCCTGTGTTAAACAAAGCAAGTCACTGTCATTCAAACTTTTCCCAAGCTGTATGGGGCTCTATTGCTGTTGTTTAACGAAATTCAGAGGCTAGTGTAATTAGACCGCAGGGAAGGTAGGTCAGGCAGTGCTGTTAACTTGGCAGGCAAAGTTGATGGGTCAAAAATGTTTTATGTTTTTCTTCTTTTTTCGCACTAAATAAACTCGGTGTAAAAATGTTTTGCTTATAGTGCTCTTCTATTCATGTAACATAAACATTTGTGTATTTTAATTCTGTCTGTTCTAAAATCCTAATTTCTTCTATAAATTAATCAAATATGAAATCTAAGCCAGCAAAGTATGTTAGAGGAACAGTGAGTCAAGTTTTATGAAAGTTAGACAGATATGAAACAGAGCTTTAAAACTGTATGATATTTGGAGGGAATGGAGTAAGAAACAGAAACCACTTCTCTGAAGGATATTTATTAGTTGTTATTATTATTAAATAAACACATTATTGCGTGTTCTGTGAGCAATTCTTTCTTGATGGGAATACTGACAATACCTATTATATTATTATGAAATTAAACTTATCTCTTTTCAAAAATAAATTCACACACAGTGACCCCAAAGTGTGAAGGATCACAAGATGTGTGACAAAAAGTGCATTCAGCAAGGACTGGTAAAGTGTTGGAAACCCCAAGGGACGTGAGTTATATTTCATGGAACTTAGTCTAGGATTTGGAAATTATTTTGCAATTATTTATTGTTGGTCTCGAGAGTGTATGTTTCATGTATTTCTTCCTTTTTACCCAGAATGTAATTTTGCTTGGTGGTGACCGTGTGAGAAAAATAGCACTGTGGGAAGCGTTCTTGTGCAGTTTTTGCTGTAATCTGATCAATACAATAAACAGTTTGAAAGCTATTCATCATACAAAAATAAACGACTATTAGGTAGCTGTTGGTCCAATGCTCATAAACGTGAACAATTTACACAAGAAAGAAAGTATACTAACAGAAAAAAAAAAAAGCCATAGACAAATAACGAATTATCTCCTAAGAAAATGTTTTATTTGGGATCCGCCCCCCACCCACAACTCACATTATATTAAAGCATCAGGAAAAATGGCAGTGAACCAATCATCATGAATGACTTAAATACAAATTAAAACCTGGGTTAATCATGGGGAAAAATCAGGTAAAAATTAAAGCAGGATTATACTTAGGTTTTCACTGGCAGGGTATTCTAGGATGGAATTATGTATCGGTCACCAATAAGTAGCTCAGGCATGTTCACCCCATGTTTGCCACCTGAATGTTGTTTGCCCCAGACTCACATTTATCATTTTCATGCTTTGATTTCAGAAACTGGGAAGTCATATTTGACTCTTATTTTTTTCTTGTTCTATCTCATTCAAGCATCACTTCTAATTTGGCCTCCCTACTATTTCTTACACGTGTTTCTGCTTTTCTGTATCTCCTACCACTTGACTGGTTCACGTTCCATTATATTTTACTTCGATGGCCTCCTTTGATTCTATCCAGCATCTTATCTTCCCTAATTCGTTTTGAAAGAGCCAAACATCTCCCCAGTAAAATACAAATGTGCGGCCGGGCGTGGTGGCTCACGCCTGTAATCCCAGCACTTTGGGAGGCCGAGGCGGGCGGATCACGAGGTCAGGAGATCGAGACCATCCTGGCTAACACGGTGAAACCCGGTATCTACTAAAAATACAAAAAATATTAGCTGGGCATGGTGGCGGGCACCTGTAGTCCCAGCTACTCGGGAGGCTGAGGCAGGAGAATGGCGGGAACCCGAGAGGCGGAGCTTGCAGTGGGCCGAGATGGCGCCACTGCACTCCAGCCTGGGTGACAGAGCGAGACTGCATCTCAAAAATATTAATAAACAAAAATTTAAAAAAATGCAAATGGGCAAATGTCAGAGTACCCTTGTTTATGACACTGAAATGACACATGTATAACACTTCCGTGATCTGGCCCATGTCATTCTCTCTTGCTGCTCTGTCTCAGACATTAATTTATCAACTTAAAAATACTTGGGCACCTATGTGCCAGGCGTTGTGCCATACATTATAGCATCTTCAGAATTTAACATAGTGTTTTCAACATAAGAAGAACTCAGTAGATACTGTACCCTCTAAATATTTCTTGAAGGGACTGTTTCCGTTCCATGCACACTGATACCACCCAGCCCAAGTCAGGGTCTTATTGGGATACTCAACAGCTTCCTAATTCTAACACCTAACTCTAATCTAATCTTTACTTCCTATTGCCAGAGGGATTAAAATTAAAATTCTGGTCATGTTATTTCCAAACCTAAAATTTTACAAAGGGTCCCCAATGAATCTATGACAAATTGTAAAATCCTAACCTGATTCATAAGTCCTTACATGTACCTTCCTTCAGGCTTACTCTCAGTCTCTCTTTCTCCCTCTCTACATTCCATTGCTTCTCTTTCTTCTTTTCTTTGTTAAATCCTACTTATCCATCAGGTCTCAATTTAAACATCAGTTTCTTTGTGTGACAGTCCCTGGCCCTCTTGACTAGGTTAAATTATTTTTCTCTGCATTACCATGGCATCGCTGCGTGGAGCTCATCACACTTGTAATTACTTGCTTAATGTCTGTAACTTCCTCAGAGACGCTTTCCCTAATCCCCTTGATAAGGGGAAGTATAGGTATTAAGCACTCTCAGAGGTCACTGTATTTCTCCTTAGCATACATCACAGCTCAATAATTGTTTTGTTGAGTTGAATTTGAGATACATCTCCAGTCTTCAAGGAACTTTGACGCTTGGCTGTAGCAGTACGTCTGTTACTCCTAGAAAATTCTTTCTCATTGTTTAAGTCTCAGCTCTCCTGTCAGCAACCCCAGGAGCCTTTGCTCATCAAACTTCACATCACTCCCAAGCTGAATTTGATCTCTCTCCTCCGTACTCACATCCTACCTTATGTACATTTCTGTCATTTCACTTGCCAGAGTCTACTACAGTTATCTGTTTATGGGTCCGTCTTCCTGGAAAGTAGTTTCCTTGAGATAAGGGATGATATCTTATGTTTTGCATTCCATACATAATAAATATTTATTGAATGAATGCATGAGTGAGTACATGTAAAATAGGAATTAGATGACCTCTAGCTGCCAAGTAATATGCATTCTGTAACAGGAATGAGGGCCATCCCAGCGGCAGTGCTGTGTGGACTGATGGACAGGGCCTTCATGGACTCACACCCTAGGCTTTGATATTTTGTGGATATAACCCTGACTAGACTGAAATTGTTTTTGAGTCCCTTATAAAATGAGTTACCAAAAGAGCATTTCAACTGAATGATAAAATATAAATAAAATTATATTCATTTTAATCATAAATCTGTACAATGAGAATTGTATTCCCTAGATATATAGATAAATACATACAATGTGGATATAGAAACAGATATACATATAGGTATAGGTATAGTGGTGATAGAATCATAACCCCCAAAGATGTTCACATCCTAGTCTTTTGTGCCTTATATGGCAAAAGGGACCTGCAGGTATGATTGTAGTGAGGATTGTTTTGCAGATATGATTGTAGTGAGGATTGTTTTGCAGATATGATTGTAGTGAGGATTGTTTTGCGGGTATGATTGTAGTGAGGATTGTTTTGCGGGTATGATTGTAGTGAGGATTGTTTTGCGGGTGTGATTGTAGTGAGGATTGTTTTGCGGGTGTGATTGTAGTGAGGATTGTTTTGCGGGTGTGATTGTAGTGAGGATTGTTTTGCGGGTGTGATTGTAGTGAGGATTGTTTTGCGGGTGTGATTGTAGTGAGGATTGTTTTGCGGGTGTGATTGTAGTGAGGATTGTTTTGCGGGTGTGATTGTAGTGAGGATTGTTTTGCGGGTGTGATTGTAGTGAGGATTGTTTTGCGGGTGTGATTGTAGTGAGGATTGTTTTGCGGGTGTGATTGTAGTGAGGATTGTTTTGCGGGTGTGATTGTAGTGAGGATTGTTTTGCGGGTGTGATTGTAGTGAGGATTGTTTTGCGGGTGTGATTGTAGTGAGGATTGTTTTGCGGGTGTGATTGTAGTGAGGATTGTTTTGCGGGTGTGATTGTAGTGAGGATTGTTTTGCGGGTGTGATTGTAGTGAGGATTGTTTTGCGGGTGTGATTGTAGTGAGGATTGTTTTGCGGGTGTGATTGTAGTGAGGATTGTTTTGCGGGTGTGATTGTAGTGAGGATTGTTTTGCGGGTGTGATTGTAGTGAGGATTGTTTTGCGGGTGTGATTGTAGTGAGGATTGTTTTGCAGATATGATTATGGTAAGGTTCATGAGATGGGTAGGTTTTCCTGGGTCTTTAGGTGGGCCCAATATAATCACAAGGGGCCCTGTGAGCAAGAGGCAAGAATGTCAGAGTGGGGGAGAGATCTGAAGATGCTACACTGCTAGCTTTAAAAATGGAGGAAGGGACCAGGAGCAAAGGAAGGCAAGTGCTTCCATAAACTTCAAAACACAAGGGAATAGATTTTCCCTGAGAACCTCCAGAAAGAACACAACCTTGCTTATACCTTCATCTTGGCCCAGTGAAACTTCTGACCTATAGAACTGTAAGATGATAAAGTTGTTTTGTTTTAAGCTGGTAAGTTTGTAGTAATTTGTTACAGCAGCAACAGCAACCATATACATACATGTATATGTCAATGCATGTGTATTTGTATATGTGTATATAGTGCACATTTGCTAGTACTCCAGTACCATTGCCTTTACATTGCTTAAGAACCTAGAGGCAGGTGCCAGGCACAGTGGCTCATACCTGTAATCCCAGTACTTTAGGAGGCGGAGGCAGAAGGATCGCTTGAGCCAAGGAGTTCAAGACCAGCCTAGGCAGTAGAATGTGAGACTCCATCTCTACAAAAAATAAAAAATTAACCAGGTGTAGTGGTGTGTACCTTTAGTCCCAGCTACTCAGGAGGCTGAGGTGGGAGGATCACTTGAACCCAGGATGTCAAGACTGCAGTTAGCCATGGTTGTGTCACTGCACTCTAGTTTGGGTGACAGAGTGAGACCTTGTCTCAGAAAAATAAAAAGATCTAGAGTAAGAGACAGACAACAACAGTACACGTATCATCACATACTTAGACCTGTGGTAGGTGCTAAGAAAAACCATAGTGACTACTGAGACTATTGAACAGCCACCATGCTTTCCTTGTCAAGAGAATTAAGAATTACATTTGCACGCACACACAGTTTTCCTACTAGTCCAAAGTTACAGACACAGAGCTGGTCATCTGTTTATATTTCATGAGGTTGATTTTGTATCACTTATATACATTCAATAAATAATTGTTTGAAGAGAAGTAAGAGCACAGGAATTTTTGAATATGCTACTTTACTTGCAAATATATTTTATTTATGTTCACATTGCCAAGGCAGAACTAGCGAGTCTTCAGTCATGTTTCTAAAAGAAACTATTGCTGGGCGTGTTGGCTCATGCCTGCTATTTCAGCACTTTGAGAGGCCGAGACTGGTGGTTCACATGAGGCCAGTAGTTCCAGACCTGCCTGGCCAACATAGTGAAACCCTGTCTCTACTAAAAATACAGAAAAATTGGCTGGGCATGGTGGCATGTGCCTGTAGTCCCAGCTACTTGGGAGGCTAAGGCATAAGAATCGCTTGAACCCAGGAGGTGGAGGTTGCAGTGAGCTGAGATCACAACACTGCCCTCCAGCCTGGGAGACAGAGGGAGAATCTGACTCAAAAAATAAATAAATAAACAAATAGTAAAGAAAAGAAAAGAAACTAATAGAGATTGTAAAAATAAACGTTTGAGCCTAGTAGAATCTTAAGAGAGTTTATCAATTTGGAATATTTCAATATCTATTATGAGACATCCCCCAAGTCCCCATATATTGCTCTATGTCAGAATATTATGCTAATTAGCACAATTAATCTCCTTTCCATCCAAGACGTTTTATTTTTAATTAGTTAAAATATTTGTGGTTATTTCTCATAGAAGAATTAAAAATAAACTCCTTTATATATTTTAAGGTAACATTGTTTCAAAAACAATAATAGTTACATAGGTAAGTATTTCTTCATTATATCTAAAATATCATGATTCCTTTTGTTGTCAGAAATAAAACCATCCCCCTTGCTGGCAACCAGTCACATTTCTTCCAGGGAAAGACTATCCACAATGCTGCAGAATTACACAGTGTGTATTAAATATAACACAGATAATTAACTCAGAGAACTGACAGTCATTTGTTGGCATACTCAAATAAAAACTGTAGCATACCTCTCACAATCCCAACCATTCTGCACTATTTTATCATGTGTTGCGAGTTCTTGCTGTTTTTAGTGGCATAATTAATTACTTGTTGTATAACTGGAAATGTGCAGGAAACATACATGAACCATTCATCAGAACTTGCATCACAGATTACTTTTTAATACACTCATTCAGGAGATATGAAGTGAAGACCACAGAAGACAGATACTAGAAGAGTTTTTTGTTTTTTCACAGTTTGTTCAAAAAAGAAACTAGAGCATTTGAAATGATGGTCTTTTAAAATATGTTAACATTATAGGTCAGAAAGTCTGAAGCTAATCTTTTATCTCCTGCAAGGGTTTTGTGATTAAAGGAGAAATAACTACTTGATATTTTTTTCCGGTCTGATAAGATTGGATTTATATTCCCAAATAATATTGAGGAAGAAACAGCCTTTAAAGGATTTAATCTAGAGAAGTAAATCAAAGAACTGAAGATCAACTTAAATGGTTGATTGAATTTGAGATATCTAAGTCTAATCTTAATTCTGGTGTAGATCTCTTAAGGACAAGACCATATAAGTAATTCTTAAATGTTACGCAATATGTATGTTTAATGACTGTATTCACTAGAATTGTAAAGATTTGAGATATTCTCATAATATTTAAAATTTTTAAAAATATGATTTTCTATAGTGGCAGAATATATTATCCAAAGATGTTATATTCTATTAAATTATTTCCTAAATATTAATAGATGGTATGCAAAAATGCATTCTGTGTCAAATATGCCTGGAAAATCTTGATATAAAATATTGATTTTTTTTTTTACTGTAGTACTTATTAGAGTCTTGAAATGTTAATGAGTATAGTGAATTTCCAAGAAAAGAAAAGATATAACATGCAGTGCTTCATCAGCTAGGATAGTCAGTCCTAGTTCTCTTGACTCTATAATCCTGTCTTCTGCATCAGGTAAAGGGTTCTAAGTTGAAATGATGTTGCTTCCAAGTAAAGCCAAATTCTCTAAAACGATCTGAGAGTTACGTTCTCATGTCTTACCAGGAATTCTAGGTACAGAGAATACTTGTTGGAATCGAGTTATGGATCTAAACTGAAATTAACTTCAGTTATTTATGGACCTACAGAGCATTCATTCATCCTATGTGGGACTGACTCCTGATTTTTGGGGATGTCCTTCTGTTTTAATTACCCCTTATGTGCCCCCATCGGGGAGGGAGGAGTTCCTGTCCTATGGTTATGGGGAGGGCCAAATACACGACAGCCAACACTGGTTGGACAAACTCAACAATTCTGCATGGGTCATCTGAGCTCACAGCCTGTGCGGGAGGGCACTCCATGCCATGCAGGACCACATGGGGGCTGAGCTTGAGAGCAGAGGGAACAGCAAGGGACTGGGGGAGGCAGATTTTGCAGTATCAAGAAGATGAGGTGCCCCTTGGTTCCCACAGGAGTATGCGATTGGCTTGTTTGAATAATTTTGCAGGCTGGCAAAGGACTGAAACCCACTACTCAGGGATAAGCAGGAGCTATGCCTGGGCCCCTTGGTAAGAAGGGTTGCTTGGCTAGGCCCTTATCTGCAGAGCAGAGTCAGAAAGGAAACTTGCAGTTAGGCTATTCAAGGCCCACCTGGCAACACACATCAAGGCAGCACATAAAACTGAATCTTGATCTGGGCCTTCCACCACATCCCCTTTCATCCACACCCAGTGCAGGTGGTTGGATAAGGCTTATCCAACCCCTAGAACCAGACAAGGGCGGGTGGCCTTGGTGTAAATGTATCAAAGCCCCCACCCACAGAGATTAGTTCAGGAATAAATTTGTCAGCCAATTCATGCCAATTAAAGTCAAACTGAGAATTTTGTAAGGGTACTATAGGAAAGAGATGTGCTATTTTCTGATGAAGCAACTGCTCTCAGTGAGAGTGATGTGAGCCTGGTGTTCTGAAGGACCTGATGCAGAGCCTGAGAATGAAACCACCATGTGAAAAGCAGGGCCTAGAAATGGACGTGGAAATAGAACAAAGTCAGCTGACCTTGCTAAATCTGTATCCAGTCATCCCTGAAACCTCTTTACATATGGCCTTTCCAGGCATGTAAAACATTCCTTTTCCATTTCTGATTAAGCTGATTTGAGTTGAATTTTGTCACTTACCATTTTAGTAGTTCTTACTGATATGTGAACTAAACTGAGTTAATGCCTGCACACCTATAATGAATGGTTTTGCGTGAGGACCACTTCACCATGTTACCTCTGGCAATATTTTAGAGAAACTCTGCAGTTTCCTCACTCATAACCTGAACTAAATTATGGTTCCCTTTCCACGTCACCTCATTAGATATCTCTTTAAATAATGTTATTGCTATACAAGCTAAAGCAGCATTACCACTACTACAAAATAAACAATCTTTGATGGCCATGCGCACAAAAAAATAAGAACATAATGAGAAAGAAATGAAGGATAACTACCGTGGCATGAGTCCCTTGTAGAAGATAGTAGTTGATTTGATCAATTCATAGTCGATCCACAAATCTCTATCATAACTTAAATAAATATCATAAAATCTTTTAAAACACCCTCAGCTCAATACTATGAAATGAGAAATGATTTTTTAAACTCTGAGCAGGCAGGTGGCACTTTTTGTTCATAAAGAAGAAGCACAGAAGAAGCACATGTGGTACAGGGAAAGACAAATGTGATGGCTGTTGCTCAACAAATAACTTGGAAACACAAGTAAATCGAATGTTAGAACTTGTATTTCCAACTTTGAATGTTTTCTTAAAGAAAACATGAGCAGAATTATCAACAACATCTACACAATCTTTGGTATTTTCACCCAGATAAATCCTGCAACTCACAGCCACTCCGCAGTGACTTGAAGCAGCAGAACTACTCTTAACATTTACACTTGCTTGATAAGAAGATGTTGAAATACTCACAAGTACACTTACTAAATAAAAGAAATGGCAATGCTTACTGGCTACCTCCAAATGTTGACAAGGGACACAGAGGTAAATGTGGCAGATGCTTTCAAAATGCTAAGTTGTACATGAAAGAAAATGAAGCCAGATTTCTAGTGTTTCTTTATGCATCTTGATCTACATTGGCTTATCTATCAGAAATACAGTTTATAAATATAAAAGAAAAAATATGCTGTCAGAAAGCAATTGATAGAGATTAATCTGAATTTAGAAAGTAACAGTATCAGATGACAAGGAACTTTAAGGCCTGACTTAGTCATTCCTTAATATTTTACTCTGGTGATTATGAGCACTGAATCAGTAACTTATGAAATATATTGATATGCTAATTTTGTCATTTCCTTGATGAATGTGAGAGAATTTCAAAGGGAGATTATGAAGGCACTCACATATACTTTGTCAATGTACCGGAAGGTTTGCAATAAATGCAGTGTATACCCAGGTGCAGTGGCTTATGCCTGTAATCCCAGCACTTTGGGAGGCCAAGGCAGGAGGATCGCTTGAGCTCAGGAGTTTGAGACCAGCCTGGGCAACATAGTGAAACCTTGTCTCTTCTAAAAATTTTTTTTAAAAAATGGTTTAAGATAGCCAGGCATTGTGGGATGAAGCTGTAGTCCCAGCTACTCACAGGCTGAGGTGGAAGGATTATTTGTGCCTGAAGATCAAGGCTGCAGTGAGCTGTGATGGTGCCACTGCAGTCTAGCCTGGGTAAAAGAGCAAGGCCCTGCCTCAATAAATAAATAAATAAATAAATAAATAAAAATAAAAATAAAAAATAAAAATAAAATATATACATATATATATGTACACAGCACATATAACTTTTAAAATACATTTTAAGTATTAGAAGCCTAATTCATTAATAGCACTATAGAGAGAGGAGTGAAATTTTTTAAGTACTGTTTATAGGTGCAAACTATGTAATTAATGTAATCTAAAAGCTATAAAATGGGAGGATGAATGGGAACTATTCAAAATGTACCCTTGTTTGGCCTGTATCTTCATTTCTCTCCCTTCATGCATTTGAACTCACAGAAGGTGGAGGTTATACAGGCTTGGAGTGAAGAACTGTGATGAGGAAATACCTATTGATTCCCTTTAACATTCATTTACAACCAAAAGTCTCTGAACAGTTTTTTTTTTCTTCACAGAATGACAGTTTCAGAATATATAAAAGCCCTTTTTTCTTTCTTTTTTTTTAATTGAGTAAAAGTGCTAGCCCATGATGTTAGCCAGTAATTCAGTCAGTATGTCTGAAAAAAATCCTCTGACTTCACAAACTTGTAAGCCGGTATTTATAAGATAATACAAAGTGAAAATGCGCCTGTTGTATGAAAGCTAACTGACTTGTCTCAAGTATAGAGCTGATTGGAAGGTACTGTTTATTGGTTGAATTGCTATATTATATTAAAACCTATACTGTATAAGACTCACCACTTAATAGTAACACTACATTCTTTCAATTGCTCTAGAAACAATTCAACCTTATATTTTTGTTACAAATAAGATGTTTGCACTCAATTTTTATATCAGTATTGCTGTTGGATTAACTATTAAATTTTTCTCAAGTAAGGCTATTGTAAACCTGGGATCAGATCCAGCAGTCTTTCTGTGTTTAAATCTAGAACAATATTACTGTGATACAAATGAATGGCTTCCACCTAGCTTAATTATGTTTGAGCTGCAAATGGATGCATATGCTTTATCTATGAATTTGCAAATACAAAGCAGGGGCTCCCTCTGCATAGCCATCTGTGCATTGCTTTTGTCTCTGGATTTTTTAATATAGATAATAAAGCCTAATCCTCTTTAAAATCAGGAGAAGATAATTGGAACATGAGGCTAGCCACATGTAATGCAATGATATTATTTCCCAACTACTCATAACTTTGAAATAATAGTAGTAATAGCAGTAATAAATGTGTTTTTTATGAAACAGTCTACTATTAGGCCACAATTTAAAAGTTATAAAAATATTAAATATTATAATTGCAAGTGAAAAATTATAGCAAAGTTCCTAAACTGAGGACACATTGAAAATATCACAAGCTAAGCAGTCTTTTTTTTTTTGGAAACAAGGTGCTGCTTGACCTCATGGGCTCAAGCAATCCTACCTCAGCCTCCCGAGTAGCTAGGATTAAAGGCACAAGCCACTGTCCCTGGCTAATTTTTGTGTGTGTGTATGATTGTTTTGTAGAGACAGAGTCTTGCTATGTTGCCTAGACTGATCTCAGACTCCTGGCATCAAGCAAAACTCCTTCCTTGGCCTCCCAAAGTACTGGGAATACAGGTTTGGGCCACCATGCCTGGCCAGTTAAACAATCTTCTTGTTACATTTGGGCCATTGAAGAGATAAAATGCAAAAAGAATTCTGAATGTGTGTCCTAAGAATGAGAAGAGTATATATTAATTACGTCAGATACCTACTGTCAGCACCAAATAGGTGACTTCTACACATGAATCAACCAATAGCCTAGCTCTGCATGTGCTCATCCTCAACTCCAATGACAGGTATTTTGTCTTCATTGCCACAACCCATCTCAGGATTCTGCCTCCAAGCTGCTGCATCAAATCTCTCCTGAGTTTCTAGCCCACCTCCTTGCCCTGTGGATTTCAAACTCAAGACTGCAGTATCAGTTCCTAACTTAGTTTCCAGCCTGCTGGTCCACCGTACAGATTTCAAACTTGTAATACTCCACAATCACAGAAGCCAGGTCCTTAAGGGGGGTGTGTGTGTGTGTGTGTGTGTGTGTGTGTGTGTGATGTGTGTGTTAGTCTCATCAGGCTGCCAATACAAATACCATAGATTGGGTGGCTTAAATAATCAAAATTTATTTTCACATTGATTTGGAGACTGGAAAGTCCAATATCAAAGCTCTGGAAGAAGTCAGTTCTTGGTGAGGGTTCTCTTCCTGGCTTGCACATGGCACCTTCCCACTGTCTCATCACAAGGAGGAGACAGAGCAGCCTCTCCGGTGTTCCGTCTTGGAAGAGCTCTTAATCCCACCAAGAGGACTCCACCTTCATGACCTCATCTAAACCTAATTACCTACCAAAGGACCCATCTACCAATACCACCACATAGAAGGTTAGGGCGTCAACATCCAAATCAAGGGAAGTGGGCACAGTCTAGTCCACAGCACAGCATCTCTCTCCCCACCTCTCTCTCTAGATGAATATGCAGATAGATAGATACATCAATATCCTATTGTTTCTGTTTCTCTGGAGAACCCTGAACCCTATATCTCTTGCACTTTATCATCTCTGAAATCCAAACTC
This sequence comes from Pongo abelii, assembly GCF_028885655.2. NCBI lineage: Eukaryota > Metazoa > Chordata > Mammalia > Primates > Hominidae > Pongo > Pongo abelii. Next base: position 199,547,148 of record NC_071988.2, read on the forward strand.
CGTAATGGCATCCTCTGACCAATCAGTCCTTCAAAGTCATTCACTTTTTTTTTTTTTTTTTTGAGATGGAGTCTTGCTCTGTAGCCCAGGCTGGAGTGCAGTGGCGCCATCTCAGCTCACTGCAACCTTCACCTCCCGGGTTCAAGCAATTCTCCTGACTCAACCTCCCAAGGAGCTGAGATTACAAAGGTGTGCCACCACGCCCGGCTAATTTTTTGTATTTTTAGTAGAGATGGGGTTTCACCGTGTTAGCTGAGGTGGTCTTGATCTCCTGACCTCGTGATCCACCTGCCTCGGTCTCCCAAAGTGCTGGGATTACAGGCGTGAGCCACCACGCCCAGCCTCATTCATTTTCTTACTGCCATTCCAGCCGCTCTTCATCTTCAGCGAGACCTCCAATCCCTAGGCCACTTTGTGCAAAATGATCAACTGCCATCCAGCTTCAGTCCACCTTCAGCTGGGTACTCAATGCTGCCATTGTCACTTTCTCAGAAGTTACTCCAGATTTTCACCTCACTCTTCAAATCACTAAAGTCATCAATGGCTTTCATTTTGCCCAACCAATCAGTACTTTTCTATTCTCATTTTAAGATTTTTGTGCCTTTTTACTCTATTGATTACCCTGTGTCCCTTCACATTACGTTTGCAATAAATATATTTTAAACAGTATGTGAAGATTACTTTTACTACAATATGTGTGCTACAAGAATGCCATGGCACTCCATGGCCACTTATCTTATTTGGCACTCCAGTGACTACCACAGTTTCTGGTCAGTAGCAGATGGTTAATAAAATCTTGTGGAATGAATAAGCCCTCTCATGAGGAAACATTCTATGTAGATTGACAATGACAGTCAAATGACAGGGTGAGAGAAAGGGATTTTTATTAATGCACAAAGTGGAGGAAAGGCTGAGGCCAAAGTATTTACTTAAGGGTAATTCTGCCTCCTTTTATCTTCAATAAGTGGGAGCAAAGAGTTCATTCAGCCTTTACGAATGATGAAGTAGAGATGCCAAACACTCCGTTCCATCCTACAAATTGAGCAAAGGATCCATAAACTTTCATGTAGAATGAATCTTGTAGTAAAAGTAACCATCTCATATTTTTAAAAATCCATTCTCAGCATGCGTGATGTCTAGAGACACAGCCCACTTAGTGGGAGACTTGACAGGAAACAGCAGATCTCAATTGTAGTTCTGATTCTGGCTAATTTGCTGTGCTTTCTAGGAGAAGTTCGTTAACTTTCTTAGAATTCAGTTTCATTACTTGTGGAAACATTGGATTTGATTATTTCGAAGGTCTCTTTGAGCTCTAAATTTCTATGCTAGTCTGATGAGATTTAAATTTTTAAAACCCTTACTTGTTACTCATTCTTTAAAAATGTAAAAATTACCATACAGCACTTTTTCTTGCCAAAAAAAGTTTCTTTGTCAGCATTTCAAGATGCTTAGACATAAACCTTTATATATCCTAATGCAAAAAACTGCTAATTTTTCAGTCACTTAAATCTTTCTAGTCTTCATAAAGACTAGGCTATATTATTTATTATTTTAGTGGGACTAGTGATGAATAACGTAAACTAAGTCTTTAGAGTTGGGATGCATTTTACCTAAGTTTTTCTTCTTAAATTGGATGTTACACGGATTTATGCTAGATTATTACATGAAACTAAAACAATGCTAATACAGGTATATAACATCTATTAGCACCTTGTATTTATAAAAAACTTACTGGCCTGGCACAGTGACTCATGCCTGTAATCCCAGCACTTTGGGAGGCCGAGGTGGGCGGATCACAAGATCAGGAGATCAAGACCATCCTAGCTAACACAGTGAAACCCCTTCTCTACTAAAAGTACAAAAATTAGTTGGGTATGGTGGCACGCACCTGTAGTCCCAGCTACTCAGGAGGCTGAGGCAGGAAAATCGCTTGAACCCAGGAGGCAGAGGTTGCAGTGAGCTGAGATCATGCCACTGCACTCCAGCCTGGGTGATAGAGCAAGGCTCCGTCTCAAAAAAAAAAAAAAAAAAACTCATTTTGAGAATAATATCCATTCACTCTACAATTTTAATCTTCTAAATTGAGGATTAACATTACAACCACAATTAATTAATACATGGTGAATTTCAGCACTGCATTTCCTTTCAGATCTAAAAGTTGCACACTATAAAAAACAATCCCAATACAAAAAAAGAATTCTAAACCGTCATAGACAGAAAGTTATTACAAGCAATATTTAATAGTTATCTTATAAAAGTATGTTGAAATTAAATTTTAAAAGTCAGAACAGAATATCAAATGTCACATTTCATAATCTTGATTCAACTCCCTTAGTCTCTTTTCCCCCATTTGTCAAATAAAGGGCTTAGATTCATTGATTTGAGAAAAAATATTTTATAACTCCATGAGGAGAGGAGGGTAATTAATAAATGACATGGAATTTAAGCTAGACCTGAAATGCATAGGGTTGTCACAGGAGAAGAGAGAGAGACAGGACTCCCAGGCAGGACTCCCAGGCAGAAAGTCCAGCTCAGAGGTATCCTGATTTATTTCTTCACTACCCACTCCAAAAATCATTGACCAGGCCTTCAGCAAGGTAGCTTGACCAGTCCCTGTGTTCATATTTTGCAGAGAGCATTGCCTAAAAAAAGCACATATTTTGGTAGCTGTATCTCAATCAACCTGCAGGGATGCACCAGGGACAAGTCAGGGAAATAAATACACCAATTTCACTTTTCTCCCACCCTCTGATCTTCTGTTGCTTTGGGTGAAACCAAACAGGAAGCAGAGGGCTGGGGAGTTGCTCAGTCATGGACACAGACAGGGTGGAGAAGGGGAGAAAAGAGAGCTGGGGGGACAACAGAAGACAGCATCACAGAACAGGGTGAAAATGCAAAATTAGCCTTGTTTGTTTAGGATGTGCAAATAAATAAACAAAAGCATTGTTTAAAAAGTAAAAGCAATAGTCATTCATCAAAAACTGGCAGAATCTTGGTGTACAACTCCCCACTGCTAAATTTGAATGGCAAAAAAAACCCAAAAAACAAAAACTGGCAGAACCAAAATAAACTAGATAGAAATGAAAAGTATAAAATTAAAGAAAATTAAAAACTGGCATAACTGAAATAAGAATAGGTAAAAATCCTGAAAATAAAAAATATAATCAATGAAATGTTTAAATCTTAATAGACTAGACAAACTATCATAAAACAGAGATTTTTATAAGTTGAAAGAAAGTAATAAGAAATTCACACAGATAGATTCATAGAGAGAAAAACAGATTATGATCATGTGAGAAGAGTTAAGAGGCACAAAAGATGGATTATAGAGAAATGGCATGTATCTAATTACATATTCTGAAGAAGAGATAAGAAATGGCATGTATCTAATTACATATTCTAAAGAAGAGATTAACGAGAATGGTTAAGACCTAACTTTTAAAGAGGTAATAACTCCGGATGTTACAGAATCTAAAGAAAAAAACAGGAGTCCTCAGATTCAAAGTATAGTATGAACAATGTTCATATACTTCCATGAAACAGGAACAATTAGAAAATGGAATTTGTAAAAATAGCCTTTAAAGTAGTATTAAAAAGTCAAGTATGTGGAAATAAATCTAATGAATATATAAGGACTGCATGAGAAAATCTATAATGCATTATTACTGAGAGAAATCCAAGAGGACCTAAATAAAAGGAAGAGCATGCCATTGTATCATTTCTATTGCCACAATAATGTTGCATCAGAAACCACCAAAAGCTCTGTGGCTTCAAAGGGCGTGCATTCATTTAGCTAAGTTCCCACACTGGTTATTTAGTCAGATGAGTTCTTCTGGGCCAGACGGAAGTCACCTGCATATCTGGAGGTTGGCTGGCTGTAAACTGGGATGGGGATTCACATACTTGGAGGTCAGGAGGCTGCCTGTTGAGATGACTTGGTTCTGCTCTAGGAGTTTTTTGTATCTCTTCACTGGACTAGCCTGAGCATGCTGTAATCATAAAGGGAAAGGAACAACAAGATAAACAGAAATGCAGAAGCGCTTTTCAATCTTCTGCAGCAAGTTTGCTAATATCCCAGTAAACAAAGCAATTTACCACTCTAACTCTTGAAAGGAGCTGCAAAGGTACATGGCAAAGAGTGTGACTGCAGGGAGAAGCAAGGAGTTGGTGCCATTAATGTCTTCAACCTACCACAACCATGATTGTGGACAAGAGGACTCAAATTGTAAAAGATGTGAATTCCCCCAGCTCCACAATGCTCTAGGCTCATCTTTTCTTTCCTCTGCCACAGCCCCAGATCAGCCACTTCTCCAACGAACCCTGAGAATGGATTTGTAAAATTATTTTTAAGTAGCCATTGCATGACTACTTTACATAGAGTGGGATATGTAAGTATACATGTAATGTTTGACCTCACCAAAAAAGTCTCAAAAAATTTCAAAGAATCAATATCAAAGAAAACATTTACTGACAAAAATCAATACAGTATTGGGATTTTTGAAAAGTAAAATTTTTTTCCAATAGACCAAGTTATTATCATGAATAAAGGAAATGTAACTACAGATACAGTAAGATTTTTTTAACATAAGTGAATGCTAGGAACGCCTTTATGGAAATATATTTGAAAACCTAAAAACAGTTATAATTTTCCAGAAAATATATAAATGACTGGGTTTTTTTCTGTATGAAATTGAAAAGGTGAATATACAATAGTCATTAACAACACTGAAGGTAATCAAAACTTTTGCCTTGTTCCCCCCTAAAATCATAAATAATTTATAATCTATACCAACTGTTTTAGGGAATCAAAAAAAGAGTGAAAGATCCTTCACAAATACTATTCGGCCAATATTAACTTGATATGTAAACTACACAAAGACAACACAAAAACAGGAAATACTTTAGACAAAACTCCTTTGTGAACATAAATGGAGAAATTCTAAATAAAATATTAGTAAATTAAGTTCAATACAGTATATTTTTATTTTTTAAAAATCCATGATTACTAATAGGCTATACACAACCAAATTTGACAATAAAAGATTAACATATGACTCAATAACATCCTAATAACAAACTAATAGAAACATAATTTGAAAAATAAGATTATGTTGATCATAACAGTCAATACATCAGAGCATCTAATAGAGATGCACCAAATGCATATTTTGGCCAAAGGCCAAGTGCCCAAGTGTTAAAATCAATACAACGACCACAGTTGAGACAAAGCCAAATATGATTACCATGATGAACTTCTAGAATGCAATCTGAATAACTCTGAAACCTCACAAAAAATATAAATTTCATTACAACTTTGTTATTTAAAATATTTTTCTCCAGGTAATAACAGGGATGAAAAAACTGTAAAAAATAATTTTTAAAATGTTTGTTGTCAAATTTATTTTTTTATTTCATAATACAAGAAAAATTATTTCTTCACACTTTCAGCTGCTAGGTTAGGTTGCTTGTACAATTGTAGTTTAAGGGGAAACATTCAGGTCCTAAATGTGGTTAAGTATCTAAAAATTGGAGTTCCTAGGTTCATTTCTTCAATTTTTTAAATACTGTGCACTGAACAATTACACAAAGATTAAAATTATCATTTGATCTATAGCATTCTGTCTTATAGTATTTAAATTGTGTGAACATTTGTTGGTTCAAAAGTATTGATATTAATTCTTTAATAGCTAACATGCTCTCTGTTAATATTCTAACTTTATTTCAAATTCAAATTTAATTTTCAAATACATTTTTCTACATATCTATTTGAAAGTTTATAATAGCTTATTCATGACACTAACATTTTACAGTCATTATTAATTACTATAGCATTGTACTCTTGCAGTAACTTAAAAAACGTTTTACTTCAAAATAACACAGTATTTTACCACAAAAAGAACATGAGAATTTTTACTCTAACATCTAGAATGTTTGCATATACTTGAAAATGAATATTCAGATATTCACAATAAATACATAACATGTCTTATTTGTACTACTGATGTGTAACTTTATTTATATATGAAAGAAACCTTTGAGTCACAGAATTATCGATCATACTCAAGTTCAAATATGCCAGAAATTATATCGAAGGTGGCTTTAAGTTATTTTGTCTTCTAAAAACCAAGGTTGAAGCTACACTGAATAGCTGGTTTGGCCAAATATCAAAGCCAAACAAAATCTCCATGCAACTCTAATAACCAGAAATAAATTTAACAGGAATTGTCATCATAACTTGTTGAGTTATGAGGTAATTAAGGACATGAATAGATAGAAATCTTGCTCATGGATGAAAAGTTATATTATGAAAATATATTTTTTTCCAAATTATTCATAATTTCAATTCAATTTCAAGCAAAATTCTAATGAAGGCTTTCATAGAACTTGACAATCTTACCCTAAAATTTACATGGGAAATCAATGACGCAAAAATAAGTTTAAAAAAACATAAGAAAGACCACAATGGGAGGCCATCTTGAGGAAAGGAAATCTTTTTCTAATTTGGAACGATGGTACCACATGAGTTTGCCATCATTCTATGAGTTTTGTCCTAACAGATATCGAGCCTTAGTAGACAAAGATAAATTAGACCCACGCAATTGAATACAGAAGGAAACTTGATATATGACAGAGGAGTCATGAAAAATAAGTGAAGACTATGTTTTCCAATAAGTGTTATCAGGAGAATGTAGTAAAAGTATGTAATGAAAATAAAATTAAGATTTTATACATGATAAAAATATAAATAGAATGGATCTAAACTCCATTGTAAGTGAATTCAACACCTAATCTACAAAGCTTTGAAAAGAAAATAAAGTGGAATATCTTTATGACTGCAAGGTTGAGAAAGATTTCTTAAATAGGATCCAAAAAGCTCAAAACATTGAAGAGAAGATTGATGAATTTAAATACATGAAATTTTTAACTCTTCAAGTTGATACCATTCACAAGTAAAAAGACTAGCCACCAATTGGAGAAGTTATTGGCAATTCATGTAACTAACAAATGAATTAGATACAATAATATATAAAGAATTCCTACTAATTAATAAGAAAATAGGCAAAAAAAGAATTTTTAAAAGGATATAAATAATTCATTGATGAAACCAAATGTTCAATAAATGTATGAAAAGATAATTTCATTTTTAAGTAGGGAAATGCAAAAGAATGCAATAGTGAAAAACATATCCATCGGATTAATAAAACAAAAATATTTTATAATATCATTGACAAGGTTGTGGAAAAATAGAAAACTTGCACGCTTCAATGAAAAGATAAATTTATTAAAAATACCCTGGAGGGAAATAGAGCAATGTCCCAGTGAAGCTGTAGATACACACAACATTTAAACTTCCAGGTGCATACTCTTCTAGAGAAACGGAGCATGCGTGCATAAGCAGACAGATGGTGGGATATTAACATATGGTGTTTGTAATGTGAAACATTGGACACAGGCCTAACAGCTCATCAAAAAAAAAAAGAATGGATAATGAACTGTGGTATACTCCATCAATAGCGTAATACACAGCACTTAAAAGGAATGAATCAGAGATCTACGCATTAACATGGTGAAAACTCAAAAATAGAATACTGAGCAAATAAATGCAAATTAAATAATAATACACATATTCTCATTTTATTTTTATAAACACTGAAAATATACAAAAATGTTACATTATATTTATGGATAAATTATACAGTAATAGTACAAATGCATATGTGAAATTAATAAATGCTCTAATGATATGAATATATCAGGATATGAATGGAGGGAAGGGAGGTAACCAGGGAAGAGAGTAGTCAAGGTACTACAATACTTTCTGTAATATTTTATAACTTTAGGCTGAGCATGGTGACTCATACCTGTAATACCAGCACTTTGGGAGGCTGAGGCAGGTGGCTCACTTTGAGCCCAGGAATTTGAGACCAGCCTGGGAAACGTAGTGAAACCCTGTCTGTACAAAAAATACAAAACATTAGCGTGGCATGGTGGTGTGCACCTGTAGTCCCAGCTACTTGGGAGGCTGAAGTAGGAGGATCACTTGAGCCTGGGACATCAAGGCTGCAGTGAGCCACGATCACAGCACTGCACTCCAGCAGGGTGACAGAGTGAGACACTCTCTCAAAAAAAAGAAAGGAGTTGTTACAGTAAACACTACATGGTTTTCCTCCTACATGTCTGTAAAATGTCACCTTTGATTAACAAGTAAGGATACATAGGAGTAACACTTAGCTGCATTTAAACCAATCAGTAAAAGAAGAGATAAAGTCATTTCCATTTTGTTGCGTTCAGAAAATAATTTTCCTACCAAAAATATGACTCTTGTCTAAAACAATAATAACCTGGACAAAATGTGGCTGATGGCTTAAGGAATCTAATAGCAAAGATTAGAGATTCCTTTGAAATTGATAAATTATCAGATTTATGTATGATGCTTCTAAATTTATGTTTAGGTAAAAATTGTAAGACTTTTTTTAGAGAAAACCGAGGGTTAAAATTGAGTTCTTCTATAAAAACACGTTATTTTTAAAAATAACTTGTAATAATTTAGATAGCTGAATCACAATGATTTTAATTTACAAAATTATTTATCTTGTAAGTAACTATGATTATTTTCCGTAGACTTCCAACTGCACTTTCAACTACAATTTCAGATATTAGCTAGTGCCAACATTTCATATTTATAAAATCATATGCACCCTGTTGCCATTTAGCATAGTGAATACCCACTTGTGAACAAAGTGGTGATACATTATGATAGCCAAAGGGCAAAGCTTCACCTGAACAGAGATTCATCATTTTTTAATGCAGCACAGCTTGATACTTGCAATATCATCAAGCACTCTGAAAGGTTCTTGTCAGAGATTGATGACCTAAACAATCACTGAAACTTAATAACAGCGTTAACAACTGCAGGTCGATCTCACACACCACAAAATAGTGCTTGTGTTTTTCTCCATGCTTATTTTTAGCCAAGTTATATCAACATTTTGACCAGAGAAAATGTTGGACCAAGTTACAATTTTTTATTATTCCATATTAGTAATCATAGACGGCACAGAGGTTGCTATATTAGCAGTACCATAGCAAAAATAATTCACTTGCAAAGTAACTATAAAACATTATGCAACAATTCATTAATGGGTTTATCCAGATAGCTTTACATTGACTCTGTGACACATGGAAAGCACTAAATGGAAATCTAGAGAGAAAATAATATGATGCTGGCCAGTATGTTTTAAGGGTAATTATGTCCAAAAAGTTTATGAAATATTTTATTCATGCCACTGATAACATATACCTATGAGATAACTGTATCAAAAAAGATGATTTTCTGGTTGTCTTTTTCTTTTTCCAGAAAATGTTTTGTTTCCTATTATCAATTTGATAGTTTGATGAAAGCATATTTTGCTGGAAGATACCTCTACTTGAACTAAAAAAAAAAGTCCATGTATATTTTATGTCGCTGATTTCAATAATTTCACTGAGAAGTATTAGAAGTAATGGTGTGACTCCTACGAACCAAGCATTATTAGATAAAGACACAACTTCTGCAATGCTCCAAAAGCAACTGAACAGTAAACACCATGGCTGATTCACGCTCAGTTCATAACTTACTATTTTTATCCTTTTTCAGAGCTCTGCGCATGTACATAAAATTCAAGAGCACACTTGAATAAAATACAAATCACTGAGTGACTATTTAAAATTTAAATTTTGTTGTGAGCATTATGAACAAAGGCGGGCCATTAAAAAGGCTCTTTCTTTACCGGTGAATTAATGATACAAGGACAACCAGTGTGAACTATTCTGCAGACAGGCCAATAACGAAAACACAGCTAAAGCAGTAAAGCTTGCCAACTACTGATGAGACTCAGGAGAAATTTCTTAACAGATGTTTCCCCGAGCAAATATATACTTTGCCTACTCTGATTACGATGGCCTTGAGAATTCGTGATTTGATTCAACACTCAGCTACTCTTCAGCAGCCTCATAAAAATATGATTCGTACAAAGGATATATTCTATATTTTCCTTTCCTAAAAACCAATATCTAACATATTTATAGTTCTCAGTCCCATATGGTGAAGCAGTGGTCCAACAGCACTGTTTATAACACTATAATGAAGGTTGTGTCAGCATTTTATTATGAAAAGAAGGAGGCGAAGCTTTTTTGGATTTTTTTGTGTTTTCATTTTATAAGCTTCCCTTAGTTGAGTGCCCACTGACTGCAATAATCTGCTTTGACCTTTCATTTGCTTCCTGCTAAGATTTTTTTGTTTTGTTTTTGTTTTTGTTTTGAGACGGAGTCTCGCTCTGTCACCCAGGCTGGAGAGCAGTGGTGCTATCCGGGCTACTGCAACCTCCGCCTCCCAGGTTCAAGCGATTCTCCCACCTCAGCCTCCGGAGTAGCCGGGACTACAGGCGCCCGCCACCATGCCCGGCTAATTTTTGTATTTTTAGTAAAGACAGGGTTTCACCATGTTGGCCAGGCTGGTCTCCATCTCCTGAGCTCAGGTGATTCGCCCAACTCGGCCTCCCAAAGTGCTAAGATTACAGGCGTGAGCCACCGCACCTGGCCGAAAGAGGAAAAAAAAAAAAAGCAAAGCAAAACAAAAAAACAGGAGATTGTTCCTGATAGATACTTTAACCTTGCAGGTTCATGTCTAATCATTATTATATTCTGAAGACTTCTTTCTTTCTGTCTTTTTTTTTTTTGAGACGAAGTCTTACTCTGTTTCCCAGGCTAGAGTGCAGTGTGCAGTGGCGCAGTCTCGGCTCCCTGCAACCTCCGCCTCCCAAGTTCAAGCGATTCTCCTGCCTCAGCCTCCCAAAGTGCTGGGATTACAGGCATGAGCCACTGTAGCCGGCCAAGACTTCCTTCTAGAAGGAACATGAGCAGGAAAATATTGGGGAGGTTTGTGATAGCAATAAATATATACAGAGAAGAGTGAGGGGGTCGTAATTGTTGAGTCTCATTATAATGCCTATCTTGGGCATCTCTGCATTTTTACCGATATCTATTTGTGTGTATTAAAGCCCTGGTAGTTTTAATCCTTTCTTTCTAAAAATCTTCCATTGTCTAATTTTGTATGCAATGATAAATATTAAAATATGCACTTACTAGTTGTGGGACTTTGGGCAATTTGTTTAATTGCGCCTCAACCTCAAATTCCCTGAGTATTGAATGTAGATAGTAAGAATATCTACTTCATCAGACTGCACGGAAATTAATCATGCATGTGTTCATGCTCAGTGCCTGGCATATGATTTTCACCCATATCCTCTCCATCCTTACCTACTATGACTCCATTTTAGTTACCACCAAGGTCTGCCCATTCTGCAGCTGCCTGGCTTAAAGTGCGGGTATCGAACTCTCTACCCAAAGCCAATCCTTTTTAAACATTCTAAACTGTTCTTTTTTCTTTGTATTCTAACACAAGCTACAACTTAACCAAATCAATGGTTAATTTGATTAATACATTATCCTCTAGGCTCTATGAAGGGGAAAGACCATGTCTATTTTACTGACGTAGCGCCTCATGCCTGGCATAGAGGCACATAATGTCAAATAGTTATGACATTATGCACAGTTACACAACTACTTAAATGAAAATAATTCATCTTTGAAAATGTAAATTCAATTTCTGATATGGCTTGCAAGAGAAGAAAACAAACTTGTTCTTAACGGCTTTTACATGAATCATATTAGAACTAATCCCACTTTCTTTTTTTTTTTTTTTTTTTTTTTAATGCAGAGACAGAGTCTCTCTATGTTGCCCAGGCTGGTCTTGAACTTCTAAGCTCAAGCAATCCTGCTGCCTCAGCCTCCCAAAGTGCTGGGATTGCAGGTGTGAGCCACCGTGCCCAGCCAATACTCGCACTAAAACTGAGAGACATGTACTGTTACTATCAAGATGCACTAATCAAGTTGCCTAAACACAGTGAATGGCAGAAAACCTAAAACCCAGAGAAATCTTGAGCCAAAGAAGAATTCAGCACACCTCTCTACACTGCCTTGTCATAGCTTGGATGTATTACTAAATGCCTTTTATTGCTAAACCAAAATTGTCCCCACCCCTCCTCACTCCTAATTTATATCTGCAGAATCTCCAACACTACAGTGGCATCTCTTTTCCAGCTCTTTTTAAAAGAATAATTGCGTTTGCATAATTAAAAAGAAGAGGTATCTGGCTGACTAATATTTTCCACTTATATTTTGAATATTATGCATTTTTAGGTCACCTAAAAATATGAACGAACAATTTCTTGTACAATTTACTGAGAGTCCAGTGATGATTTGGCTGTATCCAAAATTTATCAATGGCAAATAACCAACGGAACAACCTTTCACCAGAATGTTGCAATCACTAGCACATATTCTAGGCTTTATTAATCAGGTATTTTTTTCATTTGTGTTCTCAAATTTGACAGGCAACAGATTCAATAACATAACCTCTAGAAAACTAGCATTAGTACATTGTTATCCCAGAATCTAAATATTTCAGTGTGTCCTGATAGGCAAGAACATTCAGATCTTTCAAGTCAAGGATTTCCCTCTTACCAAGAGATGATTCACATATGCCATCCTCCCTTACCAATTGTAACTTTCTCAGCGGTGGAAAGCTGCCACAGTCATTAACCGGCTCTGCATTATGCCATTTCTCTTGCTGTCTAACCTGTCACCTCCATGCCTTCTGCAGTCTTTCCTCTCCTTTAGACTCCCTCTCAGACATACGTATCAGTAACTGGTGCCTCGCCTTCCTCCCGCAGCCTAACAGGCTGCTATTCTGCCATCGCCCTCCTGGGAGCGCTGCTGGACCGTGAGCCCGCTCTGAATGTTTCCCGCTGAGTTCCTGCCAATCTCCAACCAGCCCAGGAAGAGAAATACGCACTCTGTTAGAGCAACAGTGTCTGCTTTTAACCAGTGCCATAGGCCATGGATTTTACTTCTGATACTAAACGACAGCTTGTTTATATGAGATACAAACGTTGGGCACCCTAAAGGTAGATAAGTTCTTTTTTCTAGATGGTAGTTTTGCAAAGAACATACATTATCAATGCAAACCTATTAGTCTTAGCTCTTCATTATACAGGACAATGTAATCCTCCTTTTTGACTAAATGTTATTAAAACGTTGTTGCTTTTTTTGCCTTTTAATTCATAATATTTTAAATACACATGAAATAGTAAACAGTTTATTAATTCTATCATATAATTATGTATTAATAAAAGTTTACATCTGCATTTCACTGCATCAGAAGTCCTCATAGTAAATATTGTCCTAGATATCTAAATATATGTTTTTTAACATTTACATAGCCAATGAGCATTGTGTAGCTTTAAGGAGGTTCCTTTTGGTAACTTCCATCAACGATACTGTGAAGCACTTAATAGTGTCTCTGTCACATGTCTTTTCCTTTTCTTCCTAGTAACACAGTTTCTAAATTTGCTTCTTTTACATATCATATTTATTTACAGTAAAACATTTTAATTTTAAATACTTTTAAATGTAAATATGGTTTCTGTTGTCCACATGGTATCTGTGATACAAATGAGCTAGTTGAAGTAATCAAGAAAACATCTGTTAAAAGAATAAATATTCTTTCATAAACGTGCTATGTATTATCATGACTATCTATTGCTATGGAAGTGCAAAAAGCAGACTAACGTTTCCAAAACATAAATAGGATAATGTCACACACATCCTTGCTAAAATCTTACAGTGACTTCCTATTGAAATTAAAACACTGTGTAAAATTTTGCATGGTTTACACTGTGGACGTGATGTGCCCCCCGACCTCACTCTCCAGCGTCTTCTTGCTGTGTCCTGCTTTCCTTTTCCCTGCCCTGCGCCCAACTCCTAAGCTCACACTGCGATGCACTTCCTCCAGTTCCTTCAACAGTATAAGGCTGCATGCACCTGCTCTGCCTCGGCCTTGCAGTTTCCTTTATTTAGAATGCCTTTCCCGCCCTTTCCTGGCCAACCATTCCCCTCCTTTCAGGTCTCAGCTTAAATGTCATTTCATCAGAGTCCCATTCTGACTTTCTCTCCACTGCCGTCTCTCATAACACCCTCCGCTGCTCTGTCACAGCACCTGTCACATTTGTGGGGTTTGGTAGGCATTTGTGTGAGTAGATGTCTCTCACTTCCACTAAAGTTGAAGTGGCGACCACAGCTTACTGTGAAAATTTGGCTTGTAGACAATGGCTAATTAGGCTCATAATGGCCCTCTGCTAACTTTTTGGCTCTATTTTTCTCATATGTAAAGTGTGATGATGGTTCAGTGAGTATATATACATATTGTTTTTATATATACATTTTTATATATGACATATATACACATAGTGTATAGCTTTGGAAAAATTACCTTTAGTAATTTTTATCAGTGATACTGTGAAGCACTTCATGGTGCCTATCACATATCTTTTCACATACTGTGTGTATATAGTACATATATGAGAATATATATAAATATACACGCATCACTTATAAAAGGTCCATAGTAATTATTACCCAAGTGCTTACTTACATGGTGTTTTGTTCATTACCAAATGTCCAATGGCTACCACATAGTAGCCTTCAAAAAGTATCATTATCTGAATTCGTGAGTGAAAATATTTTCCTTGTCCTTATAGGAAACTAGATACTAAACGTTTCCGGTCCACTGGGATAGGGATCTTAATTTTCTTGAGAGTTGTGGAATAAGAATAGCAGTGAGAACAAGTGGGATGGGGAATGCAGAGGACAGACCTTTGAAATCCATTTCCGTTCTCCCTTGCCATTCTCTTCTAAACTTCAGGGTTCAGGGCAAATCTGGTATATAATCAGGTTATGATCTACGATGGCTATTTAATGCACTTATTTATCAAATATCTTTTGAGCACCCACTATGTTCTAGGCATGATTCTAACTGTCAGAGATATAGAAGAGAATGAAATCAACTAAAATTCCTGCCTTTGCGGAACACACCTTCAGTAACAATGGGAATTGAATGAGAAACCTTTAGCTTATTCCCATCACTTTGTGGATTTCTAAAGTAAATGTGATGGAATATCTTGAAACCCCTCCCTGGAAAATTTCAGACCTATTTACTCAAGGCTCCTAAAGGACTCTGGAACTTCAGAGCTGAGGTCTGGAAGTACAGTCATAGAGAATCTAACTAAATTAATGAAGCATTTCCCAACGCGTACAGTGTAGTGATGGGTGTTACTCAAAATGCACAGTCTATGGACAAGTATGAAGAACAATGGTTTAAAAAAGAAGCTTTTTGATAATTATTATTATGGCTTTTCTTGCTTTGTTGTGATCCACTTTATGTTAACTCTGGGACTTTCTCACCAATATATCTATTTAAATACCAGTTCAGTATTTTCCTACTGTGTGCACTTGGGCAAATTACTAAACCTTCCTCTGTTTCAGTTTCCACATCTATAAAATGGGAATTATAGCAGTTTTTCCTCATAAAATTATTCAGGATTGTGTGAGTCAATACATGTAAATTGTTTAGTACAGAACTTGGCACATGGTAAGTACTTAATAAATGTTAATTTTGTTATTATTTGTTTATTCATATTTATTTATTTATTTGTTGGAGACAGGATCTCTTGCTCTGTAGCCTAGGCTGGAGTGCAGTGGTGCAATCGTAGGTCACTACAGTCTTGAGCCCCTGAGCTCAAGCAATCTTCCCGTCTCAGCCTCCTGAGTATCTGGGACTACAGGTGCATGCTGCCATATCCAGCTAATTTTTAAATTTTTTGTAGAGACAAGGTCTCACTCTGCTATCCATGCTTAAACTCCTGGCCTCAAGTGATCCTCCTGTCTTGGCCTCCCAAAGTTCCGGGATTACAGGTTTTAGCCACAGTCCCTGGCCAACATTTGTTAGATGTGTCCTGATTACACTGACAAAGTCTTTATTACAGAAGCTGATTTCTATAGAATATCCTTGAGAGATATTGAACTTCATCAAGACGTTGAACATGCTGAAAAAGCCAATGAGGGTCATTCTGGCAACTTCAAAAATGAAGCCTGGGACAAGAGATTCAGTCAAATCAGCCTTTGTAAGGAAGACAAGTGGGAGAGAATCAGTCACCCACACTACAGCAGAGTGTGAGGCCCACTACAGTAACAGGAAAATCCTGCTCTAATCCAGACAAACACAATGACATTATAGTAAAATGTGCTTGCACATATTATGTGGCAAATGTCGGCACAGGCTGTCTACGTTTAAGTCTAAGGGATCTAATATTACCCATAAGATCTCTTATGGGTAATATTCCAAAAGTTGTGAATATAAAAATATAAATGCAGATAGAATCTTTACAGTGAATGTCACTAACCCATAACGTGGTTTCTATATATAATTAATGAATTTAAAGTGAATACTCCACATCTATACGACATTTAAAGCAATTATTCTCTTGTCTCCTTCCCAAGGAACTCATTTAAATTCCTTACTCCCAAATCTCCATCCTATGAACTTTAACTTCCAAATGAGCCACCAAATATAACATAACAATATTGCAAATTGCTATGGTTTGAATGTTTGTTCCCTCCAAAACTCACGTTAAAATTCAATTACTATTGTAAGAGTGTTAAGATGTAGGACCTTCAAGAAGTGATTAGGCCATGAGGCCTCCACTCTTACAGGTGGGATCAGTGCCTTTATAAAAGAAAGAATATGGCCCCCTCTTGCTCTCTTGCCCTCTCTTGCCTTTCTGCCACTTGCCATGACATGACACAGCAAGAAGGCCCTTGCCAGAAGCCAGTCCCTCAATCTTGGACTTTCCAGTCTACAGAATCATGAGCCAATGATGATTTTATTAATTATAAATTACCCAATCTCAGGTATTCTCTTATAGCAGCACAAATGGACTAAAACACAGACAGAAAAGATGTAGATAAAGTTTTATGTCTTTCATTTTCTTATTTTCTGTACCAAATCATTATAATAGCCAGTGTAGATGAGAAAAAAGAATCAAAGGTGTAAATGAGTTTGAGAATAGAAGTCAGATAAGGAATCCGGAATCCAGAACCACAAACATTAGGAATCAAAACAAGAGAAGTAAGAATACAAAAGCAATAGAGATGAAGGCTTGGTTATGTGTTTTTATAGGGTTTGGAAAAGACAGCACAGATTGATAGCTTGTGCCTGCTTTAACTTGTCATACACCCTGTCTTTCCTTATGTGGTCTGGGGTATGTAAGTCCCCCTGTAAACTCGTGCTTGGGCTCTGCCAACACTAAGATATCTCAGACCAACCTTAGTGATTCATAACCAAAGATGAACTACATCCTATCTGAATAAGGAAGAACATTGCAGGGCTGTGGCTGGAAATATTCAAACCTCTGTATGATCAGTTATTGACAGTGATTTCTTTCTCCTGCTCTTCTATACTCTTTACACGTAATAGAAGCTTATGAGTAGATCTTTGGGATATTTGTGAGTCTTGTCAAATCATTGCACTACCTTTGCTGAAGCATTTTTCTCCATTGCTAATGTCAAAAGCGAAATAATATTATGTTTAGCTCTTTTGGTTCTCAAGTTCTGTTGTCCCAGAAATGCAAATTATAGTTATGTACCTCTTATATCTAAATTCTACTGAACCAAAAACCAGTTAGCTCTTCTGGTTCATTGTAACAATATTTTGTATCTGTCATATTCTGTATCTGTAGTTGGGGTCAGATGGTTGTTAGTTTTGTGATATCATTGGAAGTGCCTATTTTCAATAAATCAGACAATATGTGAAATAATGTTTAAAACTTTGCACCATATTCTATTAAGGTTATCACTTCTGAGGATTAATATATATTGTTCAGAGAGATTTGGGAATGGAGTGAATCTTCGAGATGCTCCATCAGATGTGAAGATGTATTCTCCCTGTGAAACCATTGTTATTCATGACCCCACACATGCTTACAAAAGCAGTTAGAGGGCTTCACTTTGCAAAGGTGTTCTTAAGTGCCAACTGTTCTTACACAAAAGGCCAGACAAGAGTTGAAAACTCGACTCTAATATGTGGCCACTTTATTTTCCTTATTGCCTAGATAGAAGAGATTCTTCTTTCATTAGTGCTTCAGGAATAAATATTTTAGGCAAGAATTAAAGGGGCTAATGTATTAAATAATAAAAAACTTGCAAATGTAAGTTAAAATGTGAAATTTAACAAAATAATTTACCACACAATGAAAACCTCTAAATAAGATACCAGAAGGGTATTTTTAGCAAACAGCTTCTTCTCTTATCTTAGCCTTTTCCCCTTTTATTGACTTCTTTTTCAAGTAATGAGTAAGTCCCTGCTTGGAAGAGATAAACAAGTATAAATAAAACAAACACAATGCAAGTTAGTTTATGTATATACACGTTTGAATCAGATAGCATTGCCAGCCAGTTCAGCTTTCTCTTGTGGTTTCTGTGAGGTCGATATTTTTCATGCTGTGTATGTGCATTTATCTTCCAGTTGATCTTCCATAATAAAATGAATCCCCCAAAGCTTCAAAGCCAATTAGCTTACAGTTATATTTTTCATTTTTTCCTTATGAACTTCTTCTTCAGTAAAAATACAGTTACTGATAAAAACAACAAAATACAAAAAAGGGAAAGAGATATGCTTACACCAGAATCTATATTAACAAATCTGTCAAATCAGCCATTCTGTTGCTTAGCAGTCATGAGTAGGTCACGTGGCCAGCATCCTCAGTTTGGCCCAGTTTTCTCAAAGAGAAGACATGATGCTTTCTTACTCAGAGTGAACTGGGTCTTCCATACCATCCTGTTAAAAAAATCAGCTAGGTCTTGCTATGTCTAAAATACAAATATATTAATGAGTCGTATAAAATTATTGATTAATTGATGAAAATATAATAAGGCTTTATTAGAAAAGAAAAATGCGTTACCATAATGTGTACAACTCAATATCAAAATCACTTTGGACATGAACTAGCTGCCATTTATTTTCATGTTTTCAGAATATTAAACAAAAGAGGACAATAAGTATCATAAACTTCATTCTGGGGGAATCAGAATCATCCGCTTCATGAGTTTTATGAGGTATGATATATAAATACACACTATGAGAATTGAGCCAAATGTTTACTGCTTACAGCTCTCATTAACAACAGATCTGTCCAAGGTTTGCTTGTTCCTGGTCTAACCATGGCAGTTCTCACTGTTGGGCCCTGTTAAATATTGTCGACTAGTTTGTTCAACCTAGATTCCAACCTATCTCTAACTGAGATCTGGGGAAACTAAACAACGTTTATCTATTGCACTAGGGTCCTTGATACAAATCAGATTCCTCAGATTAAATGCATTTGAGTGAGATGTGGAAAGTGAAAGTGAAGCCAAAACCATTTTCTTGTCTTTTTTTGATGTTTTTTCTAAAAAGAATATGGAAATTTGAAGATTTTCTGCTTCAATCATTGAATATCTTTTTCTTTGCTTCTTTTGTTTTCACAGGAAGTTCTATCAGAGGCAGCAGTGGCATCAGCCTCGGATTCCTCATCCTGCGTCATAGGCACGCTCAAGCCCAGCAGCTGTCTCAGTAGAGCAGGTCCCCTTTGGATCTTGATTGAAGAAGTCATTTCTGGTGACGCAACTACAATCTATCCTTCCAGTATTCCTTAATGGAAGCCTACAATTTTCTGTGTGTTTTTTGTTTGTCTTTTATGTTTTCTCTTTTTTAAATATTCTTTTTTTACCCTTTTATTTTTTTTTTGAGACAGAGCCTCGCTCTGTTGCCCAGGCTGGAGTGCAATGGCGCAATCTCAGCTCACTGCAACTTCCATCTCCCAGGTTGAAGCAATTCTCCTGCCTCAGCGCCCCCAGTAGCTGGGATTACAGGCACGTGCCACCATGCCCAGCTAGTTTTCGTATTTTTAGTAGAGACAGGATTTCACCATGTTGGCCAGGCCAGTCTTGAACTCCTGACCTCAGATGATCCACCCACCTCAGCCTCCCAAAGTGTTGAGATTACAGGCGTGAGCCACTGCACCCTGTCTTTTTATGCTTGTGTTTTAAGTTCAGGGGTACATGTGCAGGTTTGTTACCTAGGTAAACGTGTGTCATGGGGGTTTTTTGAACAGATTATTTCATTACCCAGGTTTATTCTATGTATTTATTATTTTTTTTTTTAGATGGAGTCTTGCTCTGTCACCCAGCCTGGAGTGCGGTGGCGTGATGTGGGGTCACTACAACCTCCACCTCCCGGGTTCAAGTGATTCTCCTGTCTCAGCCTCCCGAGTAGCTGGGATTACAGGCACCCACCACCATGCCCGGCTAATTTGTGTATTTTTAGTAGAGACAGGGTTTCACCATGTTGTCCAGGCTGGTCACGAACATCACTCAGGTATTAAGTCTAATACTCGTTAGTTATTCTTCCTGATCCTCTCCCTCTTCCCACCCTGCATCCTCTGAAAGGCCCCAGTTTGTGTTGTTCCCCTCTAAGTGTCCATGTGTTCTCATAAATTAGCTCCCACTTACAAGTGAGAACATGCAGTGTTTGGTTTTGTGCTCCTGCATTATTTTGCTAAGATTAATGGCCTCCAGCTCCATCCATGTCCCTGCAAAGGACATGATCTTGTTCTTTTTATGGCTGCATAGTATTCCATGGTGTATATGTACCACATTTTCTTTATCCAGTCTACCACTGATGGACATTTAGGTTGACTCTGTCTTTGCTATTATGAATAGTGCTGCAGTGAACATATGCTTGCATGTGTCTTGGTAATAGAACGATCGATTTATATTCCTTTGGTTATCTACCCAGAAATGGGATTGCTGAGTCAAATGGTATTTCTGTCTTTAGGTCTTTGAGGAATCGCCACACGTCTTCCACAATGGTTGAACTAATTTACACACCCACCAACAGTGTTTAAACATTCGTTTTTCTCCACAAACTTGCCAGCATCTGTTACTTTTTGACTTTTTAATAATAGTCATTCTGACCCATTCCAAGCCATTCTGACTGGTGTGAGATAGTGTCTCATTGTGGTTTTGATTCGCATTTCTCTAATGATCAGTGATGCTGAGCTTTTTCTCATATGATTGTTGGCCACATGTGTGTCTTCTTTCGAAAAGTGTCTTTTCACGTCCTTTGCCCACTTTTTAATGCAGTTGTTTTAATGGGGTTGTTTGTTTAAGTTCCTTATAGAGCTGAACATCAGATCTTTGTTGGATGCATAGTTGGCAAAATTTTCTCCCATTCTGTAGGTTGTCTATTTATTCTGTTGATAGTTTCTTTTACTGTGCAGAAGCTCTTTAGTTTAATTAGATACCACTGGTCAATTTTTGCTTTTATTGCAATTGATTTTGTCATGAAATCTTTGCCCATGCCTCTCTCCTGAATGGTATTGCCTAGGTTGTCTTTTAGGGTTTTTATAGTTTGGGATTTTACATTTAATTCTTTAATCCATCATTAGTTAATTTTTGTATATGATGTAAGGAAGGAGTCCAGTTTCAATCTTCTGCATATGACTAACCAGTTATTGAACCACCATTTATGAATAGGGAATCCATTCCCCTTTGCTTGTTTTTGTCAGGTTTATCAAAGAACAGATAGTTGTAGGTGTGTGGCCTTATTTCTGGGTTCTCTATTCTGTTTTACTGCTCTATGTGTCTGTTCTTGTACCAGTACTATGCTGTTTTGATTACTGTGGCCCTGTAGTATAGTTTGAAGTTAAATAGCATAATGCCTCCAGCTTTGTTCTTTTTGCTTAAGATTGCTTTGGCTATTTTGGCTCTTTCTTGATTCCATATGTATTTTGAAATAGTTTTTCCTAGTTCTGTGAAGAATGTCAATGGCAATTTAATGTTAATAGCATTGAATCTATAAATTGCTTTGGGCAATATGGCCACTTTAATGATACTGATTTTTCGTATCCACGAGCATGGAATGTTTCTCCATTTGTTTGTATCATCTCTGATTACTTTGAGCAGTGGTTTGTACTTTCCCTTTTAGAGATCTTTCATCTCCCTGGTTAGCTGTATTCCTAGGTATTTTATTCTTTTCATGGCAATTGTGAATGAGTTGGTTCCTGAGTTCGCTCTTGGCTTGACTATTGTTGGTGTATAGGAGTGCTAGCAGTTTTGGCACATTGACTTTATATGGTGAGACTTTGCTGAAGTTGCTTATTAGCTTAAGAAGCTTTTGGGCTGAGACAATGGGGTTTTCTAGATATAGGATCATGTCATCTGCAAACAGGGAAAGTTTGACTTCCTCTCTTCCTATTCGAATGTCCTTTATTTCTTTCAATTGCCTGATTGCCTTGGCCATAACTTCCAATACTAGGTTGAATCGAGTGGTGAGAGAGGGCACCCTTGTCCTGTGCCAGATTACAAGGGGAATGCTTCCAGTTTTTGCCCATTCAGTATGATATTGGCTGTGGGTTTGTCATATATGGCTCTTATTATTTTGAGGTATATTCCTTCAATGCCTAGTTTATTGAGAGTTTTTAACATGAAGAGATGTTAAATTTTATCACACGCCTTTTCTGCATCTATTGAGATAATCTTGTTGTTTTTGTCTTTAGTTCTGTTTATGTAATGAATCACATCTATTGATTTGTTTGTTGATTGTGTGTTGAACCAACCTTGCATCCCAGGGATGAAGGCTACTTGATTGTGGTGGATAAGCTTTTTGATGTGTTGCTAGATTCATTTTGTCAGTATTTTGTTGAGGGTTTTTGTATCAATATTCATCAAGGATATTGGCCTGAATTTTTCTTTTCTTTGCTCTTTTTGTATCTCTGTCAGATTTGGGGTTTGACAGTAGACCCTGTTTTTACATTGAGCTCTGACTGATACAGTAGGACTAGAAGTAGTTTTACTTGAGAGATGGGAATTTGGGAGTGATTGTGAGACCAGTTTTGTGAAACAAGGATAATCCTAATGTCATTCAAAAATGGAAAATGTGTAGCCCATGGCACAGAGCCACTCATAGGATCACCTTCAGTCATTTGAAATAAAGTGCCTACTGAAGGGAAGGTTTTGAAATGAAATGACCATTGTGATAGAGCATCCCAGGGAGTTAAAAGAATACAGAACTCTGGCTATTTCTCATTATATTGGACAATTTTTAAATAAAAAAGGCAAGCTCTGGGTTTTCAATTCTTAGTCCAACACATGGTTAGAAGTTTGGGAAACATCTATCATGATCTCTTGCCATCACATAACCAACATAGCCAGAAATCAGACACGGAGTTTGATATACATAATTTGCTGTATCACAACATAAACTGAATGCAAAGCCTTTCCATGCCTCTTACATCAAAGCTGGAGTATTTCCCAACATAAAGTGGAATCCTGATGGGGAACATTTTGATGGATTCTGTTGAACCTGACCACTCTGCATCCTTAAAGACCAGTGAATTCTCTTCACCCACAGAAAATGGTTCTTTCTCCCCTCTGTGACGGAGCAAGCCCTGGCTTATTTGGAGACCCTGGCCACAACTGCACCTCACAGACACTACACCTATGACAAGACTTAGATACCAGCTTGTCCTAGGGAAACAAACAGAATCTGACATGGAAATAGTTATGTTTCATATCAAATAGATCCATGATTTTGCTAATATATATATTAGCTGGAAGCTGAAGGATATGTGTGAGAATGGGTTCTAACAAGGATAGACAAGGGAAAAAGAAACACAGATCAGACAAACTGTATCAATATAGATATACCTACCAGAGATTATAGACTCAATGTGCCAGCTGAAGCTTCTCACTATGGTAAAAATGTTGACTTGGTTAGTTTACTGAAACCTGGACTAAATGGTGTTCTGCACTAAACAAAGGTGACATGCCTAACCTTATTTAGTATAACACAGAAAAAGGAATTTTAAGACTTAGATAAGAAGGGAATGAGTTTATTTTATGTACTAAATTACTCAATCTATAGAAATTTATCCTGAGGTGCCTCAGAAGACCCTTCATTTACCCAGGCAATTTAAAAATAAATTGGTAAACAAAATAATTAAAGACAGAAATATGGACCAGGCATGGTGGCTCATGCCTGTAATCCCAACAATTGAAGAGGTCAAGCAGGAGGATCATTTGAGACAAGGATTTCAAGACCAGCCTGGGCAACACAGTGAGATCCTATCTCTACAAAAAATAAAATATTAGCTGGGTGTGGGGATTTGCACTTGTAGTCCTAACTATTTGGGAGGCTGAGATGGAAGGATCGCTTGACCTAGGTTTTTGAGGATGCAGTAAGCTGAGATCACACCACTGCACTACAGCCTGGGTGACAGAGTGACACCTTGCCTCAAAAAAAGAAAAAAGAAAATAGAAAACAGAAATATGTAATAAACCACTAGGGAGAAAATAGAAAACTATGAGTTTATACCAAAATATATATCTCTATGTGTACTTATATGCAATATATATATATATCTAGATATACAAAATACATAAATAAATAAAGTAAATAAATAAGAAGATATGGGCTCTTGTTTTAGAACACCAGCTGCTGACTGATAAACCCCAGAGGGACTGCTGGAGTTAGAGAAAGGTCATCATTTTTGCAATCATTACAGTAAAGAATGAGACAGGCAGAAATCATCAACTGACACTAAAACTAGGGAGATAACTTTTTAAAAGAGGCAAAATATTTGCGTGATCTTAAATTGTTTTTCTACAAATTATTAATTGCAATGTAAAAAAATAGTAACTATATGGTATACAAATCAAACATCTTGACCAGATGATAAGGATGCAAACGGATATTGTGTGACTCTCGATTTGATACCCTGAGAAGGACATCAAGTCACAATATCCCTTATGTAGTATCCCAGTTGGGAAGACATAACTGAAATCTAAACACGGGTAAAAATCAAACTCAAAATGAGGAACATGCTGTTTTATTTTTTGAAAATGTAGGAGAGGACTGTATTCTGCATATAAAAGAGGCAAAGAAAAGCTTTAGACATCTTTCAAATTAAATGAATCTAAAAAGACATAATTAAGTGCAGTACCCACCCCTAGACTACATTTTATACTGGAAGACAAATTCAGTGAAGGATGTAACTGGGTTGCTTGATAAAATAGAATGTAGATGATAGATTAAAATATGAGTTAGTATTACATTTACTGAAGGTGATAACCACACAGTTGTTACACAAGGATACATTTTTTCTTAAGAAATAAGTACTTAGTGGGAAAGTACCAGGAGGTATGCACCTTATTCTCAGATGCTGAGGCAGAGACAGAGTCTCTATGATAAAGCAAATGGAGCAACATGTTAAGAAGTGAATCTGGTTAAAGACTGTACCATTGTTCTTTGTATATGCCTATTTTTGCAACTTTGCTATAAGTTTGAAATTATTTTCAAGTAAATTAAAAATATATGTTAATAAAAATGTATATATAACATCTTGAAAGGTACTATACTGGATATCCTGAGTAGGTCAGCAAGGAAGGTAGAAAAGGCTGCCCTTGACATAGGCTTAATGACTTCAGTGAAGACGACTGGGTCCCAGAGTGGAGAAGACTAAATGGCAGCACTTAACTGCTAGAAACAAGATACTCATGATTACAGAAGTAGGCAGCAGAGACAGAAAGATCATCAGAATAATTTTTCCCATAGGGATCTTTGGTAGTTACTAATTAACCATGGTGTCTCTTGGACGAAAATAGTTAGGCAGACTACTAGAGTCCTATTAGATCTGAATTTAAAGACTAGTATTGTAAGCAGAAGTCTGATTTTCCCATCATAAAAGAGTAAGAGACTCTCTCTTCTAATTCTTAGACATAAACTACTTCTCAAGGCCAAAAGTCCCTCAAATACAAAGTAAAACAGATTCCTTAAGGAAAGACTTTTTGATATTGCCAAATCTTTTCTCTGGTCTCCCTGCAAAGGACACAGAGCCCCTTACCATGGGCCTGAAAAAGGAAATGCCCAGGCGTTTCAGGGATTACTGAGCTTGGACTAGTGCATGGGGTCGTAAGGTCCCCAGTATATTGTATATCTGTCTTCTTTGCCCAAGTTTAGAGTCATTTGAGATGTAGACAATAGACTTTAAAGAACATTTTTCATATCAATTAATGTAATTGGAGAATTTTTGTCAGATATGGTCAAGTAGGTTAGAGAACTCATCATTCCAGGTTCCCAACCCCAGAAATACCTGGGCCGCAGCATAACATCCCCTCAAGCACAAATGTTATTACATTACAGTGGTCTAATTAACAGCCCAATTGGAGGCTATTACTTCAGTTGTCTAAAGGTTTTGAGACAGCCAGGTGGGAAGGGCTCCCTGTCAAAACTCCATCTGGCCTGAGCACTGGGGTGAAGCCACAGAAGTTCACGCCATTTGCAGTGGAAAGGAGCCTGGCCCTTTCTCTTTGGAACCTGGGATTCAAACTGCGAGGTGGGAAGCTCACCAGCAGGGACTCTGGCTTTGCAGAGGGTCCCTGTTTTCCCTTTTTTCCCTTTTCATCCAATAAAACCCTGCCTTACTCACCCTTCGATTGCCTGCAGACCTAAATTTCCATGACCATGTGGCTAGGACCCTGTCTTTAGCTGAACTAAGGAAAAGTCCTGCAACATTTTGAGACTAAATTCAAGTGACTATTTTATGACCTGCTTGGCCACTTGACCTTTTAACTATGAATTGCTGAGTAAATAAATTGTCCAGACATGGCATGATAGCCATTTGAATGGTTCACTGAATTTTTTTTAAAAGTGCTACAGAATTGATATTAGAGCAACAAATGGGCACTACTTACCTATGGAAGGCTGCAAATTCTGCTTCATTTTTGGGCCACGGAATACATGAGGAGCTATGAATCATGTTAAAGATATAAAGGGATTACTGATAAGGCCTAAATTTTTTTCAACCTAACAGCTGTGCAGAAACATTTTCATAATGCTTGCATTTAATTACATAAAGAGTGGTAAAGTCTCTTTCACTTTATCTCAGTAATGAAGGCTTGATTCTGAAGATAATCCAGGGTCTTTCCCTGTGAAGGCCAGCATGTGGGTAACAGTGAATTCAATTCCCACTCTTCACTATCCTTAGACGATAAAACAAGAATAATTTTTCACATGCATTATAAAGATGAAAAATAGTACCATAGGGCGTATTTTCTTTAATGTACTCTAAAAATATAGAGAGGTAGCATGATAGACAGATGTATAAAAGAAAAAGAAATTAGCCTCTGAGCCATTTCTAGAGTTCACTGTAACACCATTCAACAAAAATTAAAGAATATGAAAGAGTCCTTTCCTTAAAAAAAAGAAACAGTAGTTTGTTAAATTTTCTAGTACTGAAGCTTATTTGTGTGGGATTTAGCCACAGCCTCTGATGGCTTGCAAGATTACTAGTTTTATGGAAATAATTAGGAAGCCCAGCTCTGCCTTGTAAACTAGAGTCTTGAGGTTAATTAAAGTAAAATGAATGCTGCATATATAAGAACCACCAATAAAGCTTAACAGTCAGGTATGTAGAATTCTGTCATCTGCTGAGAACACAGACAAAGAAAGCCAGCATCATAAATTAACTGGGAATATGTTTAGACTTTTTATAATAATCTTCAATCAACCTTGACATCAGACACATTATGTCGATGGTATATAGTTGTATACTACACTGATTTTATTCACAGTATATAGACATTTCCAAAATATTTCTATGGATTCTTAATATGTGGTGAATATTTTTCTCTATTTTTTTAAAAGAGAGATTGATGTAAAACTTTTTGCACAGGCTCACTGATTTCATTGAAGATGTCAAAGGTCAGCTAATTTAGTTGGCCACCTCTAACAAAAATTATATTTCATAAATGGCTTATTTCCAAAAATCATTCAAAAAGATGGTAGTGCTACCCCCAAAACAGTGCAAACATCCTATCTCTGGGAAGGAAAGAGAGTCAGGAGACTTGGGTTTAGAGCCAGAATCTGCCTCTTCAAAGGAGAGTGAACTGAGCAAGTCTCCTAAACTTTCTGAGCCTGTTTTTAAAATATGAAATAGATACAAAAAGCAGTAGCTTGTTGACTTCATGAAGTTTTTATGAGGATAAAATAAGAAATACAAATGCATTTTCTACTATAAAGCACTATGTACATGTTAGACATTTATTAAAGAAAACATATTCCCTTTTTTTTAAAATAAGTAAGTTTTCTATTAATTTGTTATATGGAAGCAGCTTTGTTGGAGGCAAGGAGTTGTCTCTTTACAAATGCCGGAAGTTATAGCTCTCTGCCAGACAGTTCAAAGTTCACAATAATGAACAGACAGAATAACACATGAGATTTCATAGACAAACTAACCTAAAGTAGAAAGTAACATAAGTCAGAGATGGATGAGTGTATGAAATGTCCATAGAAAGTACTAGTTGTGCCATATATAAATAGGTAAGACATGGACACAACTGAAAAAATATAATCTCAATCATAGTTGTTTGAAAGATTTCAGAAAATATTTAATCAAACTAAATGAATGTTAGTTTGCAGCAGAGTTTTAATAGTTAACATAGCTAACCTAGAGTAAATAGAAGTCTAAAGAATATTAATTCTGCACTTAAGGGCCCTGGGAAGTTTCCTATATGGCAGTGAAAACACAATATACCATTCTGGGATGTCAAAATGCAGAAATAAGGTAAAATAATATTGCACTAGCATTGTGTATCTATCCATTCTGAAATAAGCATTGAGGGAGGAATGTGAGGGTTTAAGAGTATGAACTTTACAGCATGGATTTGTAACATCACTATTGACAGATCACAAGCATTATTTTCCTTAATTCCTAGTCTAGTATATTCTAACCAATATCTACTTAAGTGAAGCACATGCATTCTATGTTTATACTGTGAAAACACATACAATTTAAAAGCTGTTGGAACCCTCAAAACTCTTCAAGCCTTGAGAGAAATGCGAGTGTGATGTGAATCACGTAGAATGTAGTTACAACTTCTGCTTCTTAGATTGTAGAATAACTCTCTCATTGCTCTTGCGTTGTAAATGACTAGGAGAAACCAGAGACCACATCTCTTCCCCTTCTAATCACTGACTTTTGTTATAGATTAACTGCCTCCTTTACTGTCCTGTACCTCATTCAGACCAGATCATGCAAAAGACCCCGTGACTGTCACATGTTCAGTGTGGAAATTTAATATACCTTTCCTGAAAGAAAAAGACCAGTTCAACCAATCAGATCATTGTAACCATGCATTAAGCCTTATATACAAAGATGTTGAAATTCTGTTAAGCTTCCCTAAATGTTATCTATATAGATGACCCCCAAAATTCCACATTTTGGAAAGCTGATTGCCATTTTTTGGAATCCTTGCTTGCCAGATGGCCATCCTCAAGCTTAGTGCTTGAATAAACTCTACAATTAATAATATTTTCTGAATCTCATTATTTATGGTTGTCAATACTGAACACCCAAATGCATAAGCACACCCACACATACTTCTTAATCAGCTAAGAGAATTAATTTGATTTTTCATGGTTGAATTCACTCTGCTCTCCAAGTGGTTACCTTTCTCATATAAATTTGAACCAAAATGGCTATGTCCAAGATAGTGTAGTACCAGGTTACGTTAATCCCTGTTTGGATAATACTATAACCAACTAAGACTCCAAGTAATTTGAGAGTTTCTCATCAAAAAAAAACTTCAATAATTTCATTGAGCTCATTATAATAGATCTAAAAACTGAATGAATCAGTATATTTTAGCAGAAAGCATCAGCATACAGAATTAACAATAGCCTGAAGCATAAAGACATGTTTTTTTTTAATCATACTACAAATGTAATGGCCCAATGGGTTCACCTTGCCCACTGCCTAGACAGAGCCAATTTATCAAGACAGGGGAATTGCAATAGAGAAAGAGTAATTCATGCAGAGCCAGCTGTGCAGGAAACCGGAGTCTTATTATTACTCAAATCAGTCTCCCCGAGGGTTCAGGAGATCAGGGTTTTTAAGGACAACTTGGTGGGTGGGGGGAAGCCAATGAGACGGGTGTGCTGATGGGTCAAGTCAGAGATGCTTCTTGTGCTTAGTCAGTTCCTAGGTGGGGGCCACAAGATCAGATGAGCCAGTTTATTGATCTTGGTGGTGCCAGCTGATCCATCAGTTGCAGGGTCTGCAAAATATCTCAATCATTGATCTTACAAGCAGGTTAAGGAAGGTCAGAATCTTGTAGCCTCCAGCTGCATGACTCTTAAACCATAATTTCTAATCTTGGGCTAATATGTTCGACCTGCAATGGCAGTCTAGTCCCCAGGCAAGAAGGGGATTTGCCTTGGTAAAGGCCTGTTATCATCTTTGTTTTAAACTATAAACTAAGTTCTTCCAGAAGTTAGTTCAGCCTATGCCCAGGAAAGAATAAGGATAGCTTGGAGATTAGAAGCAAGATGCAGTTGGTTAGGTCAAATCTCTTTCACTGTCTTAGTTACAGTTTTGCAATGGTGGTTTCACAAGCAGGCTAGAGATAGGTGGTTATGATATAGAAGGGCTGGGCTCCCAGCTAAACCCCACCCTTAAGCCTGGAACCGCAGCCCTAAGTGAAAATAGCTGACCCCATTTTTCTGCCAAAATGGTTTTTTTTTGTTTTGTTTTGTTTTTTTTGTCTGCCTTACCCCTAACCTATGCCCATAAAAAGACTTCAGCTGGCAGAGCAACACAAGCAGCTGAGCATCAGGGATACAAGTGGCTGAGCTTCGAGCATGGAAGTAGCTGAGAAGCAAGCAGAGAAGCAACTGAGCTTCAGAGACTACAGATAGATGCAGCTAACTTCAGATGGTGCAGGTTCAGGGAAAGATCACCTTCTTCCCACACCATCCCCTTTCCAACTCTCCATTCTGCTGAGAGCCACTTCCATCACCCAGTAAAATCCTCTGCATACACTACCCTTCAACCCATTCATGTGACCTGATTCTTCCTGGATGCTGGACAAGAACCTGGGTACTGAGAGGGCAGGGGCTGGACACTGCTGTGGGGTCTGCACAGAGCCTGTTCCTGCCAGAGAGGAGCAACCGGCCAGTTCCAGCATTCATTTGCTTTGGTCCCACACTCACTTGCTTGCATGCTCCCTCTTGCAAGGAGTGGCCAGCAGCAGACTGAGTGAAATGAGCCATCCAGTTCCCACCCATGAAGGGGGTCAAGGTCAAGGGAACAATCTCATCTCAGTTGTAGGGTCAATTCAACAGCACATCAGTGATAGAATGTTAGCTCAACAGCACATCAGTGATAGAATGTTAGCTCAACATCACTTTGAATCATTTTGGCTTTCTTTCTTGGTCAAAAGAGGACTGCCAAAGAGGCAAAACACAACCTCACATAACTAAATCCCAAGCAAGAAAGAACTGTTGAAAGAAAATCCTTAGACAAATAAAATTTAACAGAGTTTAATTGAGCAAAGAACAAGTCATGAATTGGGCATCCTTCTGAGCCAGAGTAGACTCAGAGACTCCAGCACAAGCATGTGGTGACATAAGACTTATGGACAGAATGAAAGTGACCTACAGAAAATAGAAGTGAGGTACAGAAACAGCCTGGTAGGTTACAGCTCAGCATTTGCCTTATTTAAAAATGGTTTAAACAGTTGGCCCCCTATGATTGGCCAAAACTCAGTGATTGGCACAAGAGTAGATTTGAGTCCATTTACACCTCTATTTTGGTTATAGTTCACTATGTACAGAGAAAGCTTTAGGCTCTATTTAAAATATGTAAAGAGGGAACTTTAGGCTAAACTTCATTTAACAGAATGGAGTGGAAGTAAACACATATATTCCTTTGTATATGTTTGCCTTTAAAAGAGGAGTAAAATCTCAGAAATCTACCTGGTCATTTCCCCTTAGGTTTCATCCTCCAGAACTGAGTCACATGCCTACTCTAGACAAATCACTAGGAAAGACAAATGAGATTGCCAAAACTGGCTTTGACCTGCCATGTTTCATCCACAGAAGTTCTATTGTCAACCAAACGCAATGGGGATTCTGTTAACAAGAGAGAAAGGGAATGACTTTGAACAGGCAATTAGCAGAGTCCACCTCCATGGATAGCCTCACCCCAAGACTGGTCTGAGCTCCGACTGAAGTGTATGTAAAAACAAGAGTATATTTAAGAATAAAGATGGGTCTGCAAATATTTTTCTGTAAATGGCCAGATAGCAAATATTTTAGGCTTTGCAGGCTATGTAATCTCTGTTACTTATGCTTCTTTGTTATTTTTACAGCACATTAAAAAAATGTGCAAAACACTCTTAGCTTTCCTGGCATATAAAAACTGGTCATGGACCAAATTTGACCCTACTGTGCCAGCACCTAGACAGACACATGATATAATCATTGCCTTTCATGCAGTTAGATAACAAAAATTTATGGAGTGTCTAATATGGTCAGTCACCAAAGTAAGTGTTGGGGATACAGACCTGACCAACATAGAGTGTATTCCCTGAAAAAGCTCATAATGTAGTGGTATCTCCTGCCTCCGCACCCAAGAAAAGCCAAAATGTAAGCCTACCTTTCATTTTTATGCAGTAAATATCCTAAACAGTTTTTTCTGCAAGTGTGGTATATAATTTTACAGATATAGATTTTTAAAATAGTACAAAGTTATTTACAAAGTTATTAAGCTGAGAAAATCACAAGTTTCTAAAAAATTACACATATTTGAGGCATGTATGTCCCACCTACAAGGAATATATATGAAGGATACAAAGTAGCCAAAACAGTATAAAAATACTCTACAATAGTGATGTAATTTCTAGCCCTGGTACTATTTCCTCTGTCAAAAAAACACACAACAAATATATATGTGTGTATATATATATTATATATATTATGCATAAATATAATATATGTATAAATATGCTATTTATACATATATGTATATATAATATATGTATAAATATGCTATTTATACATATATGTATGTATAATATAATACATATGTATTATATTCTAGCGTATATTATGTCTTATAAAATACGTATCCTGAAACCTAATATCATGAGTTTTAAAACAGTGGTTGTCAAAAGAAAAAAATGTGTATACTAAACATAATAGAACCTAAGATTGTCTGCTGTAAGTAAATTTCATCCAATTCTTAATGTAAGAGATTAACATTTTATTACAGGAATTTCAGCACTTTTAGAGGGATTTTGTAAAATCAGTATGGAAAATAGACATTCTTTAGGAAAAAAAAAAAGCATTTAATCAGAATCAATCTGACTGTGTCAGTGTTTGAGGAGTATTTGAGCCTGATTTAAAAAGTCTTTACCAGTCTTACCTAGAATACCTCCTTGTTCTTAAGAGATATTCTCAATCCACTGCCTTGAGGCCATCAGAGGATCATTCAGTTGCTTGTTCTTTTCTTCTTTTTCATGTTGACTAAAGAGGCACACTAAGCAGTCCTTCTAAGCAAAACAAAACAAAACAACAAAAAATAATCTCCAAGGCATTTCTGAAAAAGGATCAAACTGTCCCTTGGAAAACTGAAATTGCACTTGGGAACTGCGTGTTTCTGTCTTTAAATGTAGTCAACAAAATTGTTGCTCTCTTAGAAATGGTTTGTTTGTGATAAGTGAGCTTTCTTTTTGTAGATGAAGTCCCCAGAGTAAGTTTCTGTCACCAACATTTCCCTTTCTTGGACTTGAGAAATTACAGTCTGCAGATAACATACTTGCCTAAGCAGCACAAAAATGTTCCTGACTTCATGGAACTTCTGAACAGCTTTGGGAAATAGTATTCCATGAAACTCCCTGGGGAATGCCCCAGAATGTTTATGGGGACCCTAATCCTCTGCAGATGCACATTAAAATTTGCAGCAGGTTTCTCAACAGGCCTTTCTGTTGTTTTTGTGCTGAGGAAGTCTGTCTTATGGTTCTAAATATCATAAAAGTGCTAAAGTATGAAGTATTTATCATAAAATCTTCTGAAAAAACATGATTTGATAGATCGGCTCTAAAAACGTGTACAACTTTAATAGAAGCAGTAGGCTGGAGTCATTGAAAAGATTAGGGTTCTCTAGTCAGAAGATCTGGTTTAAATCTAAGTGCTCTTGCTTATCATCCCTGTGACCTTGTACAGTAATCCTTAATTAATCTTTCTTTCCTCATCTGTCTAATAGAAATAATGTGATCATCAAATATGATAGAACTTTCATTCATTCTCTGATTAAGTGAATATTTGTTGAAACAGGCATTATGTGTCAGGCTCTAAACTGAAAAGGAGCAGAGACCCCCTCTTAGGGGACTGCACCTCTCCACACCCAAGCATGGAAATAAAGGGAAATCTTGAGTTCTTTCAAGGGAAATTCCAGGTGCCTAGCTAGCCCCGAGAAATAAATAAGCAACTTGAAAAGCAAGAAAGTAATAGTAGCCCAAAACAACAGCCAAGAAAGCTTCAATCATGGGATGTTTGATTCTCCTGCAGAAACTAAAGATAACAACATAGGTCTCTGAGTTGTTTTTCAGAAACCCAGACCCCCACCAAATGAACCTGCTGGCATGTAGACCTCAGATATGGAGGAACTGAAGTCTGAACTCTGACCACTGTTCTTTGTTTTACATTTCCTTCTGAGGGTCCAGGAGGGAGTCACATCCAGGAGCCAAGCTAACATTCGAATCTGCTGACCCCAAATTTTTAAACAAGGTTTATCTTACTTATCTAATTGCAAATTAGAAAATCTTTGAATGTATTTATGACACGTAAGCCCTCTCTCCCTTAAAGTTATCTGTCTTCTTAAGGCCAAAACCAATGCAAATGTATTGACATACCATGTTGCCTATAACTTCTGCTTTCCTGAAATTTACCCCTGCCTTTGAAAACTTACCTGCAATCCATCAACGAGGCTGGGACTTTAGCGTGAACTGTCTGGTCCTCATTGCTTGCTGCCCTACAAATAAACACCTTCCTTTCTACTGATGCAAACCGTGGTGTGGATATCTGGTCTTACTGTGCTGGACAACAGGACCCCAGTTTGGTTCTGTAACAAGACTAGCTGCTGGGATACACAATAGGAAGACAGCCACAGTCCAGTCTTATGAAAATAGAAGGGCCTGGGAAACTGTAATCCGCACATGCTGGTTACCATGATAAGAAAAATGATGTAACAGGCTGGGCACAGTGGCTCACACCTATAACCCCAGCACTTTGGGAGACTGAGGCGGGTGGATCACGAGATCAGGAGTTCTAGACCAGCCTGGCCAACATGGTGAAACCCCGTCTCTACTAAAAATACAAAAATTAGCCAGGTGTGGTGGCACATGCCTGTAGTCCCAGCTTCTTGGAAGGCAGAGGCAGGAGAATTGCTTGAGCCTGGGAGGAAATTGCAGTGAGCCAGATCATGCCACTGCACTCCAGCCTGGAGACAGAGCGAGACTCCATCTCAAAAAAAAAAAAGAAGAAGAATGATGTAATGTATTTGAGGTACATAGCAATAACCAATTCCATTTCTAGTAATGAATAACAAATAAAAATCACAACTTGACATTGAAGTGATTAAAAGAAAAATGCATATCCACGCCAGTTTAGAGTTTTTCTTTAATATATGAGGTCTCTCATATAAAGTAAAATTCCAAGAGGTGATAGAGAAATCAACTTGGCTTCTCCTGCCGGACTGATCATTCCTTCCCAGTTTTGGTTACTGACTATATCACTGAAAAGTCAGTTAAGACACTGCTCTCACTAGCAGTGAAATTTGGATATGGCTTAAAAAGCTGCAATTCAATAAAGCATTCAATTAGATTGCTGATGCAGTATATTCAAGGAAACAATTTACCAATATTTATTAATCATATGTCAAATTCAAAAAATATGTTTCTACCAAAAAATTTAAGGACATCTTTCATCTACTAAAGAAAGAGTGAAGATATTTTTAAACACTAATTTTAATGTATAGATTATTTTTCAAAAAACACAGGTAAATACTACAGAATACATTACCAAAACTAAACTTCATACTTTAAAAACTACCATAGAATTTCAGAATTGAATTTGACCTTAAAAGTCACTTTTTAGAAAGGGTGGGAGGAGCCAAGATGGCCGAATAGGAACAGCTCCGGTCTACAGCTCCCAGCGTGAGTGATGCAGAAGACGGGTGATTTCTGCATTTCCATCTGAGGTACCGGGTGCATCTCACTAGGGAGTGCCAGACAGTGGACGCAGGTCAGTGGGTGCACGCACTGTGCGCGAGCTGAAGAAGGGCGAGGCATTGCCTCACTTGGGAAGCACAAGGGGTCAGGGAGTTCCCTTTCCTAGTCAAAGAAAGGGGTGACAGACGGCACCTGGAAAATCGGGTCACTCTCACCCAAATACTGCGCTTTTCCAACGGGCTTAAAAAACGGCACACCAGGAGATTATATCCCGCACCTGGCTCAGAGGGTCCTACGCCCACGGAGTGTCTCGCTGATTGCTAGCACAGCAGTCTGAGATCAAACTGCAAGGCGGCAGCGAGGCTGGGGGAGGGGCGCCCGCCATTGCCCAGGCTCGCTTAGGTAAACAAAGCAGCCAGGAAGCTCGAAGTGGGTGGAGCCCACCACAGCTCAAGGAGGCCTGCCTGCCTCTGTAGGCTCCACCTCTGGGGGGCAGGGCACAGACACACAAAAAGACAGCAGTAATCTCTGAAGACTTAAATGTCCCTGTCTGACAGCTTTGAAGAGAGCAGTGGTTCTCCTAGCACGCAGCTGGAGATCTGAGAACGGGCAGACTGCCTCCTCAAGTGGGTCCCTGACCCCTGAGCCCCGAGCAGCCTAACTGGGAGGCACCCCCCAGCAGGGGCAGACTGACACCTCACACGGCCGGCCGGGTACTCCAACAGACCTGCAGCTGAGGGTCCTATCTCTTAGAAGGAAAACTAACAAACAGAAAGGACATCCACACCAAAAACCCATCGGTACATCACCATCATCAAAGACCAAAAGTAGATAAAACCACAAAGATGGGGAAAAAAGAGAGCAGAAAAACTGGAAACTCTGAAAAGCAGAGTGCCTGTCCTCCTCCAAAGGAACACAGTTCCTCACCAGCAACGGAACAAAGCTGGACGGAGAATGACTTTGATGAGCTGAGAGAAGAAGTCTTCAGACGATCAAATTACTCCGAGCTACGGGAGGATATTCAAACCAAAGGCAAAGAAGTTGAAAACTTTGAAAAAAATTTAGAAGAATGTATAACTAGAATAACCAATACAGAGAAGTGCTTAAAGGAGCTGATGGAGCTGAAAACCAAGGCTCGAGAACTATGTGAAGAATGCAGAAGCCTCAGGAGCCGATGCGATCAAATGGAAGAAAGGGTATCAGCGATGGAAGATGAAATGATTGAAACGAAGCGAGAAGGGAAGTTTAGAGAAAAAAGAATAAAAAGAAACGAGCAAAGCCTCCAAGAAATATGGGACTATGTGAAAAGACCAAATCTACGTCTGATTGGTGTACCTGAAAGTGACGGGGAGAAGGGAACCAAGTTGGAAAACACTCTGCAGGATATTATCCAGGAGAACTTCCCCAATCTAGCAAGGCAGGTCAACATTCAGATTCAGGAAATACAGAGAACGCCACAAAGATACTCCTCGAGAAGAGCAACTCCAAGACACATAATTGTCAGATTCACCAAAGTTGAAATGAAGGAAAAAATGTTAAGGGCAGCCAGAGAGAAAGGTCGGGTTACCCTCAAAGGGAAGCCCATCAGACTAACAGCGGATCTCTCGACAGAAACTCTACAAGCCAGAAGAGAGTGGCGGCCAATATTCAACATTCTTAAAGAAAAGAATTTTCAACCCAGAATTTCATATCCGGCCAAACTAAGCTTCATAAGTGAAGGAGAAATAAAATACTTTACAGAAAAGCAAACGCTGAGAGATTTTGTCACCACCAGGCCTGCCCTAAAAGAGCTCCTGAAGGAAGCGCTAAACATGGAAAGGCACAATCGGTACCAGCTGCTGCAAAATCATGCCAAAATGTAAAGACCGTCGAGACTAGGAAGAGACTGCATCAACTAACGAGCAAAATAACCAGCTAACATCATAATGGCAGGATCAAATTCACACATAACAATATTAACTTTAAATGTAAATGTACTAAATGCTCCAATTAAAAGACACAGACTGGCAAATTGGATAAAGACTCAAGACCCGTCAGTGTGCTGTATTCAGGAAACCCATCTCACATGCAGAGACACACATAGGCTCAAAATAAAAGGATGGAGGAAGATCTACCAAGCAAATGGAAAACAGAAAAAGGCAAGGGTTGCAATCCTAGTCTCTGATAAAACAGACTTTAAACCAACAAAGATCAAAAGAGACAAAGAAGGCCATTACATAATGGTAAAGGGATCAATTCAACAAGAAGAGCTAACTATCCTAAATATATATGCACCCAATACAAGAGCACCCAGATTCATAAAGCAAGTCCTGAGTGACCTACAAAGAGACTTAGACTCCCACACATTAATAATGGGAGACTTTAACACCCCACTGTCAACATTAGACAGATCAACGAGACAGAAAGTCAACAAGGATACCCAGGAATTGAACTCAGCTCTGCACCAAGCAGACCTAATAGACATCTACAGAACTCTCCACCCCAAATCAACAGAATATACATTTTTTTCAGCACCACACCATACCTACTCCAAAATTGACCACATACTTGGAAGTAAAGCTCTCCTCAGCAAACGTAAAAGATCAGACCTTATAACAAACTGTCTCTCAGACCACAATGCCATCAAACTAGAACTCAGGATTAAGAAACTCACTCAAAACCGCTCAACTACATGGAAACTGAACAACCTGCTCCT
Organism: Pongo abelii; assembly: GCF_028885655.2. Taxonomy (NCBI): domain Eukaryota; kingdom Metazoa; phylum Chordata; class Mammalia; order Primates; family Hominidae; genus Pongo; species Pongo abelii. The sequence goes on from NC_071988.2 coordinate 199,585,885, forward strand.
GAATGACTACTGGGTACATAACGAAATGAAGGCAGAAATAAAGATGTTCTTTGAAACCAACGAGAACAAAGACACAACATACCAGAATCTCTGGGATGCATTCAAAGCAGTGTGTAGAGGGAAATTTATAGCACTAAATGCCCACAAGAGAAAGCAGGAAAGATCCACAATTGACACCCTAACATCACAATTAAAAGAACTAGAAAAGCAAGAGCAAACACATTCAAAAGCTAGCAGAAGGCAAGAAATAACTAAAATCAGAGCAGAACTGAAGGAAATAGAGACACAAAAAACCCTTCAAAATATTAATGAATCCAGGAGCTGGTTTTTTGAAAGGACCAACAAGATTGATAGACTGCTAGCAAGATTAATAAAGAAAAAAAGAGAGAAGAATCAAATAGATGCAATAAAAAATGATGAAGGGGATATCACCACCGATCCCACAGAAATACAAACTACCATCAGAGAACACTACAAACACCTCTACGCAAATAAACTAGAAGATCTAGAAGAAATGGATAAATTCCTCGACACATACACTTTCCCAAGACTAAACCAGGAAGAAATTGAATCTCTGAATAGACCAATAACAGGATCTGAAATTGTGGCAATAATCAATAGCTTACCAACCAAAAAAAGTCCAGGACTAGATGGATTCACAGCCGAATTCTACCAGAGGTACAAGGAGGAGCTGGTACCATTCCTTCTGAAACTATTCCAGTCAATAGAAAAAGAGGGAATCCTCCCTAACTCATTTTATAAGGCCAGCATCATCCTGATACCAAAGCCGGGCAGAGACACAACCAAAAAAGAGAATTTTAGACCAATATCCTTGATGAACATTGATGCAAAAATCCTCAATAAAATACTGGCAAACCGAATCCAGCAGCACATCAAAAAGCTTATCCACCATGATCAAGTGGGCTTCATCCCTGGGATGCAAGGCTGGTTCAATATATGCAAATCAATAAATGTAATCCAGCATATAAACAGAACCAAAGGCAAAAACCACATGATTATCTCAATAGATGCAGAAAAGGCCTTTGACAAAATTCAACAACCCTTCATGCTAAAAACTCTCAATAAATTAGGTATTGATGGGATGTATCTCAAAATAACAAGAGCTATCTATGACAAACCCACAGCCAATATCATACTGAATGGGCAAAAACGGGAAGCATTCCCTTTGAAAACTGGCACAAGACAGGGATGCCCTCTCTCACCACTCCTATTCAACATAGTGTTGGAAGTTCTGGCCAGGGCAATTAGGCAGGAGAAGGAAATAGAGGGTATTCAATTAGGAAAAGAGAAAGTCAAATTGTCCCTGTTTGCAGACGACATGATTGTATATCTAGAAAACCCCATCGTCTCAGCCCAAAATCTCCTTAAGCTGATAAGCAACTTCAGCAAAGTCTCAGGATACAAAATCAATGTACAAAAATCACAAGCATTCTTATACACCAATAACAGACAAACAGAGAGCCAAATCATGAGTGAACTCCCATTCACAATTGCTTCAAAGAGAATAAAATACCTAGGAATCCAACTTACAAGGGATGTGAAGGACCTCTTCAACGAGAACTACAAACCACTGCTCAATGAAATAAAAGAGGATACAAACAAATGGAAGAACACTCCATGCTCATGGGTAGGAAGAATCAATATCGTGAAAATGGCCATACTGCCCAAGGTAATTTATAGATTCAATGCCATCCCCATCAAGCTACCAATGACTTTCTTCACAGAATTGGAAAAAACTACCTTAAAGTTCATATGGAACCAAAAAAGAGCCCGCATCGCCAAGTCAATCCTAAGCCAAAAGAACAAAGCTGGAGGCATCACACTACCTGACTTCAAACTATACTACAAGGCTACAGTAACCAAAACAGCATGGTACTGGTACCAAATCAGAGATATAGATCAATGGAACAGAACAGAGCCCTCAGAAATAACGCCGCATTATCTACAACTATCTGATCTTTGACAAACCTGAGAAAAACAAGCAATGGGGAAAGGATTCCCTATTTAATAAATGGTGCTGGGAAAACTGGCTAGCCATATGTAGAAAGCTGAAACCGGATCTCTTCCTTACACCTTATACAAAAATCAATTCAAGATGGATTAAAGACTTAAACATTAGACTTAAAACCATAAAAACCCTAGAAGAAAACCTAGGCATTACCATTCAGGACATAGGCATGGGCGAGGACTTCATGTCTAAAACACCAAAAGCAATGGCAACAAAAGCCAAAATTGACAAATGGGATCTAATTAAACTCAAGAGCTTCTGCACAGCAAAAGAAACTACCAACAGAGTGAACAGGCAACCTACAAAATTGGAGAAAATTTTCGCAACCTACTCATCTGACAAAGGGCTAATATCCAGAATCTACAATGAACTCAAACAAATTTACAAGAAAAAAACAAACAATCCCATCAAAAAGTGGGCGAAGGACATGAACAGACCCTTCTCAAAAGAAGACATTTATGCAGCCAAAAAACACATGAAAAAATGCTCACCATCACTGGCCATCAGAGAAATGCAAATCAAAACCACAATGAGATACCATCTCACACCAGTTAGAATGGCAATCATTAAAAAGTCAGGAAACAACAGGTGCTGGAGAGGATGTGGAGAAATAGGAACACTTTTACACTGTTGCTGGGACTGTAAACTAGTTCAACCATTGTGGAAGTCAGTGTGGCGATTCCTCAGGGATCTAGAACTAGAAATACCATTTGACCCAGCCATCCCATTACTGGGTGTATACCCAAAGGACTATAAATCATGCTGCTATAAAGACACATGCACACGTATGTTTATTGTGGCATTATTCACAATAGCAAAGACTTGGAACCAACCCAAATGTCCAACAATGATAGACTGGATTAAGAAAATGTGGCACATATACACCATGGAATACTATGCAGCCATAAAAAATGAGGAGTTCATGTCCTTTGTAGGGACATGGATGAAATTGGAAATCATCATTCTCAGTAAACTATCACAAGAACAAAAAACCAAACACCGCATATTCTCACTCATAGGTGGGAATTGAACAATGAGAACACATGGACACAGGAAGGGGAACATCACACTCTGGGGACTGTTGTGGGGTTGGGGGAGGGGGGAGGGAGAGCACTGTGAGATATACCTAATGCTAGATGATGAATTAGTGGGTGCAGCGCACCAGCATGGCACATGTATACATATGTAACTAACCTGCACATTGCGCACATGTACCCTAAAACCTAAAGTATAATAATAATAAATAAATAAATAAATAAATAAAAGAAAAAAAAAAGAAAGGGTAATAGAATTGAATTTAGAAAAGAAATAAAAGAAGAAAAAGTAAAATTTTTGCATAAATACTCATAGCTTTTTAGCTTTCTTTTCTTTTTTTTTTTTCTTTTTGAGACAGGGCCTCTTTCTGTCATCCAGGCTAGAGTGCAGTGGTATGATCATGGCTCACCGCAGCCTCAACCTCCTGGGCTCAATAGATTCTCCCACCTCAGACTCCTGAAAAGCTGAGACTGCAGGTGCACACCACTATGCCTGAATAATTTTAAAATATTTTGTAGAGACAGGGTCCCACTATGCTGTCAAGGCAGATTTTGAACTCCTGGCCTCAAGTGATCCTCCTGCCTCAGCTTCCCAAAGTGCTGAGATGACAGGCATGAGCCACTGTGCCTGGCCACACATAGCTGCTTAATGGCAAACTAGGGTTCTGAACATGATTACATGTTAATCCAAGTCATTTCTTCTATAAATGGTTTCTTTTGGTTTATAAATAAATAACATAACATAAAAAAGAATATGAAAAACATGACTGCAATGAAATAATCTACTGAAAAGCTTTGAAATTAGTAAGGAATATTAATAAAAATACTTTTTTGTTTCTGTTATTACAGAAACAACACATTTGTTAACAACTTCATTTGTTAGTTGATTCAATACTTTTATTTTTAATAACTACTAGTATTAGTCTCTGTACATACCAAAATAAATAAGGCACATCACTGATCTTTTAGGATCACCCAATGTGGAAAGAGATAAGCACAAAATCAGACAGTATAAAAAAGGATAATAAGGACTTCATTGTCTTTAGAAACCATCACAAAGTTAGAGGAATAGCAAAACCCATGAATCATGCTCTGTATGCTACCAATGTACACTATGGAGAAAGGAAGAGCTGGGATTAGCTGAGCAGCCCCTGCATAGAGCTGGTGAAGCTGGATTAGTTTAGTATGGGCAGTAGGTGAAGAGGAATGGAGTAGATTCAAGGATGATAATATTAATTTCCTTGTCATAACATGGAAATAATGCCTATCTCATTAGAGGGTTATAAAGAATAAAAAAGGGGCCAGGAGCAGTGGCTCACACCTATAATCCCAGCACTTTGGGAAGCCAAGGCCAGCAGATCACTTGAGGCCAGGAGTTCAGACCAGCCTGGACAGCCTGGATAGCATGCTGAAACCCTGTCTCTACTAAAAATACAAAAATTAGCAGGTGTGGTGGCACAGGCCTGTAGTCCCAGCTACTCAGAAGGCTGAGGCACAAAAATCACTTGAACCCAGGGGGCAGAGGTTTCAGTGAGCTGAGGTCACACCACTGCATTCCAACCTGGCGACAGAGTGAAGCTGTGTCTCAAAATAAATAAATAAATAAAAATAAAAAAGGAAGTGATACAGACAGAAGTCAGGGAAATACTAGGTAGAAAAGGTCCACTCTCAAACCTGGACCTATGGCCCTAAATGAGAACATGCATTCCTATTTTCCCACCCTAATGTTGCCTTTTCCAAAACCACCCTGGCCCATCATGATCCCCCCATCCTGTACCATAAAAACCCCAAGCTCCACGGGCAGAGGAGCAGAGCAGAGTGGCAATGAAGGAGAGAAGAGAAGAAGCAACTGGATGTTGGAAAAAAGCAGCTTTACTTCAGAGGAATGGCTTGATGGAGGGACTTCGGAGAAGAGTTCAACTGGGGACTGCCAAACTCCAGGGGAACATTATCTTCCCAATCCATCCCCCTTCCAGCTCCCCTTCCCACTGAGAGCCACTTCCACTGTTCAATTAAAATCTTCTGCATACACCACCCTTCAATTTGTTCGTGTGACCTGATTCTTCCTTGACATGAGACAAGAAATTGGATACTAAGAGGGCAGGGTATAAAAGGATGTCTCTCTGACCCTTCACTGAGCTGGTTAACACTTAGCTGTCTGTGGATGGCAAGTGCTAAAAGAGCACTGACTGTAACACATGCTCTCTTGGGTTCCAGGAGTCACAGATACCCGCTCTCAGAGAGCAGAGCTAAAAGAGCATTGTAACACACCTGGACGCTGCCGTAGGGCCTGCACAGAGCCTGCTAATGCCAGACAGGAGTGACCAGTCAGTTCCAGCGTTCATTTGCCCCGGTTCCTGCACCTGCTCACCTCCATGGTCCCCCTCCTACGAGGGGTTCAGAGCTGTGGGCTGAGTAAATGAGCCACCCTTTCATGAGTCCTGTGAAGGGGTCAAAGGAAATATCCCATCTCAGAAGCATAACAGTGGCAACATTAATAAAATACTTACAGTAATTCTAATACATGGAGATTTCCCAAAAACAAGATTTCAGAAAGAGGGCATCGGTGGCTGGCACACATCCTCCATAGCAGGCTTACCCAAGCTCAACTCATCAGTTTTACAATAAGAATACCAATCCCTTTTTACATGGCTAAATTGTTGGATCCATTTATAGCATTATAGTAGAATTTTAAAATACTATTTACTAATTGTTTGTATTATTTCATGCATATTCCTTATCTAATCTTTATTCTATGAGAAGAGAACTCTTGTCCTGTCTTAGAGGGTTTAGAGAGGTTGAGTAATCTGCCCCAAATTACACAATTCAAGAGTGAGTGTGGTCAGAATTCAAACTAAGGAGTCTGACTCCAAAGGCCATATCAGTCTAATTCAGTGTTTGGCAAACCAAGGCCCACAGTCAAATCTTGCCCACTACTTATTTCCATGCCACTAATTTTCTAATTTTTTTTTTTTTAGATGAAGTTTTGCTCTTGTTGCCCATGCTAAAGTGCAATGGCGCGATCTTGGCTCACCACAACCTCTGCCTCCCAGGTTCAAGCGATTCTCCTGCCTCAGCCTCCCAAGTAGCTGGGATTACAGGCATGAGCCATCACACCCGGCTAATTTTGTATTTTTAGTAGGACGGGGTTTCTCCAGGTTGGTCAGGCTGGTCTCAAATTCCTGACCTCAGGTGATCCGCCCGCCTCGGCCTCCCAAACTGCTGAGATTACAGGCGTGAGCCACGGCCCCCAGCCTCAGCCACTCTTATTAAGCACTGAATACCTAAAATTAGTGTTTTTTAATAAGACAAAAGACTGCATCTATGCAAAACTTACATTGCAACAAAATCATTTCTATGATAACTAACACTGTTTCAAACCCAGTAAAGTAAAGCTCCTTTATGCACATTACATACTGTTGTTTTTTGTTTTCTGGTTTTTGTTTTTGTTTTTTGATACCAAGTCTCGCTCTGTTGCCCAGGCTGGAGTGCAGTGGTACGATCTTGGCTCACTGCGATCTCCATCTCCCAGGTTCAAGCGATTCTCATGCCTCAGACTCTTGAGTAGCTGGGATTATAGGCACACACCACTGTGCCCAGCTAATTTTTGTATTTTTGTATTTTTAGTAAAGAAAAGGTTTTGTATTTTAGTAAAGAAAAATTTTGTATTTTTAGTAAAGAAAAGGTTTCACTCCGCTGACCAGGCTGGTCTTGAACACCTGACCTCAAGTGATCTTCACAGCTCAGCTTCCCAAAGTCCTGGAATTACAGGTGTGAGCCACTGTACCCAAGCTGTACACGTCACATACTGTTAAAAGACAATACAAAACACAAGATCTCCATTCCCACACAAATTTGGAATGAATATGTTTTTCAAGTTCAAACTATACAGTTCCAGCTGCATTTTTCAGATCTTAATTAAAGGAAAAACAAAACAAAATAAAAATCCTCCATATTTCAAAATTCACTTAACTGTGCAATTGAGGAGCTTTCACTTAGCTTTCCTGTGGAAGTTGCTAGTATACAATAGAATGGTAAACCAAAATCAAATGTCAAGAGGAAAATCTAATAGAATTCTGTTTGCCTTCGAACTAGTGAATGTGCTCAGTTAAAATCATATGCTCATATATTGATATCAGTATTTGGCAAAACCTATCTGTGTGAGAAGATATTTTCACAGGTAAAGTACATGAAATTTCATTATGGATCAACATTAACAGATGAGTTTACAATTGATTTTGATGATAGCAAAAACTAATTTTGAACCCCAGTTAAGCAAAATATTATCCCTCCATTCTTATCATTCATAGACTTGTATGTTTAAATTGTTTAAGCATTTGTTTGTTTGTTTGTTTACTTATTTCTTTACTGAGACAGGGTCTCGCCCTGTCACTCAGGCTGGAGTGCAGTTGCACAATCATAGCTAACTGCAGCCTGGATCTCCCAGGCTTAAGCAGTCCTCCTGCCTCAGCCTCCAAATAGCTAGGACTACAGGCATGCACCATCATGCTGGGCTAATTTTTTTTTATTTTTTACTTTTTGTAAAGACAGGGTCTTGCTATTTTGTCCAGCCGGCCTTGAACTCCTGGCCTCAAGTGATACTTCTGCCTTGGCCTCCCAAAGTGCTGGGATTACAGGTGTGAGCCACTGTACCGGCCTGTATTTTCTTTTAATGAACTTGTCATTATTACATTTTGAATTTCAACAGTAAAAAATTTGTAGACATTTGTTTTCTTATATAAATACCTACATAATATCCTCAATTTTGCCTCATGGCCTACAAAACTTTAAATATTTACTGTCTGACCCTTTATAGTAAAATGGTTGCTAACCTCTATTTTAATTCCAACAAATGTTCATTTAATGTCATTTGTCTTCCAAAGTTATCTGCTAAATATCTGTACCTTCACAGTAATTTCCAATGTCACTCCACTTGTCTCCAAAATATTTTGGTAAAAATTGTAGAGTATGAAAAAATTGTTTTTCTGAACTTCCTATTATTCTCTAAAACCCTAATATGGTCTGGCTTTGTGTCTCCCCCAAATGTCATCTTGAATTGTAATCTGAACTGTAATCCCCACGTGTTGGGGAAGGGACCTTGTGGGAGGTGATTAGATTATGGGGACGTCTCCCCCATGCTGTTCTTGTGGTAGTGAGTTCTCACAAGATCGGATGATTTTATAAGGGGCTTTTCCCCACTTCACTCCTCATTTCTCTCACCTGCCGCCGTGTAAGATGTGCCTATGTCACCTTCCACTATGATTTTAGTTTCCTGAGGCCTCCGTAGCCATGTGGAAATGACTCAGTTAAACCTCTCTTCTTTATAAATTACCCAGTCTTGGGTATGCCTTCATAGCAGCATGAAAACAGACTAATACGAACCCCTTCACCTCTTGCTGACTCATTTCCTCGCATCCGGTGCCCCATGCCCCCTTTACAGATCCCCCAGTGTTTTCATGATACCTACTCATTGTGAATTGTCCTCTCTCCCTAAGCCTTTCATTGGAATCAAAATTTTCCCTCCTCTTTCCTGACTCTATCACAAATATCATTTCAGTACTTATCTGTCCTCAAGTTTACACCATTCAGCGTAGGCAGGGGTTTGGATCCCCAAAAGTGAGAGTCCTGGCTGATCCTGACTGATCTATTAACTGAAGGAAGTTTCCAGATGGCAGAGTGAACCCGTGGATGTTGACCATATTCTTTTCAACTTAAGAAACAACTATTGGTGAGCAAGTGGACCATGGGCTGCTGGCTCCTGAGGTTTGAGGAGGGGAGTCCTTGAATGGAGGCAATGTGTAAGGCAAAGATTATGAAAAGGATCAAAGACACGCATTCCAACATCTATGGCCAAGGCAAGCCATTCAAAGGCAGTAATGGCGTCCCCAGGAGCACGCAGGGTACGGAGGTGACTTCTCTCAGAATGACTTCTGAAGTGGTCCCACTCAGGCTAGTTTCTGAGCATCTTTATCCCTTCCAGTCACTTCCTAACATGAGGGCAAGGATTTCCAAAGTTTTGGCCAAATAGATCAACTGTGTTTATTTACTTATTTCTGTGTATAAACTATCTTCTCAGCAAGCCGCCCATTATGTATGAGCTACATACATGTTGACTAATAATAAGAGCTTGTGATATAATGTAGTTTTCAACTGTATGCTTTATTAATTACAGTCTCATGACCAGAATCAGTGGTAAAAAGGATGAGATTGCTTTACCCCAGAATACATTAAACACCAATGCTCATATTCTTTTTTTTTCTTTTCTTTTCTTTTTTTTGTTGAGATGGAGTCTCACTCCGTCACCAGGCTGGAGTGCAATGGCCAATCTGGGCTCACTGCAACCTCCACCTCTCGGGTTCAAACGATTCTCTTGCCTCAGCCTCCCGAGCAGTGGGACTACAGGCGCATGCCACCATGCCCAGCTAATTATTGTATTTTTAGCAAAGGCGGGGTTTCACTGTGTTGGCCAGGATGGTCTTGATCTCTTGACTTTGTGATCCACCTGCCTCAGCCTCCCAAAGTGCTGGGATTACAGGCATGAGCCACCACGCCGAGCACATACTCATATTTATATAATTATACTCAACCTAAGCCCCTTGTTTTTCTTTTTTTTTAATTTAATTTTATTATTATTATACTTTAAGTTTTAGGGTACATGTGCACAATATGCAGGTTAGTTACATATGTATACATGTGCCATGCTGGTGCGCTGCACCCATTAACTCATCATTTAGCATTAGGTATATCTCCTAAAGCTATCCCTCCCCCTTCCCCCCACCCCACAACAGTCCCCAGAGTGTGACGTTCCCCTTCCTGTGTCCATGTGTTCTCATGGTTCAATTCCCACCTATGAGTGAGAATATGTGGTGTTTGGTTTTTTGTTCTTGCGATAGTTTACTGAGAATAATGATTTCCAATTTCATCCATGTCCCTACAAAGGACATGAACTCATCATCTTTTATGGCTGCATAGTATTCCATGGTGTATATGTGCCACATTTTCTTAATCCAGTCTATCATTGTTGGACATTTGTGTTGGTTCCAAGTCTTTGCTATTGTGAATAGTGCTGCAGTAAACATACGTGTGCATGTGTCTTTATAGCAGCATGATTTATAGTCCTTTGGGTATACACCCAGTAATGAGATGGCTGGGTCAAATGGTATTTCTAGTTCTAGATCCCTGAGGAATCACCACACTGACTTCCACAATGGTTGAACTAGTTTACAGTCCCAGCAACAGTGTAAAAGTGTTGCTATTTCTCCACATCCTTTCCAGCATCTGTTGTTTCCTCACTTTTTAATGATTGCCATTCTAACTGGTGTGAGATGATATCTCATTGTGGTTTTGATTTGCATTTCTCTGGTGGCCAGTGATGGTGAGCATTTTTTCATGTGTTTTTGGCTGCATAAATGTCTTCTTTTGAGAAGTGTCTGTTCATGTCCTTCACCCACTTTTTGATGGGGTTGTTTTTTTCTTGTAAATTTGTTTGAGTGCATTGTAGATTCTGAATATTAGCCCTTTGTCAGATGAGTAGGTTGCGAAAATTTTCTCCCATTTTGTAGGTTGCCTGTTCACTCTGTTGGTAGTTTCTTTTGCTGTGCAGAAGCTCTTGAGTTTAATTAGATCCCATTTGTCAATTTTGGCTTTTGTTGCCTTTGCTTTTGGTGTTTTAGACATGAAGTCCTTGCCCATGCCTATGTCCTGAATGGTAATGCCTAGGTTTTCTTCTAGGGTTTTTATGGTTTTAGGTCTAACATTTAAGTCTTTAATCCATCCTGAATGAATTTTTGTATAAGGTGTAAGGAAGGGATCCGGTTTCAGCTTTCTACATATGGCTAGCCAGTTTTCCCAGCACCATTTATTAAATAGGGAATCCTTTCCCCATTGCTTGTTTTTCTCAGGTTTGTCAAAGATCAGATAGTTGTAGATATGCGGCATTATTTCTGAGGGCTCTGTTCTGTTCCATTGATCTATATCTCTGTTTTGGTACCAGTACCATGCTGTTTTGGTTACTGTAGCCTTGTAGTAGAGTTTGAAGTCAGGTAGCGTGGTGCCTCCAGCTTTGTTCTTTTGGCTTAGGATTGACTTGGCGATGCGGGCTCTTTTTTGGTTCCATATGAACTTTAAAGTAGTTTTTTCCACTTCTGTGAAGAAAGTCATTGGTAGCTTGATGGGGATGGCATTGAATCTATAAATTACCTTGGGCAGTATGGCCATTTTCACGATATTGATTCTTCCTACCCATGAGCATGGAGTGTTCTTCCATTTGTTTGTATCCTCTTTTATTTCATTGAGCAGTGGTTTGTAGTTCTCGTTGAAGAGGTCCTTCACATCCCTTGTAAGTTGGATTCCTAGGTATTTTATTCTCTTTGAAGCAATTGTGAATGGGAGTTCACTCATGATTTGGCTCTCTGTTTGTCTGTTATTGGTGTATAAGAATGCTTGTGATTTTTGTACATTGATTTTGTATCCTGAGACTTTGCTGAAGTTGCTTATCAGCTTAAGGAGATTTTGGGCTGAGACGATGGGGTTTTCTAGATATACAATCATGTCATCTGCAAACAGGGACAATTGACTTCCCCTTTTCCTAATTGAATACCCTCTATTTCCTTCTCCTGCCTAATTGCCCTGGCCAGAACTTCCAACACTATGTTGAATAGGAGTGGTGAGAGAGGGCATCCCTATCTTGTGCCAGTTTTCAAAGGGAATGCTTCCCGTTTTTGCCCATTCAGTATGATATTGGCTGTGGGTTTGTCATAGATAGCTCTTGTTATTTTGAGATACATCCCATCAATACCTAATTTATTGAGAGTTTTTAGCATGAAGGGTTGTTGAATTTTGTCAAAGGCCTTTTCTGCATCTATTGAGATAATCATGTGGTTTTTGTCTTTGATTCTGTTTATATGCTGGATTACATTTATTGATTTGTGTATATTGAACCAGCCTTGCATCCCAGGGAGGAAGCCCACTTGATCATGGTGGATAAGCTTTTTGATGTGCTGCTGGATTCAGTTTGCCAGTATTTTATTGGCAAATAAATTGCCAGTATTTTATTGAGGATTTTTGCATCAATGTTCATCAAGGATATTGGTCTAAAATTCTCTTTTTTGGTTGTGTCTCTGCCCGGCTTTGGTATCAGGATGATGCTGGCCTCATAAAATGAGTTAGGGAGGATTCCTTCTTTTTCTATTGATTGGAATAGTTTCAGAAGGAATGGTACCAGTTCCTCCTTGTACCTCTGGTAGAATTCGGCTGTGAATCCATCTGGTCCTGGACTCTTTTTGGTTGGTAAGCTATTGATTATTGCCACAATTTCAGACCCTGTTATTGGTCTATTCAGAGAGTCAACTTCTCCTGGTTTAGTCTTGGGAAAGTGTAGGTGTCGAGGAATTTATCCATTTCTTCTAGATTTTCTAGTTTATTTGCGCAGAGGTGTTTGTAGTATTCTCTGATGGTAGTTTGTATTTCTGTGGGATCGGTGGTGATATCCCCTTTATCATTTTGTATTGCGTCTATTTGATTCTTCTCTCTTTTCTTCTTTATTAGTCTTGCTAGCAGTCTATCAATTTTGTTGATCCTTTCAAAAAACCAGCTCCTGGATTCATTAATTTTTTGAAGGGTTTTTTGTGTCTCTGTTTCCTTCAGTTCTGCTCTGATTTTAGTTATTTCTTGCCTTCTGCTAGCTTTTGAATGTGTTTGCTCTTGCTTTTCTAGTTCTTTTAATTGTGATGGTAGGGTGTCAATTTTTGATCTTTCCTGCTTTCTCTTGTGGGCATTTAGTGCTATAAATTTCCCTCTACACACTGCTTTGAATGTGTCCCAGAGATTGAATGTGTCTGTTATGTTGTGTCTTTGTTCTTGTTGGTTTCAAAGAACATCTTTATTTCTGCCTTCATTTCGTTATGTACCCAGTAGTCATTCAGGAGCAGGTTGTTCAGTTTCCATGTAGTTGAGCAGTTTTGAGTGAGTTTCTTAATCCTGAGTTCTAGTTTGATGGCACTGTGGTCTGAGAGACAGTTTGTTATAATGTCTGATCTTTTACATTTGCTGAGGAGAGCTTTACTTCCAACTATGTGGTCAATTTTGGAATAGGTGTAGTGTGGTGCTGAAAAAAATGTATATTCTGTTGATTTGGGGTGGAGAGTTCTGTAGATGTCTATTAGGTCTGCTTGGTGCAGAGCTGAGTTCAATTCCTGGGTATCCTTGTTAACTTTCTGTCTTGTTGATCTGTCTAATGTTGACAGTGGGGTGTTAAAGTCTCCCATTATTATTGTGTGGGAGTCTAAGTCTCTTTGTAGGTCACTCAGGACTTGCTTTATGAATCTGGGTGCTCCTGTATTGGGTGCATATATATTTAGGATAGTTAGCTCTTCTTGTTGAATTGATCCCTTTACCATTATGTAATGGCCTTCTTTGTCTCTTTTGATCTTTGTTGGTTTAAAGTCTGTTTTATCAGAGACTAGGATTGCAATCCCTGCCTTTTTTTGTTTTCCATTTGCTTGGTAGATCTTCCTCCATCCTTTTATTTTGAGCCTATGTGTGTCTCTGCACGTGAGATGCATTTCCTGAATACAACACACTGATGGGTCTTGACTCTTTATCCAATTTGCCAGTCTGTGTCTTTTAATTTGAGAAATATGGGACTATGTGAAAAGACAAAATCTACGTCTGATTGGTGTACCTGAAAGTGACAGGGAGAATGGAACCAAGTTGGAAAACACTCTGCAGGATATTATCCAGGAGAACTTCCCCAATCTAGCAAGGCAGGCCAACATTCAGATTCAGGAAATACAGAGAATGCCACAAAGATACTCCTTGAAAAGAGCAACTCCAAGACACATAATTGTCAGATTCACCAAAGTTGAAATGAAGGAAAAAATGTTAAGGGCAGCCAGAGAGAAAGGTCGGGTTACCCTCAAAGGGAAGCCCATCAGACTAACAGCGGATCTCTCGGCAGAAACTCTACAAGCCAGAAGAGAGTGGGGGCCAATATTCAACATTCTTAAAGAAAAGAATTTTCAACCCAGAATTTCATATCCAGCCAAACTAAGCTTCATAAGTGAAGGAGAAATAAAATACTTTACAGACAAGCAAATGCTGAGAGATTTTGTCACCACCAGGCCTGCCCTAAAAGAGCTCCTGAAGGAAGCACTAAACATGGAAAGGAACAATCAGTACCAGCCACTGCAAAATCATGCCAAATTGTAAAGACCATTGAGGCTAGGAAGAAACTGCATCAACTAATGAGCAAAATAGCCAGCTAACATCATAATGACAGGATCAAATTCACACATAACAATATTAACTTTAAATGTAAATGGACTAAATGCCCCTTGTTTTTCTTTGTCCTTTTTTGACTCCACAGTTTTCCTCACCCAGGCTGGCCCACAGTACTGCCTTTTTCTGTGCCCAAACTAGGCTTGTATGTCTGGCTCCTTGTCCTACCTATTATTCTGATATAGGCAGGCTGAATGAGTGAGGCTACCTTCTTCAGTATCTACTCAACTCTTTATTGATCATAATTCTAATTCTAATGCTTGCTGTTTTTCTTTCAGATGGGTAAAAACCATATCACAATTCTGTGATTTAAAAATATACAAAGAACATGATGTTCAGTGTCCATGTGTTTTATAGACGGTTACTGCTGTTTTAGTATTTCTTTACATATTTCATTCTGTGTTTTCGTTCCTTGTCTTTTAAAGTGAGTCTGCTTTCCTTCACTTGATCTATTTATTTCAAAAGCACTTTTAGATGTTTTTCTACTTAATTTTAGTCTCCATCAGATTAAATTACACAGCTGACCATTTCTACTAGCCGTATAATTGTAGGGAAGTACATGTGCCAAAATATTACATTACTAAATATTTGTTATTACCTAAGTCAACGCCTGAATGTCAAGATGGTATGAGGCCAATGAGAAAAGCTTGGAAAACCTACAAATGTGCGGTGGATTTCATGTTACCCAGTAGGAAATGTGTATTAAAGGCTAGAGAGTATGGGATAAGGAGAAGAGATTAATTCAACATATTTGGACTTTAGTTATTAACATAAAACATAAATACTTTCAATGACTGAGACTAGTTAAAAGAAAGATCAGCTTCTGTACAATAGTTTCTATAAAGAAAAAGAACATACACAAATGGTATTCTAGATTCCCTTGTAAAATTGTAATAAAGTTGAAAATGATTATGGATATAATTGTTAGAAATAAGGAAAACTGTGGCACCTATGAAATAGAAGTCACAATTATATTCAATAGCAATCACAATTTGAAAATTTTCAGGTTCTTAGTGAATTGTTATTTAAGTGCGTGGGAACATCAAGCTTTAAGAAGTAGAGGCTGAGAAAATAAGCATGTTACCAAAAAAAAAAAAAAGCCATCTGCAATTGTAAAATACAGAAGGAAGATTGAAGTTTCTTAAACAAACTCAGGAAATGTGCAGTTAGTAGCACTCAGAAATAATGCAAGAGGAGAATAAGGCTGATGTGAATGAGTATGAAAATTATGAAAGCACTTGAACAAAAGTAAGAAAGCATGTATCAAATAAAGCATCACACTAGAAATTGCTACTAAAACAAAGAGCTAAGAGCAAGAATAAACTATTAGAAAAACTATCATTATGATGGAGAACTAACTTACAAAGTAAGTAAGCAGAACAAAGTTGTAAACATGTTCAGGGCAAATAAACCATGTTGAACAAGAATATAGCATAATTTTAGTTCTGCTATATTAAAAGAACATAGTACATAATATACTTTGAAGAAAATAAAATACCTTATTTGTGAATTCTGCTAGACTTTTTAAGTACCTTCATTTATCTTGTGAAAGGACCTATTCTTTTTCATGCACAGTAACAACTGATGGCAATAAAAGGTATGAGTTCTTTAGAATACTTTATGTTTAGCCAGGTTCATGCATGAGGGTTGGGTTTTATCTTTTGGTGAAATACTAGAACATTTATTAAAGGATAGTATACTGTAGTTGAAAGATAATTAGATTAGGACCCAGGTTCAAGTTTAGTTTTAATGTTTAATCAGCTGTGTGACTTTCGACAACTAACTTTTTTTTCTTTTTTTTTTTTTTTTTTTGAGAGTGGGCCTCATGCTGTCACCCAGGCTGGAGTGCAGTGTTGCAATCATAGCTTACTGTAATGTCAAACTCCCGGGCTCAAGCTATTCTCCCACCTCAGCCTTCTGAGTAGCTAGGACTACAGATGCATGGGACTGTGCCCAGCTTCTTTCCTTTTCCTTTTTTTTTTTTTGTAGAGACAGGGTCTGGCTATGTTGCCCAGCAATTCTCCCTCCTAGGGCCTCCCAAAGTGCTGGAATTACAAGCAGAAACCACCACGCCCAGTCTCGGCAAATAATCTAATCTCTTTTAGCATCAGCTGCTTCGTCTACAAAGTGTTCATACTAATTATTCCTTCAGACAGATACCTTAAGATTTAAATATAAAGCAATTTTGTACTATTCCCAGGACTGATGCATAGTGACTCTCTCTTTTTCCTTCAAATCTTGATGGTTCTGGCAAAGCTTGAACTCAGCAATGTCATTGCTGAGCTATATAATAAAGAAAAGAATACTTCCAAATAGGCGTGTTGAGTAAATCCATTAATGATGAAAACACATAGCCAAAAAGTGGTAGTACCACTTTTTCATCAGATTCCTTAAGGGAATGTTCACAGTGTAAAAGGCTTTAACTTTAGGTAGCTGATGGCAGTGGACAGTATTGCTTGCAATCAGAGATAAGCTCAGTGTGAACAAAACATCTAATGATTCGGAAGCAGAAATAGAACAGTAAACATTATGCAGAGTATAGTGCCATGCCCCCTGTAGGCACTCAAAAAAAAAAAATCCATGGTGATTATGACAACGATGAACAAGACCGGGTCCCGCAATCAGTGTCTAGAGCCATTAACAAAAAGCCACGCACTCAGGAGGGGGAGGCTGCTGCCTTTGTGGCATTTACTGAGTATATTTCCACGCACTGGGTCACAGGGCAGTGATGACAGAAGTGTAGGGCTTTGAGAAGACAGGAAATGGTTTGTGACCCAAGTAAAGTGTTGACAGCCTGTCATAAAACTACTTTCAATTTCTGGCCTGAAACCTTATTTACATTTTTTTTCTTAAAGATAATTTTTTTTTCTTAGAGATACTAAATAATTTTAGGAAAAAATATCTTCTACAAGTTATTTTTATCAGAAAGCCAGAGCATAGTTTATTTAAGGACATAGTTTGAAAGTTGCTTTAACTATCTAAGGGAAGGCCAGGAAAGGCTCTATTTTCAAATAAGGACCTGACCAGAAGAAAGTGAGAAAAAGGCTGAATAAAGAAATAAATGGAACTAAAAGAATCAAGAGGTGCTTCTTTGCATTTTGTAATTTTTCTACAGTGAGCATATGGCAGAAACTTGTCACTTGCCACTATCTCTTCTCCCCTTCTTCCTGGATAATAGAACTCCAATTTTGTTGGAGGTTATTATCAACGTTCCAAGCTTAATGTGTAATATGTAAATATATTCACTTTCACAAATGCCTTTGCAGCTAAGGGCAGCTATGTTGCCAGTTTTGGCTAATAAGATACAGACAGACATGCCTAGGGCCAGCATCCTTCTCAAGATAAGACAGAGTCTTGTGGGAAAGGGTTACATAGCTATCCCTTTCTTTCTGCCTGGAATGGGAATAGAAGGCCTGGAGAGGTGGCAACCATCTTGCAAACATGAGCACTGTCTTAATCCATTAGGACCGCTATAACAAAATATGCTAGACTGAGCAATTTATAAACCACAGAAATGTATTGCTCACAGTTCTGGAGGCTAGGAAGTCTGAGATCAACCACCAGCAGATTCCATGGGTGGTGAGGACCCATTCCTCATCAATGGCACCTTTTATGAGTTCTCACATGGCAGAACGGCAAACAGCCTCCCTCAGGCCTCTTTTATAATGGCACCAAGCCCATTTATAAGGGCAGAGCCCTCATGAGCTAATCACCTCCCAAAGGCCTCACCTGTTAATGCTATCACATTGGAGATTAAATTCAAACATAAAAATGTTGGGGGGTATACAAACATTCAAACCATAACAAGCACAAAGGCAGCAACACCCTGAGGAGGGCAGAGTAGAGAAATAAAAGGAGTTTGAATCCTTGATAATTTTGCAGAGCTTCAGTGATAACAGCCCTGGACTACCTATCTCTACCCCAGAGTGTTCATGAGAAAAATTAACACTTTCTGTGTTTAAGCCACTATTCATCAGGATTTTTATACCTCAAAACCAAACATAATATTATGTCCAGTAAAGGCCTATTTCATTTTTGTGCTTTGCTTTATTGTGCTTCAAAGATAATGCATTCTTCTTCTTTTTCTTTCTTTTTTGGAGACCAGGTCTGACTCTGTCACTCAGGCTGGATTGCAGTGGTACAATCATAGCTTACTGAAGCCTCAAACTCCTGGGCTAAGGTGATCCTCCTGACTCAGCCTCTGGACTAGCTGAAACTACAGACATGCACCACCATGCCTGGATAAATATTGCATTTTTTACAAATTGAAGGTTGGTAACAACCCTGCATTAAAGCAAATCTATAAATGCCATTTTTCCAACAGCATGTGCTCAATTTATGTCACATTTTGGTAATTCTAAAAATATTTCAAACGTTATTGTGATTATTCTATCTGTTATGGTGATCTGTGACCAGTGATCTTCGAAGTCACTACTGTAATTGTTTCAGGGCTCCACAAATTGTGCACATATAAGACAATAAACTTAATAAATGTTGTGTGTTCTGACTGCTCCACCCACTGGCCATTCCTCCGTTTCTCTCCCTCTCCTTGGGTTTTCCAATTCCTTAAGAAA
This sequence comes from Pongo abelii, assembly GCF_028885655.2. Classification (NCBI taxonomy): domain Eukaryota; kingdom Metazoa; phylum Chordata; class Mammalia; order Primates; family Hominidae; genus Pongo; species Pongo abelii. Next base: position 199,604,799 of record NC_071988.2, read on the forward strand.
AAAACAATATTGAAATTAGGCAAATAAATAACCCTGCAATGGCCTCTAAGTGTTCAAGTGAAAGAGTCACATGCCTCTCATCTTAAATCAAAAGCTAGAAATGATTAAGCTTAGTGAGAAAGGCATGTTGAAAACAGCGATAGGACAAAAGCTAGGCCTCTTGCACCAAATAGTTAGATATGTGACTGCAAATGAAAAGTTCTTGAAGGAAACTAAAAACACTACTCTAGTGAATACACAAATGATAAGAAAGCAAAACAGCTTTATTGCTGATTTGGAGAAAGTTTGAGTGGTCTGAATAGATCAAACCAGCCACAATATTCCCTTAAGTCAAAGTCTAAGCCTGAGCAAGACCCTAAGTCAACTTTGTGAAGGCTGAGAAAGGTAAAGAAACTGCAGAAGAAAAGTTGGAAGCTAGTGGAGGTTGTTGATTCATGAGGTTTGAGAAAAGAGGCCATCTCCATAACATAACAGTGCAAGGTGAAGCAGCAAGTGCTGATGGAGAAGCTACTGCAGGTTATCCAGAAGATCTAGATAAAATAATCGATGAAAGTGACTACACTAAACAACCAATTTTCAATGTAAATGAAACAGCCTTCTATTAGAAAAAGATGCTATCTAGGACTTTCATAGCTAGAGAGAAGTTAAAGCCTGGCTTCAAAGTTTCAAATGTCAGGCTGACTGTCTTGGAACAAGAAAGTGTAGATGACAGCACATCTGTTTACAGCATGATTTACTCAGTATTTTCAGCCAACTGGTTTTTTTGTTTTGTTTTGTTTTTGAGATGCAATCTCACTCTGTTGTCCAGGCTGGAGTGCAGTGGTGCAATCTCAGCTCACTGCAACCTCCACCTCCCAGGTTCAAGTGATACTCCTGCCTCAGCCTCCCGAGTAGCTGGGACTACAGGCACGTGCCACTATGTCTGGCTAATTTTTTTGTATTTTTAGTAGAGACAGGTTTTCACCCTGTTGACCAGGCTGGTCTTGAACTCCTGACCTCAGGTGATCCACCCTCCTCAGCCTCCCAAAGTGCTGGGATGACAGGCGCGAGCCACCGCGCCTGGCCTCAGCCCACTGTTGAGACCCACTGTTGAGGAAAAAAAAAAAAAAAAAGATTCCTACTGCTTTTGAACAATATACCTGGTCACCTAAGAGCTCTGATGGAGATGTACTAGGAGGTGAATGTTGTTTTCATGCCTGCTAATGCAGCATTCATTCTGTAGCCCACGGATCAGAAAATAAATTTAACTTTGAAGTCCTATTATTTAAGAAAAATATTTTATAAGGCTACAGCTGCAATAGACAGTAATTCCTCTGATGGATCTGAGAGGAGACAATTGAAAACTTTCTAGAAAGGATTCACCATTTTAGATACATTAAGAATATTCATGTTTCATGGGAGTTGGTCAAAATATCAGCATAACAGCAGTTTGGAAGAAGTTGATTCCAACCCTCATGGATGACTTTGCGGAGTTCCAGACTTCGATGTAGAAATTAACTGCAGATATGGTGGAAATAGCAAGAGAGAACTAGAATTAGAAATGGAGCTTGAAGGTGTGACTGAATTGCTGCAATCTCATAATAAAACTTGAATAGATGAGAAGTTACTTTTTATGAATCAGCAAAGAAAGTTTTTGCCTTGTGGTTTTTGGGGTTTTTTTTAGACAGATTCTCTCTGCCACCCAGGCTGGAGCGCAGCGGCAGGATCTTGGCTTACTGCAACCTCCACCTCCTGGGTTCAAGTAATTGATTCTGCTACCTCAATTTCCTGGGTAGCTGGGACTACAGGCGTCTGCCACCACACCTGTCTAATTTAGTATTTTTAGTAGAGACGGGGCTTCAGCATGTTGGCCTGGCTGGTCTCGAACTCCTGACCTCAAGTGATCCACCTGCCTTAGCCTCCCAAAGTGCTGGGATTACAGGCATAAGCCACTGTGCCAGGCCATAAAGTGGTTTCTTGAGATAAAAATAACACCTGGTGAAAATGCTGTACACACTATTCAAATAACAGGATTTAGACTATTCACATAACTTTATTCTAAGTTATTTAGAATAACTTAGTTGGTAAAGCAGCAGTAGGGTTTGACAGTATGGCCTCCAGTTTTTAAAGAAATTCTGCTGTAGGTGAAATGCTGTCAGCTTTGCATGTTACACAGAAATCTTTTGTGAGAGTCCACTGATGTGACAAAATTTATTTTTGTCCTATTTTAAGAAATTGCCACAACCACCCCAACTTTCAGCAACTCCACCCTGACCAATCAGTGGCTATCAATACTGGGGCGAGATCCTCCAAGTGCAACAAACAGATTACTTGTTGAAGGGTCAGGTGATTATTAGAGCTTTTTAGCAATAAAGTATTTTAAAGTTAAGATATGTACCTTTTTTTAAAAGACAGGATGTGGCTGGGCGCAGTGGCTCACACCTGTAATCCCCGCACTTTGGGAGGCCGAGGCGGGCGGATCACGAGGTCAAGAGATCGAGACCATCCTGGCTAACACAGCGAAACCCCATCTCTACTAAAAATACAAAAAATTAGCCGGGCATGGTGGCGGGCACCTGTAGTCCCACCGACTCAGGAGGCTGAGGCAGGAGAATGGCATGAACCTGGGAGGAGGAGGTTGCAGTGAGCTGAGATGGTGCCACTGCACTCCAGCCTGCAGGACAGAGCAAGACTCCATCTCAAAAAAAAAAAAAAAGAAAAGAAACAGGATGTGATTACACATTTAATAGACGACAGTATAGTGTAAACATAACTTTTATATGCCCTGGAAAACCAAAAAATTCTTGTGCCTTGCTTTATTACTATATTGGCTTATTTCAGTGGTCCAGAAACAATCCTGCAATATCTCTGAAGTATGCCTGTATACGTTATTGGTGGAATTGTTTTGAAGTTTAAAATATAAGAGGCTTGGACCTAATTTAGGATAAGCCCTAACGGGAGCTTTTACTTCGTCAAAATTATGGTAAAAAGAGTCTGCCTAGGAGGAAAACAACAAAGTAAAGTTCAAGGACCCCAGGAATCCACCCTTCCTCATTCTACAGGTGACTCAATCTGAGGCCAAAATCTACTTACAACATATAGTGTTGCCCACTCAGGCAGATTGCCTTCAAGACCCTTGGTCTTTTAGAGTCAAAATAATTCTACCCGAACCTAACAGGTGAAAGACAATCTGAGACACCAGAGTTAGAACACATGGACACAGGAAGGGGAACATCACACTTCGGGGACTGTTGTGGGGTGGGGGGAGGGGGGAGGGGTAGCATTGGGAGATATACCTAATGCTAGATGATGAGTTGGTGGGTGCAGCGCACCAGCATGGCACATGTATACATATGTAACTTACCTGCACATTGCGCACATGTACCATAAAACCTAAAGTATAATAATAATAATAATAATAAAAGAGAAAAAAAAAAGAAAATAAAGAGGCATCTGTATCAAGTATCCAGCAGAATTAAGACTCAGTTCCTCCCTGTGGCGGAGTGCTGAGACTCAAGTTCTGCAATTCCAGTCCTAACTTGATTAAGCCTCAACCCTGCCTTATCTATTCATCTTGCCTTGAATTTCTTCCTGGAAAAGTCTGCATTGACAGCTGGCAATAACCACTAGCCTCGATTCTGCCTGTTTCTTGGCCTGTCTAAATATCTGCCTGCTCAACCACTTAGCCACTTAAACCTGGCTGTCCCTGTGTGGCTTCAAGCTCCTGTTAAGTAGGCCCCGTGTTCTCTTATCCACAGCTTTAATGTCTCTCTATCTTATCTAGCTGAATGAGAAGAAATTACAGGGGAGTCAAGGCAACACAATGCTTTCACTGATCAATATGGAAAAGGGCAAATTAAGAGCCTTTTAAAATTTAGGCAGACTTTCTGTAAACTGTGTAAAATTATCACAAGGCTTAATGCTGAAGAGCCTCAAGTAGCATTTGCAGAGTGTGTTTCTTGAAATAAATTTCAGTGATGGAATAGATTTGGGAAGCAGTGTTCCATACTTTCCCCCTTGGAAGTCCGCAATGAGCAATAGTGGATGAAGATCCTTAGAAGTCCACATAGAGGAAACCACTTTATTTTTTAAAACTTTAACCCAATGCTTCATAAAAATACTTTTTCTATATTATTTTCAAATATTCCATGGAACACAATTTGAAAGTGCATGAGGACAAAGTTTTAAAATACTCGATGGGAAGATATCTTTTGGTTTCAAGCTGGAGTCCAGTAGACTTAACTCTACAGTATATTCGATAAATAATGTCTGAACTGGATTAAAGTAACTAGTAATAAAAATCCTGAATTTGACAAGAGACATTTGTTTCCTTAAACTTCAGACATTAAGGTTTAAATAAAAAATATGTATTTGATTCCATTTGACTCTAGTTAGCTAAATATCACTTTTTATTGTCAACATTCAGAAAAATTTATGGTTAGAAAATCTGAATTTTAGAAGAAAAAAATACAGATTGTTAGTTTGATGCCTATGACCAACGTTCCTCTGTAACCTGGTGACACTGTTCTAACAGTAGCAAAAGTAGCTAGGAAGAAAATGTCAGCTTTTTAAAGACCAAAGCTACACATTAAATTGAAAAAAAAAAAGTAATTTTATTGTACTAGTATTATTTATCAATGTATACACATGCACATAAACACATATATATGCAATTACATATACATATTCATGTGTACACATATCTCGATATTTGCTAGACATTTGCATATACATATAAACACTTGGGATTATTTATTTGATTTATTCTCATCATCAGGAGAGTTTTTAAATGGATGTGAAAAGAAAGCTATAGAATGAGAAGTACAAATCTGAAATACTAAATAAAAATGTCAGGAAGTTTAAGATTCATGGATTATGTATGAATCATAGGGTGGGGAAGAACTGATATTTTCAGGCCAAATGCTGATGAAAGGAGTTCTAGTACATAAAATAATTTAAGGCTATATTTATCAAACCTCTTTAATTCATGTTTATAGACATGAATTAAACTCTTCTTAGAGTTGGAGATGAGAAGACCTGAAAAATCCTTTGTCCAAACCTTCTGATTTCATGAATAATGAACCTGAGACCACAAAACACAGATGGCTTGTCCTTAGGTGAGAATGCATCAATAGCTAAACTAAAATCAAAACCATGTTTGCAAATTCTCAATCAGGTTTCTTTATCACCAGATAGATACAAGTTGGTGGATTTTTCAAACTCAGAACCGTTCTCCTGTCATGCAATACATTACATGTATTGGCATCCATCCGGGCCCTTTGGGTCACCCCGTGGGACTGGAGAGCAAGGTGAATAGACACAAATATGTTGATGAGGTTGAGACACAAATATGTTGATGAGGTTGAGTCATTCTGCCAGACTCTATGAAACAGTAACATGCTAGATAATAGTTTATAACCACGGTAAATCAAATCCTAAGCCTGACACAGACCTCATAGAAAACGTTGGAAATTATTACCTCCTTTTTTATTTTATGTGAAACTATATGTAAGACTTTCATTCTTTCTTACTTTTTTTTTTTTTTTTTTTTTTGAAGCTGCAAGATTTAATAGAGTGAAAACAGAGCTTCCATACAAAGGGAGGGGACCCAAAGTGGGTAGCCGTTGCTGGCTCGAATGCCTGGGTTTATATCCCGATCATTGTCCCTCCCGCCGTGCTCTCAGGTGATAGATGTTTGGCTATTTCTTTACTTCCTGTTTTTGCCTAATTAGCATTTTAGTGAGCTCTCTTTACTACCTGATTGGTCAGGTGTGAGCTAAGTTGCAAGCCCCGTGTTTAAAGGTGGATGCGGTCACCTTCCCAGCTAGGCTTAGGGATTCTTAGTTGGCCTGGGAAATCCAGCTTTCTTTCTTAAATGTTTGACAGAATTCATAAAGCCATTTAAGACTCAAGCTTTGGCCAGGTGTGGTGGCTGACACCTGTAATCTTAGCACTTTAGGAGGCTGAGGCAGGAGGATTGCTTGAGCCCCAGAGTTCAAGACCAGCCTGGCAACAGAGTGAGATTTCATCTCTTAAAAAAATTAGCCAGATGCGGTGGCATGCTCTTGTAGCCCCAACTACTTGGGAGGTTGGGGTGAGAGGATCACTTCACTTTGGCTCAGGAGGTTGAAGCTGCAATGAGCTGAGATCACACTATTGCAGTTCAGCACGAGCAACAGAGCAAGACCCTATCTCAAAAAAAAAAAGACTCAGGTTTTATTTGTGGAAAGACTATAATGATAAATTCAACTCAGTTATTATGGGGCTATTTAGATTTTCTATTGCATCAGTTTTGATAACTGGTGTTTTTCAAGGAATTTGTCTATTTTATCTTAAATTGTCATACATATTGGCAAAAAGTTCATAATATTCCACTATTATCCTTTTAATATACATATTATTTGAACAAAAATTCCTATTTTTTCAGAAAGTAGTGGTTTTGATTTTCTTTTTGACTTTTTTGAACTTACCAATCTAGCTATAGCTTTATCCATCTTTTCAGAGAACCAACTTTTGGCTTTGTCAGTTTTCTCCCTTGCTTGTTTTCTATTTCTTATTTCCACCCTTATCTTTATTATTTTTGTGTCTTTTTATATATTTGGGTTTAAATGCTTGTCTTTTTCTACCTTCTTAAGAAAGTAGAAATTTAGAGTGATCTTAAATCGTTTTGCTTATTCAATTTTAGAATTTTTCTTTTAAGTCCTGCTATAGCAATATCCCTCAAATTTTCATAGGCTGTATTTTTGTTATAATTTCACTCAAATTAAGTTTTTATTTAATTGTAATTGTTTTCTTTGACCCATCTGATATTTAGAAGGCAGTTCTTTACTTTTCAAATATTTTGGCTTTTCTAAATACCTTGTGTTATTAATTTCTAATTTAAGTCTGTTATTAGTTAACATAGTTTATAATATCAAGACTTTTATGTTTCATTTTCCAACATATGGTTTATCCTGGAGGCTGTACGATATGCATTGATAAAAGGTGTTCATATGTCCATTGAACTGGTCTGTATCTGTCATTAGTTCCACCAGCTTTTACTTTAGGTATTTTTGTATTAATGTAGTACGTCTTCAGGTTTAACTCTCAAGGCAGCCGTATGAAGAATGACGTCATACTTACTTTTGATTTCTTACCCAGTGTTGCCAGTCTAACACACCTTCTTAGCCTTTCTGCATATGTGAATAATTAGGGTTTTGTTCTTGTTCTGAAGCACTGTGAAAGAATAAACTCTTCATCAACAAGCTCTCAGGATGTCATTATTTCCTGAGAACATAAACTCTGTGCACTAAAGCTATTCTGCACAAAATCTACTTCTAACTAAGCAAGATAAGGAGAGAAGGTATTGTGTAAAAAATAACTAACAATCAGGATGTCACAGGCATCTGTCAAAAATCAGAATGGATGCTGTTAAATATCTTGAAGTAATATGTGGTGGAACATGCTGATTGGCCACTCAATACCCATTCCCTCTTTTGTGTTACTAAAAGAATCCTATTTCTGTTTTTTTTAAAAGGACCCTCATTTTATTTTTATTAGCGATGCAACAAAAACCCACACCTATTTCTCCGGCTTTGTTTCAGCAAAGGCTACCCATATATGGTTTGGTCAATGAAATTAGCCGAACTCTGCCAGGAATTCCTCTGCTGATTTGTCTCCCTGACATGGGTGCCTGCCCTTCCACCTCATAACTTTCTTATTCTTCCTGCCTGGAATAAAGAAAGGAGGTTAGTGATGGAGAATAACACCTGGCAACCATGAAGTCATCATGGGGAGGACGGAGGAAAAGATGAATTAGGTCTAGGATATTGACGACTTCATGAAGCCACTATACCAATCTCACTGACCTATATCCAGACTTTGTATGTGAGAAAAAGAAACCCCTACATGGTTAAGCCAACAAAGTTGTGTCTGTTATAGTCAGCGGAACATAATCTCTAACTAATACCAAAAAAGAAAGGAAATTCATGACTCTATCAGAAGCCAAATTCAAACTTCTGCGTGAGTTACATTTTTCCATTTTCCCCTCTTCTAGAATAGTTTCTCTGAAGAATACACTTTAAAGGTTACTATGTTATCATGCAAAGAATTCAGCGCGGACTTTCCCCCATTATGCAGCATTTTGGTAATCAGAAATCATCTGAGTAGTGTTTCCCTTTCTTTGAAATAGCACTACTTTTTCTAAAATGAGACGTTAAGTCCAGGCTATCCTGAAGAACATTGTTGACTGCCCTTTTGTAAAACAATTCAACTTCTTACATAGTTTGAAAGACATTCCCAAGGCAAAATTTCTACAAAATTATTATTTTCATATCTGGAATCTCTGCAAATATGTTTTCTGTAACTGCCTTGGCCTTTTCTGTCTGAGCTAAAGTTATGCTTAACACTTTTCTTAAGGAGAGTCTTAAATTTGCAGCGCTAATCCCTTTCACATTAGCACGCAACCTCAGAATCAAGTTCTAACATGCATGTGCTGAGGAATTAATCAAAACCTTTTCTAATCAAGCTGTCACATAAATGTCTACTGATGCAAACTTCCACATGTAAGATAGACAGTAATTCCAGCCGGCATTTAGGATATGGCTCTGGATGCCCTAGTGCAGCATTAATAAATAAAAGAATGGGCTATTTTTTAGCTTTGGTAATCTAAATTACAATATTTTGTAAAGATGAGTGCTTATCCCTGAAGGACTATAAAACATGTCCATGTACATGTGCGTGTGCGCACACACACACACACCCCTCCCTTAGCACTTTCCAATTGCTTCACGAATGAAACTAGTGGAACAGATAAAAAAACTAGGTGTCAGTATTTAGCAAGTAAGCCAAAAGTCTTGAATTTTAAATGCTGCATAGGTTTAGATCTGATAAACCATTCAAGTCTAATAGATAAAAAATTCAAAATAGAACCTATTGTGGCTTAATCAGTAGTTCAAATTCATTACAGGCCAATAATAATTAGATCAAAAATGCCAAGGAATCGTTGTTGAGGCTTAATGGTTAAACTATGAACCCTGTCTGCATAAGATGAACAATTTCTAAATATCGTTCTTATCTTTTTAAAAAAATGGGTTCCAAGACATCTACAAATTTTATACATCTGAGTTTTTCTGCTGATTTTGGTGGTTGACTAAAACTTTCGGCAAGAAGTGAGGCATCTTTTATTTGACTGCTGAAACTGACTTTCTGTTGCATAGGAATATAAATTCGTTTTAGTGCATTATAACTACTGTGTTCTCATTAAGACATTATACAATAGACTGGATTCAGTCACCCCCTGAAACTTGTACTTGTGCTATTACATAGGTAAGGATAAATATACATATAGCTGACAAGTTATCTCCCAAGTATGTAAATATGATTGAGAAGGCTAGAGTGTGCCCAACTGTCTTAAACAAGTTCATGATATTTATATTTGACCTTTAGTTAATGATATAACCTGCTTTTATATGGTCTGTCAAGCTCAGGATTGAGTATTTTGCTTAAACTTTGCACACCTTTGATTGCTTCATGCTAGCAAAGTCCATCTGTTGCTGTCATTGCACAGCTATCAATTTCAGTGTTACCTTGCTTCAACTCATGCCTTAAAACAATCAAGCTGACTTGGAACATCCACAGAGTAGATAATGTGGCATAAAGACATCATTCAAGCATTTCTGTTTTTTAAAACTCCAGGTCCATTCTTAGGCACAAGACTTTTTCTGTTCCCACTTCTGCTTTGTAGCAGCCAGGACTTACCTTAGTGTCTGCTCTACCTCTCAGCTGCCACCTCCTGCTCTGTCCCTTGCTTCCATTTCTCCAAATGGCTTGCTGTCCCTAAAAACAGGCATGCAGGTTGTTTATTCTTAAGAGTTTTCCAGCTATTCGTGATGTGAACTGGCGATCACTAAAAATAGCAACAATGAATCTGCATGTAAAATGATTTCAAAACTCTTGGTCCTTGGTCTAAAATAATAGTCTCTGCCTGAGATGAAATCTAGTAATATTTCTGTTCTCAGTTTTTGTTTCTTGAGAGGAATTCCTTACTAAACACTTCCTCCACATTCAGACTCTATCAGTGCAGATAATAGTGGCCCCTTTGCCTCAAGTAGAAATTCTGATTTTTAAAGAATAATTAGGCCAGGCACAGTGGCTCATAATCCCAGCACTTTGAGAGGCTGAGACAGGATTGCTTGCGCCCAGAAGTTTGAGACCAGCCTCAGCAACATAGTGAGACCCCATCCACAATTTTTTTTAATTAGCCAGGCATTGTGGCATGTAGCGTCAGCTACTCAGGAGGCTGATCATAATTCAATGCAGCTTCAAACTCTCTGGCTCAAGCAATCCTCCCACCTCAGGATTGAGGTGAGGTGAGCCTGAGAGTTTGAGGCTGTATTGAACTACGATTGTGTCACTGCACTCCAGCCTGGTGACAGAGCAAGGCCCTGTCTCAAAATAAAAATAAAAACAGTTTTTTTAATTTCTTAAAATGTTTTTGAAAAGAATGATTAGCTTGATATTTCTTCTCCCTGGAACAAATGTAGTCCTCGTTAGCAATCTAATTTTTACAGTAATCGCCTTCTGGAACCTCATCCTTGTTTGTCTTTCAATTTGCCCATCAAAACATAGCTAATGTTGACATAGTTATTTTGATTTTTTGCATTAATAATCTGACAGGAATTTTGGGGGAAACTGTCTTCCAAAATGGTTGGCAATCAAAACAACATCAAATGAGGCAAATATACAAAAGTGCTAATGTTCTTAATCCCTTCCAAAACAGCCAAATACTATGAATTTAAAAATTCTGCTGTGAAGCTTTAAAGTTCACTATCTTACGATGAATTACAGAAAATATTTAACTGACTAAATCAGCTTCCTCTGGAGAATACCATAACACAGCTTTGGCATCCCTCCTTTTCACCCTTGCTAATTAAATACCTAATACTTAGTTGAAGTGGGGCCTTTGAAAGTTTGATAAATGAAACTTTAAAAAGCAGATAATCTACATCTTTAAAAAGCTCTTCCAGAAAAAGAAAAGAGGCCTGCAATGCTGGCTCACGCCTGTAATCCCAGCACCCTGGGAGGCCAAGGCAGGCGGATCACCTGAGGTCAGGAGTTTGAGACCAGCCTGGCTAACATGGTGAAACCTCGTCTCAATTAAAAATACAAAAAATTAGCCGGCATGGTGGCAGGTGCCTGTAATCCCAGCTACTCGGGAGGCTGAGGCAGGAGAATCACTTGAACTCAGAAGGTGGAGGTTGCAGTGAACTGAGATTGCGCCATTGCACTCTGGCCTGGGCAACAAGAGTGAAACTTCGTCTCAAAAAAAAAAAAAAAAAAACAACAGAAAAAAAAAGAGATTGTATCTGTCACTTTATATCACTAGTAGACTGATGTTAAAATTGGATAAGGACAATATAAAAGAAAAAGAAAAATAGTTCATTTCTAAACAGATGGGAAAATACTAAATGTTAGCCAAATAAATTCAAAGTGTATTAAGAATAATACGGTGTGAATAGGTAGGGTTTATTCTAGGAATGCTAGAAACGTTTACTGGTCAAAGCTCTATCAGTGTAATTCATTATAGTAGTCGGCTAAAGGAAAACAATTAATTTTCTCAGTAGATGTAGATAAAGCATTTAATACAACTTTACTCTTATTTAATACAAAACAAAAGAAAAACTAGGAAAACTGGGAGCAAATGAGACGTCCTTTACTTGCCTTATGATCTGTTTCTATCCACAGAATACTTTTGGCACCAAATGTGTTGGGTTTGTTCCTCGCACCAAATGTGTGGGGTTTGTTCCTCACACCAACCAATTGTGTGATTCTCCAGACACCAACTGGGAGTTCAACAATTCAATTCCATTTTGACACTAACCACCTAGAGTTAGAGCGGATCCCACAGCTTAAGAGCTCAGTCCCTCAAGGCTGCCCCCAACTCCAGAAGCCAGTTGCAAGTCCCAGGCCTCCTGTACTTTCTGATGGCTATACATTAAGAATTCCCATGACCTCCTCCTAATGTTTGATAGCTTTCTAGAAGGGCTCACAGAACTCAGGAAGTCAGGTAACTCACATTTATCCGTTTATCATAAAGGGCACAACTCAGAGTAAGGTACTGGGGGAGGGGTGCAGAGAGGCTTCACACACTCTCCTGACACCATTCCCTCACGGCCTGGATGTGTTCACCAGTCCAGAAGCTCATCAAATCTCTGTTGTTCAAGAGTTTTCATGGAGCCTAATCTCATTTCCATGCCCCTTTCCAGAGGTCAGTGGGTGAGGCCAAAGGTTCTAAGCCTCTAACCCTCACCTTAGTCTTTCTGGTGACCAGCCCCAACCCAAGGCTACCTAGGGGACTCATCCTAAGTCACTTAGAACAACTTATAGTAGACAAAAAGTATTTAATTTTTTAAGAAAAAGAAAAAAAGTTTGTGCTTACTGAAGAAATTTTGAACTAAACAAGACAAAGATACCATATATCTCAACTACTGTTCAACATACTACTGAAAGCCCTGGCCAACAAAGTAAGACAAAGAAAATAATTACTGACCTTAAGAATTGGACGGCCGGGCACTGTGGCTTATGCCTGTAATCCCAGCACTCTGGAGGCCGAAGAAGGTGGAACACCTGAGGTCAGGAGTTCAAGACCAGCCCGGCCAACATGGTGAAATGCTGTCTTTACTAAAAATACAAAAATTAGCCGGCTGTGGTGGTGTGCACCTGTAATTCCAGCTACTAGGGAGGCTGAGGCAGGAGAATCACTTGAACCTGGGAGGAGGAGGTTGCAGCGAGCCGAGATGGTGCCACTGCACTCCAGCCTGGGTGACAGAGTGAGACACTGCTTCAAAAAAAAAAGGCATTGGATGGGAAAAGATGAGGCTGCCATTGTTTGTAGATGCTAAGATGATCTCTACATAGAAAATCCAAGAGAAAGGCCAAATTAGTGTATCTAATAAAAGAGTTAAGTAAAATTTTTCCACACCACTAGTCTCAAAATATTAGTTCCTCTAAAAATTAATACATAAAACTTTTAGGCTTGGTGTGGTGGCTCATACCTATAATTCTAGTGCTTTGTGAGACTGAGGCAGGAAGATCACTTGAAGCCAGGAGTTTGAGACAAGCCTGGGCAACATCACAAGATCCTGTCTCTACAAAAATAATAATAATAATAAATAAAATAAAAATAAAACTTTGAAAAATATATAGTCCTTATTTTTAAAAAGCAAGCTGGCCTGGGCATGGTAGCTCATGCTTATAATCCCAGCACTTTGGGGAGCCAAGTTGAGTGGATCACTTGAGGTCAGGAGTTCAAGAACAGCCTGGCCAACATGGTAAAACTCTGTCTCTACAAAAATACAAAAATTAGCTGGATGTGGTGGCAAGTGCCTGTAATCTCAGCTCTTCCAAGCCTAAGGAAGGAGAATCACTTGAATCTGGGAGGCAGAGGTTGCAGTGAGCTGAGATGGCACCATTGCACTCCAGCCTGGGCAACAGAGTAAGACTGTCTCAAAAAGAAAAAAAAATTAAAAAGCAAGCCAGCTCATTTTATGAGCCTATTATGACCCTGATATGTATTTATGTACTTATTAGCTACAATTATCTACTTCACATGCAATATAATGCAGAGGCTAAGAGTCAAACTACCTTTGCAAAAATTATAACAGTGAGAAAAATCTACCCTGACTCCATCTTGCTTCTAACCTCACAAGCTAATTGCTCTCACTCATTTCTGGGTGTAGGCCAAGGTAACTATGGAAGAAATGTAGTTTACAGTTTAACTTTGAAGCAAGGATGATAATAGTCCCTCCCAAAACTGATCCCCTCTGGGGACAGAAACTGCCTTTGGAAGAACACTGAAAGACTACAGGGTTAGGGTTATGGGAGGGACCTGAATTCTGCAAAGATGTGGACATATTTAAATAAAAAGCAGCTATTGCTCCCTAGCTTGCTTTTCTATAATTCCTTACTGTTCAGGAGTCATGTAGCTAGATGTCACTAGGTTTGTAACTTCTCTAATTGCTCCTATAGATAACATTACTATTGATTGGTTTTTGAGATATTTTTCAGACTTTTACATTCAGTCAGACCAAGTGATGCCACCTGGACCCATGATTCATACCCAGAAACCGACTCAGCACAAGAAGACAATTTGGATGCTCTGATGATTTCATCCCCAACCAATCAGCAGCACCCATTCCCTACTCCCTTGCCTACCAAATTATCCTTAAAAACCCTAGGCTCCAAGCTGTTAGTGAGGCAAATATGAGAAACATCTCCCATCCTTCTGCTCAACTGCCTTGCAATAATTAAACTCTTTCTCTGCTGCAACACTGCTGTCTCAAAACATTGGCTTTATCTGTGCAGCAGGCAAGAAGAAACCATTGGGGGTGTAACAAGAACAAGATTGCCTAGACTCAAATCTTGGTTGTGTCATTATCTGTATGAATTTAGGCAAGTTATGTATCCCTTCTCTGCCTCAGCATTCTCATCTGTAAAATGAGAACAATAATAATGTTTATCACTTGGGATGCTGCAAGGATTAAGTGAATCATACTTGAAAAGCACTTAAATATTCATAGTACAAAGTCAGTGCCTCATAAATATTATATATTATTATAAGTATAGAGCTAAGTTATTAATCCATTAGGAACTACTTGCCTTAAAATTAAAATATTTTTAAAAATAAAAAAATTTAAATATATAGAAATGGTAATATGTTTTTCTCTTCCCCAACTGAGTGTTCACATTTCACATTGCAATCAAGTGCCTTACACAATAAAAAAAAATTTTAAATACAATAGAAAATAATATGCCACTCAATATATCAATCTATGAAATAACTAGGAATTAAGCCAATAAAGAAAGCACACCATCTTCACAGAGAAACTTATAAAATTAATAAACTTAATCCAATGAGACCTTAATAAAAGAAGACACATTAACATTGTAAAGCTATTAATTTTTTCTTAAACTTACCTATAAATTTAATGTATTTATAATTAAAATCTCAGACGAATTTCAGGAGGAATATGAAACTGATTCTAAATATAACCTGGAAGTTTAAACACTCATAGAAAGCTAATATAATTTTGAAAAGAAAGACTAAAAGTGGGAACTCACTTTCCAAGATATGAAGACATATTATAATACCACCATAATAAAAATAGTATTGAAGTTGGGCAAGAACAGATAGACCAACAAAACTAAAGAGGAAGAACAAACAGACATATATAACTGTGAATTCTGCATATAACAATGGCATCATAGATAAAAGACCTAAATGTAAACATAAAAGTTTTAATCAAAGTTTTTTAGGTTTCCTGCATAAGAAACCATTCCAAAGTCTCAGTGGCTTCCAAAAACAAACTTTTATTTTTTTTGAGATGGAGTCTTATTTATTTATTTATTTATTTATTTATTTATTTGAGTCAGAGTCTCAGGTCTCACTCTGTTGCCCAGGCTGGAGTGCAGTGGCTCAATCTCGGCTCACTGCAACCTCTGCCTCCTGGGTTCAAGTGATTCTCCTGCCTCAGCCTCCTGAGTGGCTGGGATTACAGGTGCCCACCACCACGCCCAGCTAATTTTTGTATTTTTAGTAGAGACAGTGTTTCACCAGGTTAGCCAGGCTGGTCTCAAATTCCTGACCTCAAGTGATCCACCCTCCTGGGCTTCCCAAAGTGCTGGGATTACAGGCGTGAGCCATCATGTCTGGCCTAAAAATAAACACTTTATTTCTCACTTACAAATTTATGATCAGATAAGAGAACTCACATTCAATTGACTAAGGCAGTCAAATGGCCTGACAACGATGTGGTGAAGTCTTATCCTCTAGAGAAAGACACATCAATGATAGCATTAATAAAACTGCTGTGAGGAAGCAAGTGAATACTGGAAACAACAATCAATTTAGTGTAAGAAAACTATAAAGTTTATTAAAACAGTGTGTATGAGGACATTTTTATGACATTGGTAGAAACTTGGATTTGGGGGGAAAGAACAAATCATAGTAAAAAATGTTGATAAATCTGAATAAATCAAAAGTAAAAATTTATGTTCAGGATAGAAAAAAACAGCTGATATATGATGGAGGAAGAAAATAAATTAGCATTATACAAGAGATTATTTTCTAGAGTACAACAAAAACTCATATGATTCGGTAGCTTATATACTTGAAGACAGCGGGAATTATTATTACTATTATTTTCTGTATTGATGGCTATTGTAGCTGCAGTGCTAAGATAAGTGCCTAGCAATATTGTTACTCCTCACTGTTAAACCTCCTTACTGTGTATCCTGTTTCAGGATTTGCTTCTGATCTATTCTTCTCTAAACCAGATATATTAGTTTCCTATTGCTGCTGTAACAAATTCTCACAAATTCAGTGGGTTACAACACAACAAATTTTTTCTCTTGTTGTCCTGGAGGTCAAAAGCTCAACATCAGCCTCACTGGCCTGGAGTCAGTGGTAGGGCTGGTTCCCTCTGGAGGCAATGGGGGAGGATCGGTTTCCTTGCCCTTTCTGGCTGGCCGAGGTCATCAGTGTTCCTTGGATGATGGCTTCTTCATCCTTCTTCAAAGGTATCAGCATAGCATCACCACCCTCCTTCACTAACTCTGCTTCTGTTTTCTGTCAGCTTTTCTGTCTTTGACCCTCCCGCCTGCCTTTTATAAGGACCCTTGTGACTACATTGAGCCCACCAGGACAATGCAGGATAATCCCCCATCTCAAAATCTGTAATTTAATCACACATGCAGAGTCCTTGTGTCATATGAGGAAACATATTTACAGGTTCCAGAAATTAGGACTTGAACACTTTTCGGAGGCCACTGTTCTGTCTACCACCCCAGGGTTTCTCAACCTTGGCACAATTGACATGTTTGCCTGGATAATTCCTTGTTACGGTGGCTTGTCCTCTGCATTGTAAGATATTTAGCAGCATCCCTGCCGTGTGCTCCTTAGACATCAGTAGCACATTCCCTTCCCCTTGTTGTGACCAAATGTCACCTGAGGGGCAATATTGCCTCTGGCTGAGACCCATGCTTTATCCTGTTCTAGTGACCTTTTTAAAAAGCAAATGTAATCATGTCACTTTCCTGCATAGAATTGTCTGTTGCCTATTATTTTCAAAACAATATTCACATTTCTTAATATATCATAATAAATTACTCACAATCGGGCTTTGCGCATTTCTCTTGGTTATTTCTCCGTCTTGCTGATTTTTCTGGCTGCCTTCTCTTTCCATCCTCTCGTCCTCCATATATTCTTGCAGTTCCCCTGAATATGAGGTTCCCTCACACCTCCTGGCTTTGTAAATATCTTTTCCTCCATCCACCTAGAAAACACCTTCTATTCTTCATCTGATGAACTTTTACTTACTTCTCTTTAGGAGCCAGCTTAGATGTCTGAGAATCTAGGTCACTTTCTCATGTACACTCTGAGCATGTTACCTCAATTAGAGAGCTAGTGTTTATTTCCTCTTTTCCCTGCACTGGGCTGTGACCTGTTTAGATCTCTGACCATTATCTGTTTTGAAGGGTTTAACCCTCCTCCTGGAACATATTAGTTGTACAATAATCATTTTTGGAATGATGGAGTAAATGGTGGATTTCATGCCTCAACTTGAATACACTCTCTGGTGGCTGAAACTGAGGAAGAATGTTGCTCCAAAATATTAATGGGTGATAACTTGCTTTTCTATTTTAAAATAGAGAAGAAATTAATTCTCCCATTCTCTTACATGGAAAGAACCCCTCGAAAAGAAATTATTTTGTATTTAGTCACTATTTAGTTATTATTTTTTCCAAAATTAAGGCTCATGCTCAGAAGCTATTTTTCTTAATATGTTTGAGTTTTTAAAAATTGGAAAAAACAGCTCTTCCACCAAGAATTTGGCAAAGAAAGCTAGATTAAACATCACAATCATAGATTTCACAACACTATGAAAAGGCTAGGTATGTCTGAGCAGTTTCCTGTATCAGGAGGGCACGGTTGATTTTGCAATTTAGGTTTTTACTTTGCAGGCAGAAAACTGTCACCTGGGCACTTCCAGCTTTCACTATGTAACAAAAAAACTGATTTGCAAAGTCCCAACATTTGGTGTATGCTCCAAACAATAAAAGTGTCAAAATGTTTTCTGTTGCTGTGCATTTTATTATTATCCTGATAGTTGAATGTTAAAGTTTCTCTTAATGTTTAGAAACTGGAGACTCTTTAGTAAATACCACTGAAAACACCTGCATATAATGCTTGCTAATGAGGTTTCCTCACTTCAAAGCTCAAATTAAGAGGGTGCTGAGAGAGGATGGATGCTATCTCTGTATCTTTTAAATATATTCAGGTAATTTATGTAAAACACCAAAATTAAAGACATTTCCCCCATGCTATGCTTTTATCACTCCAGCTAAAAATCTGCCCACAGACACTGTAAGAAGGATATAAACAAAGTTTTGTTATCTAAAATATGTCAAAACATAATATGCTAAAAGAAGACTTTTAGATTGTCATTAGTTCCCATATAAGGCTGACTAAAATGTTTCCTTTTCCTTTAAACCACCTTTTTTTTAGGTTGTTGCTAAACATATTGGGTTGAGCGCCAGTGTCACATAATTGATGTTGCTGAAAATATTTGGCTAAGGCTACAGCTTGCCTGGTTGAATCCTAACCCTGTAACCAAGAGAAAGAGGCTTCACCGCTCCATGCCTCAGAGCTTTCATTTGTAAAATGAGGATAACAATAATAGTTCCAACCTCAGAAGGCTACTGTGAGGACTAAGAGCCAATATTTGGGCCATGTGGCATGACTCATGCCTATAATCCCAGGACTTTGGCAGGCCAAGGCAGGAGGATCACTTGAGGCCAGGAGTTCAAGACCAGCCTGGGCAACATAGCAAGACCCTATCTCTAAAATATATATATATATTTTAAATTAGGAAGGCATGCTGTAGTCCCAGCAGCTCAGGAAGCTGAGATAGGAGGATAACTTGAGCCCAGGAGTTCAAGGCTGCAGTGAAATATGGTGGCGTCACTGCACTTCAGCCTAGGTGGCAAAGTGAGACCCTGTCTCTAAAAAATTAAAAATAAATTAAAAAGAGTCAATATTTGCAAAACACTCCAAATCTTTCCTGGTACATGAAAGCACTAAGTAAGCATCTGGGATTATTATTAGAGAAAACAGAGGAATTTTGCACTAAGGACTCTTCAAAGTGTTAAGAACTCAGCATTGTGCAGGGAATCTACTATCAGCAACTATTATCAGCAACTGTGAGATTCATCTATTCCTTAATAAGAATAAGCAAACAAGGGGGACCCAAACCACAGCAACTGTGAGATTCATCTACTATCAGCAACTGTGAGATTCATCTATTCCTTAATAAGAATAAGCAAACAAGGGACCCAAACCACAGCTCTTCATAGCCTAAAATGCAGCCCTGGATTTTGGTTAGTAAATGTATTAAATACTTCTGTACTAAATCTGGGTTTCAAATTCAGGAAGAAGTCTTGTGAATTTGTGGGTTTAGGGTCCCTACACTTGAAAAATTTCAATGGCCACATATTATCCCAGGAAAATGAGTTATATTTTCCTTGATTTGTGTTCTTGACAACATAGTTCCTAGGAATTTTTGCAGTGTCATCTACCATTACTTACCTACCTGACACTTCTGCTTTAATCACTGTGCCCAAAGTACATCACATGTTTTTCCATATTCCCCTTGCTTAGAATTCCCTTAATTGACTTTTCTACTTCCCTAGGGCCCCCACTTCTGATGGGAACCCTCTTAGCTTCCATCTCTTCTCTGATCATATTTGTTAGATTACATTGCTTCTGAGTGATCGGTTCCTTCAGTGAATTCTCCTAGTATCTGTACCATTTTTTGTACATAGCATGAGATCTCTTTTCCTTTTATTACATTTTTTTAATGCCTGTATCTCTAACTATATTGTAATGTCTTTGTGTACAAAGACTCCTCTATGCCACGATGTACCTCAGGGCCTGGCTCTGTGCCCCAGACAAAGCAAGCATGAAGTATCTTTTTTATTAATAAAATCATTGGAAGTAAAATTTATATTATTTTTAGCTCCCATCCATCTCCTTTTGGCAAATTGTTACCCCTTTCAATGCTTTTTCCACTAGTATTATGTATTTATGTGCTGTATATTGCCTACTTGAGGTCTTGAAGAAAGCTATCTTTCCCAGTGTTTTGGAAATTTTTATTTCATCAACACTTACCTGTGTTGTTGGTGAAAAAAGAACTGATCCAGGAGCAAAAAAATGTAGGTTATCTTAATAACGACTAACCTGAAATGAAACTGCTTCTTCATCTGTAAAATACTAAAGCTAATATCCTCCCTGACTACTATACAGGGTTATTGTGAAGACAAATACATACAAAATACAGTCATGTGTGGTGTGACAATATTTTGATAAACAATGGACCGCATATACTATGGTGGTCCCGTAAGATTGTAATGGAGCTATTGCCTAGTGATGTCATCGTAGTTATCCTAACATCATAGTGTAATGCATTACTCATGTTTGTGGTGATAAACAAACCTACTGCACTGCTGTCATATAAATAATTACGTACAGTACATAATATTTGATAATAATTGGCTGGTATAAATAAACCTACTGCACTGCTGTCCTATAAACAATTATGTACAGTACATAATATTTGATAATAATTGACTATGTTGCTGCTTTTTATATATAATATACTGTGCATTTTATTATTATTTTAGAGTTTACCCCTTGTCCTTATTAAAAAAAAAAAAAGGTTAACCATGAAACAGTCTCAGGCAAGCCCTTCAGGAGGTATTCTGGAAGGCATTGCTGTAAGAGATGACACCTCTATGCATGTTGTTGCCCCTGAAGACCTTCCAGTGGGAGAAGATGTGGAGGTGGAAGACAGTGATATTGATGATCCTGACCCTGTGTAGGCCTAGGCTAATGTGTGTGTTTGTGTCTTCATTTTTTCAAAAAGTTTAAAAGTAAAAAAAAAATAAATTTTAAAATAGAATAAAAGTTATAGAATAACAATATAAAGAAAATAGTTTTGTACAGCTGTACAATGTGGTTATGTTTTAAGCTAAGTGTTATTACAAAAGAGTCCAAAAGTTTAAAAAGTTGATAAAGTAAAAAAGTTACAGTAAGCTAAGGTTAATTTATTACTGAAGAAAGAAAAATACTTTTTATAAATGTAGTGTAGCCTAAGTGTACTGTGTTTATAAAGTCTACAGTTGTGTACAGCAGTATCCTAGGCCTTCCCACTCACCCACCACTCACTCACTGACTCACCCAGAGCAACTTCCAGTCCTCTAAGCTCCATTCATAAGAAGTGTCCTATGGAGGTGTACCATTTTTAAATCTTTTATACTGTATTTTTACTGTGCCTTTTCTATGTTTAGATATGTTAAGAAACACAAATATGGCCAGGTGCGGTGGCTCAAGCCTGTAATCCCAGCACTTTGGGAGGCCGAGGTGGGCAGATCACGAGGTCAGGAGATCGAGACCATCCTGGCTAACACGGTGAAAACCCATCTCTACTAATAATACAAAAAAATTAGCCAGGCGTGGTGGCAGGCACCTGTAGTCCCAGCTACTTGGGAGGCTGAGGCAGAAGAATGGCATGAACCCGGGAGGTGGAGGTTGCAGTGAGCTGAGATAGTGCCACTGCACTCCAGCCTGGGCAACAGAGCGAGACTCCATCTCAAAAAAAAAAAAAAAAAAGAAACACAAATACTTACCATTGTGTTATAATTGCTTACAGTATTCAGTACAGTAACATGCTGTACAGGTTTAGTAGCCTAGGAGCAACAGTCTATACCATGTAGCCTAGCTGTGCAGTAGGCTGTCCCATCTATGTTTGTAAAAGTGCACTCCATGATATTCACACAGTGGCAAAACTGTCTAATGACAAATTTCTCAGAATGCATCCCATCATTGAGTGACGCATGACTGTAATGTACACAAATGACTGCACATACGGTTGGTTTTATTCCCTCGGGAATACATCAAGATTACCGGCTTGTTGCTCTAATTACTGGCATGTCACAGGTTAACTTAATGTATTACTAATTTTCCATAACATTTATTTTAGAAAAGACCCTTGAAAACATCAAATCTCAATTCAAAAGAATGATATTAAAGGCCCCTGGGAACAGATGGTCCAATTTTTCAACCTTAAGTTAATCATAATAATTCAATTAAACAAATATTTGTTGAATATCTATTATATACAAAAAAAGCACACTGGCTGCTATGGAAAATATAAAGATGAGATCTCTTCTGTCTTTAAGGAATGAGGGTCTAGTCTAGAAGACCAAAATGTACAAAATGTACACAAATTACTTTACCACAAGGTAAGTTTGGTAAGTTCTTTGGAAGAACTAACTTCAGAAGATATGAGGTTAATTCTGACTGTATCAATAAGGGTTTTTAGAGGATATCCATACAACTGGGGCTTAAAAGTTGGGAGAACTTGGCCAGGCACGGTGGTTCACACCTGTAATCCCAGCACTTTGGGAGGCTGAGGTGGGCGGATCATGAGGTCAAGAGATCAAGATCATGGTGGCCAATATGTTGAAACTGTCTCTACTAAAAATACAAACATTAGCTGGGCGTGGTGGTGCGTGCCTGTAGTCCCAGCTACTCTGGAGGCTGAGGCAGGAGAATTGCTTGAATCCAAGAGGCAGAGGTTGCAGTGCATGTTGGTGCATGCCTGTAGTCCCAGCTACTCAGGAGGCTGAAGCAGGAGAATTGCTTGAACCCAGGAGATGGAGGTTGCAGTGAGCCGAGATTGTACCACTGCACTCCAGCCTGGGTGACAGATCGAGACTCCATGTCAAAAAAAAAAAAAAAAAAAAAAATGTGGGAGAACTTCAGAAAACTGGGAAAAAGAGGAGGTATTAAAAACATGAGAATAGGCTGAGCACGGTGGCTCATGCCTGTAATCCCAGCACTTAGGGAGGTCGAGGTGGGCGGATCACCTAAGGTCAAAAGTTCGAGACCAGCCTGGCCAACATGGCAAAACTCGGTCTCTACTAAAAATACAAAAATTAGCTGGGTGTGGTGGTGGGCGCCTGTAATCCCAGCTACTTGGGAGGCTGAGGCAGGAGAATTGCTTGAACCCAGGAGGCGGGGGTTGTAGTGAGCTGAGATCATGCCACTGCACTCCAGCCTGGGAGACAGAGCTAGACTCTGTCTTGGAAAAAAAAAAGTGAGACGAATAGCATGAGCCAAAAAACAAAAGGTACAAAATATATTCTGGGAATAAGTACAATTTATCTTAATTTTGTAGAGTATTCATAACTTTCAAAGTGCTTTTACATAAGCTATGTTGTGTATGGAAATTAGAGCAATCATATGCAGGTGTATAGAAAAAGTATTATTTATTGTCTGTATGAAGAAAGTGAGTTTTGGAAAAGATAAATATCATATATTATTTGATAGTTATCAAATAATAAATTTGATAAATTCAGCAAATTTACTAAAATTAGTAAATTGTACTTAAGAAGAAATTGTGAAGGTTCCTCTGGTAAGAGTGCACAAGAGAAAATGCAAGGAGGATGGCAGTTAGCAGGATCCTTACATAGTCCAGCTGAAACGTAGCAAGAGTCTGCGCTAGGGTAGGCTTGCTTGCAATGTTGTGGGCTCTTTTTACAGACAATGTAGATACACAGCATATGCCAGTTTGCTTTTGATTGGATGTAAGAAGCGAGATCAAAGAGATATACCAAAGGACTCAGAGGCTAGTCACATATAAACAAAATCTGGGCCAGGTGCAGTGGCTCACGCCTATAATCCTAGCACTTTGGGAGGCCGAGGCAGGTGGATCCCTTGAAGTCAGAAGTTCAAGACCAGTCTGGCCAACATGGTGAAACCCCGTCTTTACTAAAAATACAAAAACTAGCCAGGTGTGGTGTTGGTGCCTGTAATCCCACCTACTAGGGAGGCTGAGGCAAGAGAATTGCTTGAACCCAGGAGGTGGAGGTTGCAGTGAGCCAAGGTCAGGCCACTGCACTCCAGCCAAGAAAACAAAACAAAATCTGACTCGGCCTTTCAGTCATGCCAGTGAAATCTCTTAATGCCTTCAGTGTCAGTCCCCAACTCTTACTAATTAAAGATCGTATTTGACCCAAATGTGCACAGTACACAACACCTTAAAGAGAAATCAGGTGAATCAGATAAATGAACAGGTTGATATTTTTTAAATTTGTCCACAAGCTTGTTGATATCCCTCCCTTCCAATCACAGCTGAATTCCTCTCCCCTTGTGTATGAACTGTATTTAATGACTGGCTTCTAATGAATGGAACAAGGAGTAAGTTACCATAATAAACTAAGTAATAAAGGGTGACTAAGTAATAAAGAGCATTGCGGCTTTCTCCTTGACTTCTCTCTTGGATCACACTCTCAGCTGCCATGTCATTAGAAGAGCCAAGCCGCACTATAGAGACACACGAGGTGAGAAACAGGCCTCCTGCCAACAGCCATGCAAGTGACTCATCTCGGAAGTGGATCTTTTAGCTACAAAAAGCCTTTAGAGCACTTTAGCCCTGGCTAATATTTTAACTGTAACCTCTTGAGAAACGCTGAGCCAGGATGACCCTGGCTAGTTAGACTATTGCCAAATTCCTGACCCACAGAAACTATGAAATAACAAATGGGACAATTGATGAGGTAACAATAAAGAAGTAATATAACGCTGAAAAAGGAGAAGATATATAGGACTTTTCTGCATCAAAGAACAGAGATTATTGAATTGAACAAGGAAGTAAAGTACAAATAGTCCTGAAATTGATCCAGCCAACTTTTGATCACTAATCTCTCCCTGCAAAGAGAAAGATTTAATACTTTTCAAAATTTCAAAGTCAAGTCCTCAGTATATCCAAATTCAAGTGTCTAGTATACAGATGCTCCTCAACTTATGATGGGGTTATGTCCTGATAAACCCGTTGTAAACTGAAAATACAGTAAGTCGAAAATGCCTTTAATACACCTAACCTACCAAACATCATAGCTTCAGGAGGCCCTCCTTAAATGTGCTCAGAACACTTACATTAGCCTACAGTCGGGAAAAATCACCTAACACAAAGCATATTTTATAATAAAGTGTTGAATAATTTATTGACTACTGTACTGAAAATTAAAAACAGAATGGCTGTATGAGTACTCAAAGTACAGTTTCTACTGAGTGTGTATCACTTTTGCACCATCATACAGTCAAAACACTGTTACGCTGAGCCATCCTAAGTCAGCAACCACCTGTGTATACGCTCTTGTGGTTTAACTGCGATGCAATGCTATGCTTATGAAATCACTTAGAAATTGACATTCTGTTTTAATGTGTTGTATTTCAGTTTTCAAAAAAGAATACACTTTATAATTTACAAAACTATATGGAGTCATAAGCTTCATAGATTTATCTGTATGTATGCATCTTTGGTTAGCGTTGTCGGTAAATTTGAAAAGCTACGCATTACCCTCAAATTTATATAAAGCTCTACCTTTAACAAAGCAATTTCATATAGCTTTCATCTTGGGGCGTCCTCTTACAAAACGGATGCATGGACTTGGGTAGGGCTCACTTAACTATCTAATAATGGAGTTTTAAAATAAAGACACTAGAATATATTCTGCTGTTTGTTCCAAAAACCCTCTTCTTCGTTTCTCTTATGCCACCCACGTCCAAATATAGCATACCAAAAACAGAGCCAAAAACAAGATTGTCTGTGACATATCTGTCCCGTCACAGACAAGGACAGATTAAGAGGACCAGATCAGAAAATGTGTGTATACTAAGTAGCTCAAAGACAAGGGCAAAACTTTAACGCAAAGAAAATACATTCAGAGCTTTCCAAGTCTCAATTTCTTCTGCTTTTACAGTTCATCCTGGTTAGTTGTCCTCCACGCCCCCTGCCCCACGCGCGTTTGCGTTTTCTTAATAAACCCACAGCAAGACCTACGGTGGGGGATGAACCACAGCGCATGAGCCGTAGGGAGAGACCGCAATAGCTAGGGTGCTGTTTGGGCGGGGCCTGGGCGAGCCTGGGCGGGGCCTGGGCTGGGCCAGACGCGCGCGAGATTTGAATTTCCTCTGCGTGCAGTCAATGCCCGCGCAGAGGTTGAGTTTCACGGCGGTATTCTCACCAGGCCCTGCAACCAGTGGGCCACAGTGCCGGCCACAGAGATGGTGGAAGGACCAGGCTGTACTCTGAATGGAGAGAAGATTCGCGCGCGGGTGCTCTCGGGCCAGGCGGTGACCGGCGTGCGGGGAAGCGCTCTGCGGAGCCTGCAGGGCCGCGCCTTGCACCTCGCAGCCTCCACGGCTGTGATCTCCCCGCAGGTGAGCTACTCCTGTAACAGGTCATGCAGTCAGCAGGGGGAAATGGAATAAAGACCCCATCAGGGTTCCAGGATTTAAAGTGTCATCTCTTTGCTCTGGCCCAGGTTTCCTGGGGTCCCACCTTTCACAAAGTTTATCGTCACTTTACTGTAGGGAGAAGTCGGTCGTAGCGCGCCTGCGCAGCAGAGGAGGGCTCTTGCTGCCTGAGCAAGATGCCCTAGGGGAATCCAGTGAAGGTGTTTTATCCGAGTCACCTTACTTAACTTCTTTATGATACCCACATGGTTTCCCATGTCTACAGCTGCATTTTTTACTGTTGATATTATCAAATCTCTGCTACCTCTGATGTTTTTTCGTCCCATTTTAAGCTTTTAGCATAAAATTCTACTTTATTGCTTGCCTAATCTGCAGTTGGTTAAGTGTATCACAACTAGTATATAATTCTAAAACTACACGTAGAAAATTTAGCACTAACTTCTCACTCAACTTCATATTGCCATCTAATTAAGGGGCAATGAAACCCAGTTCTGGTTCCCTTAAGTGAATTTATTTCTTTTTAAAGTAAACTAGCACAGCTTCTTGCCACTCAGGCATTCATTGCAGACGATGTGGTATTCATTTGGCCAGAACTTGTACTAAAAATACTCTGATTAAGCCATCATGTTTTAAAAGCCCTTTAGATGTGTGGATGATTGTATTTCATGCCTACATGCAATATTGTACTGTATTTCAGTTTCTTCTGCAAAGCTTCCTTATAGCCTTTCGTCCTAGAAGAAAAAGTTGCCTGCTATGAAATTAGCATATGCTTACAACTCGAAAGAAATGAGGTTCAAAGTCTAAGAAAATATATTTTCAAACTTGGGAAAAAAGAATAAGTTTTACATCTCCTTCCAGTTGCACTTTTGTTTACTTTGATTTGATATGCCAGTGAGTACTCTGTACCTATTTTTTTATTATTGTTATAGTGTTTCTAAAATCCTTTCAGGGTACCACAGAGATGGATTTTAGATGGTTTCTTAAGAATATTAATATTTATGAAAATTACTCATTCAACAAAATTTTGAATACTCAAGGCACCTAGGGAGCAAAAACAAATACTTCCTCTTTTGGAGCCTATACTTTAGTTGGGAAGATACAAAGACATTCATTAAATAATCGCCTAAAGAAATATAAATTAGTAAGTTCTGTGAAGGAGAGATACATGGTTCTTTAAGGCACTGTAGAAAGATCAGGAAAGGCTTCCCCAGGGAAGTAGCCAAGCTGAGGTGTGGGCCGGGTGCCGTAGCTCATGCCTGTAATCCCAGCACTTTGGGAGGCTGAGGTGGGCAGATCACCTGAGGCTGCGAGTTCAAGACCAGCCTGACCAATGTGAAGAAACTCCATGTCTACAAAAATAAAAAATTAGCCAGGCATGGTGATACATGCCTGTAATCCCAGCTACTTGGGAGGCTGAGGCAGGAGAATCGCTTGAACCCAGGAGGTGGAGGTTGCAGTGAGCTGAGATCGCGTTATTGCACTCCAGCCTGGGCAACAAGAGCGAAACTCTGTCTCAAAAAAAAAAAAACAAAAAACTGAGGTTTGCAGGGTGAGTAGAAGCTGTGCAGCTCAGGGATTGGAAAAGGAAAAAGAAAAGACTGAAAGAAAGCCAGAGTAGACACTGCCCTCTCATTTAAGAGACGACTGCAGAAATCCAGGTGACAAATTTGGGGTCAAGTGCTGGTGGTGGAGATGAAGACAAGAGAATCACTATTTTAGAACTAAAGATGGGAGGGCTAAGCAATGGATATGACATGAATATACTTAGGGATATCATCATTTACGTCATTCAACCACAACGTATTTTGTGTTAGGTTTTATGCTAGCTCCTGCGGATACAAAGATGAGTAGGATATGCTTTCGCTGTGAGAGTCCAACCTAATGTTTTAAATAAATATCACCTCATTGGTATTTAGGAAAAATAGCTTAAACATTTCCTTTTAAGTATTGTCATGATTATCTCTGATGGTATAGCATGAGATGCATTTACGTTTCATTCAGTCATGAAAAAGGATAACCCTATGATAAAGGATTAACCTGATTCTACAGATGAGGCATATGAGGCTCAGAGTGAGTTTAAATAAGTTTGCCCAAGATCACATGGCTAGTAAGGGGCTAAACCAGGGTTTGATTTTTCTTGGAAAATCCAAAGCCTACCCTCTTAACCATGCCATAGCTCCTCTCAGCCATAAAAGATTCAGTAGGATCTTTATTGCTTTTTTAGCATGCAATGGTAGGAACACCATAATGCTCAGTATGTAGTAGTGGTTATTTATTAAATAGAAAAGTGCAACCTTGGATTTTTGGCTGTGTCTACCACCATTTTTAGTCTTGTTCGGTTGAGTCAATTCTCTTATATCTATTCTGATAATTCTCTTCTAATAGCTTCTATGGCCATGTTTGGATTGCACAAAAAAGTGCAGCGTGATAATATAATACAAATGCTTCAGTAATGGTTAGGCAGTTATTAACATCACTTGGCAGCAATATTCAATAAGTTATACCCCACACATAAAAGGCCTGGCATTTAAAGGTATTATTTTTGATACCTTGATAGAAAGAGGCATTAAAAATTGGAATAGGTCTTTGTGGTTAGGATCAGGAATCTGGTTCTGTGGACACTGGATTTTAAAATCAATATGGAAGGAATACATTCTTTGAGGCTGTTGGTAAACTTCTAAATAATTTACTGTGGCTTCATTTTCTGGGCCTTTGATCTGAAAAAAAAACATAATTATAACCTTTTGTAAACATGAAGAGTCTTTTGCATTTTAGAGGGATCCATAAAACATGGTAGGTTGTCACAAACCTCTGGCAAGATCATTACTATAACAGATGATCCCATGTCTCCTAGGCATTTATGCCAAAGAGTTAAAGCTATTTAAATGTTTCTGCTACTGACTTGAAATGATTAGTTTTCACAAGGCAGCATTTAAAAATAATTTAATAACTGCATACTGCATTCTTTACAGTGCAGTAAACATGGAAAAAGTTACTAATGAGAGCTAAAGAAATATTTAATGGGCATTCAAAATAAAATATTTAAACCTCAGATAATCATACCAAAAAACAAACCAAAAAACACTACTTCAGTAGCTATTGCCATAATGAACTGTTACTCTGTCATATAGCATTCCTCTTTGTTCCAGTATAAAGTTTATAGAGAACACACTTGAATGCATGTCTCCCTGTGACAACTGATCCTCATTTTGAGAAAACCTAGTCATAGAAGATCCCAGCATCTGCTAGTCATGGATGTACTATATTATTTTTCTGAGTCGTGATCCACTGTCTTGTCAGCATAAAATTGTGCAACAGTGTAAGCAAATTGCATAAAACTCTGCTGGAGATTGTGGAAACTTATGGTAAGAAACAATATGGGAATATAAATGAACATATCTGGTTAATGAGCTTTGAAGAGTCAATCCTTTGATTTTAATTGTTGGGTGGATACAATATTTTAGTGAAATCATATTTAATCTGCATGTGTTTTCAATCTCACAAAACAGGATATGAAACAGTTTATAAGCATTCATTTTATCTGAAACATGGTCTGATTATTTCCATCACTCCTTAAAATTTGATACATATATTTAATATGCCAGCTATTTATCTTTATATATGCTTCACAGTGTCAGGAACTGAGGAGACATTTAATAAAAGTTGAATGGATGGAGAAGAGCAAGGTTTTGAATAGTGCAAAATGATTAAAGATTTAGAAATAAATTCCATTTGGAATCTTTCATTATGAGAATGTGTATATTTTGTTGTGCATGTTATATGGAAATTCCTACTACCAGAATATAAACCATGTAGTAAATTTTCCTTCTTCAAAGTGGGGAAAAAAATCATGGCTCATTTTATTGCCATTATTTAAAGAAATGAGCTAATCTACAGAGATTCATTTTCCAGCAAAATGAGGCTCATTTCTTTAAGCATCTGAAGGGGATTTCTAAATAATTTAGAGAACATGCATTGTATACTTCCTTACCTTCTTAAATGGGTACTAATAATGATTTTTCCTTAATGACTCAAGATCATCATTATCGGTATCCAGAATCCTATGGAATCATGAAACAAGGGATAACAAAGAACAGAAACATTCTTAC
This sequence comes from Pongo abelii, assembly GCF_028885655.2. Taxonomy (NCBI): domain Eukaryota; kingdom Metazoa; phylum Chordata; class Mammalia; order Primates; family Hominidae; genus Pongo; species Pongo abelii. The sequence goes on from NC_071988.2 coordinate 199,635,246, forward strand.
AAAGGAGGGAAAAGGGGAGGTAATTTTCCATGGCTATTGTAGCTTTTTATCCAAGATGAACATATTCCGTATGCTGTAGAGAAAAGAACATCTGATCATCTTGATTTTGAATTCCCATTTCTTTGTTACTTCCTCCTCTGGAGATGCTTATTGTCACATCTTAGCTTATTTGGTCAGGATTAAATTAAGCAGCATATAAAATTCTTAGCTTAGTGCCTAGCAAAATAAACACCCTGGAAATTGTTCCTTTTTCTTCTGGGTCAGAACTTTCTCACCAGACCCATTTATCTGAGGAACACCCTATTTTTATGAAGGGTTTGTAATCATTTGGTGCCTTCAGATAAGGTACAAAGTCTTTAGTCTCTGAGTAAGTGCTTGAAGGTCCTGCACTTAGAAAATTGTAGAATATATTTTTGATGAATGGGCCTGAGGACCTCTATTTTGGTGTTTAGAAATCACTTTAAAATTATATTCTTTGATGACTTAGATTGGTATATAAGTGATCTCTGATTCAAAAGTGTTGTTGTAGGCTGGGTGCGGTGGCTGGTGGCTCACTTCTGTAATCCCAGCGCTTTGGGAGGCCGAGGCGGGCGGATCACGAGGTCAGGAGATTGAGACCATCCTGGCTAACACGGTGAAACCCCGTATCTACTAAAAATACAAAAAATTAGCTGGGCGTGGTGGTGGGCGCCTGTAGTCCCAGCTATGCGGGAGGCTGAGGCAGGAGAATGGCGTGAACCCAGGAGGTGGAGCTTGCAGTGAGCCGAGATCGCGCCACTGCACTCCAGCCTGGGCAACAGAGCGAGACTCCGTCTCAAAAAAAAAAAAAAAAGTGTTATATTGGGGGGAAAAGTGTGTGAGGAAAGAGGAGAGAGTATGAAAGTAAATATGGTATTTTCTTCTCTATAGGGAAAAAACTGCACTACAGTTGAAACATTTATCTATGGAAAAGGCTTATTCTGCTCTGAAAAGTTTATCTTCCTCGTCCACCCATGGATAGGCAGGATAAATGGTAATCAGCACAATAAATCATGTGCTGTCTCTGAAAATGTATGTTGTTTTGAAGATTTCATATTATTAAGCCACTTGCAAATGGGAAGGTGAACCCTTCTCAATCATACTTAAACTTGTGTCAAAGGAGATTTTCGTCTTTATTTCAGAAAAAACTAAAAAGGATGAAATGTTCAAATAATACAGTAATGGATTATAAGGGTCAACATGAGAAAGTCAAGTGTATATTGGACAATTGTGTATAGTCATAGCAAAGATAACAGGCTTATGGAAATTAGTTTTTAAATTTGGGCAGCAAAAACTTGTAGAGAGAAGTGATAACCCTAGATTCTATGGTAGGACAAGTGAATATCTTATAAATCTTAGGTTTATTGCAAAAGTCTTGCCCAATTTGTACACAGTAGCTCTTAAAACAAGTAGAACAAACCATTACTGGTATACCAGAATTTTGCCTTAAGATGGAGTTTTAAAAGAATAGTGAAAGATATATCCAGGTGCTTGCATTGGCCAATCATAAGTTGAAAATTTAATTTTATCCCAAGTATATTATCCAGAGCTGATTATTTTAGAAATGATAGAGTACCAGGAATCCGCTGACTTGGGTAAACCATCTGCATGATAGACAACTGAATAAAAAAATCTTGATGTGTCATTTCAAAACCAAAATTAAGCACAGTAGTACCACCTATCCACAGAAGGTGCATTTGAAGACACCCAGTGAATGCCAGAAACCATGCATAGTATCGAACCCTATATATGCTATCTTTTTTCCTATACATACAACCTATGTTTAATTTATAAATTAGGTACAGTAGGAGATTAATAGCAATAACTAATAATAGAACAGTTATGACATACTGTAATAAAAGTTAATGTGGTATCTCTCTCTCTCAAAATATCTTATGGTACTGTACCATGAGTAACTGAAACTACAGAAAGTGAAACCTTGGATAAGGGAGAACTGCTGTATTGGATTAGATCTTTTTAGAGCAACAATTTAAATGCTAAGTAAACATGTCAAATAAAAACCAGGCATGCCAGGACTGGTTGCTAAACACAGAGGAACTCCTCCCTAAACCTTCCCATATGGTTCATTTAATTTTATGGGAAATTCTGGTAAGTAGAGTATTTTACTTCCGTTATAGCTTTTAGTAGTCATGAGAATTTGGTCCTCCTATGTTTAAATCTCACTCCATTGCGGGTAATTAGAAAATAAGATATTGGGATGTTAATGAATTTTAAAAGGAGATTAAGTAGATGGTAGAGTAGAAGATTTTGCCAAGATATCTTGGGAAAAGTCAAGCAGGATGGGGATGGTGAGAGGGGAAGAAGTGAATGTATATTTTAAAGCCACACTTGGTTTTCAGAGCTAAAGGAGGAGGCATCTATTTAATCCCACAAATGTTCACTGACCCTCAGGCATTGTGTAAAGCCATCAAGGATATTAGCTAAACTTGTTGCTGTCCCCAGAGAGCTTATAGACAGGGGAGATATGCAAGTCACACACAAATAATAATTCAATATAGTAAGTACTATGACAGTGGTTTAGAAAATACTATGTGAAATTTGGCAGGTAGAAAGCCTCAAGATTATCCTACTGTCCAGGTGGGGAAACCCTAGGCCCAGAGAGAATTACAGGCTATATATGTGAGCAAGGAAGAGGTTTTACTAACATTTTAATACCATCGGGTATTAAAAAAGGAATTCTTAAACATATTCAAGCCAAGGTCATATAGCATCTGTACCTAGAAGAGTTTCTGCTGCACTGAAGTCATTTGATATTTTTAGGTTAATGTTTTTCTATAAGTTAATATCTACCTGTGAATTCCTTCACTTGCTCTTCTGTCAACATGTATGTTACAATATTAACATTCATCAGGCGATAAACGTCTTTTTTCAACATTTGTAATTTCAGAGTTTTCATTTTTTAAAGATCATATTGTATGTTGTTTTTAATTGCAGAGAATAGGGTAAAACACCAGTAGAGCAAATAAGACATGTATTAACACCTTTAAGACTTTAGTTGGAGGTTCTCTTTGAGGCTCTGTCAGCTACGACAACATACTTCAATTTCCATTGACAGCCGTGTGAAGATATATAATGGTCTCATGCATTTCAAGTATATTGGGGACTTTGCATTGTTGACTCCTTTTCCTTTCACAACAGAATTTATTTACAAGGGAACATATTACCTTTTTTCTTGTTAATAAGTGGCCCAGTAACCATAAGGTTTGAAGCACTATCCACCAAAACTTTTTTTTGCTAAATGGCCACATCATTTTCCACGGTTAGACCTTTCTTCTTTTTTTTTTTTTTTTTTTTTTTTTGAGATGGAGTCTTGCTCTGTCGCCCAGGTGGCTGCAGTGCTATTGAGAGATCAGCTCACTGCAGCCCCCACCTGCCGGGTTCAAGCGATTCTCCTGCCTCAGCCTCCCAAATAGCTGGGATTATAGGCATGCATCACCAGACCCAGTTAATTTTTGTGTTTTTAGTAGAGTTTTCATCATGTTGGTCAGGCTGGTCTCAAACTCCTGACCTCAGGTGATCCACCTGCCTCGGCCTCCCAAAGTGCTGTAATTACAGGCATGAGCCACTGTGCCTGGCCACCATGGTTAGAACTTGCTAAAATCAATGATAGATGACAGTAGATTTGCAGATACAGACGTCTGCTCCAGGATAACCTTTGATGCCGTGAGGCATAAATCCTGGAAATAATAAAAACTTTTTTTAAAAAAGCCTATCCCTCAGCATTGGTTATGAGGGATGTTTCAGCCGTGCTTTTCATAAACTGTACATGGAACCATATTCCCCACAGTGTAGGTTCTATAGAATCTTGAGGCAGGACCTTATAGGCTCATTTACCACATAGGAATTCCCTGGGGGAAAATCTCTGGTAGAAATCAGGATGGCTAGTTTTGAGTCTCTTCCTAATAAATATTATTAGTAGTCGTAAGCATTTTAATATTGGGGTAAAAAGAAGTTGAGGTTTCCATTAAGAACCCTTACTTTTGTCAGTTTTTCCTTTTGTTTTTTCAATTGATCTCACCTGAAATATATGTCATATGGTGGTTTGAGGTTAAATGGTACAAAAAATTTTACACTTATTATTTCTGTAAGTATTTTGGTTTGCCATTTACAACAAAACTCAATGGGGCAGTACTGCTGAATTAGATTTGGGCATTTTGATAATGGGGCAGTTGTCTTCATGGAGTAGAAAACTTCCCCAGGAAATTGGCAGAGTTTTCAGAACTGATAGAATGAAATCAGAAAATCTATCTACTACTCTTCCTCTTTTTCTCTGGGCCGTGGCATAGCAGGGCCTTTGCTCTGTCATTCCTTTTGCCTGGATCATGGCTCGCTTATTTAAAACTTGCCCAAATTTCAATTCCTTGATGAAATTATGACTGCTCCTTTAAAATTGCAACCTGTTGCACCCTCCCCCAATCTTGATCTCTCCTTTTCATCTCCATCTCTTTTCCGAATGTTCTAACATACTGTGTTATTGTGTTTATTGCCTACTCTTTTTCCTTACTAGAACATAAACTCCATGAGGGCAGCTGGTTTTAGTTGTTTTATTTATGGATGCATCCCGAGCATCTAGAACAAGGCCTGACACACAGTGGAGGGTCAGTAAACTTTTCTAAAATGAGTTTATCCAGGTAAACAGCCATTTTTAATGGGGAGGAGGATCATCTTTCCAGATGTCATGTGCCACTTTTGTTGTAGACAAAGCCAAGTGAATAACATGAACTGTTATAGGTGTTGGCTTTTGGAGTTTTTAACTAAATGGTGTAAGTTCTTGTCAAAGCTGTTAACTTGGTGATGTGAGCAGACTTCACATGAGACATTTGGGACTCATGTACTATCTTATTAGGTGTTGTGACAGCACTGTCTATTTCAAGGTTGCTTCTCTGTCTCTTTGCTAGTAGCCATTATAAAACCTGGCAAAGTCAGAACTAAGTAGAAGAAAGAAGGTCCAGGTAGGGAGAAGACAAGTAGTGAGTGCAGGCCAGTCAGATGGTTTCCCATCTTGGAAGAAGGGAAGTGAGCCAGTCAGGTGCAGTGAGAAGCAGTGATGTTGCAGCTGACACAGGATTTCATAATTGGCCAATCAATCGACATTAGATAGATGTTGAGTTTCAGCTTTAACTTTTTAAAATTTCTTATTTTTAATTACAGTAGGCTTTTGGGGGAACAGGTGGTGTTTGGTTACATGGATAAGTTCTTTAGTGGTGATTTCTGAGATTTTGGTGCACCCATCACCCGGGCAATGCACACTATACCCAATGTGTAGTCTTCTATCCCTCACGCCCCTCTGTCCCTCCCCCCAAGTCCCCAAAGTCTAATGTATCATTCTTATGCCTTTGCATCAGATGTAACTTATGAAACTTAAAGGGGTAAAGGAGATTAAAGCATAGGAGTGGCGGTAGTAGCAAATTCTTTCCTACCGAAGAAGCAGGGAACGCTACTATGTATGAGAGAGAGAAGGGTGTGTGTGTGTGTGTGTGTGTGTAAAATGGGGTAACATTCATCACCTGGCCTCTGCTGGGAGCTCTAAGAAAAGCTAGAAGATTTCACAGGGTATGGCTGAAACAGGTTGCTAGTAAAGAATATTGGAAAAAGAGAAGAGATTGTTGACATTGGAGTGGTGGGGAAACAAGGCTCCGACCATTGACTTATAAATGAGGGTGTAAAATGTTAATAAGAACTTAAATCTGAGATCCCGAAAATATACAGCCTAATCTATATTGAGACAAAGATCTATATCTGCTTTGTATATCATCATCTTAAAAGTGTCCTGGCAAGTTTATAAGAACTTTTTACATACTGATTGGTTGTCATGGAAACCTACCTTTAAAACCCACTATTGTAATCTATACTTGGCCTGAAGTGTATTTAAGTGGCTTAAAGTCTCTTGTTAGGGAGAAAAGCATCAAGATTCTTGATGTTTCTCAATTCAGGGCTCTAAAAGATTGACTTATATAAAAACAAGGCAAATGTGTTTTTTCCTCACTGAGTACTCAAGCCTGCCTTCCCAGTGCTTGATAATTATTGGTAGGTACTAGAGTTCATCCCAGAAAGGGCAACCAAAGACTGAGCTTTGAGGACATGGTGGCATATACCTACAGTCTCCAACAGGTTCTTTTTTTGTGATTTGTGCAGAACAGGAAGTGATTGCTGTCTTTTTTTGTTTGTTTGTTTGAGTCGGAGTCTCGCTCTGTCTCCCAGGCCAGAGTGCAGTGGCGCGATCTCGGCTCACTGCAAGCTCCGCCTCCCGGGTTCACGCCATTCTCCTGCCTCAGCCTCCCAAGTAGCTGGGACTACAGGCGCCCGCCACCACGCCCGGCTAATTTTTTTTGTATTTTTGGTAGAGACAGGGTTTCACCGTGGTCTCGATCTCCTGACCTCGTGATCCGCCCGCCTCGACCTCCCAAAGTGCTGGGACTACAGGCGTGAGCCACCGCGCCCGGCCTGCTGTCATTTTTAATTACTCCTGTGCATTTAATTTATCTGTCATTCTAAGCCAGTGATTGATTCTCCAGTTCTTAAACAAAGGAGGGATATATAAAGCCAGTCGCCTGAACTTTAGGCAGTTGGAAAATTCTGGCATTGACTGTAGCTATTTCAACCTTGAATGGGTTTAGTGGAAGAATAGTGTCTGTCTCTTTTTTTTTTTTCTTTGTCTCCCTGTTATCTCTCTTTGAGCTAAGTACTGTGACTGTACCTTAACAAAGACCAATTTAGTGAAATAAAGAATAGGGTGGACATGCCATCTTAAGCATTTAGAATGACAAATGTCTGTAAAACCAAAAGTTTGAGAATCACTGAACAATATCATTTCACTCTAAACTGAGGAAAAATTGTGACTTGTTTCTAGACTCTGTATCTAAAGCTGTTTTATAATTATATCTTGACATTTCCCCACTCCCACTGCCCACCAAGCTTTCATTCAGAATCTTCTGAGGATCCTTAGGCCCATTTGAGAAAAACACAAAAGAAGTTAGAGGTAAATGAGGATATTACCTTAGACTGAGTTAATGCGTAGATGTAATTCTGTATACCCTATTTTATCTTATATAATAATTATGTATGTCTTAAGTTTTACATTTTTATTACACTTTGAGTTTAAATTAAATAATGTTTATAAAACATATATAAATAATAAAAAATAGTGACATAAGAAACACCAGTATACATAATGCTCAGTTTAAGAAAAAGGTCATTACTAAAATCTAAACCAAACTCCCTTTCTTATCTTCTCCCACAGAAGAACCTACATTTTATATTTTTGTTTTCTGTTTAATTCATGTTTATAATTTCCTCGAATATCTTATAGGATTCCGCCTATATGTTGTCATTCTAACAATGTATTGTTTGGTTTTGCAAGGCTGATGGGGGAAAGGGAATATGAGTTTATTTTTTGTTTATTCTTAACATTGTGCTTGGAACAGGACCTCAAATTAGATTCCCCTACTCAGGGGGCCCCAGGTTTTTATCTCTGATCTCCTGCACCCTCACAAGATGTGAAAATTGAAGCTCTCATTCCTTAGTTTCAATCACTGCCCTTAGGATAGATGCTGGCTTCACAGCTCTCCCTACTACCTCTCAGGGTTCTCTCCCGCTTTTAGTTTTTGACCTTTTATTATTTCATACTAGCTTAAAAGTTCATCGGTGCAGTTAAAAATACTTTGTTTTCATATTTTATCATCTGTCATTTGTAGCTGTTTTTATCTGACCGCTCTTTCAGGGAACTTGGCTATATACTTCTGGAAATGGAAGAACCTATATTCCAGTTTTTAGTTTTAAAACATTCGTGTTGTATTCCTGTGCTTTCTTTTCATATGCACAGAGCTATATGGTCCTGGAAGAAACTTTATTTTGATTGTCTACCAATTACTTTTTTTCACTTAATTTTTTTGGCCTCTCTCTCTTTAAATGACTGCATAGTGATTTGACAAAATGTATGTAAACAGCCGATTACATTACATGACTTGTTGGAGATTATTCTTCTCATTGGAATGCACCTGGGCGTGAAGTAATATAAACACATTTAAGAAATAATAATTTTGCTTAGAGTTTGTGTGTGTGTGCTTATGTGTGTACATGTATTTTCTACTAGGCTGCTGCACTGAATAATAATGACTCCAGCCAGAATGTCTTGAGCCTGTTTAATGGATATGTTTACAGTGGCGTGGAAACTTTGGGGAAGGAGCTCTTTATGTACTTTGGACCAAAAGCTTTACGGTAAGATAAGCCTGTAAGATACATCTTCTCTCTCTATGTTTAAAGATGCGTAGAAGGCTAGATGGAGTTTGCCGGGTGTCACATTTAATCATGTAGGAAGTACTGTGTTTTTAAGAGAGCTCCAATATGAGAGGTTGTGATTCTATCATGGAAATCAATAAACAGCAGAAGAATAAATTCTGATGTCATCATTACTTGGAAGACAGTCATTTTACAGGGCTTCCCAAGATGTATTAGAGCAACACATCTGTTTTGCTAGTCCTCAAGCTCCCTATACCACAAGTCTCTCCTTGTTTTTAGCAAATGTTTATTGTATTCAGTGACATCGGTTACTTTTTATTTGTGACAGGCCCTAGTTTGGTTTAAATGTATCAGTTGATTTTTAAATATTTCTCTGGCTTCCTGCTTTCTCTGAAGCCTTGAATGGAATTTGGAAATTTACTTAGAGAATGTAAAAACTTTCCAGAGAAATAACAGGTTCTCCATTGTTTCACAGTTCCCATGGAAATTCATGGCTAATATAGTGGCAGAGAAGGACTAGCAACCTACTTCCTTTGTTGACTTAATGATAAAAAAGTCAAAATATATGTAATTGTGATGCATGATCACATATTTAATTTTTGCAGGAAAATGAAAGTGGCCTTTGAGTTAATATGTCTACCCAATCTCATTCTGTCTTTTCTGAGTTTAGCCTAAGCTTTTGCCAACTGTAAAAATTGATACTGCTTCCTCGAATCATTTTTAGTGCTGTTTAAAGATACTGACCACAGTTATCACCTTTTACTTAAAAGAAAAGACCCGTTCCTGGACCCCATGCTAACCAAAGGTGAATAATTGTCACAAAGAGATGATACTATATGATTATTCTTTATTGCATCTCATCTACCACATATTTAGAGTAATCCAGGGTTTATGTAATTGCTTTTCCTTTGAGGTGTTCTCTTTTCATTGTCAGCAGCTGCTGTCCTTGGACAACATTGTCACTTCATGGTTTTTCTTAGTCTGGAATTGATAACATCAGCATATGCCTAGTTGTTCATGCAGTAATGATATATTGCAGGTTACATTGCTGCTGTAGTAGATTGATGTGATTGAAAACTCGTAGCTCTGGATAGAGTAGTACACAATGGGATCTATGCACGATAGTTGAAAACATTGATATGTTATTGATTCTCTGGTGTTAGGTACAGATTTATTTCTGTAAGATGAGAGGGGGTTTTTATCAAGTGCTCTCCACCAGACTGATAAGGGGGAAGTCATTTCTCAGCACAGGGCTGTCAGTAAGTGTTCCATGAAGTTCTAAACAAGGACAATCACTTCTTCAAACTCATTGAACTAGTGCCCTCCCTGGAGAGTACCTTTGTCAGTATATGGGTGGGAAAAATGCAGTGGCTTGCTTCCTTTCAATTTCCTGCAGCCATAACAACTATTGGACATAAGAATTCAAGGTCAATGGCAGATCTGCTGTTGGAATCTGAACCTAAAATCATTTGCTCCCCTTTCACAATGTAACAGAAGTTCAAAAAATGTACTTCCAACCTGTGCTTCTTGGAGGAATGGATAACTCTCTCAAAGAAATGTGATCTTTTTGTAAGGCTGCAGGTCTGTGCACCTGCAATAGAAATGCAGTCTTCATTTTTTACTTCTGCCTCCCAGCCACCTGGCTTGTCTGCATTTGATAGAGCATATAGCAGGAAACATGTTTAAAGGTTGCTCACAGTTTTCCCTTGATACCCAACTTTCCACAAGCAAAGTTGCCCGCAGAGTTTAGTCATAAAGTATGTGCATCTCACAGGTCAGGCCATGAATCTCCTGGGATTCATTTGTTGAATCTCCTGGGATTCATTTGTTAATGAAAGTAGAATACAAGCATAGCCCTCCAAAAGAATCTGCCCTGTAAAAATCCACACATCAGAAAGATACAAATTAGAGAGTGATTACTTCTCTACCTACTAAGTGATATATTCAAGTGCTCCTGATAGTGCCAAGGAATACTAAAAATTATTTGATATACATTTATTTTAAGAGCACTGTTGTGGTGTTATGTGTGATTACTACTTGTACAACTTCTGAACACTTTCCAGTAACTCAACTAAAACAACACAAACGTCACTTGAAGTTTTTGCTATACATGTAACAAGTACTCAGTAGAGAAAACTGAAAAATAATGAAAATAAGTGTAAAATAATACATTCTCAATCCCACTACCAGGTATAATCTTTATTAACTTTGGATGCGTACATTGCCACATTGCCAGTATAGTGTGTGCAAATATTTATATGCATGTTCATCCAGCTGCACTCACACTTAAGCTATCATTTTAATCAAAATGGACATAGCTGTTGCATTTTGGACTAAAATTTAAAAGATAGATAGATAAATATATTTTTCCAAGACCCTTTGCTGTTTCAGTTTGTGATTTACATGACTCTGGCTTTTGCAGTTATACGTGCTCAGAGACCAGAAAATATATCTGAGATATTTTGGAGGCTTTGCCATTTTAGAAATGCCTTATACATGATTGATTTTATAATTTATTGGGGTTTAAGTGTGAACCTCAAATCAGTTATGCAAGAGATAATATAATGATTCTTTTTAGTTTGCTGAAATGTCTTTATTGAATCCATCATATGTTACTTATGAAAGAGTTTTACAGCTTCAACATAGTTTCTGTATTATCATGTAACATGTTAGGAGAAATAGAAGTGTACTTTTACTCTGTATAATACTTTAAGATTCTTTCGTATTGTTTGAAGTATCAGTGGTACTTTCTTTTCTTTTACTAAGTAGTCTCCCATTGTATGAATGTACCATATTTTGTTAATTCATTCATCAGATGATGGAGATTTGGATTGTTTCAAGTTTTTAATATTATGAATAAAATTGCTATGAATATTCACATACATATGACATACGTATGGACATATATTTTCATTTCTCTTGGATAAATACATTGGATTAGAATTTCTAAGTCATTTGGTAAGCATATGTTTGACTTTAAGAGGAAATTGCCAAACTGTTCTTAAAAGTGGTGGTACCATTTTACATTCTTACCAGCAGAGTATGAGAATTTCAGTTACTCAGCATCTTTGCCAGTACCTGGTATTGTCACTCATTTTAATTTTGGCTATTCTAATAGGTGTACAGTGTATTTCATTATGATTTTAATTTTCTTCTCCCTACTAACTAATGATATCTGATGCAATGTGCTTATTTGCTGTTTGTATATTTTATAGGGTGATGTGTCTATTAATTTTTTCCTTTTTTATTGGATATATTTTTGTATTATTGAGTTATAGTATTCTGTATATATTCTAGATGTAAGCCATTTATCAGATACATGTTTTGCAAGTATTTTCTCCCAATCTGTGGCTTTTCTCTTCATTTTCTTAACCATATCTCTTGAAGATTAAAAATTTTTAAATTTGATGAAACCTAATTTATCAAATTTTTTTTTCATGGTTCGTTCATAGTTTTTGTGACTAGTCTAAGAAATATCTGCCTAATGCAAATTAATCAACATTTCCTTGTTTGTTTTCTTCTGGAAGTTTTATTGACTTAGCTCTTCTGTTTAGGATTATGATCTATTTTGAGTTCTTTTTTGTATATGGTACAAGGCTAGAGTTGAACTTTGTCTTTTTGTGTGTATATTTTCCAGCACCATTGTTGACGAGATTATCCTTTCTCCATTGAATTTCTTTGCAACTTTGCTGAAAATTAGTTGACCATATATGTGTGGGTCTATTTCTGAACTCTCCATTCAGAAGAATATCAGATAAAATGATATTCTTTTATCATTTTTTTTGTGTCTGTCCTTTCACCAGTAGTACACTGTCTTAATTAAAGTAGCTTTAAAGTCAGTTTAAATTAAGTAGTGTCAGTCCTCTGACTTTATTCTTTTTTTTTTTTCAAAAAAAAAGTTTTATTTTTGTTATTTTAGTTATCTTTCTACATTTTAGACTTAGCTTGTTGATTTCTACAGAGTTCTTTCTGGCATTTTGATTGGCCTTGTGTTGGATCTATAGATCAATTAGGTGATAATTCACATGCTGACATTATTGTCTTCCACTCTGTGAACACAGTATATATTAATATGTATTTAGATCTTCCTTCATTTCTTTATCAGTATTTTGTGATTTTCAGCTTCAGACATATTTTATATTTGTAACTAAGTGGGTTTTTTTGGAGCTATTGTAAAGGGTACTTTTTTAAAATTTGAATTTCTGATTGTTCATTTGCAGTGTATGGAAATACAATTTTTGTGTGTATATTGACCTTGTATCCTGCAACCTTGCTGATATGATCTGGCTCTGTGTCCCCACCCAGATTTCATCTTGAATTGTAATTCCCACTTGTCGAGGTGCGGGGGAGTATGTGATCCCCATGTGTCAAGGGAAGGAGGCGATTGGATCATGGGGGCAGTTTCCCCCATGCTGTTCTTGTGATAGTGAGTGAGTTCTCACTAGATCTCATGGTTTTATAAGAGGCTCTTCTCCCTTCTCTTTCTCTTCTCTCTCCTGCTGCCATCTGAAGAAGGTCCTTGCTTCCCTTTCACCTTCCACCATGATTGTAAGTTTCCTGAGACCTCCCAAACCATGTGGAACTGCGAGTCAATTAAGCCTCTTTCCTTTATAAATTATCCAGTCTCAGGGAAGTTCTTTACAGGCGTGTAAAAACAGACTAATACACTTGCTAAACTCACTATAGTTCTAGTCGCTTTTTCTTGTATACTTTTAGTATTTTCTACGTAGATGATTATATCATTTGTGAATTAAAGCAGTTTTATTTTTTCCTTTCTAATCTATATGCCTTTTTTAAAAAAAAAAATTTACTTCAGGTTCTAGAATACATGTGCAGAACGTGCAGGTTTGTTACATAGGTATACATGTGCCATGGTGGTTTGCTGCACCTATCAACCTGTCATCTAGGTTTTAAGCCTCGCAGGCATTGTGTTTGTCCTAATGCTCTTCCTCCCCTTGTCCCCCACACCCTATATGCCTTTTATTCCTTTTTCTTGTTTTATTGCACTGGCCAGGACCCCCAGCATGATGTTGAGTAGTAGTGGTGAGAGCAAATAAGTTTGCCTTGTTGTCTGTGATATTAGCTTTATTTTCTTTTATTAAATCAAAAAATTTCTCTTTTATTTCTAATTTGTTGAATTTTTCAGGTATTTTTTCTGCATCTATTGAGATCATCCTATTGCCTTTCTTACTTCATTTGTTTATGTGTGGAATTCTATATTGATTGATTTTTAAATTTTGAATGAGCCTTGGATTCCTGGAATATACTCCACTTTGTCATGATGGATTATCCTTTCTATATGTTTCTGGATTTGATTTGTTAATATTTTATTGAGGAGTTTTGCATGTGTCTTCATAAGAGATATTGCACTATAGTGTTATTTTTCTGTTACTGCCTTTGTCTAATTTTGGTATTAGGGTAATGATGGCCTCCCACTGAGTTTTATCTGATATTCCAGAAACATTTTTGTAGATTTGTTATTGGTATAACATCAACTGGTCTGATGTATTTGGAGTTCCAGAAAGGAAAGAGAAATAAACAAAACAGAAGACATTTTTAAAAGAAGTAATGGCCAAGAATTGCACAGGATTAACAAAGCTATGGAACAAGGTGACATAATCTAACATTCTTGTAACTGTCATCCTAGAAGAAAGAAAGAACAGAACAGAAGACATCTTTGGATTTAAATGGCCAAGAATTTTCTTAACAAACCACAGATCCAAGAAGCTAAAAGAGCCTCAAATCAAACCGAATGTCCCTCATACATACCTAGCCAATGTGCTAAAAACCAAAGATGAAGAGAAAGTGCTGGAAGCAGAGAAGAAGAAACATTACATATTAATACAAAGGAACAAAGCTAAGAAATACATTTACAGAAATTATATAAGACAGAAGACAACAGAGCAATGTTTGCTGAAAGAAAAAACCTCTCAACTCAATTCTAAACCCATCTAAAATATCTATTAAAAATGAAGGTATAATAAAGACTTTTTCGAAAAAAAGAAGCTAAGAGAATGTAGTAGCAGGAGACCTGCAGTGCAAGAGAAGTGAAAGTCTGTCCAGCATAAGGGATATAATAACAGATAGAAATCTGAACCTACAGAAAGAAAAAACTGGGAATGGGAAACTTGGAAGTAAATATAAAAGATGTTTTTCTCTTATGTTCTATATCTAAAGCAAGCATAATAACAATTTATTGTGGACTTTATAACATATGTCAGAGTAAAATGCATTGCAACAATAGTACAAATAATGAGATAGGAAAATGATGGTACACTACTTTAATGTTGTTGCAATATACATTTTGCATATCATTTGAAGTTACACTGTGATACAAGGTATCTCAGTGATAACTTGTATCACAGTGTAAGATGTGTATTATAAAACCTAGAGCAACTACTAAAAAAAACTCAAAGTGGTAAAAGTAATAAGCTGCTATGGAGATAAAATATAATTTTTAAAAATGCTCAATCCAAAAGAATGCATTAAAAGATGAACAAAGAACAGAGGGAACAAATAGAAAACAATAGTAATACAGTATATTTAAATCAAAGCATAAAAATAATCACATTAAATGCAAATAATCTAACCATCCCAATTATTTGGCAGAAATTAATTGAATAAAAATACAAGACCCAACTATAACGTGCCTATAAGAAAACCACTTGAAATATAATGATGCAGGTTAAAATAAGAGGATGGAAACAGAAATACTATGGAAACACTTATCAAAAGAAAGCTGGAGTAGCTAGAATAAAATCAAAGTAGATTTCAGATCGAGGAATATTACTGAGGGTAAAGAAGGACATTAAACAAAGATTAAAGGGTTAATTCATCAAGAAAATGTAGTAATCCTAATAGAAATTCAAAAGATGTAAAGCAAGAAGTGCTAGAATGGAAAGGGCAAAGAGAAACTAATATTGTTGAATAATTCAACACTCTCTTGTCAGTAACTAATAGAACAAGTGGGCAAAAATCAGCAAGGATAAAAGACCTGAGCAACACTATCAACCACCTTGACCTAATTGACAAGTAGAGAACATTCCACCCAACAACACATGCTTTTCAAGTGCACGTGGAATACTTAGCAAGATTGACCAGATTATGGACAACAAAATGAGTCTTAACAAATTTAAAAATATTGATATCATGGAAGAATCCTCTCTGACTACAACAGAATTAAACTAGAAATTATTGAGATACCTAGAAAAATCTTTTTTTTTTTTTTTTTTTCCAAATGGAGTCTTGCTCTGTCACCCAGACTGGAGTACAATGGAGTGATCTCCACTCACCGCAGCCTCCACCTCCCGGGTTCAAGTGATTCTCCTGCCTCAGCCTCTTGAGTAGCTGGGATTACAGACGCCTGCTACCATGCCTAGCTAATTTTTATATTTTTAGTAGAGGCGTTTCACCATGTTGGCCAGGCCGGTCTCGAACTCCTGACCTCAGGTCATCCACCCGCCTTGGCCTCCCAAAGTGCTGGGATTACAGGCGTGAGTTACTGGGATTACAGTGCTGGGATTACAGCCAGGATCACTGCACCTGGCTGAAAAATTTTAAGTATTTGGAAATCAATGTGCTTCTAAACTCATGTGTCAAATAAATCACAAAGGAAGTTACAACATATTTTGAATTGAATGAAAATGAAAACACCAGATCAAAATTTGTAGGACACAGCTAAAGCAATGCTTGAGGGAATGTTCTAGCATTAAATGTTTATTATAAATGAATAAAATTCTGTAAGATTTAAGCTTCCATATAAAAAACTAGAAGAGTAAGAGCTAATTAAACCCAAAACAGACAGAAGGACGGAAATAATGAAGATAAGAACAGAAATCAATGGAATTTAAAAATGAAAGCAATAGAGAAAAAAATCAATGAAGCAAATAATTGGTTCTTTGAAAAGCATAATAAAAATGAATGACACCAAAAATTGGTTCTTTGAAAAGTGTAATAAAAATGATAAACTTTTAGCTCAATGCAGTCCAATATAAACATGGGAGACATATATATAATTTAAAATCTTCCAATAGCCGCATTAACCAAAGCAAAAAGAAATCAATTTTAATAATGTATTTTATTAACCTAAGCGAAATATTTCAGCATATAAACAATATAAACAATTATTGATAAGCTATGTAACATTCTTTTTTTATACTAAGTCTTCAGAATCTACTGTGTATTTTATAATTGGAGTACACATTAATTTGAACTAATAACATTTCCAGTGCTCACTTGCCACATGTCAGTAGTGGCTGCCATATTGGACAATACAGCTCACAAATAAACACTATGAGGAATGACAAAGGGAACATTACTGCAGATCCTCAAGTTGTTATTTGAATAGAAATAGGACACTATATATTACATAACAAATTTATGTCCGTGAATTCAACAACTAAAATAAATGGACAGATTCCTTGAAAGACACAAATGAGCAAAACATACGCTAGAAAAGTAAATAATATGAGTTACTTTCTATGTTTTAAATAAGTTGAGTTGACAGTTTAAAACCTCTCAAGAAAGAAAACTCCAGGCATATTTAAGGAACATGCTCTATTTTATCTTTTTCATCCTTTTTTCTCTTTCTTAGGTTTGGATAATTTCTATTAATCTATATTCAGTTTCACTTATTCTTTCCTCTGCTCTGTGCAGTCTGCTGGTCTGCTCATTGAAGAAGTGTCTTATCCCTGCTATCATGTATTTTTGTTTCTCTGCTGAAATATCGCACCTGTTCATGTGCCTTTATACTAGATCCTTACATATGTTAAATCATTAACATATTAATAACTAATATATAATATCAAATTTGATTAAGAATCAATATTTTAAGTTTAAAATTAATTTAGCATTACTTTTAAATCACCTGTCTCATAGATATGACATCTGGTGCATCTTTGGGTCTGGCTCTGTTGACTGCTTTCTCTCTTGATATCTTTATCTCTTGATACTTTTTTAATCTTTATGTGTATATATGTGTCTTATAATTTTTTTGAATCCTAGACATTGTCTATAGAAGACAAAAAGCTAAATCCCAGACACCATGTATAGACAAATAAGAGCTAAATTATATTTAAGCTCAGAAACAGTCATGCCTCTTCTATCAGTCATTAGTGTCAGGGATTAAGTGACTCTAGTAAAGTAGTTGACCTTGGTTTGAGTTTTGCTTTGTTTGGGTTGGCTTCAGTGCACCAACAACTTCAAAACCCCAGCTGCTACTGCTACTTTATGCCTTGTGTGTGGTCGGGTTTCGCAGTGGATGGTTTCTCTCTGTTGCTGCTCAACTCTCAGCTTTCAGCACATCTTGCATATTCATGTCACAGAGAAAGTCTCTGTGTTCTTACCTCTCCACCATGTAGGCTGCTGTCACTTGTGACTCAGTGGGAGGCTCACAATGGGGATAGTGGGGATTTTTACTTCTGGACTAGCCTGAGACTTGGGCAGGCCTTTGTGTGTGTAGAACCCAAGGTCGCAGTTTTCTTAGGGTTACTGTCCCTTGCCCTCCTATGGCAGCCAAACTCTGCCTTGCACCTGTGGGTGTACTTGGGTCAGAGAGCTTCCTGCCTGTCTTCTAGTGGGAGCAGATTTCTCTTTGTATCATCACAGTATTTTGTGCCAAAGCCGATTTTCTGTTTCAACTCTAGGGACAGATGGCTTTTGCTTCTACCTCACCCTCAACAGGCCAGGGTACCTTTGCCTGGGCCGGGGTGGCCGAAGGGTTTCCGCTGCTCTCCTGTGGCAGACTGCTTATGGTTGTTATTCAGTATAAGACATATTGTTTGCGCAGAGGAAGTTTCCTGTTCCTCCCTCAAGGACAGATACGACCTTTGTTTCTACCTCTCCCTTGGCCCCAGCAGCTTGAAGACTTTTTAGGACTCGGACTTCATCTGAAAGAAGTGTTCAAGAAGCAGACAGAGTTTCCTGAAGACAGGTATCATGCCACCAAGAGCAGCTCTTTCAGGTCTCTCGCTGTCACTCACATCTTTCACATGGGCCCACGAGTGTGTATTCTCCTTGTGTCTGGGGCTCCGGGGATTCTAAACTGTCACACCAGCCCACATTCAGTATCTGAAAGTTTGTTGAAACTTTTGCAGTTTTCTGCTTTCCCATTTTTATAGTAGCCTTCTCTTCCTCTTGTGCTCTGCCATAGGTGAAACCATTTGTGTATTCTGACTTTACTTTCCATGGCGGGGCTTGTCACATTTTGGAATTTAGCTTACCTGGTTGCGTTGCAATCTCATGTCTCTGATGGGCTTAAGAAAATGTATGATTTTGTAGATAATGTGATTTTTTTTCTCCTTGTTGGAGTGGTGGCTATGTTCACTTTCAGCCTTCTGCATCCTAAGTAGAAGCAGAACTCCTATTTTTTTTTTTTTTTAGCATTGTTAAAACCATATCTTTTTACATTCTTTTTAAAAAAATTCCCAGCATAGGTTTTACAACTATTATATTCTACATTTTCCAATCTTTATTACCCTTAGGACACTTCTGACCACTTGAAAATTTTTATAGGCTGTTGCCCTATTTTGCAAAATGTAGTTGTCATTAATGTGAAACTGTGACAGTACTGCTTTGTTTATGCTATTTGTGCTTGCTTAAGGATGTTCAGGTTATTCTGACAGTGGTAGCTTGGAGAATACGGCTGATTCTTAAAATAGGATCAGGGCTTATTTACTAGTTTCTTTAGGAAGATATTTCTAATGAGAGGAATTTTCTTACTACTAATTGAATTTTTACTTTGGGCACATTTTCATATTAGAACTTAGTTGCAAGCGACAGAAGCCCAACTCAAGCAAGTTCGATAATTATTTATTATCTTTTGTTGACTTTGGTACCAAAAACTTTTTTAAAATTTAAAAAAGCATATGGAGTATCTTACAAAACCTGAAGAGAATACAGGCAGGCTTCAAGGAGAACTAAAGCAAGCAAAGACTAAAAACTATTAGGATTCCTCTTCATTTCTTCACTCTGCTCCTCACTGAAATCTTCTGTAGTCTTCCTCTCTGCAGGGAGACCTTCCTTTGCTTTGCTGGTGCTCACATTGGGAATCATTCCCATAGACAGCTCTCATATTAGATCTCTTAATGCTAACAGGATCTCCCTGGGTCCTACATCTTTAAATTCATCAGAAAAATTGATGAATCCAGCTTGGATACTGATGGATCTAGCTTGGGACAGGTGTCTATTTCTGAATCAACTGTATCAAAGGCACAGGATCTGAGAAAATGACGGAGACCTGTTCAGGTTAAGCCTAATACCCACCCTTGGACCAGGCAACTGTGGTTGGCAGGTAGACTTCTATTATGCAGAATGAATTGTCTCGGGTAACCTTTTGGGTTGGTAGAAGGAGCTTGAGATAGAAATAAGGATCTGATAAAAGTTTCCTAAACTAATTAATTATGAGGAATCTTGAAAAGCAAATGAAACCCTAAAAATGTCTTTTCTTTATGTAGTATGGGCCTATGTCCTGGTTTAAAAAAAAAAAAAAAAATCAGTATCAATTGTTGTCACAGTATAGATGTTTACTGTACCTCAAATATTTTCATGATACTGATACATTTTTTGTAGTTTAAGGTCAAAGGTACTTAGTAATAAACCCACGAGATGTGTTGGTTTATTGGGGCTCAATTATAATATCTAACTATTTAATAAAACAAAATAAATAAAAATTTAAAAAAACATTTTATGCACTTTTTTCCTAAAAATGAATTGATTTATAAGACAGAGCCATACCGATTTGATCTAAGGTTCTTGCTGGGGCTACTCCTGCATTTGAATTGGGTCTTAACCTTTGAGATTTTTTATGTGGATGTGGTTTCATTATAGAAAGTGATTTAGAATCCACTTTATGAGCCATGCAGCTGAAAAGATTTTAGATATGATGGCTTCTGGGCATGACAGTTGTACGCCTTTCACTGGGGTTGAACCACCGTAAGCTAAATTATGGAGTACTTACAGGCACACATTTTTCCTGTCAAGAACTATGGGGCATGTAAAATGCATTTATGATTGATAGTAGGGCACACAGAGTTTAAAACCCACATTTTTAAAGTTAGACTGGTTAACCTTGTACAATACTATAACATGGTGCTCCGCAATTAGAAGCACAGAGCAGTAGCATTTGCTGCCAAAAGAGCCATATTTATTAACTCAACAAAGCTATAAGGAGAAGGATTTGAAAGGCAGAACACAGTATTTCATCTTGAGAATCATTTTTGATCTTCATCCTCAGAGGTCTTACAGAACTACTTTTTTTAAAAACTGGACATGCTAATCAATCCTATAAAATCTGAGAGGTTATGAATTTTTCATCACTGCATTGTGGCTTTCAAGTTAACCGTAAATATTTATAAATCTCCTCTTCCCAATACATATAAAAGTAAAAGAAAATGAAAAGAATTGAGGACAATAGCATTTTGACTTGTTCTCTCTTTTTTTTGATACATAAGATTTTGCAAAAATAAAAAAATTGTTTCATTGCCTAGTGCAAAACAAGGGGGGAAAAGAGCATCTTAAACCATAGATATTATTTTGCAATAGGTAATTATTTCCAATCCATTGTGGTTAGAAATAAGGAATTTGAATATTAGTGGCTTTGTAGAATTTATGAAAACACAAACTATAGGCAACTTAAACTTAGCCTTATCTCATCCCAAGCCTTTGAATCTGAGAAAATGCCAAGAGATGCTAGACTGTTGCGTGAATAAAAGATACTTCATCTGACAAGAAAAGAGGAGCAGGGGTGTATTTTCTTGGGCTTATTGTTGATACCTTATTATTTCTTTGAGAAGTTATTTTACTTTTGAGTTGAAAAACTGATTGTCATGTCTTCTATCTTTATAAGGATACAAAGTCATGAGAGAAAAATATATAATAATCTTACTACTGGTTTCTGCCCTTTAAAAGTGTCTATCCTGACTAACATTTGTTTGCTTATAATCCAAAAAAAATGATAGTACAGGAAAAAAGCTTGATAAATGATATACTTTCTGCCATTCAAAAATGGGTTTGATTTTGTTTCAGGATTCATTTCGGAATGAAAGGCTCCATCATGATTAATCCACTTGAGTACAAATATAAAAATGGAGCTTCTCCTGTTTTGGAAGTGCAGCTCACCAAAGATTTGATTTGTTTCTTTGACTCATCAGTAGAACTCAGGTAAAAAAAAATTAAATGAAAGTACTTAAGCTGCAATACTGCAGAGCTTGGTTTGGGACATCACATGTGTGACTAAAGAAACAAACAAATAAATAGTTTGTAATTGATGAAACCTCATTTTAAAGAAGCCTTCAGATAATATAATTTGTAAAGTCTTTGTTGTTTGCATAGATAACTCTTATACCCTGATTAACATAAAGTGCTTATAGCAAAGCTCATTTTAAATGACACTTTGTGAAATTATAACCAGACTTATGATTAATGTATTTTATATTTCTTTCTATAGAAACTCAATGGAAAGCCAACAGAGAATAAGAATGATGAAAGAGTTAGATGTATGTTCACCTGAATTTAGTTTCTTGAGAGCAGAAAATGAAGTTAAAAAACAGAAGGGCCGGATGCTAGGTGATGTGCTAATGGATCAGAACGTATTGCCTGGAGTAGGGAACATCATCAAAAATGAAGCTCTCTTTGATAGTGGTCTCCACCCAGCTGTTAAAGTAAGTTTTAAGTATTTTTTTAATTATCTGTTGATTTTTCAGTACTGTGAAGGAACCAACGTGGAAGCCTTAACTCTGCATTTCAGTAACACAGTCTCATCAGACTTCAGGTGTCCTGCTTCCCATCTCTACTCAGGTCAATTTCTCGGTGCAGCCGGCTCCGACCACTGCACTTACAGTTGCCTTGTGCACACCCTCCCACTCCACATTTCACTCTATCAGTCTTCCTTAACTTGCCCTGCTTTTTGTTCTCTCCATACCAGGTATCCCTTTCAAACATAACATATTTACTTATTATACTGGTTGTTTAAAAGCTGTCTCCTTCTGCTAGAACACAGTCTCAAAAGAAAACAAGGCTTTTGTTCACTGAAGTATCCAGCATCTAGAACGTGGCCTGTGGTGTATGGTAGGCATTAGATATTAATATTTGTGGAATATGTGAATGAACTAACTCACAACTTATTTTCTCTCTCTGGCATAGTAAGTACATGTTCTGCACACACTCGTGTATTCCTGATTACAGCTGTTGGTGACATTAGAAGCTGCTGTTGTAGTGGAAGGATAGCAATGGAAGGCAGGCAGCAGGGACCAAGGAATAAGTGATCAGTGAGGAAATGAAAGCAAAATGTAGAGCCCTTGTTCACATAGGCTGAAGTGAAGGGAAAATATTGGCCTGCTAGAGGGGATTCCAGGACAAGACATGAGTTTGTTATTTTATTTTTTTCTTGTTCTACAACTGGAGAGACTTGGACTTATTTATATGTTGCAAAAAAAAAAAAAAAAAGTGGTTAAATGGCAGAGTTTAAAATTGTAGAAAAGGGAATGGTGATGAATATAGCAATGTTCTAAGAGGGTAAGAGAGGTGAGAACCCTAACCCAGGTAGAATACATACATTTTAGTTTCTAGGGAAGACCTCTACATTAGGGCTTTTATCAAGACCTGTTGCTACTAACTAAATTAATTTTTAGCTCTTTTAGCTGAATTATTTTTCACGTAATTGACTCTATTAACTAAATTATCTTTTACATAAACCCAGGTTATTTTTTTACTTTGTGTAGATACTTACTAGATAGTTTTAGTAATACCCAAATCAGTAGGAATGAAGCTTTAAAAGAAGCCAGTTAATGATAAGTCTGATTAGATTCTGCTTTTTGATACTTGGAACAAGTGAGTTCAGTATGGAAATAATGAAACAGAACTTAAACAAGAGTGAGCTTTTTAAAAATCACTTAGACCTCTACGAAAGTTGTTTTTGAAAAAATGAACCCAGGGTATTGTTATCTGTGACGCACTGAGAATTTACTTTTTATCTCTGCATCCAGCCAGCCATCTATCTAGGAAAAGATCATTTACCCATAATGCCTGGGGGTTTAAAAGTTAATGACATTGGCCAGGCACGGTGGTTCACACCTGTAATCCCAGCACTTTGGGAGGCTGAAGCGGGCAGATCACGAGGTCAAGAGATTGAGACCATCCTGGCCAACATGGTGAAACCCTGTCTCTACTAAAAATACAAAAATGAGCTGGGCATGGTGGCACACGCCTGTAGTCCCAGCTACTCTAGAGGCTGAGGCAGGACAATCGCTTGAGCCTGGGAGGCGGAGGTTGCAGTGAGCAGAGATCACACCACTGCACTCCAGCCTGGCAACAGAGCAAGACTCTGTCACACACACACACACACACACACAAATTTCTGAAATTTAACTATTAGCTTCTTAAAACCACGTGCACAATTACTGAAAAAGTACAGTTTAACCTTTCAAGATGTGACTTAATATATAGTATGTAAGATTTGGAAAGGAATAAATGTTTTGGATGTATGCAAGTTTTAAAGTTTAAGTGAACAACTGAGGAATATGTGTAATACTTTCAGGATGACTATGTTGATTAGATTTTCACTTTTATAGTCACTGATAAGTGATTTTCTTTGTACATGTATGTGTCTGTTTATATGCAGCTTCCCTCAGTATACACAGGGGATCAGTTGCAGTACTGCCTAGACCAAATCCATACATCTCAAGTCCTGCAGTTGGCCCTAGGGACACTGCTATACAAAAAGTCAGCCCTACACACATACAGGCTTCACATCTCACAAATATTATATTTTTCATCCATGTTTGATTGAAAAAAATGTACATATAAGTGGACCTGCTCAGTTCAAACCTGTGTCGTTGAAGGGTCAGCTGTACATATACATATTCACACACAGGCAACAAGCATGAGGCATCAGACGGTTTCTTTTGGGATTACCATTGACAGCACATGTGCCAAATAATAATTCTGCAAGGGTAACATTGAGATTTATGTTAGGCTGTGTCCGAAAAAAATTCTTCAGTAAGGTCTGTGTCTGAGCTCTTCCATGTGTTAATAAGTACTTTGATATTAATGCATGCATGTTTAGAAATGCATATCTTTTCTAAAGCTCAATAGTAACCTTGGTGGTCATCTGCTCCTGTGCCTATTTTCCCTTCCCTTCTTTCTGTTTTATATTGTTCTTGGTAATTTTTTTTTTTTTGAGTCCAGCAAGACTTCTCAAGATGTCTGATAGACAATGCTGAGACTTTGAAGATGTCTAATACAGAATAAATATTCAATAAATACTTGAATTTACAATTAAAATTTATAAATAGGAATCATATTTTGTCATTAATATTATCAGTTCAAAATAAAACTACTGTTAATGGTACTAAATAGATCCATGAGAAATAGAGCTCTAGAAGATATGCATATACAATTGACTCTTGAACAACACAGGAATTGGGGTGCTAACCCCCCCCACTGAAAATCTATATACAATTTTTGACTCTTCAAAAACGTAACTACTAATAGCCTACTGTTGATGAGAAGCCTTACTGATAACATAGTTCACACATATTTTGTATGTTTTATGTGTTACATATGTAGTATTACAATAAAGTAAGCTTGAGAAAAGAAATTGTTATTAAGAATGTCGTAAGAGCCAGGTGTAGTGGTCTGCGCCTGCAGTCCCAGCTACTTGGGAGGCTGAGGCGGAAGGGTGGCTGAGCCCAGGAGTTGGAAGCTGCAGTGAGCTATGATGATGCCGCTGTACTCCAGCCTGGGCAATAGAGTGAGACCCTGTCTCTAAAAAAACAGAAGAATATCATAAGATTTATATTTACTATTCATTAAGTGGAAGTCGGTCATCATAAAGATATTCCTCCTCATCATCATTACATTGAATAGATTGAGGAGGAAGAGGAGGGGTTGGTCTTGCTGTCTCAGGAATGGCAGAGGTGGAAAAAAATCTGTGTATAAGTGGACCCTCCCAATTCAAACCCATGTTGTTCAAAGGTCAACTGTATTCAAAATCTATTTACAGTTCTCTTTCACAGAATTGGCAAGGCGTATTATTTCTTACAGTAATGAGCAAGTCATGAAACTAGGCTCTGCTGTTTTTTCCACTTTAAGGTTTGTCAATTAACAGATGAACAGACCCATCACCTCGTGAAAATGATACGTGATTTCAGCATTCTCTTTTACAGGGTAAGAGCAAAATTTTTCAACTGTGTAAAATGTAAAATGTCAGTGGTTTCCTTTTGGAGTGCACCAAAAAATGTGAAAGCTGTATATAGCCATCTAGTGGAAAGAGCATGGAGGTACATTAAGGGAGAGTGACATTATGTGGGTGTAATTAACATCTTGAAATTCTAGGTCATAGGTCAGTTCAAACTCGTCTAACCATAATCATATTCAATTATCTTTATACCAAGTTGGGAGCAGCCATGTTGGCATTTCACAGACTCTTTTTCTATTTTTGGATACATAAAATATAGAAAGTCTAGAGGGGCCGACCTACAGTAACACTTTCAGATAACCTTGGTTCAGTCAAGCTTTGCCACTTACTGCTATCTGTGTGGTTTAGATTATTTGGATAACTTTATTTAAGTTTAGTTTCTTCATCCGTAAAATGGGATAATAATGTTTCTCTGTCTACCACAGTTTTGAGAATGAAGCACTTGCTGAATTGTAAATGTGGAAAGTTATATACTATATGCTTATGTAGAATTCAATAAACACATCTTTTAAACAAAGTAATGCAAATATGTCTTTTCTTTCTTCACAGTCCATTTTCTGTATCCAAAATTTTCATTTTTACTATGTTCAGAAAGGCAGGCATTGTAGTATTCTTTATTAATTGGCCTAAAATGTGAATGAACCTCTTGTTCTGCTGATCTGTCTCGAGTAACCATGGCTATGTTGCATTTGCTTACTTCTTCCTCCAGAAAAAGATGACCATAGAAAACTGCCCATTTCTACCCAGATTAAATTGGGTCTTTCAATACTTTCCTTAAATTAATATAAATTGTGTAGTTTTCAGCTAATACATGGTGAGCCATATTTCTGGGCTTTTAAATTTTCACACTGCTGATGGAAACTCAAGATATTTTCTTTGTAGGAGCCTTAAATATTTGTGAGTGGAATAAAACTGACAAAATATATCAAAATATCTTTTGAAGTAGAATTTATACCAAAATGGAGTATATTCTCTGCTAGGATGGTATTTGAATGTTTATTTTCTTTCTTTCTTTCTTTCTTTCTTTCTTTCTTTTTTTAGTGAATCTCTAAGGTTAAAAAAGAAAAAAATGTCCTTTTTCAGATCAACAAAGAAAATGCTCTTATTAAATTTTTTCCCCTAGAAGTAAGTTTTTTTGTTGTTGAAACTGAGTGAGCAGTTTCAGTCTTCTAAAAATAATCAGATTTCAAGCTAATCTAGCCTTTTTCTTTTAACTATATAGTTATGGTTAATTAAAAAAACCTTAAAAGAGTAAAAGACATTTTTAAATATAGAACTTTTACATGTCATTTAGATAAGAGGATAAAGCTATGCAAAGAGCAATTTTGAATACTAATGTCATTAAATAATGACTTATTTCACACAAATTTTATTTGACAAATATTACCAAATCTTGTCAATACCTTTTTCTCTGATGAAAGAAAAGATTATATTGACATATGTACAAACATATGTAAATTTTTAATAGATGATTTTCAGAGATGACTTTCGAGAATGTGTCTTTGGCTCCTTGGCCGCACTGTTTTGTGGATAACAGAATTTTTTGGTTTTTTTTTTTCTTTTTAGTGCCGTAAAGCAGGACTTGCTCTCTCTAAACACTATAAGGTTTACAAGCGTCGTAATTGTGGTCGGTGCCACTGCAGAATAACTGTGTGCCGCTTTGGGGACAATAACAGAATGACATATTTCTGTCCTCACTGTCAAAAAGAAAATCCTCAACATGTTGACATATGGTAAGATATCTAATTTAAAGGGATACCATTTGCCCTAACCATCTAACTGAAAGGCTAATAATCAGAGAATATAACTGAACAACTGTCAGGCTATTCAGAAGAGAACGTGACTCAAAAGTATTTTAGTCCTTGGAAGGAAATAGTAAATAATGTCACCAAAGAAACTGAGGGAGCCAAAGATGATTTA
The DNA here is from genome assembly GCF_028885655.2 of Pongo abelii. Classification (NCBI taxonomy): domain Eukaryota; kingdom Metazoa; phylum Chordata; class Mammalia; order Primates; family Hominidae; genus Pongo; species Pongo abelii. Next base: position 199,662,637 of record NC_071988.2, read on the forward strand.
TGAACCAGTTCTGAATTTAGGTAGAAAATCTCTGGCTCAGGAAATAATATCTAGCCTTTACCTTTAACCTAGTTTGTAAAGTGAGTACCAGGAGATGTCAATAATTGGAAAAAATGCAACTACCTTCAAAAGTCTCTGCTTCACTTAGAAATAATACTATAAAACATGAGCAAGATCTTTTTACAGATTGTATGTGTTGTTGGTGAAATAATAGACCACTTACTAAACTCGTGTGGTGGTTCTGCCAGTTGCTGAGTATGTCTCTTCCAATGATGCATTATTCCAGAACTGGAGAGGTAACCGCAGGATAGGTTTGAGGACTTACTGTGAGAGGTATTTGGGCTAAAATTCCCTTGATCACCTGACCGGACTGGTGGAGCACAGTGATATTTTTGTCTCCTGGAATTAGTGTCAATTCAGAGCCAGTGTCCAATAATCCTTAAAAAGTCTGAGTATTTTCTTTTCCCCAATGTACAGTTACCTTGGTAACAGGTCATAGGACCTTTTGGGGAAATCTAAGAGAAAGATTATGCAGTATAAAGCAGCTGCATAGCAGTATATGTGATTATAAGATTATGCAGTATAAAGCAGCTGCATAGCAGTATATGTGATTATAAGCCAGTAGTACCAGTATGACATGAAGCACATAAAATGCTGCACGGGTTCAGGGATATTAGAGGTTTCCATGTGCGGGAAGGTTGGGAAGATCTCAAAGAAAGCGTCATTTGAATGGGGCTCCTTGTTCCATTCTTTCCCCCCTTCTCCCTACTGTACTTGACTAGACTTAAAAAAAGTATCATTTGAAATTTACTTCAAAAAATAGAATTTTGATTAAATGATAAAGCAAACAGTATTTAATTGGAAAAAAGGATCATGGCCACAAACCTTGAATCATTGATAAACATGGCATGGTGGAGGGATGATGAGAATACTGGCCAACCCCAACAGAGGCTCCACGTTGTGGAATAATAAAAGCTAGTTTTACAGGGAGGATGGGATCAAATGGTGGGGGTCATTAGTAGTTTGGAGAATGGTTAAGGTCTTTCCTAAATTAGCGCATTAAGGACTTTTAGTTGATTGTAGCATAGTTAACATGGAAAACGAAGAGACTGAAAATACATGTAAAGAAGCTGGTGCAGAGTAACGGGAAAGCGATGGTTACCAGCCTGGGGTCAAGATACTGGACATGGTACCCTAGTAAAACTTTTTAAAAGTCAACAAGGACTGTGGCAGATTTGATAGGTAGGATAATGCAAAAGGTTTCAGGACCAAATAATAAAAATTTTCACATTGTGGGTCTGGGAAAATTGGGATGCAGCAGTGAAGATGCAGTATGTGTTAGATATGTGAAAGAACCATGGAATATCCAGGAAGACATGTCTTAGGGGCTGCGATCCAGGATGAGAGAGGTTGTCAGCACAGTGCTGTTGATTGAAGCATTCCAACTTCTCAGTTCAGTAAGAATGGAAAAGGAAATGAGCCAAGGTCTGAGCTTCAGCAAATACCTATAACTACGAAGTGGGCAGGAAACAAAAAGCAAAGGAAACAAAACCATAGGATTGGACATAGGAAGAGACTCAGGGCACTACTGGGCTGTGGGAAACCCGGGAGGTGGGAGGGGCCATCATGTCTGTAGAGCTTGGGGACAGGGGAGGGAGCTGGCGTGCAGAGGAAGTCCCAGCTTAAGTCTTCATAAATATGTCTAGAGCTGTGTGCTTTTTCTTTGTGTCCCTGCGTTTCATTTTCTGCATCACTCTTCTTGTTCTCCAATACTTTCCTCTACACCACTCTATATCATCTTCCACTCAGCTGCTTCACCCCATGTTACTGTCATAGACATCTGAAATACATTTAGATAATTATATATATATAAAATACAGTTATGTTTTTTAATTTTTTATGAACATTCATAATTTTGTGAACAAGAACTTTCATAGTTTTTTATGAACAGGAACTTTTTTATAATATAGGTATACATTTATTTGACCAAGTAACTAGATACTGCGTTGAACACAGTAGCTGGCAGATAGAAGACCTTCAATATATATTTGTCTACTAAATAAATGATTAATGTTCTGTATTGGTTTTCTGTGAATTGATATCTTTTGAGATTAAAAAATTATCAAATAAATATGTCATTCATCATATAAATAGTTGTGAATGTCAAAGGTTTTTTTGAAACTAGATTTCAATGACCCCACAGTTCCCCAAAAGAGACCTATGAGTTAGGGAAGGCTGTGCTGAAAATGTTCTGGGCCTTGTAATCCCTCTTCCCTCCCGACCTGATTCTGTTTTCTACACTGGCAGTCAGCTTAAGACTTTGTTTGGAAAACCAACTATACACTGTGAAATAAATGTTTACGTATTTTAAAAAGCTTGAAAACCAGGATGATTTGCCCTGTTCTTAGATTTTTCTACGAATAAGTACATCCCATTTATTTTCTGGGTGAGTATTTGAACCTTTTTTATGTTGATTAAATTTTCTCATTTTAATGTAAAGTCATTTCAAGTTAAGTTGAAGAAGTCTTGAAAAGGCCACTACCAATTATCTAAATCCTCCTGTTTCTTCTCTTGCTGAAAGCTTACTGAACTCATGAAGTCCTCCCCCAGTTTTCCAGTTTCTACTGATCACATCACACTTTTAATCCTGATACTATTTATTGTTGGTTCTTTTTTTTTTTTTTTTTTTTTTTTTGAGTTGGAGTCTTGGAGTCTCGCTCTCGTCACCCAGGCTGGAGTACAGTGGTGTGATCTCGGCTCACTGCAACTTACGCCTCCCGGGTTCAAGTGATTCTCCTACTTCAGCCTCCCGAGTGGCTGGGATTACAGGCACCCACCACCACACCCAGCTAATTTTTGTATTTTTAGTAGAGACGGGGTTTCACCACGTTGGCCAGGCTGGTCTCAAACTCCTGAGCTCAAGTGATCCGCCTGCTTTGGCCTCCCAAAGTGCTGGGATTACAGGTGTGAGCCACCGTGTCCGGCTTACTGTTGGTTCTTAATTATTTGCTAGCTAATATAATTTATGCATGTGAGTATTATTTCCTTTAAAGAAAACAGAGGAGGTAGTCTTTACCTTTCATTAGGGACTTTAAATTTTTTTCACTGTTATTTACTTTATTTATTAGGGTCTACTATATGCCAAGTACTTGGAATACAAAGACAAAATAGAACACAGCCTCTCAAAGTGCTCAAGAGCTAATGTGGGAAGTAAATGGTAAATAGATAAAGCACCGTGATGGAACTGTTGTGAAGGGATGTGTTTATCCTAATGGCAATGGAAGTATGGAAGAAGAAGCACTTAAGTCTACCTGGGAAGGACAAGGAAGTCTTTCTGAAAGAGGCAGTCTTTGAGCTTAGTATAGAAAGAAATAGAAATTCATCAAAGACAAGAGGTAGGAAAAGGATTTTCTGAAAGATGAAACAACACATGGGAAAGTATACAGGGAGAACGTTTGGAAAGCTGCACACAGGATATTTTGTTCCTTCAGGAGCACATATTCAGGTCTCTAAAAACCATCTAGTCTGGAAATGTGGCTGTAGTTGGTTGCCAGTCAATGAGAATTTAGTGCTGTCTGCAAACCAACTCTTTTTTTTTTTTTAATTTTATTATTATTATACTTTAAGTTTTAGGGTACATGTGCACAACGTGCAGTTTTGTTACATATGTATACATGAGATGTTACATACGTATACGTAGAGATGGGGTTTCCCGTGTTGGCCAGGATGGGGTTTCCCGTGTTGGCCAGGATGGTCTCGATCTCTAGACCTCGTGATCCACCCGCCTCGGCCTCCCGAAGTGCTGGGATTACAGGCGTGAGCCACTGTGCCCGGCTTTTTTTTTTTGAGACAGAGTCTCTATCACCCAGGCTGGAGTGCAGTGGCGCGATCTCGGCTCACTACAACTTCCACTTCCTAGGTTCAAATGATTCTCCTGCCTCAGCCTCCCAGGTAGCTGGAATCACAGGCGCATGCTACCACGCCTGGCTAATTTTTTGTATTTTCAGTAGAGATGGGGTTTCACTGTGTTGGCCAGGCTGGTCTGGAACGCCTTACCTCAGGTGATCCATCCACCTCCACCTCCCAAAGTGATGGGATTACAGGCATGAGCCACCACACTTAGCCAAGTTTTTTCTTAAAAAGATCTCCTTTCACTGGAATATAGTTATCTACAAATATTCAATAAATATAGGCTTAATGAACAAATTTTGCCCCTACGTATCTATTACAACTGCTCTCTTGAAAATCACCTATTTCCCAGAGGTCTTAAATAGGCTTCTTCAAGCCTCACCCTCTCTAACTCAGTTGAATTATTTTTAAATTTTTAAAATTTTAATCTTTTTAAAGACAGGAGTGCAGTGGAGTGATTATAGCTCACTGTGATCTCGAATTCCTGGGCTCAGGTGACCCTCCTGCCTCAGCCTCCCAAGTAGCTGGGACAACAGGCATGCACCATCATGCTTGGCTAATTTTTTATTTTTATTTTTAGAGATGGAGTCTTGTTATGTTGCCTAGGCTGGTTTTGAACTCCTGGCCTCCAGCGATCCTCCTGCCTCAGCTATCGAGAGGGTTGGAACTACAGGCATAAGCTACTGTGCCAGCCGACTCAGTTGAATTTAATTCTCTCTGTCACTTCCCATCTTTGTTCCTATAGCACTGCTTCTTCTACCTCTCTTTCATGGGCTCCTTTTCTTTTGATCATCAAAGTTAAGGCAACAGCAAGGCTCTCTATTGGACCTTTCTGCCTCTCCTCCGTGCATTCCCAGTGACGGCGAATACTACCAGATTCAGCTATCATCTCAGACCATTTCTGGTAAAGTTCTTTAGGTTATGTGTTAAGAAATTATAGTTCTTGGGCCAGGTATGATGGCTCACATCAGTAATCCCAGCACTTTAAAAGGCTGAGAGGGAGGTTCATGAGGTCAAGAGATTGAGACCAGCCTGGCCAACATGGGAAACCCCGTCTCTATGAAAAATACAAAAATTAGCTGGGTGTGGTGGCGTGTGCCTGTAGTAGTTCCAGCTACTTGGGAGACTGAGGCAAGATAATTGCTTGAACCCGGGAGGTGGAGGTTGCAGTGAGCCGAGATCGCGCCGATGCACTCCACCCTGGGCAACAGAGTGAGACTCCGTCTCAAAAAAAAAAAAAAGAAAGAGAAAAAAACCTATCTATACATACATGTATAAGACATGAGGCAATGATAAGTGGTGATTAGTGTTCTCAAGAACATCAGCCACAATAGCGGATAGTGACGGAGACGGCTCATTTTTGATAGGGTGGCAGATAAGTCCGTGGGGAGGACGTTGTTGAAAAGATCTGATGACTTGTAACAATCTGAGGGTGGGGGAAAAGTTTCAAAGAAGGTAGCCCAGAAAAGCATGAGGCCTCTGAGTTGTTCAAGGAAGAGAAAGAAGGCATGTATGACTGAACCAAGCAGAGGGAATGAGAGACAGAGGGAGCCTCTCTGCTTGGGAGGGACCAAGCAGCATACAGAGTCAGTTTGGCCAAGGAAAGATTCTGAGTAGAATGGGGAGACTTTGGAGGGTTTTGAATGGGCGTGAAATAACTGACTTAATGTTTGAAAAGATTAATCACTCTGGCGACCATTGCCAATACTTTGAGCTGGGAAGCCACTGGGAGATTTTGAGCAGGAGGGCAGCATGAAGTGACTTGGGTTTTCTGAGGATGATTTGGGCTGCTGTGTGGAATAGTGACTGTCATGGAACCAGACTGAAGCAGCAGCATCGGGGGCTCTCAACAGTAGTGCAGGTGGTAAATGCTGGTGACAGGGAAGAGAGAGGAGGTGGTGGGAAAAAAAGGTTGAATTTAGGATAATTTTGGAAGTTGAGGTAGGGTTAAGGCCAGAAATTTGTATAATTTAGGGGGCCTTATTTATGAAAAACAATAAAAAATTATGACTACAACGTTAGGTCCTAATGTGAATATTTAGAATAAGAAATCACAACAAATTATATTTTTTAAACACCACAAACATCAGAAAAATGAGATATTATTAGTTCACTGCCTGACACAGCTGTGTAATTGTATTCCTTGATGTTTTTGGCTGCAAACTCCTTGATTGCCTTTTCATATGACCACCAACAATATCATTACATCTTTTATTACGCCTAGATGAGAAAACTTTTAGCTTCACAATTGGCTGTTGATAGTGACACATCTCCAGCTTCCTCTATCTTTTCTTCAAGCAGTACTTCCTCTCTGTAAGGAAACCCTGAGAGCAGTGCCTCTCAAACTTCAGTGTGTACCAGCATTTTCTGGAAGGGCTTGTGAAAACACAGATTGCCGGGTCCCACCCCCAGAGCTGGGGATTCAGTGGGTCTGAGGAGGGGCCTGAGAATCTGCGTGTCTAACACGTTCCCACATGACGCCCATGCTGCTGGCCTGAGGACTTGAGTTTGAGAACCCCAGCCCTTTGATCTTCCTCAGGTGCCTCAGGTTCCCCACCCCGTGCCAGGTTGTTTCTGAGTTAGGGTGGGTGATGTAGGGGTAGAGTGGCCTGGCAGCCTGGATCACGGTGGCCTGTGAGCACGGAACGATGCAGTATCTCTTGTTCAGGTCCTTCTCCTCAAGCTTCAGGGCAGAGTCCGCCTGCTCCTTGAGGTCACCAGGGCAATATTTTCCCTGGGCACTGAGCAGATGTGAGGTGATGCTGGCAGCACCCAGGCGCCAGGATTACCGCTGCCTGCAGTCCTCTGAGCCCCCAGCATGTGGTTGAGTTATGGCTCCCATTCTCCATGCTGCCCACCCCAGTGCGCAGAGGACACGTCAAGCCATGGAAAGTTAAACTTCTTTTGCTTCATGTAAATTTGCATCTGCACCAGATCCCACAGGATTTGCTGATGGACTGGAAGTGGGATGTGAGAAAAGGAAGTATTAAGGATGACTTCTAGGTCTGGGCCTGATGAATTGAGTGATGCTGATGCCATTTCCTGACATGAGATAGAATAGTAGAATTGCAGATTGGTGGCTCATGAATTTTTTTGTTTGTTTTTGTTTTTGACACGGAGTCTCGCTCTGTCGCCCAGGCTGGAGTGCAGTGGCGTGATCTGGGCTCACTTCAAGCTCCGCCTCCCGGGTTCACGCCGTTCTCCTGCCTCAGCCTCCCGAGTAGCTGGGACTACAGGCGCCCGCCACCACACCCGGCTAATTTATTTTTTATTTTTTATTTTTAGTATAGACGGGGTTTCACCGTGTTAGCCAGGATGGTCTCGATCTCCTGCTCTTGTGGTCCACACGTCTCGGCTTCCCAAAGTGCTGGGATTACAGGCGTGAGCCACCACGTCCGGCCTGGTGGGTCATGAATTTTATCTGTATTCGTTTCCGCTGGCTGCCATCGTAAATTACCATGACCTTGGTAGCTTAAAGCAACAGAAATGCATTCACTCAAACGCTGGATGCTAAAAGTTCAGCATCAGTTTCATTGGACCAAAATTAAGATGTGGGTAGGACTGTGCTCCCTCTAGAGGAGCTGGGGGGAATCATATTCCTTTCCTGTTCTCGCTTCCGGTGCTGCCGGCGTTCTTTCACGTGTGGCTACATCGCTGCCACTTCTGCCTCTGGTCTCCTTGCCTTCTCTTTGGTGTGTATCAAATCTCCCCCTCCCTCTGTCTTATAAAGACACTTGCGATTGGGTTAAGGGACCACCAGCTAATCCAAAATAATCTCTCTACGCCAAGATCCTTAATTACATCTGCAAACCCTCCTTCTTTATAAAGTAACATTTATAGATTCCTGGAATTGTGCCCTATGTCTTTGGGAGGCCATTATTCATCTTACTACAAAACATTAAGTTTGAGATTCTTCTTACACATCCAAGTGGAGATTGGGAAGAATTTATTAATGAGTGATTAAGAAATGGAGCAGTAAGGAAAGGAATGTTTCCAAAGCCTCCATATGTAACAATAAAATTCTCCTTATGATCAGGGAAACTTTTAGGACAGAAGAAAATGAAAATAGGGAAAAGTTGGAGCACGTGGAAAATCTAAAAGTCATTTAAATTGTGTCTGTTTAATTATAGATAAATGCATCATGCTGCCTTTCAAAGTAAGTTAGTAGAGGACAGAGATTAGGTCAAATAAACAAATTCTGTAGAAGATCTGATATTCCATAGGGATAATAAATACTGAGTGGCATTAAAAGTCAAGGGAAGTAAAGATAAAAGAATCCTTATGAGATGTATCTTACTTTCAGATTTTCTTATTCTATTTATTATTTTACCAGACACTCCTGAATTTTAAAACTAGTGTAATTATATGTAAGGAACAAAATGTCACAGGAGACAAGGTTACCTTTGAAAGTCAAAGAACTCATGTTCTGAAATGTAAGATACATAGCCTTTACTTGCAAGAGCTTTTTTCAGTATTAATGTTTGGGATCATGAAGGGAATCCGTGATACTGCCATGGTTGCTTAACCGTGTGACATGCTCTATATCCAGACCTATAGCTAGCTGTGCATTAGAGAGTAGGACTATGTCACAGCCGTATAAAGGCATTTTGTGTAAAAATACATGGTCAATGAAGGACTTCAGATGGAGAATCATGATTTATGTTTGTGGCCAAAAATCAGGGTTTTATTGTTTGCTTGCTAATCTATTAATTGGCTATCCACCATGAAACAGTCTTACATGAAGGGAAATAACACAAAGAGATATCTTTTTTCATCATTATGAATTAATGAATTTACATAGTGCTCAGCAGATACTGTAGAGAAATTCTAGAGTTTCCTGAGTTTTCTGTGCACATGAAGTAAATATAAAACTTTCACATCTTTCAGTCCTCTAATTTCTGCATAGGTGTATTTTCCCATAATTTAATTGAATAAAGGTATTTTCATTTTGTTTGGGAAAAAGTACCAATTACTTAAAACATTATTTGAGAAGTATTTCCTAATGTGATATCAAATATTTTTAGTTGGTTTGTTTAAAAAAAAAACTACTCAATTATTTGACTCTTAAATAACTTTTGATGTTTCTCACTTTAACAACAATTAGTTGTTAAAGGGTCCAGGTGAAAACATTTTACTCTGGCCGGGTGCGGTGGCTCACGCCTTAATCCCAGCGCTTTGGGAGGCTGAGGCAGGAAGATTACTTGAGGCCAGGAGTTCAAGACCAGCCTAGGCAACATAGCATTCCATCTCTACTAAAAGTTTAAAAATTAGCCAAGCAGGCCAATGTGCACCTGTAGTCCTAGCTACTCAGGAGATTCAGGTGGGAGGATTGTTTGAGTCCAGGAGTTCGAGGCTGCAGTGAACTATAATGGTGCCACTGCACTGCAACCTGGATGACAGAGCAAGACCCCATCTCTACAAAAAAAAAAAAAAAAAAAAAGACTCTAAGATACAGTACTAACTTCTAAGCAATAATAAAGAGATAGCATTGGGGTATTAATGGTTCTGTAATCATTTCTAAAATACCCAGACAAGAAGAAGGCAATAATAACAATGTTAATGATTAATTTTAAAAATTATCTTATAGCAAGCTACCGACTAGAAATACTATAATCAGTTGGACATCTAGCAGGGTGGATCGTGTTATGGACTCTGTGGCTTGGAAGTCTGAAGAGCACTGGACCTGTGTGGTGTGTACTTTAATCAATAAGCCCTCTTCTAAGGCATGTGATGCTTGCTTGACCTCAAGGCCTATTGGTAAGACTGAATTTTGATTTCGACTTTGTTACATTTCTAAGAGGGTTAGTTATACAAAGTCAGGAATATATCTTGCTCCATCTTGATCTTCCATAACTAAATACAATTTCTTTCTCAAAGGTTTAAAGGAATTGCCAGTTTTTACATGTAAACCATGCTAATATTCTGTTGAGTATTTTTTTTTTAACAGGGAGGGAAAGCATGTTTGTGCTATAACAGTATGTGCCTTTGTATCTCAAAAAAATGGAGATGATCACATCTGTTCTCTACTGTTTCTAATGAATTATTCAGTAAAGCTTTGTTTTATGCAGATTTCAGCAACTTTCAAGTTTGTTATTCAGTCCAAGTGTTTCATAAATTGAAAGGGAGGATTTCTGTAAGAATATCTTCGCAGGTGGAATAGAAAAATGCTGAATTTTTTCTCTTCTTTATCCCTTCTACCCCTTGTTATTAAAATCTTTATCCAGACAATCGTACTGATTTCATTGAAATCCTTCAAAATAACTCTTTATAGCTCAGGATTTCATGCATTTAGAGCATGTAAAACCTCAGAGGAAACCTGTGATTAAGAGCCATCTCATTGCTGCGGCTTCTATTGTGTTCTCAAAGTGTTATTTCTTTCTTCAATTAGAGATGAGAAAGTTCATTCCTGACTTAAGCACCCCCGCATTGTGTCAACTGTCATATTGTGTTTTGTTCCCTGGGCCAGAAAGGCAGACATCACCCCTTGCACAGCTTTGCTGTGCTGCATCTCCTATTTCCGTCCCTCCTTCTTCAGTGTCCTTCAGCAGAGACGGAGCCCTGGGAAAAACACAATCTTAGGTTGCCACATTGATTTCAACATTCTGAAATGCATTTATATGTCTCATTAACTATTTTCTTTTAATGTTTCTGAGTCAGAAAGACATCTTAATGATAATATAGAATGCATTATAGTACAGTTCCAAAATCCTAGGATACTCTGTTGAAACATTGTATTTAATAGATGTTAAGTCTGGCCGGTCACAGTGGCTCACACTTGTAATCCCAGCACTTTGGGAGGCTGAGGCAGGTGCATCATGAGGTCAGGAGATCGAGACCATCCTGGCTAACACGGTGAAACCCCGTCTCTACTAAAAATACAAAAAATTAGCCAGGCGTGGTGGCGGGTGCCCGTAATCCCAGCTACTCGGGAGGCTGAGGCAGGAGAATGGCGTGAACCCGGGAGGCGGAGGTTGCAGTGAGCCGAGATCGCACCACTGCACTCCAGCCTTGTCCAGCCTGGGCGACAGAACAGGACTCCGTTTCAAAAAAAAAAAAAAAAAAAAAGATGTTAAGTCTTTGTAATTCATCTTTACTTATTTTAAATAAGCCTTTCACTTTGTCTTGTCATTCCTAGTAGTCTAGAAACAGGTCTCTAACTGCTGACCTAAAGCTTTATGGGATATCATCTCTTAATTACCACTTTTTAATGCTTTGCCTAATATTAGCAAAACTGATAACTGAATGACCTTTAAATGCTTAAACATAATAAAAAGCAAATATAAATCTTTGTTAAACCCATGTCTGGGTTTCTGTAAGTCAAAATTTTGCATTTTACATAATATTTCATTTCCTAGCCAGAAGATGATTAATTCTGACTTGTCTGAGCTAACTTTGTGTTATTAGTTCTATATGTTAGTTCACTGTAATAAAGTGAAGTAAATTTTTTAATCAAATAAAAAGGTGTTTCACATAATCAGTATGTTATATTTATGGGACTATTGCAGAATTACTTATCTCTCCTTCCAGATTCAGTGTGCAAGAATGAAGAAAATTCTACTGTCTTTAGCCACTTAATGAAGTACCCGTGTAATACTTTTGGAAAATCCCATACAGAAGTCAAGATCAACAGGAAAACTGCATTTGGAACTACAACTCTTGTCTTGACTGATTTTAGCAATAAATCCAGTACTTTGGAAAGAAAGACAAAGCAAAACCAGATACTAGATGAGGAGTTTCAAAACTCTCCTCCTACTGATGTTTGTTTGAATGATATAAAGCACCCCTCCAAGAAGGCAACAAACGATATAACTCAACTATCCAGCAAAGTAAACATATCACCTACAATCAGTTCAGAATCTAAATTATTTAGTCCAGCACATAAAAAACTGAAAACAGCCCACTACTCATCACCAGAGCTTAAAAGCTGCAACCCTGGATATTCTAACAGGTATGATGCTTTTAACCTTAGTCTTTAAGATAATTGCTTTTTTGTTTCTTTTTAAAACGAGGTCTCACTCTGTCACCTAGGCTACAGTGCTGTGGTGTGATGTCAGCTCACTGCAACCTCTGCTTCCCGCGTTCAAGTGATTCTCCTGCCTCAGCCTCCCAAGTAGCTGAGATTACAGGCGCATGCCATCAGGCCCGACTAATTTTTGTATTTTCAGTAGAGACAGGGTTTCACCATGTTGGCCAGGCTGGTCTCAATCTCCTGATCTCAAGTTATCTGCCCACCTCTGCCTCTCAAGGTGCTGGGATTACAGGCTTCAGCCACCATGCCCAGCCGGTTGCATTAAGTTCTAAGAAGACAGAAATTGTCCCTTGGTAAGGAAGTTGAATTATTTTGGTAACATGAATCAAACCCTAAAAGACTATTATAGTAGTCTGCCTCTCCTTTCCCTTCTCTAGATTATAATGTTAGAGAAGGGAAAGAAATGAAAAACATAATTTCCTACATGTATAAAAAGTTGGGTTTTTTTTCTGACAATAACCATACACATGATCAATACAGAATATTTGGAAAATATTGTAAAGTATAAAGAAAAATATTTGTCACCCATAATCATACTGCTTATCAATAACCAGTTAGCATTTTTTAATATCTCCTTCCAATGAAAGATAGTCTTCCAAAAGAGGAACTATTTTTTATAAAAGTTTAGTAAGTATACTGTGTTCTAAAAGGAGGGGTCTGAGATGCCTGTAGTGACCTTTCTGTTAAAGAACGTGGATGGATCTCAAACAGTCATGCGAGATGGTGTTTATTTTTATTTTTATTTTTTTCTTTGAGATGGCGTTTTGCTCTTGTCACCCAGCTGGAGTGCAATGGCGCAATGTCGCTTCACTGCAACAACACTCGGCTAATATTTTTTTTGTATTTTTAGTAGAGATGGGGTTTCGCCGTGTTGGCCAGGCTGGTCTCGAACTCCTGACCTCAGGTGATCTGCCCACCTCAGCCTCCCAAAGTGCTGGGATTACAGGCGTGAGCCACTACGCCTGGCGTTGTTCTTTAACTAAAAGTCCTAAAAAGCATACTTGCTACTTTTTATCTGAAATTCAAAAGTTGTAATTCTAACTAATAAATACTACCAGAGCAGATATATTTTATAGGACTTCCAGCTACGTGTCCAGGAGAACACCCTCATTTTTGTCACCTGTGATACAGAAATTTTAATACATAATGTCATCCTCTCTTTTCCTTAATGATTACTGGCAGCTCCTGAAACAATTTTCTGTTGACCCTCCTTCCGCCTTTATCTGGCCCTCCCAGTCCCTTTATCTGGAATTCCTAACCATGGCAACCCGATGTTATATCTCCAACACAGGACACATTTCTCCACCATTTTCTTTTCTCAGCTGCTTTCTTTTTTTTCTTCAGAAAGCAGCTGACTTACATCCAGCATTTTTAAATAAGTGGAGAATTTATAACACATAAATGGAGCGTCGTCCTCCCGTGTATGTCTTTTCTTGCCAATGGGAGACAGGCAGAGGAAGAGTTACAGCCATCCCTTGGTATCCTCAAGGGATTTGTTCCAGGACCCCCAGGATACCAAAATCTGCAGATGCTCAAGTCCCTGATATGAAATGGCATAGTCCTTGCATATAACCTATGCACACCTTTTCATATATTTAAATCATCTGTGCATTACTTCTTATAATACTGAATCCAATGCAAAGGCTGTGTAAATAATTGTTATACTGTATATTTTGTATAATTTTTTATTGTTTCATTATTATTATTTTTTGTTTCCAAGTATTTTTGATCCAAGGTTGGTTGAATTCATGGATTGGGAACCTACGGATATGGAGGGGTGTACTTTGGTTGGGACCTAGAGTAATCTCAGGTGGAATTCTGAGATTCGCTGGCTTTTCCTCTTATTAACTGTGCCTTTACTGATGGGTAGATGCCCCCTCTCAGCAGTGGGATGAGGGACCTACTAGAGCAACCTGTAGGAATCCTTAAGCTTATTTCATAACAAATTCTGAAACAGTCTTTGCTCAATAGATGTATTTACTCCAAGTTTCCTATTCCAACTCTAAATTTACCATCAGTTAATCCTGATGATTTATCCTTGACTGGTTTTTTAAATGTTTTGTTCATAACCATTTAAGATAACTTGTTTAACTTTTGTTCATATACTCACATTTGAAGTAAGCTAAGGGGGCTAAACTTTTAACTGACTGGATAAATCCACCACCTTTTCACTTCAACCGTAATTAATGCCTCACGATGGAAGTTCATGAAGGAGTTAATTAAGAATGTTTGAGTTGGGAGGTTGTCCTGGAGCAGAAAGTCATTTCCAAACAGTCTTTTCTGTTCCGTGGCTCAAGTGGGAAGTAGAAGTGATCGTCTTAAAATATTGTGGCATTTGTTGTACCTAGATGAAATATCTTGGCGTATTTTTATTCCCGTAATGCTTTGTAGAAAATCTCAGACAATTTAACTAATGAATTAGGGATTTAAAAAAACATTAATGTAACCTTAAATGTAAATGATTTCTTCATAAGCCATTAGTAATAGGATCATATGATTAATCACAGTGCACAGCATTACTTAGGAATGCTGCAGCCTGTGTATGTATTGAATATAAGAACACCAGGACTGAGACTCCACAATCAATCAAGATCAACTAGCAGAATAAATGTCAAGTGATGAAATAAATTCACCCAGCAGCCCTTCTGCACCCAGCTACTTTACAGGGAATAAATTGCAAATTACTGTCATTTATTTCATTTTTCTCCTTGTCTGGCAGCTATAGTGTTCATCTTGTGGACAAGATGCCTAGCAGAAGCTCACAACATAATACTATTAAAGCAGGTGGTCCATTCATAATTTATAGCCAGTTTATTTTTTCTTTAATATTATATGATAATTACTTTGACTTTTGTTCTCTTAATTACTGTTCTCATTACCACACAATCCATGCAGTGTTGATGAGGCATATTTTCTGATTGGTATTGAGATAGGTGTGTATTCCATCCAGCTATTGGCTTATAAGTTAGATGATTGAACCCTTTTTAAACAGTTAAGAATGATTACTAGAAACAGTTTAAGTTGTCGATCCAATTACTGTAAACACAGAGCAAAACACAGTGATGCAGTTTCAAAGAATGCATGTGTTTTAGGTTGAAATTTTTCCTGAGTTGATGCAAAGGCTCACATAGGAGGGTGAAATGACAATAACAAAATCATTAATATTTTCTCACATTTGCTGCCATCAGGGATGCTGAAAGCTGTCTTTAATCACCAGTGCAAGTACTGACACCATGTCCTTGTTTGTCTCTTGGTTACTTCTTGGAGTTTTCAGTCTAAGGATTTCAGAACCACCTGGGACCATCCAGAATGAGTCATTTCACTTTTGTTTGTTTTAATCCTTGAAATAATCCTGTATGACAAAATCTACATTCAGTGAGACCCATTAATCCAAAAAATTCAGACAGTATTTTTATTATAATGAATCACCCTATCTATAAAATGAGTTAAACCAAGCTTGTCCAACCATAGGCTTGTGGGCTGGACGGCTTTGAATACAGCCCAACACAAATTTGTAAACTTTCTTAAAACATGAGTTTTTTGTGTGATTTTTTTTTTAAGTTCATCAGCTGTCACCAGGGTTACTGTATTTTATGTGTGGCCTAAGACAATTCTTCCACTGTGGCCCAGGGAAGCCAAGATTGGACACCCCTGAGTTCAACTGGGAAAAATTTACCAAGAAAAAATAATATTCACCTTAAAATTACAGATCTGTGCTTAGTAAGGTCTTCCTTCTTGATGATAGTTTTTGTCTGGTCTCTGTTCAGTTTTATTTATTAATAAGTATTGAGAATCTATTATGTCTCAGGCATTGTTCTTGATTCTAATGACATGTACATGAGCAGACTATAGCCAGCAGGGCCAAATCCATCCCACACCTGTTTGTGTAAAGCTTTATTTCCATTTGTTTAGATATTTTCTATGACTGCTTTTTGTGATGACAAACTTAGACCATAAGACCAGCAAGTCTAAAATATGTTATCTGAAAAGGTTTGCCAGCCCCGATCTATTCTATTAATAGATCATTTATAACCCAGCATTCATATTCAAAATGGTGGTCACGATCACTAAAATGAACGATTCTGTAAGCTACGTTTAAGTAAGAAACCTGCTACATTTTAGGAAGTTTTTATAAAACAAAGAGGAACTAAGATGTCCTCAGTTGATGAGAACATTTAATTATCCTGGATAATGTTTTATATCATAAAATTCAGTTTAGCTGTGCGTATTTAGAGCCAGTGTGATCACAGGTGGCGTTAGTATCTTGGTTACATTACTTCAGAGCTTCATAACTTAATGTGCATACAAATCACCTGGGAATCCTGCTAACATGCAGATTCTGATTCTGCAGGCAATCTGGAGTAGGGGTGGATATGTCTGTGTTTTCTAACAAGCTCTGGGTGATGCTGATGCTTCTAGTCAGTGGACCACACTCTGAGTACGAAGAATAAGATCACATGTGGCTATGGGTTTTTTGTGTGTTGTTTTCTCTTTTTTTTTTTTGTTTTTTTGTTTTTTTGAGACGGAGTCTTTTTCTGTTGCCAGGCTGGAGTGCAATGGCGCGATCTCCGCTCACTGCAACCTCTGCCTCCCATGTTCAAGCGATTCTCCTGACTCAGCCTCCCGAGTAGCTGGGATTACAGGCACACGCCACCACGCCCGGCTAATTTTCTATTTTTAGTAGAGACGGGGTTTCACCATGTTGGCCAGGCTGCTCTTGAACTCTTGACCTCAGGTGATCCGCCCGCCTCAGCCTCCCAAAGTGCTGGGATTACAGGTGTGAGCCACCACGCCCAGCCTGTGGCTATGTTTTTAATTTAATTTTTAAAGGAAGAAATGGAGTGGAAGGCAGAAATGAAGGCAGAGAGATGACATTTGGATCCTCCTTTCTACTTTAATCCTGCCTTCTACCTTGGCCCTTCTCCCCAGAAAAACTTTAATAGAGAATCTAAACCTCTCCCTGGATATGTGGAACCCTGGAGCTCTCTAGGTTGAAACAGATAGGTTAGAAAATGTTCAACCGTTATCCAAAACAGCCATCTCTAAGATAATATATAAAACTGTTTTTATGTCCACACAATTTTTAATAAGAATGCATCATTTCATTAATTTTGTTAATATTCTTAATCTTTTCTCCTTTAATTTTGTTTAAGAAAGCATTGTTTATGAACCACTTGCTTTAATTGTGAAATTCTTGACTTCTGTACAACTGTCCAGATATCTGGCTTCTCTTGAAGTTAAAGTTTTGGAGGAGATTGGTGAAATGGAGTTTTGGAGGAGATTGGTGAAATGGAGTTTTGGAGGAGATTGGTGAAATGGAGTTTTGGAGATTGGTGAAATGGAGTTTTGGAGGGGGTTGTTGAACTGAAAGGTTGTGGAAAAGAAAAGTCCTTTGCCTCTCAGCTTTCCTATTTCTGATTTGGTATTACCCATGACTCTAAAATACAACCACAACCCCTCTACCCTGAAAAAGGTACCATCAAAATAGTTGCTGGTGAAGAATTTAATGATAACGGTTTATTTAACAATGCCTGCAGCTGCTCTTATTTTACAAATGGCTGTTGAAGAAACCTTCAAAAACTGCCCTCAGAATGTTTGAGTTCATCCCAGCAAACATTTTCAAAGCAGTATATTTAAGCATCTGTTATATAAATGAATTTCAGTCAATTTCATCACAAATAAAAGATTGCATTCTCTGAACATTTCAATTAGATGTGATGCATTGAGGCATCATAGAAACAGGTGTGTAAAAAATGCAGTTTAGGAAGCAAGGAAAAAGGGAAATCACCTTTGATTTTTAAGTATTTTTAACAATTATTTAAGAATGATATATTTGTTCTTTAGATATTTCCTGAAAAGATGAGAACGGATTAACTGTTTTATCATTAAAGAGTTAAAAAAAAAAAGGAATATTAAGAGGGGGACTTCTGGTTTTAATGAATGTGAACACTTTCTCTTCAACCAGTTTATTAAAAAACTAATTCTCATAAAGGCATTACTAAAATATGTACAACACAGAAAATTTAAATAAGCTTCTTTTCAAAAAGAAAATTCTGTTTATACAGCTACAGTACAAGGCCAGCTTCTAGCCTGTGTACACTGGGTATGAGGACAACCTCCAAATACTCTTGATCCTAATTATGGGGGAAAATAAAGCTTCCCTGCTAGCTTTGCAAAATTCACATTTTTGCTCTCTGCCAGG
The DNA here is from genome assembly GCF_028885655.2 of Pongo abelii. NCBI lineage: Eukaryota > Metazoa > Chordata > Mammalia > Primates > Hominidae > Pongo > Pongo abelii. Next base: position 199,680,777 of record NC_071988.2, read on the forward strand.
CAGCCTGTTTCTTGCAGGAATATGATTGTGACTATTATAGTAGCCTTGATCAAAGAAAAGCGTAGAAAATTGTCTTTAAAGTGGACAGCAGAGTGATTTCTATGGCCTTGTCAGAGCCATTGATGAGAGTTTGCTACCGATGAGAAAATAATTAGAGAAGATTGTGACTAGCTGCTTTGGGGCCAGTGGGAATGGAGAACCTGGACTTGAGAATATTTTAGAGGAAAAAGAAGTGGCTAAGATAACTTTGGAAATAAATTAGAATTACCTGGGAAAACAAAGAATAAAGACAGCCTTTTGGATAATGACCTAACATTAACGAGGTCCACTTTTTGATAAAATCTCTTTGTACAAGTGAAATTCTGACATGTAGGGGTAAAGTGGTGTGAATGGTCCCTTAGCCCTTCTATGCTGTACTTATTTTGTAACCTGTCATTACAGTGAACTTCAAATGAGTATGACAGATGGCCCTCGTACCTTAAATCCTGACAGCCCTCGCTGCAGTAAACACAACCGCCTCTGCATTCTCCGAGTTGTGAGGAAGGATGGGGAAAACAAGGGCAGGCAGTTTTATGCCTGTCCTCTACCTAGAGAAGCACAATGTGGATTTTTTGAAGTATGTGTAAGATTTATCTAGCTTACTAAAATGTAATTAAATGCTTTGGTTATTAATGTATAACAAATAGCAATACTTTCCTAGTTTTACCTTTTACCTTTAAATTTGAAATAGCCATATTGGCATTCAGTCTAAAGCTTGAATGCTGAGTAACTTAAAATTCAGATGTTCAGCCACAAGAAATTTAATAAAATAATAGCTGTTACATTGTTAGAGCATATCATATTTATAATCACAAGTCTAGAAGTGTTGCCCTTAGCTTGTAAAGTTAGACACTGAGTGACTAGTAAGTACTAGTAGCACATATGTGGCTAATAATCCAAGGTAAGAATTTGTTCTTCCTGACTTCAGCGCTACATCAAAACCTTTGGTTTATGCATTGGATAAAGTTTATCAGAAAAACAATTTACATGCCTGGGATTTACAATAACCTTATCAAATCCTACTTAACCACACTTGACCCAAAAAAGTGATGGCACAATAGCAATTTAGCTATAGGCGATTCCTCCTGCCTTTCCAGTCTGTGGATGTGTCCCTAAAGATGAACCTAAGATAGGAGATAAGAACCTCAGGTCCGTTTAGTCAGTCTCACTTCCGGTATTCCTCAGTGTGAGCATCTCAGGCTGAGTGTGATTCTAATGTTCAGAGATACATATTTTTTCTAGTTACTCTTCATCTGAAATAGAACTGAAAAAAGAAAATATTGATACGTTTCAGCGCTGGAGCAAAGATTTTCTGGTTGGACTTTTTGAAAGAACAAATATCTGTCTTCAATGTGATACCTTCTTAAGGAATTTCCCGGGGAAAACTGGATAGTGATTTTAGACCTCAATCTCTGAACACAATGTAACTCTACCCTACAAAATTCACAGATTTCCTCCTCAAGAAGCTTTTATAGATGTAATGGGAAAATATTATTAGCAATATTCATGGTGTTGCTAAAAATATAATAGCCTTTTTCATATCACTCTTGAGGTCAAAATTAGTAAGAATAATAGAATCTGGCTAATTTAGTCTGGGTAAGTATTTGATTCTTTCTTTTCCTAAGGAAGTTTAATATTAAAATCATGACAAATCTTTGATCTTACAGGGTTTTTTTTTTGGTTGTTGTTTGATTTTTTTAGAGACAGGGTCTCACTATGTTGCCCAGTCTGGTTTCAAACTCTTGTGCTGAAGCTATCCTCCCACCTCAGCCTCCCAAAGTGCCGGGATTAAAGGCATGAGCCACCGCGCCTTACCTGATCTTACAGGTTTAACTGAAACAGACCTATAGCAGGGATATTGGTGATTACAGCAAGATTTTGATAGTTTTCAATTATTCTTAACAAAGTGAAGAAACTTCTGTAAATATACCTTTAGACAAAGGGAAGCTCAGAATTATGGCCATTGTCTGCGTGATTCAAACAAATTTGTAAGAGATGCTTCTTTTAGGATATAAGCTTTTTTAAAGGCGACGACTAATTGTCTATTTTACAATGTCAAATTAATGATAACAGCAGTGAAGACTATATGGCACTAATCACATGTGCCTAGGGTTAGCCTGAACATCATGATAACTTTTATATAAACTTGTAAATTTACCTTTTTTTCCTGCAGTGGGCAGATTTGTCCTTCCCATTCTGCAACCATGGCAAACGTTGCATCATGAGAACAGTATTGAAGATTGGACCTAACAATGGAAAGAATTTTTTTGTGTGTCCTTTTGGGAAGGAAAAACAGTGCAATTTTTTCCAGTGGGCAGAAAATGGGCCAGGAATAAAAATTATTCCTGGATGCTAATATCTGTAGATTCTCTGGCATTTCGTCTCTTCAAACTGTGTATAATGTTTGGTCCTCGTCTGTTTCATAGAAAAGTTGTAGAATATCTATGATACATTGAAAAGTTACTGCAATATTTGAGAACTCTTCTTTTTTTTTTTCTTGTGTGTGCCATCTTTCCATCGTTGGCTACGTGTTTTCTTTTTGCCTTGATGAACGTTCTATGTATTTCATTGGATATACAGCATATTCCATTTAGGATGTGTATTTAATGCATTTAGTAATGACAATAAAGTGTTTTTAGTATGCTTGTAGTCTCTTGTAAATGGGGAGAAGCAGTGTTTTTTTTTAGGAAAGGATTATGCAACACGATAAAATAAGATATTCTGTCTGTAGTGAATACATTTCTCATGTACTAACACTATTTATAATATATGATTAAAGATATTTCTTGTTTTATTAAATAATAATAAATAAGATCTCCTTTATGAAGAAGTCTATTTTTAAAATTCTGTGCAACCAACATTAAGTTCCTGTTAGATGCTGGGGCTATGCCAAACCTTGTATGACTTCCAATTTGTGTTCTCATGTAAAGTGATGGGGATGCAGACTATAAAAGTAACATTTAAGAAAAGAAGAACTTGCGTGTAGGTGTTTAAGAGAGGTTGATTTATATTTTTCTAATGCCTTCTCCCCGCTGCTTTTATTTAAATTTTAGCACAGATCACTATGATTGTTCCTCCTCGATAAAAAGTCACTCTTAAGGTGTTTCTGTATGCTTGTAAAAAAAAGTCCTGTCAGAGATGGTTGAATCTATTTTTTCTTAAAGGACAGCACAAAGGTGGCTTGAACCACTTTCCTATTCTACCACTAATTTTTCCATGCAGAGCTATAGAAGTTAATAGCACATGAAATTATTGGCAAGAACAAAACATGTTTTATAGTTTTATAAGTATTTTGTTTTGACTCTACACTGAAAAGACAGGACCAACCTAGGATGAGTGATCTTCACCCAAATTGCTCAACAGGGCAGTGACTCTACAGAACGGACCAGGAACTGGACTGGACAGTTGACAATCTTAGCTGCCCTGACGTGAAGTACATAGAGAGTACATTAAGAAGGAAACTGCAAGCTAATTGTGCAATAAAGAGGAAAAAAGGTCCACTGCAAAAAGGACTTCCATGAAGTCTGGTCTCCAAAAATGTGCATGTTAATTACACGGAAATGTAAGTAAATGAAACAATAGGTTATATGATAAACTTACATCCTTATCCTAATAAGAAATGTACAGGATCTATATGAGGAAACTTTTTTGAGACAGGGTCTCACTCTGTCCCCCAGGCTGGAGTGCAGTAGCATGATCTCGGCTCACTGCAGCCTCAACCTGTCGGACTCAAGCGATCCCCTAGCCTCAGCCTCCCGAGTAGCTGGGAATACAGGTGTGTGCCAGCATGCCGGGCTAATTTTTGTATTTTTTGTAGAGACAGGGTTTGCCACACCGCCCAGGCTGGTTTCTTCTGGGCTCAAGAGATCCTCCTACCTTGGCCTTCCGAAGTGCTGGGGTTACAGGCGTGAGCCACCGTGCCCAGCCTGAAGAAACTTTCATCTGAGAGGCCCAAAGAACCAGATGCATTCTGGTTCAAAGAAGAACAAAAACAAGTTCTTGTTTGGAAAGAAAGATTGTTTAAAAGACAGCATTCTTTCAGACTTAATTCTATTATAACAAAATTTCTCATAAAAAATCTCAGTGGGGGTTTCTGCCTCCTCGTGTCCTGGTGAGCTCCAGCTGAACCCAACCTTCCCACAGATAACGTCTAGATTCTGGATAAAATCAAAAGCACCGCTGGAGAGTGAACTAAAGCAGGCAGATTCTTGAGGGCTGTGAGATTTAGAAGAAAGAATAAGCTGGAGGTGATTTCCCATTTTTTACAGCTTTTGTCCTGAGGGCAGAACAAAAACAATCAAGTAGGCCAACCAAAACTTCAGTAGAAAACCTGAAGTATTTCTCATCTACAGAATCAGCAGGCAATTTTGGCAGCCACAGCCACTGAGAAGTAAGGGGGAAATCTCAGAAAGGACATGGAGAGGGGGAGCCCCACATTCTGTGAAACTCTGCTGATGTCATTGACCACTGAACCATACATGCATGGGACAAACTGAACACAGAGCAAGCTAAAGATAAAAGAGCTGAGCCGGCCAGGCGTGGTGGCTCACACCTGTAATCCCAGCACTTTGGGAGGCCGAGGTGGGCGGTTCATGAGGTCGAGAGATCAAGACCATCCTGGCCAACGTGGTGAAACCCCGTCTCTACTAAAAATACAAAAATTAGCTGGGCGTGGTAGCGCATGCCTTTAGTCCCAGCTGCTCTGGAGGCTGAGGCAGGAGAATCGCTTGAACCTGGGAAGCGGAGGTTGCAGTGAGCTGAGATCTCGCCATTGCACTCCAGCCTGGTGACAGAGTGAGACTCTGTCTCACAAAAAACAAACAAACAAAAAACAGCTGAGCCAAGATAAGACCTGCCATGTAAGAAAGAGATTTTGCAATTTGAATCTAACCAAATTAATCTGCTGCTGAGATAAATACATCAACACTCTTTAGAAGACTACAGCAGGTCCTTGAATAACACTTCATTCAACATCATTTTGTTGTAACTAAGAAAAAAAATCACTCTCAGCCAAGGCCACTATCTGTGTGGAGTTGGCATGCTCTCCACATGTCTGCATGAGTTTTCCTCTGGACACTGGGTTCCTCCCACATCCCAAAGATGTGTGCTTTCGGTGAACTGGCACATGTTCATGGTCCCAGTGTGAGTGTATGTGTGAGTGTGAGTTGGCCTGTCATGGGAGGGCATCCTGACCAGGGAGAGTTCCCACCTGGTGCCCTGAGCTGCTAGGATGGGTTCCAACCACCTGCAACCCAGAACTGGAATAAGTGGGTTGGAAAATGAATGAATATGAATTACAAGAAAATAAAAATTTGCCAAGTATACAATAATCATACAAATGCACATCAACACAGTACAAAATGTTTGCAAACATTTATTCTGTGAGTTAACTCATCACTACTACAACCACCATCAGTCCCTCCAAAATTTGGGTGACTGAGAAAAAAAAATTGACTCTGACTGCAGTGTGGAGGGTGAATGCATTCATTCACCAAAATTTGAGTAACTATTTTGTTTTTATTAATCTTTCTTAAATATATGTACAGCTCACGTTTATTTTAGTGTTTAACATTAGAAGTCTATTCAGAAGTTTGATGATGTTTTTGTGACCAGAAATATGCTGTAGGAATTTAACTCTGGTTTATATCAATTAGCCTTTGTGAAAATTGGTTCTGTTTTACATTATTTTGCTTAAAGTCACATTTTCCATGAACCTATCGATGATGTGAAGTGAGAACTTACTGCATGCCAAATCCAGGGTCTTCACCATATAATAGCTATACTATTCAGGATACAGTCCAAAACTACACAGCGTATGAACAATCAGAATGATGTGACCCACTTTTAGAGGAAAGACAATCAACCAAGACCCACCCTAAGATGGCCCAGATGTTGAATAGTAAACACAGATTTTAAAGCAGCTATTATAACTATGTTCATTGAAGTGAATGCTAAAGGGAAATAAAACCAGATGGAAATCCAAATATTCAAGAGGCAATACAGAAAATATGAAATTGCAAATATCTAAAGGAATATAAAATATTTTTTCCTCTTAGTTTATTTAAAACATATGGGACTTTTAAAGCAATAAATTAGCTTGTGAAATTTACAATGCAGGTAGATATATGTGACAACTGTATCATAAAGGATGGAGAGATTGAAGGACCTATTATATGAGTTTTCTACATTTTATGTGAAATGTTACCATATTAATTCTAATTGTACAAAGTTAATTACGTGTTTTAATTATCTATTACCAAATTTGGGAAGTTTGCAACCATTATCTCTTCCAATACTTTTTATTTTGAGATGGAGTCTCGCTCTTGTTGCCCAGGCTGTAGTGCAGTGGCGCGATCTCGGCTCACTGCAACCTCCGCCTCCCAGGTTCAACTGATTCTCCTGCCTCAGCCTCCTGAGTAGCTGGGATTACAAGCGCCCGCCACCACACCCGGCTAATTTTTGTACTTTTAGTAGAGACGGAGTGTCGCCATGTTGGCCAGGCTGGTCTTGAACTCCTGACCTCAGGTGATCTGCCTGCCTCGGCCTCCCAAAGTGCTGGGATTACAGGCGTGAGGCACCACGTGCGGCCTCCAATACTTTTTCAATCCCATACTCTTCCTATTCTTCTGAGACTCCAGTGATACAAACGTTAGATTATTAGATTGTTATTGAGATCCCCAAGGAACATAGGCCAGATCCCTGAGGCTCTCTTCCTTTTTTCCAGTCTATTTTTCTCTCTCTTTTGTTCCAATTGAGTAAATTTTATTGATCTGTCTTCAAGGTCACTGAATCTTTTCCGTCATCTCCACTCTACTATTGAGATCATTCAGTGAGGTTTTATTTCAATTATTATATTTTCCATTTCTATTACTTCCCCTTGGTTTTTTAGAAATATAATTTCTGGGGTTTTTTTGCTAAGATGTTCTAGTTTTTTCCCCTTTGGTTTTGGGAGCATGTATAATTGATTCTTGAACATTTTTGTGACATCTGCTTTAAAATTGAGATAATCCCCAAATCTGACGAATCTCAGTGTTGTCCTCAGTTGAGTATCTAGTCTCATTCAGATGGCTGTTTTCCTGGTTTTGAGCATGACAGGTGATTTTTTTTTTCATCATACCCTCGATGTTTCAGTTATGTTAGGAGAGTTTAGATCCTATTTTAATCTTCTATTTTAGCATGCCATCTGCCTGTTTAGGTTTAGTGTGTAGGTTCTGGCCTGCACTGTAGGCTTTGGTTTCAATGACAGTGTCATTTACAGAGCCCTTGCAATGCAGTTCTGTTCTTTCTTCTGGTGCTGCTGTGGCTCCTTATCAATCCCCACTGGTGCAGTCTGCGGGCACAGGTGATCCCCTGGGTTGCCTGCTGTTTCTGGAGTTGGGGAGAGCAGATGTCTCTGTGCCTGTGTTTCCTTATGCCACTAGGTGGAGGGAAGCAGTTACTATTGTCCCACATCAACTACATTGACTCCCACAGCAGCAGAACCTGGACAGAGTTGTCAGATTTCAGAGCCTGCATCTGTTAGTCCTATGCTTAACTTGGGAGAAGCAGTATGGTCTGCTGGTATTCATCTCTTTGGAGTTTATCTGCCCATTTTCTGGTATTTCAAACCAGCATCACAAGAATATAAAATATTTTAATGATGGGAGAAAAAACTGACAGTCAGATAGACTGTGAGGAAGACAGTGATTTCGAGAGCCACTGTTTATTGAACGTTTCTTTGCAACAGCCGCTGTGCTGAATATTTGCCACAGATCACTTCACTTAATTCTCTTGACCACTTTGTGTAATAGACTTTGTTGCTGTTGTGGTGGTGTCGCTATTTCTAATTTTTCAGTTAAGGAGACTTGGACTTCTGTAGGTTAAGTAGGAAGTGTGTCTGTGTCACACAAGCCATGGTTTGAATGAACTTTGTGAAGCACTAATGCCCACACCCTGAATAAGCTATTCTCCTTTTCATTTATTAAGGAAAAGTAGCTGTAGCCAGAATTGCATGTCTTTAATATGTACAAATATCTAAGAGTCATCTATGTAGGAAAAATAAAGGGAAAAAATACACAAATGAAAATAATTGTGGTATGATGAGATTATGGTCATTTTTCTTTTCTAACATTTATGTTAAATTTACAATGTTAAAATTTCCATAAGTTCATTTTAAATTCTCATTATACATTTTAGTTCCATTATTTTATTTTTAAAAATCCACTGTTTTCATGTACTTTCTAAAGGTACTTATCATTGTATATTATAGTTTATCAGTATTGGCAAATTGAGCAAGGAAATGAAAAAGCAAGTATTCTAATGGGGTTCCTAAAAGATGAAACTTCTTCTTTTTGTGGATGTCTTTACAGCACTGATATCTTTTCTGGAGTATACTATGGTCTGCATCATGTTGTATTTGTCCTCTCTGCATTTGTTAATGTTCACTTGCTTAAGAAATTATATATGACTCTTCCTTATTCTTCACAGAATCTTACCAAGTATTGTATTTTGCATACAGTAGAAATTTGGTAAATATTTGTTAAACTTCGTAGATGGAGGTTTAATATAATGTCAGTCTATTGAACATTTTTAACCTTGTTACCGCTATTCAAACATGAAGGCAGTGAAATGTCATTGAAAAGAGTGTTACTGGACAATTCCCAAGTATCTAAAAGCTGTTAAATCTTTCCAGTAATGTAAATGAAAGTCCCTTTTTTTGGTATTTTCTAGAACTTTGCTTACGGATATACAGGCCAAAATTAATTAGACCAAAGGACATGCATTCAATAAAAGGGAAAGAAGATACAAAAATAATGCTGCCTCACATCTACACTGTATTTAGGGACATATAGAGATGAGTAAATATAATTATATCTTACAATGTCCATGACTTTGAACCTCTTCCTTTTTTAGAAAACAAAGCCAACTGATTTAAATAAATGTTTAATTCAGTTAATCTCTGTTGAACACCTACTATGTGAAAGATTCAGGAACAGGTATTTTTAAAGCCATCTTGTAGATACATAAATGAGGAAGAAATGATAAGGGAAAATAAGCACTTTAAGCAAAGTGCTAAAGGTTGCAGAGAGGGAAATTTCACATCTGATTCAGGAGCTGGGAGAGCTTCAGGAAAGAGATAGGAAAGAGCTGACATGTCACCTTGATGAGGATTTGCATATGTAGAAGGGCATTTTAGGCAGTAGGCATAGCATATACAAAGATCTCTAAGAGCAGCTGCACAAGAAGGTGTCAGCAATAGAAGTATTCCTGTTTGGCTAGATCATAGGGTACATGAAGGAAAATGGGGAGATAAATGTGTAAAAGAAGAATCAATTCCCATTTCATAAATGGATCCTGGGATGGGCCAGTTCTGAGTTCTGAGAATACAAAAATAAATAAATCACTCTCTCCTTAAGGAGCCCATGGGCAGATAAGCAAGCCAGTGTACACTGGGATACATGCTAAAGTAATGACTCAGAGGAACTCAAACAAATGAAAAAAAATGATCAATTCTACCCGTGGTGTGGGAGATGGGATGCATGGTGGTTAGTCCCTCAGATTCTGAATAAAATTGAGTCCTGGAGTCAGACTGCTGGCCCCAAGAGCTGCACCAGCCCTGACGGTGACCTTGACCATACGACCTTGATCTCAATGTTTTACTAAGTTTTGGCTACTGTGTGCTAAGTCTTAGATACCTCATCTGTTAGATGGTGACAATAACAGTACAGTTCTTAACAGGGCTGTTGTGAGGATAAAATAAAATATCCACATGAAGGGTTTAGCATTGGCAGTTAAAGCTCTTGAGTTAATTTTATTAGCTTTATCATTAATAGCCCTGCTACTGTTATGTGTCACAACTATTCTCATGGAATGTTTCAGAGAGGAAATAACAATGACAATAACCTTAAAGAAGGACCTGAACTACACCCTACAGCAAGGGAACTAAAGGTCGAAGGAACAGTGCAAAAGCTGTTTTTGTTTAGGGAACAGAGCCCAGAAGTTCAAAAAGAAAGTATTTGGAAGAGATGCTGGGGTGAGTATTATGGTTCCAATGAGACATCAAAAATTTAGAAATGGAAAACATTAAAGAACTCATAAAAGTCCTTCATACAGGATGAATTTTGAGATCCAAAACCTCAGATTAACCCAGGCACATATTATATTCTAGATAGAAATCATGTATCAGAACAATGAGTGTTATTACAAAAACTAATCTCTTTCTCTCTCTACTTTGCAGCAGAGATTGTGGCTTCAAGTGCATGGAAACACTGAATATATAGTGTTTCTAGAGGAGCAGATTGTAGGGTCACATGGTTTCACCCTGTGATGGATCCAAGTAGTTCCAGAGTCACATTCATTGAAATCTATTCAAGAAGGGGTAAATCCTGTACTCAAAGGAGGGCCTGGGGAACAGCAGAGAATGGAAGAAACCTATTGTTCTACTTTCTATTTATTATTTGAATCTTATTGGCTTCTCTAATAAAAGAATAATGAGGGAGGAAAAACGAAGTTAAAAAGAGATGAAGATCTGGGTGCAGTGGCTCATGCCTGTAATCCCAGCATGCTGGGTGGCCAAGGCGGGCAGATCACTTGAGGTCAGGAGTTTGAGACCAGCCTGGCCAACATGGTAAAACCCCATCTCTACTAAAAATACAAAAATTAGCCTGGTGTGGTGGTGAGCACCTGTAGTCCCAGCTACGTGGGAGGCTGAGGTGGGAGGATGGCTTGAGCCAGGGAGGTCGAGGCTGCAGTGAACCATGATCATGCCACTGCCCTCCAGCCTGGGCAACAGAGCAAGACCCTGTCTCAAGAAAAAAAAAAAAAAAAGCAAAAAGAAGTGATGAAGAAAAAAGTGAAGACAGAAAAAAAAAAAAGATCCTGTGACTACAAACAGAAAGGGAAGGATGAAGAGGAACACCTAAAGTATCTATATTTACATGGGCACTTGGCATCTGTTTTTGGTAATCAGAAACACAAGTATATGTCATCAACATAAGAACAGTCTTCTAAATTTTTAAAACTATATACTAGCATTTTGTACTAAATGCTATCATAAAATGCAAAGCTGCAAAACAAATTCAAAGTTTCATTACAACAATTCCATATCTACCTTCCATATTAACATATCTATGTCACTCACAATCGCTAGCATGAGTGTCTTGGTTTACATATTAATAAATACTTGCCTGCTTGTAATATGCATTTATTTTTCTCATTATTATGTTATTACATTCAGCTTGTTTGGCACCATTTTAAAGAATTTATTTTGCTATCAATACCAGAAAACAATTTAGGAAACTGAATAGAGCAGGAAAAATGTTAAATCTATGCACTTGAGTTGGTTATTGACTCCTTAGTTTAATAACTCATTTTTTCAAACCTGAATAATTTAAATGCATTAGAAATGATACAGCATTAAAAAGTGCCTTCTTAAAATGGTAAACACTGGATCTAGGATCTGAGTTTTAGTTATTACTTATTTAAAATAAACAAGCAAATTCCGTTGAGATACGGTCTCATTTTCAGGAATGGTCTATTAGCAGGCAGCAGTGAGCACAATTAGCCATATCAGCACATTAAAGCCTAATGTGTAAACTCAACATAGCAGCAAACACACGTCCTACCATGGCCTATTAAGTAATCAGAAATGATTGCAGAGAATTAGCCCAGGAACAGCTGCATAAACCCAACTATTCCATTTTTTGTCAGATGTGGAGACTTCAAGTGGAAGGGAGGTTTATCAGGTATGTCTTGAATTGGGTGGGAGTACCACTGTGAAATGAGAGACAGATTCTAACGTTTGATGGCATATTGCCATTTTACATTGTCTTCTGATCATACTCCTAACGTTCACATAAATATTGTTCTTGGGTAAAAAATATGGAAACAAAGATATCACCAGTGATTTAAGAAACTAGTAAAATTGGAAGTCAAAATACGATAAAAAGTAGAAGTCGGTTAGTAAATCCCTTTAATGAATGTGTATCGTTCATACTTGTTTGTATTTTCAGTTCAAATTTGATTTGTGCATTCCTGTCTATTCTTTCTGAGTGACATTAAATACAGCACCACTGGTAAATATATATTTGCATTTGAATTAATACGTATACTTGGTAAGTATTTCTTTTCTAAATTTAAAAAAATGTAGTCTCCTTTTTTTCTATTCTTTTTTATAAAAGAAAACATGCTAGGTAGAAGATGACAACTATCTGTAGAAATCTGAAAGACTGAGATAAAAAGAAAGAATTATATTTATTCCATGCATTTCCAGAAAAACAGAACTAAGATACATGAGTTTGATTGTTAAAAAGAAGAATAAAATTCCAAAAATTAGAATTTAAAAAAATGAAATGAGGACGCTGTGAGGTGCTTAGTTCCTACCAGGAATGTCATCAGAGAAATTCAGCGACCGACCTCCTACAGGGGTAGATGTGGTTAAAAGGAACCTCAGGTTCTATCAAAGTTTCCCTCCCACTGTAATATTCTAGGAACTATAATTAAAGAGGCTGAAGTCCTTCAAACACAACTTTTCTATACACCTGTCCAGAGATCAGCAGCAATGGGAATGCCACCTCTTAAAGAAGACTGGAATCTATGTTTATCTGTGCCCATTATATCCTTAAGTTTGGCCATTTAGCTGACCTTCTCTTTTAACAGGGGTCTAATTTATTTGCTGTGTCATTTTTCCATACAATTCAGTTGATTTAAATGTTCATTTCTCATACCATGCATTAAAATAAAAATTTGAACAATTAAAAAAACTAAAGAAAATGGCTCAGAATAAACGAATAGATTATCAATGGTGCTAAACTTTTGCAGGGTAATTTCTGAATAGTTGCATTAAAGATTTTGTATCATGAAATTACACTTAGCACATGTTTATTGTTTTTTGACAGACAGTTTTCAGTTTATTTATAGGCCTACCAAGGATAAAATGGATAGATAAAATTAGAAACCATAAATTTCACAGAGAATTAGTTCTACTATATATATTTTACGTTTGTTTTATCTCTAGTTGTCCTCATTTTTATAAGCGTTCAATCAACAAATGTTTAAGTGCATGATGTCAGCAAGGCACTGTGAAAGTATAAATAAAGAACAGTGCCTCAAGGAGTTTAAAGTCTTCAGGGGGAATTAAGCATGCAGAGTAACAATTACAGCCCAATGTGACAAGGACTATAGTCGAAAGAGGTAGGATGCAAAGAGAAAACGGGGAAAAGAACTCCCATTGCAACCTGGAGGACACAAGGAATCTTCACAAAGGAGGTAGCACTGAAGAGATGAGTAGTTGCCAACTTCAAGCAAGTAGAGTTTAGGAGAAGCCTATAAACAGAGAATTTGTAAAGGGCTACTTGACATGGAAAGGAACTAGCATGTTATAAATATGAATGATAACTGGAGCTAAAATCAACCCACTCTAATAATGGTAATTATTTTCGTGCTGTTCATTCATTGCAAATTATTACCTGTTCTCACCCAACTTACCAAGAGTGGGCTTACTATAACGGCTGTTTCCTAGAGCAACACTTGTAAGTAAAAGTGCTAATAAAATGTGAACTAGCAGCATCAGCACCAGCTTAGAGCTGCTTAGACTCTCCGGGATTAAGGCCCAGGAATGTTTGCTCTCCAACAAGCTCTCCTGGTAATCCTTGTGCATTCTCAAATTTGAGGACCCCTGTCCTAGAGGAAAAAGTATTTGCTTGTGTTTTAGACAACATTTTGATATACTATATTAGAACATACATGTGAGACTTCTTTTTTGAAATATGTTGTAATACGTGGGTTAATTCATTTAAAATGGAATTGAAATGTGAGGTTGGAAAAAGAATAGTGAGTGCAGTGGGAGTCAGGCAACTTGATTTCTCATTTCAGCTCTGCCACTAAATAATCATTAATAATAATGATAGTAAATATGATTGCTAACACATATATGAAACTCTGCCAAGATACAGAACTTCTCTTGGATCTCAGAGTCTTCAGCCATAAGACAAGAAGGTTGTATTAGAAGATCTCTAAAATCCCTTTCCAAATCTAAAATACATTTCTCAAAAAGTTTCCGCATTCACCATTTGCATAATTAAATAGTATAATCATCCCCAATCTCTTTTCAGATTACCTCCAGTTGTTTTCAGCTTCTTGTGTCTTTTCAAAGCAGTACTGAAAAGACCGCTCTCTGCTGTGTTTCCCTGTCCATCACTTTTAAATCTGCTTTTCTTTCTGCCCTCTCTCTCTTATAGGTCAGTGGTTAGTTTACTATACAATTGTTTAAAATGAGGTATTCTTACTTTTGTACATGTAAATTCCCATGAAAATTGCTTGATTAAAACTCCCCCATAGACTTCTAGAAGAAAACAAAACAAATTGTACTCATCTCAGAGTGTGAAGCACCCTGTCTTGAAGGTCAACTGAACAATTCACAGGGGCTGGAAACTAACAAGAAAAAAAGTTTCACTGAAGTTAAGATAGAGAAGAGAAGATCAGAGAAGCTAGCAATCCAGGGGAAAAATGTAACACTGCTGTCTGTGCACAAGGCCTCTGAATTTCCTTTTCTCATCCTTTCTGTTTTTCCCTCCCTCCTTTCCTTTTTTCCCCTACTTCCTTCCTTTCTTCCTTCTTTTTTATCTCTTTTGTTGATGCTGATTGTCTATCTGTTGAATTGCTTTCACACCAAATCTTGCTTATGTAAACTATAATCTTCAAAAAGGCAAGATTTAATAACCCCTACAATATTTAGTGAATACCTCCCAAACAAATAATTTCTCAATAAAAGCTTAAGGGAAACACACTTAAAGAACAAATGCATAATGCATTATAATCCTGGCAACAGTCAATTAATTGGCTTTCTTTACAGTCTATGAGTGCTTCTTCCCAAAACATTTTATTTGTATTTTCGCAAGGAGGTACATGTTTTCTTTCATCTATCCACTGCTTCCTCGGCTCCTGCTCCCTTTCTGTTAGGATCTGTGACTGGGGGGCGGACATATGCTGGCGCTTTGCTTGTATCTCACACACTGCAGTGTTTTAGCACTTCATATTTTATGTCCTGGCTCTCCAACTCCTAACGCATTCCTGGGTAATGCAGCTTCTGCCTGAGTGCCCTTGAGGCCCACTTAGAGCATGTGCATGGTTGATCTGAAAATTTTCAACAACCCTTCTCTGCTTCAGATAGGAAATTACAAGAGAATGCCCTATTTCAGCATCACATTGCAATCATTCTACCTCCATGCCTTATAGTCTTGCATCTTCAAATTGGTCTTATCTGCTATAGCTGATTGTCCAGTGCTTTCCAATGGGGCTGTAACTACAGCACGTTTCCAGCACCCTCATTTTGTTTCAGAAATGAACATAGATAATTTTGATCCATGGTCAACTCCAGTGGTGAAAATCTTCAAAGCTGTTATCGGTTCAAAAAAGATCAGAAGTAGTTCATTCCTAAATAGTACATCATTTCTGGAATGTGGATTACTATGTAAGCCTCTCTTGATGCCACTCTTAAAGAAACATGAGCAATAGTCTTTCAAAATGCTCTGTATGCAAATAATTGCTTTGTCACAGATCGTTTTTGAGCTACTTATTGTCACCCACTTTATTCACAATGTTAGCCTAATGTTACTCCCTTAACTATATTTATTCCCTCATTCTTTCTTTTCCCTTCAAAAGGATATGCATAAATCAAATGAAAGAATCCTCAGAAAAGCTTTCTCTAAACCTCAGGTCAGTTCAGGAGCCCCTGTGATTTTTCTCAGTTCAGATAAATCCTGTATATGTTCTTCCTAGAAATAATCACAATTGTAATGAAATCATGTAAATCTTGTTGTTGAATATCTACCTTTCTTTCTTAAATGAATGCACTATAAGGGCGTGGATTTTCTCTTCTTCAACACTGAATCCCCTGTGCCTAGGCCAGTGGCTTGAGTGTAATTGGCATTCCATAAATGATTGTTGAGTGAATATGTATCCTATCCTTTTATTAATTTTCCAAACTGCTCTTTGCCTGTTATCATATTTCTAAAAATGCAGTCCTTGGCATTTTGCTGCTTTGCTGGTAAAGGCATTCTCTCCCTGTAGACAAATGGACACACAAATAAAGCTTTTGAAATCCAAATTACTATGGAAATAGCCCTTGGTTCTACCAGCCTGCTAAGTGGAGCACAGTGGCCACACATCTTACGCTGGAGGGAGCTGAAGTCACATACAAATTCTGGCTTCTCAGGTTCCCCTTTTCCTTATAGACACCCCCCACTCTTCAGTTAGAACTTTTTTTCTTCAGGTGGGTTACAATGCAATTGATTGTGATTAGAGTACTTAATCTATTCACTATAACTGATTAAGTTACTGCTTGATTGTGTTACAGCTTCATCCATTTACTGTGATTAGATTGTTGCTAGAAATATATGGATACAATCAAGCTTCTGCTATTGTCAAATTCCTCGGGGTGTTCTGAATTTCTCCACATAATCTTTTTGTCTATTCCTTGGGGTATGTCATTTCCACAGATAACTAATCTCATCCATTACGTTTTGAATCTTCTTGATTTTATTCTCAGAGGGCAACTTTATCTCAAAAGTCCTGGGGTGACTTTCCCGCCCTCCCCAGTACTAACCATGCCTGACAAATAACTTATGGGGGGCACCAACTGTGCTTTTCTTTGCCTTTCCTACTGTCTATTCCTTCATCTCAGAGAGGTGGTGGCAGAGACTCATTCATTTATAACTCCTAATAAAGAGTAGGAGACCTTTGTGTGAATTTTTCATTAGGGGCCTGGAATACAAGTTATGCCAACATCTTCAATATATTAGAGCAGCAGAACAGGCAGAAGCACAGTTGTAAAGATAGTAACAATGAAAAGATTCGGACTATGCAATGCCCCACGTTAAGAAAAGCACATATGCACAACTCAGTTCATAACCAACCACTTGCATCAGGCTCACCTTTTCCAGGGTGAAGTGGGGTCAGTGGTGGCTTCCAGCACACTCCAGCTTTCCCAGCCATGGCAATGAGCCTTCAGAGACAGACAGAGGCTCACTTTCTAGCATGACACAGTTGATGCCAGTAGGCTCACTACATTTATTGTTTTGGGAGGTCAACAGAGCAATGAGGTATGTCGCGTTTGTTTGTGTATTTGACTTTCCAGAGCCTCCTCTTGTGGATGAATGGTGAAAAGTTTTCTCTTCGTAATCACAGAAACCAAACGCCAGAGACTTCCTTATGGCTCCTCCAGAAATAGCGTGGTCTAGCTAGGCAGTGCCTTAAAAATTGTTTTTCCCAAACAACACAAGAGAATACAGAGGATCTCATGGTAAATATGATAAATAATAATTAGTAATTGAAAATCTTTTTTTTTTCTTTTTTTTTTTTTTGAGACAGAGTCTTGCTCTGTTGCCAGGCTGGAGTGCAGTAGCGTGATCTCGGCTCACTGCAACCTCCGCCTCCCAGTTCAAGTGATTCTTCTGCCTCAGCCTCCCGAGTAGCTGGGACTATAGGCATGTGCCACCACACCCAGCACGTTTTTGTATTTTTAGTAGAGACGAGGTTTCAGTATGTTGGCCAGGATAATCTCGATCTCTCGACCTTGTGATCCGCCCTCCTCGGCTTCCCAAAGTGCTGGGATTACAGGCATGAGCCACCGCACCCAGCCTGAAATTCTTTCCATGTGTGAATATGGATTGTGCCAGCCTTACATCTCTTGTATGCTGTTAAATTATTTTTTGGCTTGGGAGTCCTAGTTTTCCAGCATTTCTGATATCTCTTCCATTCATACAAGCAGGTGCAACCCCGTGCTCTGTCTTCAGGGCTACATCTAATTGCTTTCAAGAGGAAACAAGAGAGGTGAAAGTTTACACAGTTAAATGTATACAAAACATATTTTTGTTTCACTTCACCTACAAAAACTATAATCTCTCTTTTTTTTTTTTTTTTTTTGAGACAGAATCTCGCTCTGTCGCCCAGGCTGGAGTGCAATGGCATGATCTTGGCTCGCTGCAACCTCCGCCTCCTGGGTTCAAGCGATTCTCCTGCCTCAGCTTCCCTAGTAACTGGGACTACAGGTGCGTGCCACCACGCCCAGCTAATTTTTGTATTTTTAGTAGAGATGGGGTTTCACCATGTTGGCCAGGCTGGTCTCGATCTCTTGACCTCATGAACCTCCCTCTCAGCCTTTTAAAGTGCTGGGATTACAGATGTGAACCACCATACCCGGCCCAAGAACTGTAATTTCTTGACACATAACCTAAAGAACTTTACCAGAAATGGAAAAACAGAACTACAAATACCTCTGTATGTTTTAATTAAAAAAAATAATTTTCTGAAATATAACATCATATCATGAAGAAATTATCTTTATCTAAATGAGTGGCCATGTTATCTGCACTTTAGAGGTTGAATAAAATTGTCACATACTTTGAGATCCTCAATAACAGCTTTAATAATGTCTACTAAACATTATTTGAATATGAATCCAGGTATCTGACAATCTCATGTAAGCAGAACACTGTGCAGTAAATAAAACATGCTTTTGACAAGATAAAATAGAAATCCCCAAATCCAGGCACTCCATTTGTATAACTTATTTTGGGGGTGAACTCCTACCATCTTAAAGATGAGGATCATATTCTGCTAATTTGCTCATTGTACATTATTTTCATAAAACTGATTGGTATTCAAGATTTTCAGAAAATGAAAGCAGAAATCAGAGGTAAGTTGAGAGGTGGCTTATTGATATCCATGCTGATAAAAGCTAGAAAACACAGAAAAATGCAGGAAACTTCAAAAAGCAAAGACCAAGAATCCAGCATATAAGAGCTGTCATGTCTTGCCCAGATTTACAGTCATCCCTTTATTATAGCGTAAAATACTCATCTATGTTCATAGTAACAGCATCAAGGAATCAATTCAGTAAACACACCGGTACCCTATCTGCAGCCTGACATTTTATATGCAGCTCCTAACATGTTCTGGCACATGCCCCAGAGTTCAACTGGCATAATGTCAAATGATACTGTGAAAATCAGCTTCATAGACACACAATGGAAATTAGGTACTTTACACTGTAATTTTTAATGAAACTATTTCAAGAGAAGGGTAAGAGAAAGTTAAAGGGTATCAAGAATAAAGCAAGTAACCTGGTAACTGAGAGTTTAAAAAAAATGGATGAAGATGCCATCGAAGATTATAGAAAGGTCAGGAATATAGAGCTTTGAAAAATGGAGAGGTAACATAGTATAGCATCAGAATTCTAGATCTTCTGAAACTCGCAGATTAAAGATTTAAGAAGGCTATAAATGAGAGAGAGGTAGGATTTGATACAGAAAATGATTAAGATATAAATAAGAATCTCAGCATAGGCAAGATTCTGGTAGGGGATATATTAGAAATGCTCAGGAGTGGATGACATGAAGAGGGGGAAATGGCAAGTTCAAGTCAAGGATAACTATTTTTGGCCTTGGGAGAAAAATAAAATGAGAAAATCTGAAGGAAAAAAAGAAGCAAAACCAAATCATGATCAGGCATAACTGGAAGGTAAATGACATTCTTTAAAAAATGAAGAATAAATTGACAAAGTTTAGGAAGATAACAGATTCAAACTAGGAACTAAAAAAGGTATCTACCTTGAAATAGGTTTGAGACCGATATAATCATTAGATATTCTCGTGAGAATCCATGGGATTCACTGGGAGATCCAAAATCAGGATTAATTGCACTCATGAAAGAGGCAATGAGTCAAGACTGGGAAATATTTTAAAAATTATAGAAAAACGCACCAAAAAGAGAGCTGTGCTTTGGAAATAAGGGCATGCATAATATAATCCAAACGGTATCTTACTCCTGGAGGCTCACCTCACCATTAAGGTGTCTGAGGCTCAGCTTTTAACAAGTATACTTCTTCCGATCTTCTAATTAGAGTGTGTTCATGAGAAACAGAAGGATACATAAGGACTTAGACAACATGTTAAGAATAGATTGCAATCACTCCTGCCTTACCAATTAGAATTATTTTTCCAGATCTCCTCGTTAATTATAAAAATGGAAATTATTGTACTTGGTGCTTTACAATAAATATTCAAGCAACTGGAGCTGTAAAATATAACCTGGCAATTTAAGTGATTTATTACAGCAGCGTAATGCTTGAGACATTTCTATTAGCTGAAAACCTGAAATATTTCTAGTAAAATATTTAACAAAAAGTTTCTTTAGGCCAAGTAAAACCAGAGCACTTGTAACTGAGAAAGGTGGATTTGTCCTCTTCCTTCTGTCCAAAAATATCGTCAAAATAACCTTTTACCATATTCCATTATGTAAATAACACAACTTTGTATAATGTTATACATAAAAAGAATAGGAAAAATGAGAACTGATTGCTAAGTGAATTACTTCCAGTCATTAGAAGAAACACAGATTTAGTAACATTGTGTCATTGTAATTGTTATGTTATGATGCTTAGGTTTCTCATTAAATGATACCTATGTGTGGAATATTGTCCTAAGAACAAAAAGTGAACAAAATAAAGTAGTAAAATGAGCATTTTAAAATGACCTTTTTTCACCAAAAAGATGTTATTAAATTATATGTAATTTTCAATGCATTAATATTTTTGTGGTTTCTAATTAACTTTCTTTAATGGAAAAGTACTATATCACCAGAAATCACACATCATTTCAAAATTCATTGATAGTTTATACTTATTACTGCAAGATGTAGCTGACCTGGTTATTTTATTTAGTTGAAGAGAAAACAATAAAGCCAAATATAATTTTGCATGAGTCTATAATGAAAGTGTTTTGGAATGTGTAGATTTAATTGTACCCAATCTAACAACATCAGGCACAGTTTTCAACTACAGGGGGAAAAGGCAACAACCCTGTTTCTGTACATGGCCTCCTTCTTACACGAAAGTCTTGCTAGAGTCTCACAATACAAACTGCATTTTACATTTCTTTTGATATTGACTTAAATATCTTGTTATTGACAAAGGAAGAAATAGGTCAAATAAACCGTTATAGTCACATCAAGCCTGTTCAGGGCTGTAAGGTTTCACTAATTGTGCACATTTCTCTGAAGTGAACAGTAGCAAATCCAGCCCTCACCACATGCTCTTTGGCCTGCCTGGTTTTGTATTGAGCCATATTTTAAATTATTTGTCAATATTTATAATTGGAGGATGTCACTTTAAAAGCCTAGATTTATGGATCCTCTTTAAAAATCAGAGATGGATCCACATTCCCCCATGGGCTCCCTCTTGCTGTAAGGTACTTGACCACTTTTGTCCCAGCCCTAACTATTCCTTGTTGTCCCTCCAACACTGAAAGAACATCGACTGTCCTTAAACATCTTTCTAGCTCACACCCATTTTACTTCTCACATTTATGTCACCTGCCTGGCAATGCATGTGTGTTTGATGCCCACTCTATGAGCCTAGAGGATTAGCTTTGTCATGCCATATTCCTGGACCCACAGTCATTTCCTAGAATCTAAGTCTGCATTATCTTCCAGATGCCATCTCTCAGTGCTTGGAGTAACTTTGAAGATTTTTCTCTCTTTTATGTTGTAAATTTTACCTGCGCAGTGAAAAGATGTGGATTTATTTTCATTCAGCTTCCTTACTTAATTCATTCCTTCAGTTAGTGTTCTGTTTTATATTTTTAATATCCTTATGTCCTGCATGAGAAGTGAATTCCTTTTAAATTAATATTTTAATTTATTTAGTCTCTATTTAATTTTGCCTAGTCCCAAGGATATCACATATATTTAGATTTTGTCTGCTTTTCTTTTCAAAAATGTTGTCTATTTCTTTTCCCTAACCATTGCTATTTAACATGTGTTTGCTATGTTTCATGATTTATTTTTTGTATCCTTCACTGAGACTCCTGAACATACTTACTTTAATGTAATTTTCAGCATACTATTATTTTTCTTTCTTCTGGAGTGAATTAATCTCCTGATATTTCTGTTTTTTATTTTATTGACTGTCTTTCCTAGCTTTGCTTTTCCTTATGATGCAGGAATTTTTCTCAGCCCCTTTGCTTGCGGGAGAAGACCACCCCATCTACTCAGCGCGCCTAGCCGCGCCTGAGGGCAAGTCTCAGGCGCGAATCCCACAGCCACTGTGACTGCGGTGAGAGGCAGCATGTGAGTGAGCGAGTGCAGCGTCTGGCCAGCTGCTCCGAGCATCAACATAGGAGCAGGCTCCATGTGCGGCCCGCGGCCAAACGAGGTGTCACCCCAAGGGGAGTGTGGTGACCCACTCAGGCAGGGATGCCCGTGACCCCGAAGCCCCAGAGGGGGTGTCACAGTGTGCTAATTAGCTCTTTTAGTTCTGCTCCCCACAGCCCAATGGACAGTGGTGTGTTAGCAGCTCAGTCAGCCCCTTGCCCCGCTCTAGCCCACGGCTGCGGGACTACCTCGGCCCCGCCACTGCTTCCATTGCATGGAGCAGCTGCCCTCCGCTGGCAAAGGCAGAGGGCCGCAGTGTTACAGCCTTTCTAGGCACCCATGTTTGCTGGATCGTGAGCTCTTGTGCCACATTCATGAAGAATGAGCTCATGCTGACAACTGAAGGGTGATGAGGGTAGAGAATTTTATTAAATGACAAAACAGCTCTCAGTGGAGAGGGGACAGGAAGGTAGTCTCTCACCTGAAGTTGGGTCATCTCCCCCAGTGTGGCTGAGTCTGGGATATTTATACGCATAGATGGGAGAGGGGCGGGCCAAAGGTAGTATTGGAAAACATAACATTCCATTGGTTAAAAAGCATTATTCAGAAAGAACCAATCAGGAAAGGGCAGGCAAAGAGGAACGGAAGTTCTCACTTTGGGTCACGTTTTTCAACCGGAACCGGCAGTCCAGTCTTTCAGCCTTCAGGCTGTTTTGGCTTGAAGGTGGGATTTCACCAGGGACCGGCCCCTATCTGCCTAGGCATTTGACTGCCTCCTGTCACTTATCACTCATATGTTTAAATTTTTATTTTGTTTTAGGTAAGTTTATATATCCTTTTTCTACATTTGGGTTTTTTTGGCATTTTATTTTGCTTTAAGGGTACTCTTTATATATTAGCTTAATTTGCCCATAGTGTTGTCAGGGGCCTGGTGTGTTAGCACTGCCCCGAGTGAGTGCAAACCTGGCCAGGCTGTGACAGCACCTGGGCTTGGTCCCAACCGCACTCTAACATCGGAGTGGGGAGAGGCCAGGCAGTAGGAACAGAGAGGGCTTTCCTGGGCCCGGAGGGTGCAGAGTACAGAGATGCCTGGGTCCTGCGCCTGGGAGGGCGGGACTCCTTCCCACTCCATTGGCGCATGCAGGCTGCCCCGGCCACACCTCCTCACAGCCTAGGGTGGGGGCTCCAGGTCCTCACTGGGCCCCTCTCTGTCTGCCCTTCTATGCCTGACCGGGCTGCTCCCCTGCAAACAGGTGGCTTAGCCTGGCCCCATCGTGGCAGTCCCCAGGGCAGGAGGCTCTGGGAGGTCTCCCACTTGTCCCTGGCTCCCACCGGCAGTGTGGAGCATGGCACTGCCCCAGGCCCAGCTCTGCCTCCTTCCTGCGTCCTCCTCACAGCAGCCAGTGTGATGGCAGTGGCTGTTCTGGACGGTCTGCCGCTGCCATCATCAGCATCTCTGAATCTAAATTGATCAGAAAACACTCTCAATCACATAGTTGGTCTCATTTTAAATTTAATTATTTATTTTATTTTTGTGTAGAGACAGGGAGGGTCTTACTGTATTTCCCAGGCTGGTCTCAAACTTCTAGCCTTAAGTGAGCCTCCCACCACATCCTCCCAAAACACTGGGATTACAGGCATGAGCCACTGCACCTATAGATAAAACTATAGATTTAAAATATTAAAATAAAACTATAGATTTATTTTAAATATTCTCTTTTGTCCTAGAACATCAAACCTCTAAAAGCCTTCCATATCCTCACTTTCAATTATCTATATCCTATGTCACTAAAGAAACAGAAGCAATCAGAAGAGAACTTCCATTAGCTTCCTCCGCCACCATCTACCCACCTGCATTGGGCAAGTTAAATCTTACTAGTGTGCCTCCTCCAGAGAAGTACTTCTTCAGTGGCAGTGCTTTTAATGATGTAAAGAAGTCTTTATTAATCAGAAAGAAATCTTACAATAAATAATTTGGGAATGCAAATGTTTTTATGATCTCATACAATTTTATTATTCCACCATAAGTACTATTATTTTAAATCTTTGAGATCACTGATAAATTACTCAAACATCATAGTATATTACAAAGTTGAAGTGTCAATTGCTTCGTGAGTCCCTGATACTGTCTTCAGCATTGCCCTTCTCAGAAAATTGATTCATTGATTGTTTTGACCTCATTGATCTTGATATATCTCCAACATAATTTCAGGGATGCATTATAACTGAGGCTGATTTGAAATTATTTTCTCTTAAATAGCATCACAGAATGAACCTGATATTAGGAAATCTATGACATTAAGTAACATTTTTTAAAAGACTTTTTACATTCATCCCTCAAGAAGTAGAGCGCATGTCGTTTTCTAGCAGCTGCACATGACAACCTGCACAAGTTCAACAATCCACAACTATATACATGGCTACTATGCATGAATCTGATGACTGCAAAGGATTGGAAGAAAAGTTATAAATAGGTGGTCGGGGAAATGTCACCTTAGTTCTGAGACTACAGAAGAACTTTTCAGCTGTACCTGGAGAATGTAAAAACTACTGCTTAATAAATAAGTGTTTAGTAAGGAGAGAGGGTTTTTCTGTTTTTCATATTCCACTTGGTCTTAACAGGCTCTTTTATTTTTCAAGAGTAGTCTATGATAACTTACTTTGGCATTCTCTCCATGAGAGCTAAAATTCTGTAACTCTATCAAGCTGGTTGCTTATTGCTCTTCTGTGAATAGCATACTCTGTCCAATCTATTTCAAAGGACAATACTCCAAGCATAACATATGATGCAAATATAATGTGGCAATCTGACTTTCAAGAGGCATTTCCTAAGAAGCACGTTTAAGCAAGAGCAGCATGCCATAATCAGCCCTTGTATGTATTATATCAAACCGACTTAAGTGTTACAGAGTAAAGTAACAATCTTAACTTTCTCAAAAACAGATCATATCCCAAAGATTGAAAATATCTTGTTCTCTACAACCTTTAGCTCATAAGCTTAATTCTCTACCTTTCCCTGAGCATGGTTTGATGCTCCTTAGACCCCAAATGGAGAAGAGAGTCCTTCTTTCATGTCTTCAGCTCCACTTAAGAGATTCATGGTAGGTGGCTTAGTCCTACTGCTACAACAAAAATACCCCAGGCTGTGTAATTCATAAAGACAATACATTTCTTACTCACAGTTCTGGAGACTGAGAAGTCTGAGATCAAGATGGCACCTTGTTACTGCATCCTCACATGGCAGAAGGATAAGGCAGCTCCGTTCAGCCCCTTTTATAAGGGTATTAATCCCATTCATGAGGTTGGAGCCTTATAAAATGACTTGTTTCACAATAGACCCCACTACTTAATACTATCAGGTTCCAGCATGTGAATTTTGGGGGGATGCCAATATTCAGACTGTAGGGACAGGTTTCTCCGACTCTTCCAGATATCAAACCTGGAAATGTACATTGTATAACACACCCAAGACCAAGAGGATAAACAGAACTGAGGAGTTATATTAGGAGATCCTCATTCAGGCGGGGCGCGGTGGCTCATGCCTGTAATCCCAGCACTTCGGGAGGCCAAGGAAGGCAAATCACCTGACGTCAGGAGTTTGAGATGAGCCTGGCCAACATGTTTCTACTAAAAATACAAAACTTAGCTGGGCGTGGTGGCACACACCTGTAATCCCAGCTACTCAGGAGGCTGAGGCAGGAGAATTGCTTGAACCCAGGAGGCGGAGGTTGCAGTGAGCCGAGATTGCACCACTGCACTCCAGCCTGGGTGACAGAGTGAGACTCCTTCTCAAAAAAAAAAAAATAATAAATAAATAAATGTTTTAAAAAAAAGATCCTCATTCAGTGTGTCAAACATAACAATCACTTGATATAACTATAAAGATAGCAGTCAGCCAGGTTATCACAAAGAATTTTTGGGCAATCAACAACAACAGTACCAAGCAAAGCATGGTATGTTTTCTAACATTCCTCCTCAAGACCTAGCCTCTTCCCAGCCCCTTAGATATCATCACATTTGTGTCAGTAGCAGTCACTCAATGACAGCATCTCAGAGTAAATTCTGACTCCTTGCAGTAAAAATCAGAACCATTTTCCCTAGAGCGGTCAAAATGTTTGCATCTTCCTCTCTACATATCAGAATCAAATCTCTGGTTCAGGTCACACTTGTCTATCTCATAGCTGAATGACTGTAATTTTCTCCACTGTGAAAATCATCTCTTTGGTCTTTCATTTCTGTTTGACTATGTCAAAATCTTACTGGCTTCCTTTGGACTTCTGTATTAAATTCCATTTCCACTCCCTCGGTTTCTTTCTGTTTGCTCAACAGCATTACACCACTCATCTCGCCGGGCTTTGCCACCTGCCCCTTTGGTTTAGAGCAGCAGTTCTCAAATGTTTTGACCTCAAAACTCCTTTACATTTTTAAAAATTAATGAGAACCAAAATGTTGATGTGTGTTAATTCTACACTATTCATTATATTAAAAATTAAAATGGAGACATTACAAAAATATCTACTTATAAACCCTTCACATGTTGACATAAAATATTTTTTCAAAAATATTTTGACATAAAACTATTTTTTCAAAACAAAAACAAAGCAAGAAGAGTTATATTGTTTTACATTTATGCAAATCTCTTTAATGGCTGGCTTAAGAGTGTTGGATACTTATTTCTGCTTCTGAATTCCATGCGGCAATGTCTTCTTTTGGTTTAAGTTCCTAAAGAAAAATTCCACACATACCTCACACAGCTATATAACTGGGAAAGAGAATATTTTAATTGCCTTCTCAGATAATGTTGAATTTCCTTTTTTGATATGACACCAAAACTTGACAAGTGATAATTTCTTAAAGCAATATGCAGTGTAGAAACTGAAACCATATCAATGAACTTGTTTTTGTGTGCTGCATTAAATTCCACTGCTCTGTCTTGTGATCAAATAGGGGTCTTTTATTCATGCATAATATTGTACATCCACGCATTTGGAAAATATTGACTAACATTATGCAGCTCTTACAAATGTTGATGATTTTATTACACAATATAAAAATACTTATAATTACTGATCTCATAAGAAAAGTCTCTAAGTAGTGGGAAGCTGTTAAATCTCATGGTTGTGGATGTATTTCAAAATGTAATTTTTACATGAAAGCTCTAATTTTACTACTGACAATAATACATACTGACAGCTATTCCCTTGAGGTATCAGGCTTACATCATTTATTTTCAATAAAATCTCTGCCAAATATCCAAGCCTGTATAGTTTGTGTGTTAGCCATTCTTTCACGTAAAAATAGTGTTTATGAAAACATTGGCTAATTTTAGCTCACAACTCAATCACACAAGTGTTTTTCCTCAAGACATACTTTAGTATGCAGCAGATGCAATTCATGCATAATTCTCATTTTGTCAAAGAACACAAAGTGAAGGGTTGACATTTAATCAAATTAATACTTTTTCTGCTTCATCATCAAGGACATTCTTAAGAGAAACTAGATTTTTTTTTTTAACTGCAAGTGTGTAGCTGTAAAAACAAATGATGACAATTAGTACAATTTGGTGTCACTGTCTTGATGCGTGCTAAGGCACCAGCAGTTTTACCCATCGTTGTTTTTGCACCAAATGTCAACACAGAGAATCATTGCAGATATCAACACAAGGAAAAGGCAAACAATGCCCTAGCATTACTATGAAAAGAGTTATGACGTCATGGACCATGTGTGAGTGTTTCCGGAACCCCCAGGCCCCGATGCACCACACTTGGAGAAGTGTGCCTTGATGCAGGGGATTTCAAACCCTGGTTGCCAATTAAAACAATGTAGAGGCCGGGCGCGGTGGCTCATGCCTGTAATCCCAGCACTTTGGGAGGCCGAGGTGGACAGATCACGAGGTCAGGAGATTGAGACCATCCTGGCTAACACGGCGAAACCCCGTCTCTTCTAAAAATACAAAAAATTAGCCGAGCGTGGTGGCAGGCGCCTGTAGTCCCAGCTACTCGGGAGACTGAGGCAGGAGAATGGCGTGAACCCAGGAGGCAGAGCTTGCAGTGAGCCGAGATCGC
The DNA here is from genome assembly GCF_028885655.2 of Pongo abelii. Lineage (NCBI taxonomy): Eukaryota > Metazoa > Chordata > Mammalia > Primates > Hominidae > Pongo > Pongo abelii. The sequence goes on from NC_071988.2 coordinate 199,709,009, forward strand.
GCCACTGCACTCCAGCCTGGGCGACAGAGCCAGACTCCGTCTCAAAAAAAAAAAAAAAATGTAGAGAGCTTTTATATATACACATACACACACACACACAAACATATACACATACATATCCATATCCATATATTATATATACGTACATACATACATATACATTACATATATACACACATATACATGTACATTGCATATGTACACATATACATATACATACATACATTCATATACATGGACATTACATATATACACACACATATACATACATATCTTGAGATGCGTCTATGTTTCTCAGGCTGCTCTCTAACTCCTGGGTTTAAGCAATTCTCCCACTTTCAGCATCCCGAGTAGCTAGGATTACAGGCGTGAGCCACCACACGCAGGTAGCTTTTAAAAAATACATATACTGGGCCAGGCTTGGTGGCTCACGTCTGTAATCCCAGCACTTTGGGAGGCTGAGGCAGGCAGATCACAAGGTCAGGAGATAGAGACCATCCTGGCTAACACAGTGAAACTGCGTCTCTACTAAAAATACAAAAAAATTACCCAGGCGTGGTGGCGGGCGCCTGTAGTCCCAGCTACTCGGGAGGCTGAGGCAGGAGAATGGCTTGAACCCGGGAGGCGGAGCCTGCAGTGAGCCGAGATTGCGCCACTGCGCTCCAGCCTGGGCAATGAGCGAGACTCCGTCTAAAAAAAAAAAAAAAAAATACATATGCTGGCCAGGCACGATGGCTTATGCCTGTAATCCCAGCACTTTGGGAGGCCAAGGCAGGCGGATCACAAGGTTAGGAGTTCGAGACCAGCCTGGCCAAGATGGTGAAATCCCGTCTCTACTAAAAATAAAAAAAACTAGCCAGGTGTGTTGGCGCACGCCTGTAGTCCCAGCTGCTCAGGAGGCGGAGGCAGAAGAATCGCTTGAACCCGGGAGGTGGAGGTTGCAGTGAGCCAAGATTGTGCCACTGCACTCCAGCCTGGGTGACAGAGTGAGACTCCGTCTCAAAAAAAAAAAAAAAATACACATGCTTAGGTCCCAACCAGACCACTTAAATCAGAACCATTGAAAGTATGGCCCAGGAGTCAGTGGTTTTTGTTTTTTTGTTTCTTTTTTTTTAAGGTTCCTAGGTGTTTCTACTAAGAACAAGGTTGAGAAACATTGGTCTTGTCTCTATGGTATTTGAACCAGTTTTGAATGCTATGGCCTCTTCTTCCTTGTTTTATTATTCTAACTTTCCCCAAGTTCTTTGATGTGCTAAGCACACTTATCTATGACTCTTCTAACTCACTCAAATCTTATATTCTTTAAGAAATCTTTTCAGACTTTTTTTTTTTTTGAGACGGAGTCTCGCTCTGTCGCCCAGGTTGGAGTGCAGTGGTGCCACCTCAGCTCACCACAACCTCTGCCCCTGGGTTTAAGCAATCCTCCTGCCTCAGCCTCCCGCATAGCTGGGATTACAGGTGCGTACCACTGCACCCAGCTAATTTTTGTATTTTTAGTAGAAACGGGGTTTCACCATGTTGGCTAGGCTGGTCTTGAACTCCTGACCTCAGGTGATCTGACTGCCTCAGCCTCCCAAAGTGCTGGGATTACATGCGTGAGCCACCATGCCTGGCCAGTGATGCAATCTTGGCTCACTGCAACCTCCTCCTGGGATCAAGTGATCCTCTCACCTCAGTCCCTGAGTAGCTGGGACTACAGGCACGCACCACCAGGCCCGGCTAATTTTTTTTTTTTTTTTTTTTTTGTATTTTTTTAGAGATAGCATCTTACCATGTTGCCCAGGCTGGTCTCAAGCACCTAGACTCAAGTGATCTGCCCACCTAGGCCTCCCAAAATGCTGGGATTACAGGGGTGAGTCACTGTGCCCAGGCTTAAAATGATTATTAATTAATATATGAAATTGTTGTTGGAAAAGAATATACATTTTTCTTATATTTTCTAATAAGAAGGTACAGAAAATCATATTGCAATTTATTACATTCCTCCTCCCACATAGCACTTTGCTAGATTTTGAATTTTACTTGGTAGGATAGTCTGGCATCATGTGGACAAAGAGTTAAACTTGTTTCTATAAATGATAAAATAGCTGTCTCTATATAAGTGGCAGAATTTCCTGATGAAAATTAGACCATGAAGCAAAGGTTAATAGTAAGTATAATAAAAATAAGATTTCCTGGCCAGGAGCAGTGGCTCATGCCTGTAATCCCAGCACTTTGGGGGGCCGAGGTGGGCAGATCATACCAGGTCTAGAGATTGAGACTATCCTGGCCAACATGGTGAAACCCCACTTCTACAAAAAACACAAAAATTAACTGGGCATGGTGGCACACACCTGTGGTCCCAGCTACTCAGGAGGCTGAGGCAGGAGAATCGCTTGAACCCGGGAGGCAGAGGTTGCGGTGAGCTGAGATCGCACCACTGCACTCCAGCCTGGCAACAGAGTGAGACTCCATCTCAAAAAAAAAAAAGAAAAAGAAAAGAAAAAAAAGGTTTCTGTTTATAACATCTTTTCCTATGAAAAACTTAAAATGCTTATCAAGACAACCAATTATTTTTTGATGCTAACCTCTCACATCTGAGCAAACTCTTCCCTTAAAGAAATAAAAATGGCCAAGAGTCTTGGATGACTAATGACACTAAGAGAGCTGGTGTCAACAATCTGTACCCAGTTCACGGGCCACAGTTCACTAGCCTCCAGCCTGGTTGATAAAACTATGCCCAGTGATAAAACTATTCACAAAATATCATTTGAACACTTTACTATATGGAATTTAAGATAAGAATTTGGGGATGGGGGAAAAGGTATTTTTCTCCCTTCATAGAGATTGTAGTTCTCAGCTGTTATCAAATTGCCGATATAACACGAAAGAGTGACTGTTCTCTTTCAGAATCTGAAAGAGAAAGAGAATTCCTCCAGGTCAGAAGAGGATAATGATTTTTAAAGAGTATATCAAGAGATTGATGACATGAAGAAGAATTTCAGGCAGGCAAAGGAAATGGCTGGAAATAAATGTCTCAGGCATAACTGGTTTTCCACAGTTGTCTTTCAGAACTGCCACAGGGAACAACTTCATAGCCTTATTGAGCATAAGGCAGTTAAAGTTTCCATTAAAATTGGCTAAATTAACTCTCCGGATGCTTTCGGACAAACAGTAAAAGGTCAGGCCTGATGTTTAACTGACTTCATAATATCTGCTTTTCTTTTATTTATTAATATTATTTTCACTTTCCTTTTTATTACCATTGTTTCAAATATGTTATTTAAAGTAACTACACATGAGAATGTTATGAAATAGTGAGGCAATATTAAACCAGTCCAAGCATGGTGCTTCTTTCCATAACCACCTTTATATCTAATTGCAGTCCTCGCCTTCCTATTTTCTTATTGGACCACTAGGCTGGAATGTCTAAGCTGTGTAAATTCAAGTTCACTAGGCTTTTATCTTTGACAGTGCCTAGTGCCACTTGGGGAATATCTTGGGGAAAAAGTTACATCTGCACATTTTTTTTCCATTTTATTGTGTTTTCTTCCTTGCAAATTTTTACCTAATGACATATTAACTTGTCAGATTATTTGGTTACTTTCTGTTTCAATCATTTCTATTAATTTAATTTTTCACATCCAGTTTTCATGTTTACCGAGCAATTTTGATGTTGTTTATTTTACTTTCCTTACACTACAAATTTATTGTTTGAAATCTCTTGCCTTATTTCCAGTTTTTTTTAAATCCCTTTTCCCTCCCTTCCTTTTCCCTCCTTCCCTCCCTCCCTTCCTTCCTTCCTCCCTTCCTTCCTTCCTCCCTTCCTTCCTTCCTTCCTCCCTTCCTTCCTTCCTCCCTGCCTCCCTCCCTTCCTCCCTTTCTTCTCTACTGTCTTTCTCTCTTTTATCTTCGTTACCTGCTTCCTTGCTTTTCTTCCTTACTTCAAAATCACAGGGAAGGCTCACAGATACTCAACAATTATTCAGTTGTTAAGTATTCAAATGGTAAGCATGTAAATGCTTACCGTGTCCTAAACACTGTGCCAAGCCCATACATATATATTTTTTTAGTTTTCATAACCATTCTCTGAGGCAGAAATTATCATTCCCCTCATTTTGCAGATATCAAACCTCAGGCTTAGAAAGAACAGTAAACTGACCACGTAAGTCAGTGGCAGAGTCATAGACAGAATCGAGCTACACTGCCTTTCCCCATAGGGTGAGATTCTCAACCATTCTGCCTGTAACTCTATCTCTGACTATAGCTGCAAAGTGTCCTTTAAAAAAGAAAGGATAACTCTCCTTGATGATATTCACCTCAGAAAAATTAAAGCTTATTCCAAATATCAGAGGCTTCCATTAACATTATTTTATAAGACTATGATCTATAAATGTGTCCAAAGCCAACCTGAAGTCATTTATGTTTTTTACACTTACTGTCTCAAAATGGTAGACTTTTCTAGAAGTTTTATATACATCCTATTAGCTGCTCTTCCTTTTAGACCTTTAAAGTTTCCCTCATTCATCACCCCTTTCACCTCCATGGCATTTTCCCAACTCACTGCCAAATCTCTTCCCTCCCTTCCCTTTCTTCTAACATTTTTGGCTTCTGTCACATCTCTTCTCCACTTCAACTTTCCAGAGTCCTAATTCAGTTAGTCAATTGTCATTCACTGCCTCTGCTTTCTCTTGATTTCTATAATTGCACTCCTTATGACCCTTTTCCCGTCCACCATATTCTTCTGAAAGTACAGATCAAATAGATGTCCCAACTTATTTCAGACAGGAAAGCTTTGATTGGGCAAATTATATTGTAAATACTGTGAAGGCTGGGTTGAAAGAAAAATATGAGACTGAAAGCAGGAAAGCTCTTGCAATAACATGGATAAGAGGCAATGAGGTCTGCTGGGGGGAACCGTGGGCTGTGATGAAAGGAATGCAGACAAATATGGGGTAAGATCCACTGCCGCCCACTTGCCAGCTCGGTGGCCCTGGGCAAATCACTGAAGGTCTTTGAGCTTTAGTGCTTTCATTTTCAAGATAAAGGTTGTAATATCTATCTTACTTGTTGCTTCAAGCATCAAAGGAAATACATTTATTTTGGCTTATAGGAGATGCTCCAGAAGTTGCAGTCTTTACAATTTAGATTTGGGGCAATTTGGTTGCAAAGAGAGATGGATACTGGAAACAAAGAAGAGAGAATAAAAGAATGCCAATAGATTCAGTTTGAATTATCTCTGGCTTTCTAAATTCCTAGATTGTTCCTAACCTGCCACAATATATGTGGGTTTTTTCTTTGTCTTGTTTTCATTTGGAAAAACTTACCATCTTTGAAAAGATATGTTTTTGATAATACTAGCCTATATTACTTGCCAGTTAACTGTGCTATCTGTGAGTTTCTCTGTATAGGAAGTTGGAGGGGGGTAGTGATGGGAAGAGAAAAAAAGAGGTAGAGGAAGGCAGAAAGGTGGACCGAAGAAAGATGAGAGTGGAGGGTGGCAAAGGCAAGGAGTTACACAATCTTTCTTTTTGATTCATAGCACACACTTTTCCTGAGTTTGCTCCAGGGTGTTTTCAAAGAGTGTACAGATTTCCTGCTGATTATTGACTCTGCTTTACAATTCCAGCATTTTGTCATAGTTTGTTTTTTAAAGTTGAGTAACCAAGTGATGGATTTTAAAAAAGTGTTTCCTCTCCAAGAAGATATTGATTCCTATTATATTATGACTTAACCCACAGATACTTCCTGCAAGGATTTCTGTTCACTGCTCAGGTCCAAGCCTATACCCATTCATCCTTCCCTAAACTACTGTAGCCCAAAGGAGAGATTTCGCCAATATAGTATGGATAAAGTCTTACATTATAAACAATTACTACATTTTTGTGTTTGCATTTCTCCTTATCACTACCAATCCTTCTACGTTAACATAATTTATCCTTGTCAAATCTCTGCAATATATTTCACTGGCAGTTTTGAAAAAATTATATGGACTAATACAAAGCACATACTTTACATGGTTCGATTTTTATGCCATGATGGTATCTGTTTTTCTTTGCATAATGCTATTTCTCCTTCCATCTTTTTGACTCTTCCTGTAGACTTTCTAATCTGCATGCTCCATGCCCCCTTTGATCTTCCAATCATTGACATTCAAATTATTTCCAAATTATTTCATTTGCTGCCATGCTTCTTATTCAAACTTCCATGTATTTATTTATTTATCTTTATTTTTATTTTTATTTTTATGGAGACAGGGTCTCACTCTGTCACCCAGGCTGGAGTGCAGTAGCGTGATCTTGGGATCTCGGCTCAGTGCAACCTCCGCCCCCCAGGTGCAAGCAATCCTCCCACCTCAGCCTCCTGAGTAGCTGGGATTACAGGTCCATGCCACTACACCCTGCTAATTTTTGTATTTTTTGGTAGAGACACAGTTTTACTATGTCGGCCATACTGGTCTTGAACCCCTGACCTCACGTGATCCACCCCCCTCGGCCTCCCAAAGTGCTGAGATTATACACATGAGCCACCCTGCCCAGCCCCTTCAATTTATTTTTATTAGGGCCTTTGATATTTGTTTTAAAGCATTTATGCAAACTTGGCTTTCTGATTTCCTACCACAGTAAAATTGACTGATATAATAAATAATTTAGTCCTTCCTATTCTCCTTAAATTGTCTACAAAATTTCTACGTTACTTTTTAACTGGGTCACTGAATATAAATCTTACGTTTTTTAAAAATTGGCTTTCTCGAATTTTTAGTTTACAAATTGTTTTTCCATATTTAACTTATTTGTGTGGAGGGAGCTAGATTTAATATTGTTTAGGGTGAAGTTCATCCTTCCTTAACCAGCATAGTGAGCACAAAGAGTCCCTGAATATTCTTGCCATCCACACATTGAAACATTTGGTTGCATTTCTTTTGGTTACATTTATTAAATGGTATCTAAGGAAATACTATTCATAAGTCTTAGGTTCAATTCTTCAGTCTATGAAACAAAGTGGAGCATTAGTGTCTCCACGACATAGTACCTTTGTCTATGCCACTAATACCTCCTTAGTCACATGATAACTGTTCCCTGGGTCTCTCCTATAGTGTTCTGACACGTTTGTACCCAGCAAGGAAATCATAACCCTCAGTCATCATTACTTTAGTTCTAATCATTTGCATTTCTATAATCTCTCCTATGATATACATTTGTATTTCAGAATTTCTCGCCCTAATTAATGTGGGAGAATTAGCTAGAAGGTAAGTTATATTAAAAAAATCTGTTTTCTTCCTTGTAATTGTCATCTAGAGGTCTCCTCTACCATCATATCCCTTGAAATTCTGAGTAACTATTGTATATGCTTCTATCTGAGTCTTTTGATCAATCTCAGGGAAAAAAGCATGCTGTATTATTATTATTATTGAGATGGAGGCTTGCTCTGTTGCCCAGGCTGGAGTGCAGTGGCGCAATCTCAGCTCACTGCAACCTCCACCTCCTGGGTTCAAGCAAGTCCCCTGCCTCAGCCTCCCAAGTAGCTGGGATTACAGGCACCCGCCACCACGCCTGGCTAGTTTTTTGTATTTTTAGTAGAGTTGGGGTTTCACCATGTTGGCCAGGCTGGTCTCGAACTCCTGACCTCAGGTGATCTGCCTGCCTTAGCCCCCCAAAGTACTGGGATTACAGGTGTAAGCCACCATGCCCAGCCATATTATTCTGAGATAACCATACAAAATTATGTAATCAAAAACTATTTCTGTGTTCCTGAGTCTGAGATCATAGAACATAATAAACATAAAGCTTGATTGTATGTTATATCACTGAACTATATTGACTACTATCAGAGCAAACAGAACTTTGACGAACTTTTGTAACTGTTGAGAATAAAGAAGGAAAAATGGGCATGAGAGCAGAAGACCTCTGAGAGACAAAATGATCTCAAAGCCATATTCACAAGGAGCTCCCTACAGGGATTTGGTTAGGGGGAGGTAGGTAGAGATGAAGATGTGCTTTTTAATTTGTTTCCCACGTACTTTCCAGCCACTCCTCTGAGCTATTTGGATGGTTTGTTCTAAAAAGTGTGGATTGGTTGTGGGGACATATTAAAGTTCATTAGATATTTGAAATAATCATCTTTTTTTTTTTGAGACAAAGTCTTGCTGTTTTGCCCAGGCTGGAGTGCAGTGGGGCTATCTTGGCTCACCACAACCTCTGCCCCCCAAGTTCAAGCGATTCTCCTGCCTCAGCCTCCCAGGTAGCTGAGATCACAGGCATGTGCCACCATGCCCAGCTAATTTGTTTTTGTATTTTTAATAGAGACAGGGTTTCACCATGTTGGCCAGGCTGGCCTCAAACTTCTGACCTCAGGTAATCCACCCACCTCGGCCTCACAAAGTGGTGGGATTACAGGTGTGAGCCACTGCGCCTGGCCTGAACTAATCATTTTCATTTTCACTGTCTAAATACAGCCTACGAGGGATTACTCAAATATTACAATATAGAAGATCTTAATTTAATGAAAAAATTAGAAACCAGTGGAAAGAATTATTTAACATTGATATAATGTGTTACCAGAAATGCTGTCAGGATTCAGAAAAAGAAGACATTGGTATGAGCTAGAATTTTCCAGATAATTTTCACACAACAGTAAGGATACTAGTGAGACCTTAGGGAAATGTAAGCTCTGGACTGGTAAGGTAGTTGTTTTAGGCAAAGGAGGCTCCTGAAGCAAAAGTGTGGAGATGGGATTTCCCCGGCCTACATGCAGAGGATGGAAGGAAAACTCACCTCAAATTATGGAGCCCATAGTTTGAGGACAGTGAGACATCAGACTGTACAGTGAAGGGTCAATTGATGGGGGATCTTGAATAGGGAACTAAGGTGTTGGGTTGGGATCCAATCATTTAAGGAACTAGATCTAACTCTGTAGAGTTTTAGTAGAGATGTGTTTTATGAAGATTGGTTCATGAGCAGTGTGTGCTATATGGATTGGAATGGGAGAAAATAGGAGTATTTGCAATACAGATGGTTCCCAACTTACGTAGCTTGACTCTTCTATGGGCTTATCAGGGTATTAAATGCATCTTAGACATATGGTATTTTCGACTTACTGTGGTTTATCCTGACATAATCCCATTATAACTCAAGGAGCATCTTTAATCCAGACATGAGGCAATGATAAGAGTCTACACTAATGTAGCTACTATAGTAACAAAAACAATAAGATACAAGACAGGCTGCAAAGGAAAAAGTCGAATAAACTTGGTGCCTGCCTAGATTTGGAAAGCCAAGCAATATGAGAAGAAATAATTCTAAGGAAATAAGAAGCAGTTGCCCAATATTTTAATGCACCTTTTTTTCACCTTCATTCTCATACTAAATTTTGAAGCTGGGGTAAAATCGAAATGGAAAAAAGATTATAGTAACATCCTCCTGAAGAACTAAATATGATCAAAGAGTTGATAGTTTTAAGGCAAGGGTATTGTTTTTTTTTTTGGGGTTTTTTTTTGTTTTTTTTTTTTTGAGACGGAGTCTCGCTCTGTCACCCAGGCTGGAGTGCTGGAGTGCAGTGGGGGCAAGGGTATTGTTTTTATTCTATAACTCAAGATCCACTTGTAAAACATGATCATCGTTACTGTGTTATTTATATATTGAGTAACATTTTTTGTGATTTGTATATTAACAGCAAATTATAATAAGTTTTATCCAGTGGGACTTCAAAATGTCATTAGTGCTAGTTCATTAGTTCTATTAAATGTTTTTTATTGAACTCAAAACAAAACCAGTACCCTACTTTACTTTTGCCACATTACTTTAGGACAAAGTCCTTGTTTTCTTTTCTTCTTCTAATGTTAAAACGTAAGATCTAATTATCTTGTTCACACCTCCTATGATTGACTTTCTAACAAGGACCTTTGTGAAAACCTATGACTCTATTGCTCCTGGAACAAGAAGAGGTTTTAGATACAGACTTAGCTCCAAGAGAAAAAGTTGTCTTCTAGGCTGTTTGTTATCTGGAAGACTAGATTTGTTTAGAAACATTCTTTTTTCTCTAAAATACCTTCCTGTCACTCATTATCAGATACCTACCTCACTGAGCAAGAGGGGTTAATAGCTACCTGCTTGCTGTCCTGCATTTCATGTCAATTTAAATGTAGGCAGCAAATATAATTATATCCCAGGGTCCATTGTCACCATCTTGACCAACACTAATGAGGACATTACAAAGAGTGCTACTATTGTGATTATCCCCAAACCATGCATGAGTCCACAGCTGCTTTTAAAACTGCTGTTTCTTTCCATTTATTCTTCTAAGCTTAATTGAACAAATTATATTTAAATATTGCATATAAACACATGGTATACAATAAGAATTTAAAAACTTGTGGATATCCCTCACTACCTTTGAACATTAAGAGCTGTCTTATTTGGATGTTAATAATAATTAACACTTATATTGCACTTATGTACAATTCTAAAGATTTTAATATGTTTACTTCTTTTATCCTAACAATAACCATATGACGTAAATATTTTATTATTGCCATTGTCCGGATGAGGAACCTGGAGACCACAGAGGTTGAATAACTTTTCCAAGGGATATGCCAATATCTGAAACCAGATCATCTGGTTCAAACGTCAGCATTCTTAATTCATATCGAAACTCATAGCTCATTGCTCATGTCAAATAACTCACAACTCATGCCAAACTCATAACTCATATCAAAACTCAACTTTGATAGTTCAAGCTAGTCCTAGTCTATTCTACTTACACAGTACTAGTTTTTGTTATCTTTTTTTTTTTTTTTTTTTTTTTTTTTTGAGACAGAGTCTCGCTCTGTCACCCAAGCTGGAATGCAGTGGCATGATCTTGGCTCACGGCAGCCTCCACCTCCTGGGTTCAAGCAATTCTCCTGCCTCAGCCTCCTGAGTAGCTGGGACTACAGGAGCGTGCCACCATGCCCGGCTAATTTTTGTATTTTTAGTAGAGACGGGGTTTCACCATGTTGGCCAGGATGGTCTCGATCTCCTGACCTCATGATCTGCCTGCCTCGACCTCCCAAAGTGCTGGGATTACAGGCATGAGCCACCACGGCCGGCCTTGTTATCTTAATTGCTTAATATGTGATGCTCAGAAATGTATTTTAAAGTGAATTCATTTATTCATCCGTTTCTACAAATGTTGAGTGAGCCTCTGCTGTTCACTGTGTTTAGTGCTGAAGGTGCTATGAGCGATAAGGCAGACATGGCTCCACAATCTGGTGGGGAAGAAATGACAGCTCAACAACGACTTTCAAGACAGCAGTAAGTGGTATGGTTGGAGAATAATCAGGACGCCAGTGAGGGCTGTGAAAATATTTAATGGAGGGAAGGCTTTACCCTATGGCCAATGAGATACCACTGAAAAGTTTTGAAAAGAGAAATCCCTTGATCCAATATACATTTTAGTAAGGTAAATCTGCCCTCAATGAGGAAGAGACACTGGAAGGAAGCAAGAATAGGTAAAGAAGGCAGCTACGACAGTCATCACAGACAGGAAATGATGGTGGCCTCTGCTGAACCAAAGGCAGAAAAGACAAATGAATTCAAAGGAAGAGGGAGGTGAAACAACTTAGAATTTTCATGGAGTCAGTTAAGAAGGAGTAAGCAGAGATTCCAGGTTAAGGCTTGAAATACTGGGTAAGTGAGAGTGTCATTTACTGAATTAGAAACTGCTTTAAAGGATTGAGTTGGTAGGCAAAGCTCATGAAAAAGGAATTCAGGTAGTTAAGGAGGTAGCACAATGTAGTGTAGGCTTGTGCAATGATTCCCAAAGTAATTTAAGAAGCTAAGAAAACACACAAATCTTTTCCAGGCCATGGCGAGGCCCAGTAGCTCACGCCTGTAATCCCAGCACTTTGGGAGGCTGAGGTGGGTGGATCACCTGAGGTCAGGAGTTCAGGACCAGCCTGGCAACATGGAGAAACCTCGTCTCTACTAAAAAAATACAAAAAATTAGCTGGGCATGGTGATGCATGCCTGTAATGGCATCTACTTGGAGGCTGAGGCAGGAGAATCGCTTGATCCCAGGAGGCGGAGGTTGCAGTGAGCTGAGATTGCGCCACTGCACTTTAGCCTGGAGACAGCGAGACTCTGTCTCAAAAAAAAAAAAAAGAAAAAAAATAGAATATTTTCCAGGTCATTATAATCTATTGATGCCATAGACTATATGTTCAGGCATTAAATATTTATCACTATAACAAAAACATTACAATCTAGAAGCCATTTGTACTCTGGATTAGAATAGTATGGGCTGGGCGCGGTGGCTCACGCCTGTAATCCCAGCACTTTGGAAGGCTGAGGCAGGCGGATCACGAGGTCAGGAGTTCGAGACCAGTCTGGTGAAACCCTAGCTCTACTAAAAATACAAAAAATTAGCCGGGCATGGTGGCACGCACCTGTAATCCCAGCTACTCGGGAGGCTGAGAGAGGAGAATTGCTTGAATTGAGCAGGCGGAGGTTGCAGTGAGCTGAGATCAAGCCACTGCACTCCGGCCTGGGCGACAGAGCAAGACTCCACCTCAAAAACAAAAACAAACAAACAAACAAACAAATAAAAAACAGTATGGCCGTACTGCTGCCATACATGACAGCCACAGGTTAGGAGATCAGAGGAACAGAGAAGTTCTGCAGGAGCCCCACTTATAGGAAAGATGCGGGAAAACACAAAGCTGGGCTAGGGTGGTCTGGATTAAGAGAGAGGCCGTTAGTTGGGGAAATCAAAGGTTTACCACCTTCCAAACCACCACTATTTGCAGCCCTCCTGCTTGTCCTCTGCTAGCCCATGCTTCCGCACTCTCCCATTCTGCCTGTGGGTTGCCCCCTTTAGCCCTGCCCTCCATCCCATCTGTCCTCCTTCCACCCACCCCAATCAAATATCTCTAATTTGGTAATTACGAAGGATGTTCATCTGACTAGAATATTCACACCAGTGAATGGATGAGGCTTAACCCCTTCAGAGATCATTTCCATTTTAAAGCTGTAAAAACGAAGAAAGGGAATATTGGGAAAGAAATGGTCAGATCTTGCATTTTTGGTGACCTCATGTCTGCTTTTCTAGAGGGCCAAGAGATGAAAATTATTCTGGCTGCATAATTTATAGCTATATGGATTTGAATTGTTGCTTTCCTCTTGCTTCTCTCTGACTTGACCAAGCATGTAGCTAGGCCTTTGAGCCCCTGCGCACGAGGGAAGCTTTGTGCAGAAGGAAGGCGGGGAGTAAGTGTGGTTTGTGGTGAACCCTTTCTCGTGACCTTTGTTTTCAAGAATCCTGAGCTCCTCTAGGGGTCTGTACTAGAGCAGAAGGCAGGGAGACCCGGGCCTTTGAGCACAGTGCTCTAGAAGGAAACCGCTGCAGTGTGAGCTCGGTAGACTGGACTCCAGTTAGAGGGTCTCAGCTTAGTCCCAGGCTGTGAGGGGCACAGCTTTGTCCCAGGCTGTGAGGCTCAACAAAGCTGAGCCTCAGAGGATACGTGGGTCTGAACATGAACACATGTAAGGCATACAGGTGGGCTGGTCATAGGAGGATTGTCCCCACCCAGGCTGCTCTGGGTGAGTCTCCCCCTGCCCAAAGAACGTTGAGGACCCTAAACTAGAAGGGCACTCACAATGATGGAGATTGAATTCCCCATTAGGCAGTTAGAAGGGGGCTCAGAGACTAATTTGTCTTCAAGTAAACAACATTTTTTAGTATGTGGGGGTCTGTGGATTCAAACTTATACTCAACAAGAATCAACTTTAGAGCCATGTAAACTCTCCTTTCATCACTACCTTGTAAATGATCACAAAGCAAAAAGTAGAGTAAAATTCACAATCCTCTAGGCAGCAGTGCAGGTATTATTATATCTTCACTGTCTCCATGTTCTCTATATCGTCATTTTACTCGAAGCTAGGCTTTCAGGAATCAGTCAGGTTTATTTTAAAACTGAAAATACAAATGTTAACAACTTCTTTAAAAAAAACCAGAGTGTCTCCCAATGGTCCTAGCTCAGCTATTTCATTTTTACATATTACCTTTCACTGGCATAATTTCACATATTTGCAATTATGTCTTGCAGACTGTTTCTTTTCTTTCTCAAAGCCTATGAGAGTTAATGCTTCAGATAACCTGCTGAACTTGAGAAGAACTGACAGAAGATATCTATTAATTAATTAGCTCCAGAGAATGCTAGAGGAAAAATAAGAGTGGTTTGGTCTGGTCATTGTATGCTACACAAATAAAGGCTAAAGGGAGATTTTAAAGCATATCACTGGTTCATTGCATACTATTCAAATCCTGAACTAATGCTTTTTTCCCTCTCCTTTTTTTTCTGCCACGTATTTTCTTTCCTGAAACACCTTGGGTTCTCCTAAAAACCTGGATTTTTAAATACGCTCAGGCCTATTCTGGCCAAATACCTGAACTTACAAGATTCCTCTTTTGTACTGTCCTGTTGCTCTTCCTGCATTTGCAGATTGATAGAATAAGCACTGGAGGCTGAGCACGGTGGCTCACGCCTGTAATCCCAGCACTCTGGGAGACCGAGGCGGGTGGATCACTTGAGGTCAGGAGTTCAAGACCCGCCTGGCCAACAAGGTGAAACCCCATCTCTACTAAAAATACAAAAAAATTAGCCACGCGTGGTGCCAAACGCCTATAATCCCAGCTACTCCAGAGGCTGAGGTGGGAGAATTGCTGGAACCCAGGAGGCAGAGGTCAAGGAGGCTCACTGCCTCCTTGAACTCGAGGGAGTGAGCCAAGATCGCACCACTGCACTCCAGCCTGGGTGACAGAGCCAGACTGCTGAAAAAATAAAAAATAGAGAAGCCACTGGATAAAGCAGGTCTTGATTCTAGTTTTCCTTCTGCCTACTTTTAGGAGCTTGGTGGGCAAGCCATTCAGCCTTTACAAACCTCATCTGTTATCAGCAAAATGTGAATTACAAATAGTGATTCCATCTACCTCCCAAGGTGGTTGTTAGGATCAAAAGAATCAAATCTGGGAAAACACTTGAAAAACTTTAACATGGAACACAAATGTAAGCTATTGCGTAAGACCGAACTAAGTATCTTACATTTAATTGTACTTTTTCCCATCTGTCAGTTATAAGCAGGTCACCTGAATTTAAAACAGAATTGATACAGAGTAATGTGTGTGTGCATACCATTCTGGCCATAGGGCATACTGAGAGGACAATATTATAATTCACTGCATAGTACCATTAGTTAGAAGGAATGTTTTCAATCCAACTAGGCGATCTACTTTCTTTCCAAGAAGCTTTTAAAAAAGGTACCAAACTGTCATTAAGTGAAAAAAATTACTATTTTATAAACTTCACAGACGTTTACTCCTTTATCTTTCTTGTCATTTGCACCGAAAGTAAAATTTGCACAGAAAGCACTGAGCTCACTTACTTGAGAAGCAAGGTGATTCTGTTTTCTCTTCCCTTTGGAATCACCACTTTTCTTCTGTTGTTATTCTGTGTGGGCTTAACTAATCATAGAATGGCAGTTTCTTAATCAAAATTGTTTTATTTTGATCACAAAAGCAAATTAAGCAGATTTTTTAAGAGATGGAATCACAGTTTATCTTACCTCAAAGGAATGGATTAGGTTTGGTGTTTGAGTTTTATTCGGAAATTTATCATAAACTCAGGTCAGATACATTAATAAGTATTATATTTGGCTCAAATGAAAGCAGAGGGGAAAAATGACATTAGGGATAGTGATGGTTAAGAAATAAAAGCCACAAATTATTTAACACTCCTCAGCAACATCAAACAAAACACCTCCAAGTTAAGGGATCACCTTTTACACAGCAATATTTACTATAACAGTGGTCCCAAAATTATTTTATGTTGAACTTAGGTAGTTGGTAAGACTAATATTCAATTTTTAAGAGACCGAAGTTCCTACTCCTAGTTTTATCATTCATTAAGCTGTGAGCTAGCCAAAATGTCATTTAAATGTACTGATTCCTTTGTCTATAAAATGGGAATGTCTATTACTTAAAGTTATTATAAAGTTCAAATGAGAATACATGTAAAACTCTTTTCAAAAGGGAGCATGTGTAAAGCATTATCATTATTCTCGATTTAACCAATAAGAAAAATTGTAATGTTAATCTCTTATAGTACAGATTTTGTGTTTTTTTTTACAAATCAAATTTTCCAAGAAATGTTTAAGGTGTTTTCTTATTTTCCAGGGTAATATTTATTGTTAGATTGAGGGAGTGGGTGGAAAGAATACAAATTCAAGTCAAAGAACATAAAAGCATATGCCTATTTAAAGTTTCATTTTCTTTCCCATTCTTATTGTGATATTACTCAGCATGATGTATTACGGGCTTTAGAGGTGATTTGTATTCATCATAAAATTTTCTCTCAGTATTATTAGAGCCCATTGTGGGATGCTTAGGACTGTCTGAAAGTCATTTATCATTCAGAATTTATGATAAAACCACTGTTAGGCAGCTTCTAGACACTCTGTCATATTTGCCTTTCTGGAAAGCAACATAGTGAAAGAACATTTGGGAAGTGACCTTGATGGTTTCATATTGTGCTATTGTAAATATCGTTAATGCTAGAACTTTTAAACATCAATCCTATCAAGAATCAACTGCTAAGATGTCTAAAAAGCTATATTCCTACATTTCATTTCTGACTCTTTTCCTCAAATTGTAAATGAGCTGTTTCTAGCAAGCATGGTCCTTGATGTGGCATTGGAGTGTACTTTTTAGATCACTGACCTTTACTAAGGCCTTTCAAGAAATGAAGGCTACATTTTTCAGACTGTATTTCTGGAAATCATGTGCATATTTAGCTGGATTTGTTTTTCTGTGCAAGGATGAGACTAGAGACTTGCTGTGCAACGTTATTGGGATGCCCCCTTGAATAAGTCTCAATGGTCTGAGCAGCTGCTCAGAATGGGAAGTTGTGCTTCTTTGCCAAGACAAGTATTTTTCATTTTCTAGAGTCATAGATTACATTGGACAAAGAGAAAATGCTCTAGATCCTTATTGTCCCAGTGATACCACCACACCACCTACCCTGAATGCAAGCTGTCGTTGAACAATGCAGTGAATCTACAGCACTAGTGTGTATTCTTCCTCCTTAAAGCAATCAAGAAAAAAAACAAAACCACCTTTGTCCAGAATTTAAGACAATGACAACTCTCAGTTTTGAAGGGTAGAAATTATTTAAGTGCTATTTTTTTCTAGCACCAAAGCCACTTCTTCAGTACAAAGTACTTAGATTGTAAAACTTTCTTATAAAAAAACACACAAAAAACTTCCATTATTCCAAGGAAGAAAAAATGCAAAAACATTCCACAGTCCCCCCAGAGAGTTGGATGCTGTCCCTTTTTCAAGGCTTGTTGCTCCATCTTCTTTTCTCCTGACCCTACCCACCAGTATAACCAGTCTCTCCTTGCCTAACATGTCCTTAGACTTTACTCAAACCTGACAATCAAACTGTTGAAGTCCTGCCCTTCCTTCAAGGCCCCATTCAAATTCTACTTTTTAGGTCTTCCCATATGTTCTCCAACCAAAATGATCTGTCCTCAGATATACCTTCATGATAATTTGCTTATACGTCTATTAATGGCTTATTGTCAACCTTATTTTATCATTAGTTACCTACTGTGTTTGAAATAAAAAATGGGCAGCATGTTGGTTGTCAAGAATTGTGGAGCATCTGAGATTTTATCCGAAAGTAAGCTAACATGTTTACCTATCAGATTCATGAATGCTGGCAGAAGACATGAAACTCCTGGGTCAGAGACAAAGGACTTTATTACACAAAGATATAGCAGTAGCTGGAATATCAGCATTTGTCCCAGTTCTCCAAACTCCAGTTCCCAAGGGAGACACAAAGAAGGCCACGTAATGCCTGCATGTGCAGTGGGTTGCCCTGTGGAGAGGAACCCTGAACTCAGAGAACCCAAATCCTTTATAATAAGCAGTAAACCTTACTAAGTTTTGCCCGGAGACATTAATTTATTATTCTGAACCACAGACACACCTGTCCTTTGCTCCAGAGGCAGCTGCCTTTACTGTCTTCCAAGTCTGTTCACTAAACAAACATCCTTAGAAAGATACCCCAAAACAAAGGTGGTCTGTACCTCTGTACCTCGGTCCGTAAGACATGAAGAAATGTAACAGACCCAGAAAATTGATTCCCAACATTAGTTTCCTCTATACTGCCCACCCTTTCCCTTGATTATAAGCCCCTACAGGGCAAGAAGAATGTCTTATCATAGTTCTCACGGAATAAATGCTGTTTGTTCAAGAAAGTCCATTACATCTTCTGAGTAAATAGAATGATCTACCAGAGATGTTAATAATTTCCTATGTCAACACACTATTTTTAGAGAAATGTTTCTGCCCCAGCTGTCTGGAGACCAATGAGAATATACATTTTTTTGACAACACAGTCTCCCTGTTCTACACGAGTTTTTCTCTTTGGGGGTAACTAACTCTCAGGCCTTCCATTTCCTATTTCTTCTCACTCCTTGACACAAACACAATGTTTTTCTACTTTTATTCTTGCCCTCGCCAATACCAAATCCTAGGAAAAGAGTGAGATTCATTTGCACCAGGGTATAAACAGCTTTAGTATCACCCATCTGAGACTGTCAACAACTTTCATTAAATGGGAAAGAAATATCAATTTTGAGAATGTAGCAATTGCTAGAAACCATAATAAATAAAAATGTTTGACTGCTGTTCTTGAAATTGTTCATTCATAATACATTGATGAACATCTACCCTACCTACACACAAGAGTAAGCTTCAGGAATGAGTATTCATACTACAAGGAAGTTATTTACGACGGAAGTACTCTGAGAGTAGAAATACAGCACTTTTATTATCACTTATATCTCTGCTATTTTAAAGCCAACACAAAGCAACACAAAATGGTTTTGAATCAGGGACAAGAAAAAACACTTGTTCCTGCTAAGACAAGCATGTAGTAGTATATATTCTTTGTCTAAGAAAATTCTTACATAGGCCAGGCACAGTGGCTCACACCTGTAATCTTAGCACTTTGGGAGGCTGAGGCGGACGTTTTATGAGGTCAGGAGATCAAGACCATCCTGGCCAACATAATGAAACCCCATCTCTACTAAAAATACAAAAATCAGCTGGGTGTGGTGGTGCGTGCCTGTAATCCTAGCTACTAAGGAGGCTGAGGCACGAGAATTGCTTGAACCCAGGAGGCAGTGAGCCGAGATCACGCACTGCATTCCAGCCTGGCAACAGAGCGAGACCTCGTCTCAAAAAGAAAGAAAAGAAAAGACAATTCTTACATAACCCAAGTTTTTTTCTTCAAATTAACACCCCTTCTAAACATTGAGAGTGCCAAGAGAGTTTGAAAGGACCAAAGGGGATGGTGATTATCTTAACAGAAGAAATATGCTTGTATGAGTATGGCATATTTGAGTGGTGTGAGTGGTAGCTGGATGGATTTTATAAAAAGTTCAAATAATGCCTAGGGGATACACTGCATTGTATTTAATGCAGCATTTGCATGGGAGTTGCCAGAACTCTCAGAGATGCTTTCATAGTGTGTCATTTTTAAACTCTGTAGGTATAAAGATGGTTGTGATAATTATGGGCCGATTTTGCTAGTTAATATTCATTGCAAAATATCAGACCCCATATATTCCATGCCTGGCGCCACTCTAATATTCAGATTTGCACGTCGAGTTACCACCTCAGAGAGAACCTCTCTGATCACCAGTCTAAAGCTGCATCTATACCCCATCAGTCAGCCTGAAATGATCTTAGTGGTTTATTTGCTTATTGATAATTTTCTCCTTTCTCCCTCCAGCACATGAGATTCGAGAGCCTTGCCTATTTCTTTAGAGCTGTATCCCTGGACCTAGAACAGTGTCTGACACACAGGGAAAATCAAGAAACAATCAAAGAGAGAATGGCTCTATTGTTCTACTCTTTTAGGCCACAGTTTCCATTGGTATCTGCAGTTTTCCTGGCAGTTAGCAACTGTTCTCAGCAGAGTGCTGGCCAAGTTTGCTTTCTCAAAACCCACAGATGACAGGTGAAATATTCATGGCTTGACCTGGGAGGAAGAAGACTCTTTCGTTCTTCTCTCACAGTAACTGTGGTTTCCTCCTCCTAATGCTATTTCTTCTCCTTATTTGAGATTTGGGGTTGTGTTAGACCATTTTTGCATTGCTAGAAAGAAATACCTGAGACTGGGTAACTGAAAAAGAAAAGAGGTTTAATTGGCTCATGGTTCTGCAGCCTGTGCAATAAGCATGGCACCGGCATCTGCTCGGCTCCCAGTGAGGCCTCAAAGAGCTTTTACTCATGGCAGAAGGCAAAGTGGCAGCAGGCACGTCACACTGCAAGAGCAGGAGCAAGAGAGACAGGAGGGAGATGCCACACTCTTTTAAACAACCAGACCCTGCGTGAACTCAGAGCGAGAGCGCAGATATCACCAACGGGATGGGCCAAGCTATTCACGAGGGATCTGCCGCCATGACTCACCACCTCCCACCTCCAACACTGGCGATTCCATTTCCTTTTTTTCTTTTCCATTTCAGCATGAGATTTGGAGAGAACTAACCATATCAGGGTGTTTTTCTGAGTATAGAGAGAATCATTCCTGGTAACTGTTGGATTTTTCAGCAGTTCATCCAGTCCACAGACCATCTTCCCCTCAGTCCCTCCCACCACATCGCACAGCCTCCAGCAATTTGTGGGGAATATTTGTTTGCAATCATGTTATGCGTGTACACATATGTGTGTAACATAGATTATGCATATTTCACACTGATAAATACAAAGAAAATAATGATAGGGGTGCAGGGAGAATGAACACCTGCTGATTCTCACATTTTAAAAGGAAGTACTGGCCGGGCGCGGTGGCTCACGCCTGTAATCCCAGCACTTTGGGAGGCAGAGGCAGGCGGATCACGAGGTCAGGAGATCGAGACCATCCTGGCTAACACGGTGAAACCCCGTCTCTACTGAAAAATACAAAAAATTAGCCGGGCATGGTGGCGGGCGACTGTAGTCCCAGCTACTCGGGAGGCTGAGGCAAGAGAATGGCATGAACCCGGGAGGCGGAGCTTGCAGTGAGCCGAGATCACGCCACTGCACTCCAGCCTGGGTGACAGAGCAAGACTCTGTCTCAAAATAAATAAATAAATACAAGTACTAATTTTATAAGGGCAATTTCAGGTAATAAAACTCTTCTATTTAGTAATTGGGCTAGGTTCTGTAACATTTCAGCCACATCAAATCTCAGATGATTTAGGTCACATCGAGTTTCAGATTAGTCTGCCTTTCTGAACCTAGGCAGATTTCTAATAAATCTATTCTGGAAAAAATGCATATATTTCTCTCACCATCAACCCCAAGAAGGATGTATGTGATTTTTTTCTAGTATTATTTCTAACACAAGCCATCCTTATATTCACCCTCCTCCCTCTCCTGTTTCTACAATTCTGCTCGTTTCACATTTTCTGCAGAAGCAGATTTCCGGAAGGAAAAATCAAAGACCTAACAACTGCTGTTCGCACAGGAGTTGACCTAGGAAAGGGCTTCAAGTTGGAGGCGTAATCTACCTCGCTGTAGATAACTGTGGGTTTCCTTCTGTGGCCCTAGGGCTTTCCCAATTCATCTTGCTGATCAAACCTGGTTACTCAGAGCCTGGGGCGTGTTTGCGAAGGACAGAGCCGGCTGTATTTAGGGAGAATGCCTGTTAACGCATAGAAAAAGTGACTTAGTGTTGGCAAGTCTTTCTTCATTTCTCTATTTATCTACATTATTTCTTTACATGGATGTTTCTAACATCACAGGAAGTACCGTGGCTTTCTTGCTGTGTTTTCGTCTTCCTACTCAACCAATATGGTCACCCTTTCCTGTTCACTAAACCTAAAGCAGGAAGATCCTTATACACTCTCCACATGCTTCCAGGAAAGGCTTTGTTGCTTGTTCCTTTGATTGAGGAGATTGCATTGCAAATAGGAAGATATCTTGAGAATGATTAGGAAAGGGTTTTATTCTGGAAATGCTCAAGTACTGAGGTGAAGAAAGATGAAGACCTGCAGAGCTGATTCACGTCTATTTAATTGTTATGTAGCAGGACAAGCCACAGACAAAACCCCTCAGACACCGAGTTAAAGAAGGAAGGGCTTTATTCGGTCAGTCAGGAGCTTCGGCAAGACTCACGTCTCCAAAAACAGAGCTCTCTGAGTGAGCAATTCCTGTCCCTTTTAAGGGCTCACAACTCTAAGGGGGTCGGCGTGAGAGGGTCGTGATCAATTGAGCAAGCAGTGGGTACGTGACTGGGGGCTGCGTGCACTGGTAATCAGAATGGAACAGAACAGGACAGGGATTTTCACAATCCTTTTCCATACAATGTCTATAATCTACAGATAACATAATCGGTTAGGTCGGGGTCGATCTTTAACCAGGTCCAGGGCGCGGCGCTGCGCTGTCTGCCTGTGGATTTCATTTCTGCCTTTTAGTTTTTACTTCTTCTTTCTTTGGAGGCAGAAACTGGGCATAAGACAATATGAGGGGTGGTCTCCTCCCTTAGTTACAGGCCAAATAAATACCAAGAGGAAGGAAAAACAGAAATTCTCAGCTGAGAATGTGGTATTTTTATGGAAACACTAGTAATCAGCTAAATGAGATTTAGGGGCTGATATTTATATTTACAAGAATTTTTCTTTCAATAATAAAGAAAAGGCCAGGCATGGTGGCTCAAGCCTATAATCTCAGCACCTTGGGAGGCCGAGGCGGGTGGATCACTTGAGGTCAGGAGTTCGAGACTAGCCTGGCCAACATGGTGAAATCCTGTCTCTACTAAAAATATAAAAATTAGCTGGGCATGGTGGCGCGCATCTGTAATCCCAGATACTCAGGAGGCTGAGGCAAGAGAATTGCTTGAACCCAGGAGGCGGAGGTTGCAGTGAGCCAAGATCTGGCCATTGCACTCCAGCCCGGGTGACAGAGTGAGAGTCTGTCTCAAAAATAAATTAATTAATTAATTAATTAAAGAAAAACATATTTAACACAGTGTTGAAAACGATTCAGAACTTCCCATCTGACTGAAAAAGATAGATTATGTACTCTGCACTCTTATCTAGTAGAAGACATGATTCATTGTAGCATTTCAGAGACATTGTCTTTAGTTTCCATTTTGTGAAAAATTAAGAAAGCCAGTAGCTTAGCCACAAAAAAACCTTGTTTTATGTGTTAGCTCATAATGATATCCTAATATCACACAAGACAGTGATTTAATCCATAAGGCAAAGAGCTCAAATTTCACACCCAGCTGTCACTTTCTGCCTACCCTGTATAAAGAATCACCTAGTTTCCTTTTTAATCTTACCTCTGTAAGCAATTCCTTCATCTGACTCACAAAGTTCTGAGG
Organism: Pongo abelii; assembly: GCF_028885655.2. Classification (NCBI taxonomy): domain Eukaryota; kingdom Metazoa; phylum Chordata; class Mammalia; order Primates; family Hominidae; genus Pongo; species Pongo abelii. Next base: position 199,732,404 of record NC_071988.2, read on the forward strand.
GTTGTATCCTTCCTTAAATACACGGATAGCATTTTCACTGAGATTTAAATTGTCTCATTGTGGTAAGAAGATAAAGGTGATTCATCAGGAAAAACAGGAAAGTTGAACATTTAAAAAATAATATTAAACTATTATAAAACATATATGGAAAAAAAAAAAAACACTAAACTTCACCAGATGGTCAGAGACTTCTAGGAGTTCTGTATACTCAAAATGCTTTGAATAAGATAAGCTTTTTTCCACCACCCTGAAATGTAACGACCCAACAGGTTCACCTTGCCCACAGCCTGGACAGCGCCCATTTATCAAGACAGGGGACTTGCAGTGGATTCATTCAGAGCCAGCTGTGCGGGAGAGCGGAGTTTTATTATTACTCAAATCAGTCTCCCAGAGCATTCTGGGATCAGAGTTTTTGAAGATAATTTGGCGGGTAGGGGCTTGGGAAGTAGGGAGTGCTGATTGGTCAGGTTGGAGATGGAAACACAGGGAGTCAAAGCGAGTTTTTCTTGCTGTTTTCTGTTCCTGGGTGGGGAGGCAGAACCATTTCAGCTGAATTACAGGTCTGGGTGGTGTCAGCTGATCCACTGAGGGGTGCAGAATCTGCAAATTATCTCAATTACTGATCCTAGGTTTGACAATAGTGATGTTATCCCCAGGAGCAATTTGGGGAGGTTCAGACTCTTGGAGCCAGAGGCTGCGTGACCCCTGAACTGTAATTTCTAATCTTGTAGCTGATTTGTTAGTCCTGCAAAGGCAGACTGGTTCCCAGGCAAGAAGGAATTTTTTTCCAGAAAGGGCTATTATCAATTTTGTTTCAGAGTCAAACCATGAACTGAATTCCTTCCCAAAGTTAGTTTGGTCTATGCCCAGGAATGAACAAGGACAGCTTAAAGGTTAGAAGCAAGATGGAGTCGGTTAGCTTCTTTCACTGTCATAATTTCCTCAGTTATAATTTTTGGAAAGGCAGTTTCAGAAACACAAAAAACAAATCTGAAAGCACAGAAGCACACAGACACACACGGGATTACCAGTTATGATACAGTCATTGTCTCAAATCTTTCCCTGTAGCAGTGAGATCCTGGTCTGAGATAGGACCTACTGTCTGACAATCTGAAAAAAACAGAGGAAGATTCAAGTGCCACAAAGAACACCTTTCACTCTAACTCTCAAATGTGTCAACTGAAAGGTTAAATAAGAAGCACTATAACTTAAAGAAATTTAAAGTGAGCTTTATTCTGAGCCAAGTTTGAGGATGATAGCCCGGGAAACACAGAGTCAGGGCAAAATGACAATGTGTCCCCAAGTGGGCCACACGAGGCACAGTATTTATACATTCCTCTTACATAGGAACGGGAGAAGGGGGCAGTCAAGCAAAGGTGACAATCTTACAATTCTGTTTGTTGCTCAGTGACCTTATACATAAGGTACAGCAAATATGTGGTTAAGGCATAGAGGGTAAAACGTTTAAGAACATGTGGGCATCTTAGGGCTGGAGAGGAATGACCTGTTCTACTATGCCCTTGTGAACCATCTGCTAGGCAAGGTTGTAATCAGTACAGGTCAGTGAAATATTTGACAGCCTCAAGCCTTGCAGACAAAGGTTCAGCTCTAGTTCACGGGCGTCGTTTCCATTACCATATGTCCAACCTGTAACCATCTTGGGCTGCTTTTAAATATTTTTCCTTCAGATTTTCCTTTTTCTGACATGTAGAATGAAATCAAGTAGAACGCTACTCTGACTATCTCAATTTATCTGTTTTCTAAAAACAAAATTTGACATTTGCATGGTAATCTTTCAGCAAATTTGGCAGAAAAAAAAACCCAATTCAAATATTTCAAAAGAATTCCACCTGTCTTTTTAAAAAGTTCTTGGAGACCCATCAATGACAAAAAATACCTTTCAAGCTCTCCCTCAAACAGTGTCACATTTACCAGGTGACATTTTCTTCTACTTCACATAACTTATCTGACACAGGAGCATATCAGCAATATACTACAGGGAAGATAATTGGAATCAAGAAAGCTAATCCACCTTTCTGCTTCAACTGTCAGAGAAAAAAAATTGAAGTCGCAGCAAATACTTTTAAAAGCACAACAGTAGAATGTCAATTTCCTGACTCAGCAACCCAAACAAAAATGGCAAATCTATTCACAAAGCCGTAAGAATCTGCCACATCTGGTATTCAGTGGCATAATGTGCTTTCATAGCTAACTTGAATGGAAGTTGTAGGAAAGAAAGATGTGACAATCCCTTTGCTCCAACCTTCATGTAAGGATATGATACGTGCATAAGGGGATACTGCCCAATAAATGCAGCTGAGTTAAAATGTAAAACTAGTACTTTGGTCTAACAGACCAAAAGTTTCACAAAAGTAATTCTAAATGCAAGAAAGGACAATGATTTCCATAATACTTGTAGAAAATGATGTCACCTGGCCACAAAGTTAATCAGAAAGCAAAATGGACCGAAGTAAATCTTAACACACTGGTATTCACACACCCCCATCTTCCTTATGCCCTGAAGCAGATTCCTAAGCACTGGGCAGAAACACATATGCTGATTTTAGAAATTCACCTGCTTGTAAGACCAAAAAAAAAAAGCTGACTTGATAAATACATTGTTCTTATTTATGTCATATCAGGAAGTGGATCTTTGAAGTTATTTTGCCAAGGCAATTTTCACAAGTTATCCCTCTCTGCTTGTTTCCCTCCCGCTCACGTGTGATCTCGCTGTCTCTCTCAATCTCGCTCTTTTTCTCTCTCTGTCTCTCTGTCTCTTTCCTTGTTTCTTTCCAGGAAGTCTCCGACTTAGGAGCATCTACCAACCTTACCAAGATGTTGCGCATGATATTTCAAAAACTGAAGGATCATCTCTCCTGGGAGAGAAAATGTCTAAATATGCCCTAGGCCAACAGCCATTGTATGAAGCAATTCCTTTCTTCAAGGTGGCAGAAAACTGTGGTGGGGTGGTGAGACCAGCAACCAGCTAGGCACAGGGAAAGGCCCCCACCCCGCTCCATCCCAGTGCTTGCCACCTCCTACCCAGTGGAGGAAGGGGAACTGTCCTTGGATTCCAAGGCTGATTTCCAAAAAAGTCCAGAAGTTAAATAAAATCGAAAATTCAAATTCCTTTATTTTTGATTTTCTACTTTTATACTAAAGCATTTAGAGGGGAAATAACATCTAGGAAAATGATTTTTACAAGGAAACTTGAATTTAATTTTTTTTTTTTTAGACAAAGTCTTGCTCTGTCACCCAGGCTGGAGTGCAGTGGCGCAATCTCGGCTCACTGCAAGCTCCGCCTCCCGGGTTCATGCCATTCTCTTGCCTCAGCCTCCCGAGTAGCTGGGACTACAGGCGCCCACCACCACGCCCGGCTAATTTTTTTGTATTTTTAGTAGAGACGGGGTTTCACTGTGTTAGCCAGGATGGTCTCGATCTCCTGACCTCGTGATCCACCCGCCTTGACCTCCCAAAGTGCTGGGATTACAAGCGTGAGCCACTGCACCTGGCCAAATTTAATATTTTATAGGCTGGGTTCAGAATCCTGTCTCCCATCAAGATGGTAACCTATTATCACACTTGTGGGAAACACCTGAGGCATGAGGGATTGCAGACTCATTCACAGCCTGTCACATCGTACTACTTAATTGTCATATACCAATGTAAACAGATACCATATTTTTGTCACTGATAAACATGTTTTTGTTATGAAGGCTTTAATGTAATTAATTCTACCTGTAACTTCAAGCTCAGGAAAGTAATTTTTTATATTTGCCTACAAATATCATGAATAGTAAATAAGCCTGCCCTCTCTTGCCCTTTAAACTTTAAACCACCCTCATCAACAGTTTTAGCTACTACATTTTTGCAAAATTCCCTTATGACCAGTTCCAACATTGCTCCACAAGAGTTTCATTGTTTCTTTTCTTTCTTCTTTTACAAGCCAACATCTATGGATTTCCCACTAAGGTGAATGCATTACACTCAGAACTGGGGAGACAATACTTAACACAGAGATAGTTCTCTGTCTTAGCGTCTAGAAAGGACAATCACAGGCAATGTAAGTTAGTGTGATAAATGTTATGATGGGGGTAAACAGGTGCTGATGGAGAACTTATGAAGGATACCTGATCAGGATTAAGGGAGTCAGCGAAAGCTCCCTGTGAGATGCGGTGACCTTTAAAATAGAAGGTGGAGGGTATTCAAGCGTCATCCCGGCAAAGAAGGGGTTGTGGTTGGAGGTAGAGTGTGAAGAGTGGGGAGTTGTGAAAAAATGGGGTTGGTAATGTTGGGGCTCAGAAAACAGTACCAAAATTGTGTTACCAGCAGGTCTTTGTTCTTAGAGCTCCCAAGATGGTGGGGGGCCGCTCCCAAGATGGCACAAGCCTTTTGTTCCCTGACCTGGGGTTCTTGGCCTCATGGATTCCAGGGAATGGAACCTTGGGCCATGAGGTGAGTTGTTATAGCTCTATTAGAAGCCGTGGGTCCCAGAAGAGAACCGTGGAACCCAGCGACTAGTGTTCAGCTCAATTAGGATGAACCTGGGCACTTAGCCACGCAGGAACAATGGCGAGCCTCTAGCCCCATCGGGAGCGGCAATGGGCGCCCCCCTGGATCAGGAGCACAGCAGACACCGGGCTGGAAGTCAGTGGCAGGTCTGCGACGGCAGCAATCAGCAGTGGTGGACGGTGAGTGAAAGCGCAGCTTGAGCCAGAACAAACACGGACCAGAAGAGTGTGCAGTTGCAAGATATAATAGAGTGAAAACAGAGCTCCCATACAAGGGGAGGGGACCCAAAGGGGGTTGCCACACCGGATCCAATGCCTGGGTTTATATCCCGGTCATTGTCTCTCCCTGTGCTCTCAGGTGATAGATGATTGAGTGATTCTTTACCTCCTGCTTTTAGCCTAATTGGTATTTTAGTGAGCTGTCTTTACTTCCTGATTGGTCAGGTGTGAGTTGAGTTACAAGCCCTGTGTTTAAAAGTGGGTGTGGTCACCTTCCCCAGGTAGGCTTAGGAATTCTTAGTCAGCCTAGGAAATCCAGCTAGTCCTGTCTCTTAACTGGAAGGCCTCAGCAGCAAACGTTTTCTCTGACCTTCTCCTGCCCTCCTGTCCTCCCATTGCATTCCCCACCAAGGCTGGCCGCAGAAACTTAGACCCATCCACAGGGTGTATCTTAGAAACCAGAATTTCTTTTCCCCAAAGCCAATTATAAAATCTAAACATATTACTCTAATTTGCCTTCCTCTCTATCTGTGTAAAAACCGATCATAAAATAATTATCTGATCTACCTTGTAAAGAGCCTCATTCCAAAGAGGGTCCTGCCCCACACCCAGAAGGAAGGAAAGCTGCACAGAGAGGCCAAGAAGAATCTAAACAGAAAGGTCTTGCAGGGTGACCCCACCCAGTCTATTAGCAAGGCCCAATGAACCTTCCCCTTAGCCCCTACAGCAATGTCAGCAAGGTCCACATCATGTCACATTCTCAAACTACATGAAGGATTAGTAGGATCCTAGGACCAATGTAATAACTAAAAAATTAGATGAATTACATTTGGGTTATAATAACATTACTCTGGCTGGAGTTTAGAGAATGGGTCAGAGAAGAGCCTTGACTAGGGGTAAGAAATCAGTTAGGTAGCTGCTGGGATAATCTACATGGGAGGAAACGGTGGCCAACCTAAAGAATCACTGGCGAGGATGGTGAGAAATAGATGGATTTGGAATATATTGGAAGTACAGTGAACTCCATGATTGATTCTGTTTGAGTAAATGAGTGTTGAAATTCTTGAATAGCTAGATGGATGCTATTGCCATTGCCTGAGACAGAAAACACAGTAGGAAGGAACACATTTGTTGAGAAACATGAGTTCAAGTTCTACCTGATGAGTTTGATGATGATTGCAGGACATCCCAGTGGAACTTTCCAGTAGGCACGTGGGTCTATGAGACCAAACTTTCAGCGAGAGATGGAGCGTGATGGCAGGAGAAGCAGATGTGGGACTCATCACTTCCTAAAGATGACATAGAGCCATAGGGGTCAATGAGACAGCCCAGGGAGGGTGTGGAAGACGATAGGGCCTAGGACAGAGCTTCGAAGAAGACAGACATTCAAGATTAGGCACAAGAAGGGAAGTCATAGAAGCATACAGAGGAGCAAAAGCAATTCTTCTTAAGCTTTGAATCCCACCCTCTTCCCCAGGTCTCTCACGCCATCCATTATTCCTTCTCTACTCTGAATTTTTAACTTTTCCCTTTCTACTGGATTCTCCTCATAGGCTTTGAGCACACTCAGGTTCCTCTCATCTTAAGGAAAAGCAGCCAGCCTTTGACTCCACCCACTTCCCTCCATGTACTGGCCTATCCTCTCCTCAAAGGTAACTTCAGTAAACTACTCGAGTGATTTTTATTTACTCTCTCTCTTGCCTCACCTACAGTCATATTTAGCTCACTCTATCTGGCTTCTGCTCTAAGTATATTCTAGAAACAGTCCCCATTAAAGTCATGAATGATTTCTGTGTCTCTAAATTCAACAGATATTATTCATTCCTTAACACTTCATCTTTTTTCTTTTTTTTTCTTTTTTTTTTTTTTTTGAGACAGAGTCTTGCTCTTGTTACCCCGGCTGGAGTACAGTGGTGCAATCTTAGCTCACTGCAACCTCCACCTCCTGGGATCAAGTGATTCTCCTGCCTCAGCCTCCTGAGTAGCTGGGATTACAGGCGTGTGCCACCACTCCTGGCTAATTTTTTTATTTTTTTATTTTTAGTAGAGATGGGGTTTCACCATGTTGACCAGGCTGGTCTCGAACTCCTGACCTCAAGTGACCCACCTGCCTCAGCCTCTCAAAGTGCTGGGATTACTGGCATGAGCCACCACGCCCGGCCACTTCATCCTTTTTGAAATACATCCTGTTTTCCTTTGGACAGGTGTAAGGACAAATACAATTTGAAAATAAGAGGCTTGACTGTCCCTGATGAAAATTAAGAGATCTTTCTACCCCACCTCCTTTATCTCAGGACACTTACTTTAGAATTAAACTCCTGAGTACTTTTTCCTGTTTTGAAATGTATATAAATCCCTGGAAGATTAATAGGCCTTTTGTCAGCTTTATGACCTAGGGAATGTCTTTCTCAAAGACCTGGGAGCCCTCTCTTTGCAATGTAAACATCTGGGGAGATAGAAACACTGTCTCCCAGTTTCTGTGTTAAGGTAGGAGCCTGCATTTAGTGAGTGCCTCTCTCCAAGTTGGAAAATGACTTTCTCTCATAAAGATATGAGAAGTTTGTTTTCCCTCTAGACCATGCCATATTTACCCATCACACATGCTCATCCCAATTACCAGATGAAGTGAGGATGAGCTATAAGTGACAAATGGTGCTGGTAAGTCCTCTAACTCTAGGACTAGTTATTGTTTAACTTGAGAATGAGAATCGGTTGTGTCTGCTTGGCTATAGAAAAGGCTGAGATTTCTTTCTGTCTTTTCAATTTCTTAGCAGACCGCCTGTGAGGCTGGCTTGCTCAATACTTTTTAAAAATGTTTTCTTTCTCTTCTTCCTCTGTGGAGAGGATTTCTGAGTTGGAAGAAGGTTTTGTTTTAAATTATATTGCCCCTACACTGGTTGTCACCAACAGAATGTCACCATTTTCCATTCTGTGTAATATTATCTTTCTGTCTACCGACGATTTTTTTTAACACACTGCAGCATGATTTTTCAAATGTGAACATGACTACATCAAAGCCCAGGTCAATCTCTTTCCCCTTACTACTTATTTAAAATACTACAATGATCTTAACATTAAAATTACAACCAGTAATACAGTTTGCACAGGCCTACAATCTCGGGCTTTATCTTGTACCCTTCTTGTCTCTAGACACACTAACCTTCTAGTTTCTCAAATGTGCCACACTCCTTCAGTCTAAACAAGTCTCCCCTCTTCAGCATCCCCACCTCATTTTGCTTAATTAACTCTATTTTACCATTAGAATCTCAGCTCACATATCCCATCTTGAAGGGAAGCTTAGCTCTCACAAAAGCAATGTCAGATTTTCCTGGTATAGTTATCAGAGCTCTGTACACAATTTTTTTTGATAATCCTATTGCAGATTGTTTTGTGAAATTATTTGCTGTCTTCTCCATTTGACTATAAGCTCCAAGAGGGCAGGGTCTTTATCTGTTTTAACTTACCATTGCTTCTCTGTGGCCTAATACAGTGCCTGGCATATGATAAGAGTTCAAGAAAAGCTCCATTCATCCTGCTCCTCATTGGAACAAAATGTTGCCATGCTATGCAATAAATGAGAAAAAAATTCAGGAAGTTCAATGTTAATTTTTTTCAGTTGTTAGCTTCCTTTTGAATCAACTATAAAGGTATGTAGTTAAGAAATCTACTATTTTATTAAAGGTGTTTCTTATGGATTCCATTTGTAAAGTCAGTATTGACTTTTGACTTAGATTACTGCTGTTTATTGATTACTGTGTAACTAATTAACCCAAAACTTGGTAGTTTAAAACAGGACTTGACAGACTTTTTCTGGGAGTTGACAAACTTTTTCTGTAAAGAGTCATATAGTAAATATTTTAGAGATCTCTGTTGCAACTACTTCACTCTGTCATCATAGTACAAAAGCAGCCAACAACGGTACACAAAGAAAGTAGGTGGGGCTGTGCTCCAATACAGCTGTACCAATGGACACTGCAATTTCAGTTGCAGATGATTTTATTATGTCACAAATATTATTGCTATTTTGATTCTTTTTGCAACCTTTCAATAATGTAGGACTCATTCTCAGCTCACAGGCTATACAGAAACAGGCCATGGCCTAGATTTGACCCATAGGCATAGTTTGCCAACAATAATATTTTTATTATCTTTGACTCTTTGGGGGGTTAAGGATTAAGACAGATCATAGCAAGTTGATTCTCCTGCTCCTCTTGATATTGACAGAGGCCACTTGGCAGTATTCATCTTTGGATGTGTTGGCCTGGCGAGTCTAAGAAAGCTTTTTTTTTTTCCTTAGATGGAGTGTCACTCTGTCACCCAGGCTGGAGTGCAGTGCTACGGCAGCTTTATTCGTATTTCTGGCACCTTGGTGGGAGTTCTGGAAAGGCTGAGCTCAGCTGGGATTGTGACTCCAATTTCTGGACTTTCGGAGAGACTTGAGATTACCAATATACATTTTGATAGAGGGTATGATCTTTTCCACATGTAAAATAAGTCAGGTTTGGAGAGGAGGGAATGATACTTATGAGCATTAACAAAGTACAATGGTGTAGTGGTGTAAGTTCTTCAGTTTCCTCATAAGAAAGTGCTTATGCTAATGCACACAGTCAGGTTTTGTAGCACTGTTCACTTTTCATCTCATCATTTTCTTCTTTTTTCTTCATCCTTCAATTGCCTTTCCTTTTCAGTTCAAAACAAGCCTGCAGAGTAAATGCTGAAGCATAATCCTGTATTAATTTATGGGCCGTGGTGTGGCTTACTAGAAATGAAATGCTCTGGTCCCATGAAATCCTAATCACTTTCACAGCCAGCAGGTGCCAGAGTTAAAGCATTTCCAGTGAAGTGAACAAGAACATTAAATAAAACCTGTGCTCAGGACTGGATGCATTTAAGTCAGGAAGAGGAAAGTACTGTGTTACTGATCAAAGTCTGGCCCAGGGAGGCAACTCTATTTGGCTTTAACTCAGTGGGAAAGGCAGTAACTTCAAATCCATGGTCAGTTCAATTCAATTTATGAGAGACTTACCCAGTTATTTCTGTATTGCATCGCAAGCAGCGAGGCTCTGAGCTGGCTTATGAAAGATCTCCCAGGTGAAAGAGATATAGAAAAATTGCCCCCATGCAAGTTCTTTCAACTATCCCTGACCCTTTGAGCCATTCTGCGGAAGTAGATCAGAATCTCAAGGGAAGGGGGAAGGCATCTGTGTTTGGAATGGACAGTCCTGGTCCCATTCCCTGGTGAAAATTTCTCTCTCATGTGGCACAAGTGGTGGGAAAAGCCCTCTCTATTAACTACTGACTAGGAGTTGCCCGAAGAAAAGCAGGTTTGGGGGAAACCCCAACTTAGATGTGCTGAGATTAATGAATGAACTTCCTGAATAGACAAGTGACTGAGAATAATTTTCTAAAGTGTACACACAATAGATATAAAGATATCTTTAAAGACATTGTAAATCCAAAAGATGCTGAATAAGGGATAATTTAAAAATAATATGATTAAGGTTAATTCTGATGAATCCAAAAAAGATTCTCAGAGCTGACAAACACTTTCCATATATCTTAAACAGCAGAGAGCTGTTATATCCAATAGAATGGTGAAGAGAAATAGAATGATAAGCCAAAAACTACAGACAATCAGAAAACTGTTGATGCAGTATTAGGTTTTGGAATATCTGATATGAACACCATGGCAGAATATGTATCTTCTTAATGATATTTAACTTACAGAAATATTAGAATCGGCTTGCTTTCCCTGCATTCAACTTATGGTGTCATGCAGAATATTGCCCAGATTTTGATTTTGACAGTAGTCCTAATTTTGAATGCCAATTTTATCTAAAAAATGATTTTATGGCCGATTAAAATAGCTTGGGTAATGTGCAAGCATAATAGCATAAAAATTTTTAGAATTAAATTAAAGATACTAACATTGTCTTCATTTTCACTTCCAAGTTTAATACAATACAGGCTATACCTCAGAGATATTGTGGGTTTGGTTCCAGACCAACACAACAAAGCAAATATTGCAATAAACTTAATCACACAATTTTTTTTGGTTTCCCACTGCATATAAAAGTTATAGGCCAGGTACAGTTGCTCATGCCTGTAATCTCAGCACTTTGGAAAGCAGAGACAGAGGGATCACTTGAGCCTGAGAGGTTGAGGCTACAGTGAACCATGGTCATGTCACTGCACTCCAACTTGGGCAACAGAGTGAGAACCTGCCTCAAAAAAATTATGTTTACACTATACTGCAGTCTATTAGGTGTGCAATAGCATGATGTCTGAAAAAATAGTGTATATAACTTAATTTAAAAATAGGCCAGGTGTGGTGGCTCATGCCTGTAATCCTAACATTTTGGGAAGCCAAGCCTGGAAGATTTTGCTGGAGGCCAGGAGTTTGAGACCAGCCTAAGCAACTGAGTAAGACCCCATCTCTACAAAAATAAATAATGATTAACTGGGTGTGGTGGTGGGCACCTGCAGTCTTAGCTACTCAGGAGACTGAGGTGGGAGGACTGCTTGAGGCCAGGAGTTTGAGACCAGTCTGGGCTGGTAGAAAATAGTGAGACCTCTTTTCTACCATAAAGTAAAATAAAATAAAAATACTTTATTGCTAAAAAATGCTAACAAGCATTTGAATTGTCAGCAAGTCATAATCTTTTTGCTAGTAGAGGGTCTTGCCTCGATATTGATGGCTGTTGACCAATCAGGGTGGTGGTGGTTACTGAAGGTTGGGGTGCCTGTGGCAATTTCTTCAAATAAGACAATGAAATTTGCCATATCGATTGACTCTTCCTCTCATGAAATATTTTTCTGTGGCATGCAATACTGGTTGATAGCATTATACTCACAGTAGAACTTTTCAAAATTGGAGTTAATCCTCTCAAATCCTGTCACTGCTTTAACAAATAAGTTTATGGAATATTCTAAATTCCTTGTTGTCATTTCAACAATGTTCACATAATCACCAAGAGTTGATGTCATCTCAAGAAACTACTTTTTTGCTCATCCCTAAGAAGCAACTTATCTGTTAATGTTTTATCATGAAATTTTAGCAATGCAGTCACATCATCAGGCTTCACTTCTAATTCTAGTTCTTTTGCTATTTCTACCACATCTGCTGTTACTTTCGCCACTGGAGTCTCAAACCCCTCAAAGTCATCCATGAGAGCTCAAATTAACTTCTTTCAAGCTCCTGTTATGTTGATATTTGACCTTCTCTCATGAATCATGAATGTTCTTAATGAGATCTAGAATGGTGAATCTTTCCTGAAAGGTTTTCAATTTACTTTGCCTAGACCCATCAGAGGAATCACTGTCTATGACAGCTATAACCTTATGAAATCTATTTCTTAAACAATTAAACTTGAAAGTCAAAATTACCCCTTGATTTATGGACTGCAGAATAAACATTGTGTTAGCAGGCAAGAAAATATTAATCTCCTTGTACCTCTCCATCCAAGCTTTTGGATGACCAGGTGCATTTTCACTGAACAGTAATATCTTGAAAGGAATCCTTCTTTTCTGAGCAGTAGGTCTCAACAGTGGGGTTAAAATATTCAGTAAAGTGGGCTTAAAATATGCTGTAAAATAAGTAGATATGCTGTCATCCAGGTTTTGTTGTTTCATTTGTAGAGCACAGGCACAGTAGATTTAGTGTAATTCTTAAGGGCCCTGTGGTTTTTGAAATGATAAATGAGCGTTGGCTTTAACTTCAAGTTACCAGCTGCATTAGTCCCTAATAAGAGTCAGCCTGTCCTTTGAAACTTTGAAACCAGGCCTTGACTTCTCCTCTCTAGCCAAGAAAGTACTAGATAGCATCTTTCAATAAAGGCTGTTTCATCTACCTTGAAAATCTGTTGTTTAGTGTAACCATCTTTACCAATTATCTTAGCTAGAACTTCTGGATAACTTACTGTAGCTTCTACCTCGGCACTTGCCGCTTCATCTTGTACTTCTATATTATGGAGACAGCTTCTTTCCTTAAACCTCTGATGGCTTCCAAGTTTTCTTCTCCTGCTTTCTTACCTCTCTCAGGCTTTATAAAATTGAAGAGAGCTAGGGCCTTTCTCTGGATTAGGCTTTGACTTAAGGGAATGTTACGGCTGGTTTGATCTCCTATCCAGACCACTCACACTTTCTGCATATCAACAATAATGCTGTTTCTCTCTTTTATCTTTTGTGTGTTCGCTGGAGTAGCACTTTTAATTTCCTTCAAGAACTTTTCCTTTGCATTCATAACTTGGCTAATTGTTTGGCACGAGAGGTCTGGCTTTTGACCTATTTTGGTTTTCGACATTGCCTTCCTCACTAAGCTTAATCATTTCTAGCTTTTTATCTAAAGTGAGAGGCATGTGACTCTCTTTCACTTGAACACTTAGAGGCCATTATAGGGTTGTTAATTGGCCTAATTTCAATATTGTTTTGTCTCGAGGAACAGGGAGGCTGGAGGAGAAGAGAGATGGGAGAATGGCCGGAGGGTGAAGCAGTCAGAACACACACACATGTATAGATTAAGTTTGCTGTCTTATATGTGCACAGTTGGTGGTGCCCCAAAACAATTACAGTGGTAACTTCAAAGATCACTGATCATAGAGCACCATAACTAGATAAAATAATAATGAAAAAGTTTGAAATATTGTGAGAATTAACAAACTGTGACATAGAGAAACGAAGTGAACACATGCTGTTGGAAACATGGACTGATAGACTTGCTATCAATGCAAGATTGCCACAAAACTTCAGTTTATCAAATATGCAATATCTGCAAAGAATAATAAAATAAAGCCAATAAAATGAGGTATCCCTGTATTTAGAAATACATTTTTATTTTTTAGAGATAAGGCCTCACTCTGTCACTCAAGCTTGAGTGCAGTGGTACAATCATAGATCATTGCAGCCTCCTGAGCTCAAGCGATCCTCCCACCTCGGCTTCCAGAGTAGCTGATACTACAGACATGTACCTCCACACCAAGCTAGTTTTAATTTTTTTTTTTGTAGAGCTGAGGTCTTGCTATGTTGCCTAGGCTGGTCTTGAACTCCTAGCCTCAAGTGATCCTCCCACCTTAGCCTTCCAAAATGTTGGGATTACAGGTGTGGACCACCACACCTAACCAGAATTACTTTTTCATTACAAAAATAGTAACAGTCACAGTAGCCAGTGTGGCAATCCAAGGATGCATGTAGCAAAATCTACAAAACGCATATTCATGCTGTGATATGAGCATCAAGAAAGAATCAAGAAGCTACTCATAAGTGTGGGCTAGGAATGGAAGGAGTGGGTCTGAGGATACTTTGAACTAGGCCAATATATCAATATATAGTTAAGCATGAATTGTTTGGTTTGTTTTTTTTTTTTTTTTTTAGATGGAGTCTTGCTCTGTCACCCCTGCTGGAGTGCAGTGGTGCAATCTCGGCTCACTGCAACCTCCGCCTCCCAGGTTCAAGCAATTCTCCTGCCTCAGCCTCCCAAGTAGCTGGGATTATAGGCACCCACCACCACGCCTGGCTAATTTTTGTATTTTTGGTAGAGACGGGGTTTTGCCGTGTTGGCCAGGCTGGTCTCGAACTCCATCCGACCTCAAGTGATCCACCCGCCTCGGCCTCCCAAAGTGCTGGGATTACAGGATTGAGACAAATTTATGGGTTAGACAATAACCTAGGGAGGAGGGAAAAAAGGAGGAAATGTTGTCGATGTGACAAGTGAGTGGTTGTGTGTGTTTATGTGTATTTTTCTATACTGGGTAATAAAAATATTGCCTAGATTTATAAGATGACAGAAGGAAACCCTTCAGAGGCTCTTGAATTTGATCCTTTTGTAAATCTATGTCCTGAAAGAATAGCTACAAGAGTATTTTATAAGCAAAGATCTCCAATCCCCTTTCTTCTTTCAGCAAGTTTTGTCATAATCATGACACAAATAATTCAGTTTTAAAAAACAAAGCTGTTCTAGAAGATGACTGTTAATGGAGCACTTGAAGCATATTCTGACTCAACAAGCCAAGTTCAAATAGTATTTGTGGGCATGAAAACATGGTTTGTTTTTATCTGCACCCAGACATTCTACCCCTGGAAAAGTTTTGTGCCATGACTTTTTGAAAGAAATACTGTCTGGAGCTTTGACAGTGCTCTCTGCTGATAATCCTTAACCAATTAAATAGGACCCACCAGAGACCTTGTTCATAAAAGATTTACAGAAAAGTCACAATGTAGTTGAATTCAAAATGAAGAGTGTAAGATAAGTGAGCAATTTTTGAACAATAACATATTCAGTAAAAGATAAAACATATCACCTCGAAATACAATGGAACAACATTAAAGCAGATATCTTGGGAGACATTTCTCTCCCCTAACAACTCTTTAGAATAAACAGATTTCTTCAGGGTTACTTTGAAAGACTGTAACACTTAAAAGGTAATTGGGTCAACAATCTTGTTTTGAGACAACACTCTAGGGATGCACTCATCTTGCCTCCAAGCAACAGCATCATTTTGATAATTTGAAGAACAAAAATGTTAGTTTGATGGTCTCTAGCTGAACTGACACTCGTGGAGAAAGAAGCTAGTTTGTTTATTTCTAAGGGATATTGCATATCAAGACCTGAATTAATTCCATGTGTTGACACACAATAACTACTGGTTTCCAGAATAGGATGTTACTTTTGCAAGATTTTGTACTTTGTTTATTTTCTTCTTAAGTTAGGGACAACAGCAGTAGGAAATAAGGTCTACATAAGGAAATGGGAGCCATAGAAGTATAGGATATGGATTCTGCAGGAGAGCGTAGGCAAGGGAGGACAATTGAAATACATTAAATTCGTATTGTATGCCAGGCACTCTGGTAGGTGCTTCATAATTTATCATTGCTATATTAGTCTTATATAGCATGTATTCATGTCTCTCATTTGGCAGATGTGAAAAAGGCTCAGAGAAGTCAAGTACTTTCTCCAATGCCACGTGGGTAACGTGGTAGCAGAAAAAGAATTCTAATTTAGGGCTGTCAAGTTCCAATGTTATTGTTCTTTCTCATTGAAGGCTGACTCAGGAAAAGAACTAGATATCATCTAGCTCTTTTCTAATTCTAATGCACTGCTCAATTCTAATGTGCATATGAATCAGCACATTAGATCTTGTGAAAATGCAGTTTCTGATTCAGTAGATATGGGGAGGGGCCTAATATCCTGCATTTTTTAAAGCTCCCTGATGATGCAGATGGTGTTGGCTTGGGGACTACACTTATGGTAGATAGTCTCTAGTTTACTCTCTCAGGTTCAGATGTAGAAACCTAATGTTCAGAGAAAGAGCCTAAGATCCCTAACTGGTGCTGAGTTTGAGCCAGTGTCAATGCCAAAAGGTGGTTTTGGAGGTAGCCCTCTCCTATTCTCCATCATTCCGCCAAAGCAGACCCACATAAAAGTGCATGTACTTGCTATGCAAATTCAGTTACAAGAACTCCCTAGGCCCCTATTTCAATGGGATTGCTTTCCCTGTCTTCTATTGGAATTCTGGAGTCATCATCACCGTGAACCTCTGTGTTCTGACTTCCACTTGGTGCTCTTTCTACTGTAACTGAGGTGTTACATCTCAAAGTGGCATAAACACATGTGAAATGAAATGAAACTATTATGATTCCCCCACAGCAGGAGCCACACACTCAAATGTCCATGGTCAGGCAGGTAATGTAAAGGAATAACATGGTCCTCGTGGGTACTGACAAAACTGAGCGCTTGTGTCCATCCCAAGAGGGCAGCTCATACACGTGTCCTGGTGGTCACCACCATGTGGAATGCAACCTTAATGCTGACTGATCTTCCAGGTTTTCAGAGAAGTTGGAAATATGAATTATTTTAAATAGACCATTTAAAAATAGTCTTTTTAGAGCAGCTTTGGGTTTGCAGCAAAATCAAGCAAAACATAAAGTTCTCATATACCACTGCCTCCCCATTTTCTCCCCTGTATCAATATCCCCCACCACAGTGGTTCCTTTGTTACAAACCCAGAACCACATCCATAGTCCATAGTTTACATTAGCGTTTATTCTTGGTGTTTTACATCCTATGGGTTTTGACAAATGCATAATGACATGTACTGTGACGGCTCTAAAAGTCCTCCATGTTCTGCCTATTTATCCCTCCCTCCATACTATTCCTGGCAACCACTGATTTTTTTATAGTCGCCATAGTTTTGCTTTCCCAGAATATCATATGGTTGGAATCATACAGTATGTGACCTTTTCAGATTGGCTTACTTCAGTTAGTAGTATGCATTTAAGGTTTCTCCATGTCTTCTCATGGCTCAAAAGCTATTTTCTTTTTAGCAGTGAATAGTATTTTACTGTTAATAATAAATAACAAATATTTATATCTATTTATTATATAGAGTAGCTCATATTTATTGTACCACAATTTATTTATTCACTTATCTACCAAAAAACATCTTGGTTGCTTCCAAGTTATGGCAATTGTGAATAAAATGATTATAAGCATCCATGTACAGGTGTTCATGTGGACACAAGTTTTCAACCCACTTGGGTAAATACCAAGGAATGTGGTTACTGGATCACATGGTAAGAGCATATTTAGTTTTGTAAGAAGCTGCCAAATTGTATTCTATTTTGCATGTACGACTGTGCATTCTCACCAGTAATGAATGAGAGTTCCCGTTGCTCCACATCCTCCCCAACATTTGATGTTGTCAGTGTTTTGTTTTGATTTTGGCTATTCTAATAGGTAGATAGTGGTATCTCATCAGTGTTTTAATTTGCATTTCCCTAATAACATATGATGAGCAGCAATGTTCATATGCTTACTTGCAATCTCTATATCTTCTTCAGTGAAGTGTCTTTTCAAGGCTTTCACCCATTTTAAAATCTTCCTGTCCATTTTCTTATTGTTGCGTTGTAAATGTTCTTTGTATATTTTGGATAACAGTGCTTTATCAGCCAAGTTTTTGCAAATATTTTCTCTCAGCTTGTAGCTTGTCTTCTCACTCTCTTGGTAGCTTCTTTCACAGAGTAGAAGTCTTAAATTCCAGTGTATCAATTATTTTTTTCATGTATCTTGCCTTTGGTATTGTATCTAAAACTCATTGCCATACCCAGGCCCTCTAGATTTTCTAGAAGTTTTATAGTTTTACATTTTTTCGTTTAAGTATATGCTCTATTTTGAGTTAATTTTGGGAAATGGTAGAAGTTTTTTTTCTCAATTCAGTTTCCTGCATGTGTATGTCTACTTGGTCCAGTACCATTTGTTGAAGAGACTATTTTTTTTCTTGATGGTATTGCCTTTGTTCATTTGTCAAAGATCAGTTGACTAGATTTATGTCAGTTTATTTCTGGTCTCTCCATTTTGTTCTATTGATCTATGTGTCTATTCTGTTGACAATACCACAATATCTTAATTACTGTTGTTTTTTTCATAAGTCTTGAAGTTGGGTAGAGTCAGACTTTCAACTTTATTCATCGCCTTCAATACTGTGTTAGCTATTCTTGGTCTTGTACTTCTTTATATACATTTTAGAATCAGTTTGTCAATATACATGAAATAACTTGCTGGAATTTTGAGTGGAATTGTATTGAATCTGTAGATCAAGTTGGGAAGACCTGACATCTTGGCAATATTTTGTCTTTCTATCCATGAATATGGGCTATCTCTCAATTTATTTAGTTCTTCTTTGATTTTTTTAAAATAAGAGTTTTATAGTCTTCTTCATATAGATCTTGTACATATTTTTGTTAGATTTATATGTAATTATTTTATGCTTTTGGTGATAATATAAGCATTATTTTGTTTTTGACTTTAAATTCCATTTGTCCATTGACAGTATATTGGAAAGTGACTGACTTCTGAATACTAACCTTGAATGCTTCTATCTTGCTATAACAGCTTGTTAGTTCCAGGAGATTTCTTATTGATTCTTTCAGATTTTCTACATAGACAATCTTTCATGTTATCTGCAAACAAAGATAGTTTTATTTATTTCTTCCCAATCTGGATAACTTCTCTTTTCTTGTCTTATCTTATTGGACTAGCTAGGATTTCCAGTGCATTGCTGAAAAGGAATGACAAGAGGGCACATAATTTTTTAAATTATTATTTTTAAATATTTGAAACAATACTCTCTCTATATATATATATGTATTTATGTATATATGTATATATTTATGTATTATATATACAATTAATATTGTACATTCTATATACAATTAATATTGTACATTAGATATACAATTAATACTGTACATTAGATATACAATTAATACTGTACATTATATATACAATTAATACTGTACATTATATATACAATTAATACTGTACATTATATATACAATTAATTCTGTACATTATATATACAATTAATACTGTACATTATATATACAATTAATACTGTATATTATATATACAATTAATACTGTATATTATATATACAATTAATATTGTATATTATATATACAATTAATAGTATATATAATACATAAATACATACATATATACATAAATACATATATATATATTTTTTTTTTGAGACAGAGTTTTGCTCTGTTGCCCAGGCTGGAGTGCAGTGGTGCGATCTTGGCTCACTGCAACCTCCGCCTCCACGGTTCAAACTATTCTCCTGCCGCAGCCTCTCAAGTAGCTGGAATTACAGGTTTGCGCCACCATGCCTGGCAAATTTTTATATTTTTAGTAGAGACAGGGTTTCACCATGTTGCCCAGGCTGATCTTGAACTCCTGACCTCAAGTGATCCACCCGCCTTGGCCTCCCAAAGTGCTGGGATTACAGGCTTGAGCCACTGTGGCTAGCCAAAAACGCAAATATTTTTAAATGCTGGGCTAGCTAGACAAAATATATATGGAGATACATATTTGGCCAGAGAGCTGGCAGATTGTGACCTCTGCCCCATATCCTTGTGTGGAAAAATGATGCACTTTCAGATTATTGGAATCAACTCTTTTTTTTTTTTTTTTTTTTGAGACAGTGTCTCACTCTGTCACCTAAGCTGGAGCGCAGTGATGCAATTGGCTCGCTGCAACCTCCACCTCCTAGGTTCAAGTGATTCTGGTGCCTCAGCCTCCTGAGTAGTTGGGATTACAGGCGTGCACCACCATGCCTGCCTAATGTTTTGTATTTTTAGTAGAGACGAGGTTTCACCATGTTGGCCATGCTGGTTGTGAACTCTTATCCTCAAGTGATCTGCCCACCTCAGCCTCTCAAAGTGCTAGGATTACAGGTGTGAGCCACCGCACCTGACTGAAATCAACTTTTTAACCAAAACTATTTTAGACATGATCAGCATAATGATTAACTACTTTATATATTCAGATATTTACTACACTGAAATGACTAAGAGAATGACTCTTATAAAGGCCCTATTCTAGTCTACATACCCTTCCAATAGCTAACTAGTGATAAGACTGAGTGTGAATGAATCTTTACAACTGGGGTTGCCAGAAACTAGAGATATTATAATAAATTACACAGATAACTCAGTCTCAATACATGATGGGAGAAAGAGAGGGATATCTATGAGGCTCTAATCAAGGGTTAAGTCTTGGACATGGTTATAAAATCAACCACCTCTTTCTTTCTTCCTTTCTCTCTTTGACAGCAAAATACACATAACAGAACATTTACCATCTTAACCATTATTATTACTAAATTACCATCTTAGCCATCATTAACCACTTTCATCTTCCCTAACTAAAACTTTGTACCCGTTAAATAACTCTCCATTTTTTTCTTCTCCTCAGCCCCTGATAACCACTCATATACTTTCTGTTTCTATCAATTTGACTATTTTAGGTACCTCATCTCACTGGAATCATACAGTGTTTCCAAACCAAACTATCAGATATTGTAATTAATTCAGAAATGCTAGTTCGGAAGGCTAAACTTTTCTACCACTGCTTAGTATCTCAGTAAACAACCCTGCTCAAATCTTCATTTTAGGATTGGTTCCTCTGAAAATATCTAGGATCCTCCAGGGTGTTGGAGGGTGGGGCATTCTCAATCAATTTTGGATGATAACATTTGTATGTATTTCTGCTTGTCCTCTTCTTCATATTCATATTCAGAGACTTCCTTCCCTTCCATTTTGTATGTCTGCCATAGAACTTCAGCTTGACTTGTGTAACTTGGCTTCAAAATGTTCCACTGACTAGGGGATTATTTGGTGGGCAATGGACTGTTAATCCAATTAAATAATAGCAGCTAGCAGTTCCTTTCCAATGTGGTTAGATGAGACACCTGCGTGAAGTATGTCCACTTAATT
Organism: Pongo abelii; assembly: GCF_028885655.2. Classification (NCBI taxonomy): domain Eukaryota; kingdom Metazoa; phylum Chordata; class Mammalia; order Primates; family Hominidae; genus Pongo; species Pongo abelii. The sequence continues at coordinate 199,753,406 of NC_071988.2, forward strand.
ATTTACAAAATGAACCAAATCCAGAGAAAGAAGTAGGTGTTATCATGGTTTTTGCATCTTATTTTAACTGATAACTTATCTTCAATTCATCTTTTAGTATGAAGATATTAAATAATTCAAGCAAATGTTACAAAATATATGTTTTAAAAGTATTACTCTAGGCTGGGCGCAGTGGCTTATGCCTGTAATCCTAGCACTTTGGGAGGTCAAGGCGGGCAGATCACTTGAGGTCAGGAGCTTGAGACCAGCCTGGCCAACATGGTGAAACCCTTTCTGCACTAAAAATACAAAATTAGCCAGATGTGGTGGTGCTCACCTGTAATCCCAGCTACCTGGAGACTAAGGCAGGAGAATCGCTTGAACCTGGGAGGCAGAGGTTGCAGTGAGCCTAGATCGTGCCATTGCACTCTAGCCTGGGCAAAAAGAGCAAAACTCCATCTCAAAAAAAATTTAAAAATTAAAAAAAATTACTCTATACGTAATAGTCCATATTAAATGGGCTTAAGTTCTATAGCTGCCATTAAAAATATGGATTGATCCTTTGTGGCTCAGAATATCAGAATTATGAATTCAACTAATTTATTCAACATTTCTATAATTCTGCATACAAATTAAATGTTAGGAAACCTAGTAAGTTAGTAAGAACATAGAGTGTTGAACACGTTTTGTTTAAGAATATAGAAACTTGGGGTTATAATTTATGTATGATCTGCATTTTTGCATAATTCTATGATTATACTGGAGATTATCTGAGTATTATATCTGACCTAGAATTTGAGAACCTTATGATTTACTGCTGTTGCTTAAGAAAAGAAATGAAACACCAGACTCTTGAAGGACAGAATTAACTGTAGTGTGTGCACCCTTGGTAGGGTGGCACCCTTGGTAGGATAAGCATGATCACAGGCAAAGAGAAATGATATGTTCTTGACACTAACTAGTCATGTCGCCTCCTGAGTTATGAGTCACTTTTAAGTCTCAGCTTACCTATAAAATACAGGAGTTAGATTTCTGTAGCTGATCTCAAAGGTGTATTCTAGTTCTAAATTCTGATCCTATGAACCAGTTACAGTTTCACATTTATAGTTAGCTTTAATGAGCCTTTATATATTAGGAAAATAATATGTAGGTATGATTTTTAAAATATTCTAGTAGAGAAAGGCTTATGGAATTATCAGTGATCTTCTTATACCTCCACCTCCACTCCCTATAAGAAATCACTATTGACTTCTGGTGATAACCTCCATATTCTAAAAGGGAAGTGATACTTATACCTCTTTTTTTGATTAATTGAGTGTGGATAATGAGGATTTTCCTCACACTCCCCATTGCAGGTAGATCACTGTAGTGAGAGAGATCCTTTCTTGAATACCTATAAACATATACACCTTTGTTTCTTGTTTCATTTCCTACTGACAGTGTCTCCTGATTTTCTATTTTGAAAGATGAGAACATTCATCATTTTAAACACAGCCTGTTTACATTTGAATTACATTAGTTACTATCTGATTATTTTCTTCAAAGGAAAGAGGTTAACATTTAGATGTTTTAGATGGTATTCCTGAATAGAATAAGGGTTCTTTTGAAAACTTTATCACAACTAATTCAATGTTCATTATATGAACTATTTATAAAACAATCTCAGAAGGTTGTCCTTGGCTTTCGTTAAGTCATTCTTTAGGTTTCGAACTTGCAAAACTGCAGTCTTTGATCTTATCTTCAATTTACCTGCAAGTCTACAATTTTTTTAATCTCAAATACGTATTGCAAGGGAAGGCAAATAATAACAAAATAAGGCTATTTTACCTAAGCACTGTTAACAGTATCAAGAATTGTGAAGGGTCAGAGGTTTCACCCTACTTGCCAGCTAACAAGTTAGCTTGCCATAGCTTCATGAAAACAGGCAGAAAACATGAGACATGTGGGTCAGAGACAAAGGACATTATTAGTCACAGCACAGTAAGCAACATGACTTTCATATTCTGATCCCTACTAGGGTCCCAGTGGGGGTACAGAAGGGCAGATTCAGGTGGATACTGCAAACGGTAAGTTTGTGTGCATCACAGCTGAGGGACCTCATGCTTAGGAAACCCCAGTCTTTTACAAGGGTTGCAAGCAAACCCGCCTAACCTTTGCCTCCAAGGGAGACATTATTTTTATTGTACTAGACAGCAAACAAACATGCCCCTTGCCCAGGAGGGGAACGTTATGTCAATCTTCCAAGGTTTTTTTGCTATAGAAACATTCTTGAAAAGATAGTCCTGAACAAAAGCCAGCAGCATGCAATGCGCCTGAAGGAATTGCAGCTACTATGTATAAAATTATCTAAACCAAGGATGCTATTACCTTCCTCATTGGCTTTTGGTAGAATTAAATGATAATACATCAAAGTACTTACTGTTGTTAGGTGTTCAATCAATGCTGGCTACTCTTATACAATAGCACATACTCAGATGAAAGAACTTTAATACTTGAGTTTCCCGCCTCCATCATAAAAATAATATATGCTTCTTTTTTTCCTTTTAAATAGACTTTATTTTTTTAGAGAAGTTTTAAGTTCACAGCAAAATTGGGAGGAAAGTACAAAGATTTCCCTGATATTCCCTGCCCTCACACATACACAGTCTTTCTTCCACACCACCCACATTCCCCAGCAGAGTTGTACATGTTACAACTGGTACACCTGACACTGATACATCATTATTACCCAGAGTCCATAGTTCACGACAGGGTTCACTCAGTGTTACATGTTCTATGGGTTTGGAGAAATGATCAAATGACATCCACCATTTGCAGTATTATAGAGAACAGTTTCACTGCCCTAAAAGTAGTCTGTGCTTTGCTGATTTATTCCTCCCTCCCCACAACCGCTGGCAGCCTCTGATCTTTATACTGTCTTCATAGTTTTTCCCTGTCTGGTGTCATACAGTTGGAATCTTATGGTATGGATGCTTCTTTTTTTAAAAACATACAAATATTATTAAGATAAAGTCACCCACAACCTTCCTACAAAGTAGCACCTTTAACTTTTTAATTTCCTAATGATATCTTTCTAGGCATCTATTTTTTTAAAATTCCTTTTGTCCTTTAGAGAGTTTCATTTGTCCCTAGTTTAATAACCTCCACAAAAACTCTTTAAACTATTTCTTTCTTTCTTTTTTTTTGAGATGGTCTCACTTTGTCATCCAGGCTGGAGCGGAGTGGCACGAACTCAGCTCACTGCAGCTTCAACCTCCCAGGCTCAAGTAATCTCACCACCTCAGCCTCTGCGGTGGCTGAAACTACAGGCATGAGCCACCACATCCAGTTAATTTTGTGTATTTTTTGTAGAGACCAGGTCTCTAGAAAATTATGTTATTGCCTAGGCTGGTCTCGAACCCCTGGGCTCAAGTGATCCTCCTGTCTTGGCCTCCCAAAGTGCTGGGATTATAGGCAAAAGCCCCTGCACCTGGCCTAACCACACTTTATGTATCAGTCAGGATAGGGTAGTTTATGCCGTGTCACAATAAAAAGGCTTATTTCGGCCAGCTGCGGGGGCTTACACCTGTAATCCCAGCACTTTGGGAGGCCGAGGCACGTGGATTGCGAGGTCAGGAGATCGAGACCATCCTGGCTAACACGTAAAACCCCGTCTCTACTGAAAATACAAAAAATTAGCCGGGTGTGGTGGCGGGCGCCTGTAGTCCCAGCTACTCGGGAGGCTAAGGCGGGAGAATGGCGTGAACCCAGGAGGTGGAGCTTGCAGTGAGCGGAGATTGCGCCACTGCACTCCATTCTGGGCAACAGAGCGAGACTCTGTCTCAAAAAATAAAATAAAATAAAATAAATTAAAAAAAATAAAATAAAAATAAAAAGGCTTATTTCTTGTTCACACTACATGTGCATCCTGCACTGTCATGGGGTTCTCCTCATTACGGTCACTCGAGGACAACCACCGTCACGTTGTTAGGTTTGAAAAAAAAATGCTCAAAACTCATGACCAGAACGTCACATGGCTGGACCAGATCACAAGAGGCCAAAAAGAACAATCCTACCATGTGCCAGGTAGGAAGAGCTGGAAATGTTTGGTGAACAGGATTCATGACAACCAGTTTACACTGTGGCTAGCAGAAATAAGAATCAACCTACAATTAGTCTTTGTTGCCCATTTAAATCAGTGAAATAATTTTTTTAAGTTCCAGGGATTAATCAAAGCAAATAAAGAGCATGAAAACTACCAAAATCTTTACTACATACTGTGGTTAACATTTTCCTCTTCGCCTATTGCGCTAAAAATACAAAGCACTTGAGTGACGTTTATCTGAAGCGTCTGGAGTATTAATCAAGAAATTTTAATATTTGCTAATATCAAAAATCACTTTCTTTTTCTAAGTGGAGCTGTTAAATTGAGCTAAAAGAATGCTCAAACTACTGCCCACTACACTCCTAGGCTATTCTGTAATAGTAATGTTATGAGATGAAAGGTGTAAGCAGAAAACAGGAGAGAATAGAATCAGGTGGCAAGTACTTATACCTCTTTCCATATACATACTTATTATATATGCATACATACACATATATACATACATACTTTTCTATCTCTTTATATATATCTACATGTATCTATAGATATTGTCACTTGATATATATTGTCACTGAAATTTTTATCCATTTAGAGAGAAAGAGAATAGAAAAGCTGATAATAAAAATCTAAGTGACAATATGTTCGTTCTCAGAATCACTTAGAAAAGTTGCTTAATTCATATATGTGCTTAGGACAATCTAATTTCACCTTAGCAGTAGGCAAGTGATAGAACATTTTTTTATAAGGTCAAAGGAAAACAACAACAACAACAAAAGCAACTTGTCAGAATGGGGAAGAATATTCTGCAACTAGATCCCTTACCTTATGCTATGTAATAGCCATGCAATCTACACAATGATACAACCAGGACAGATGTGAGGCAAACCATAACTACTGTCTGGCATAAAAAGTTAAATCAAGGCCAGCTGCAGTGGCTCACGCCCGTAATCCCGGCACTTTGGGAGGCCGAGGCAGGTGGATCACAAGGTCAGGAGTTTGAGGCCAGCCTGACCAACACGGTGAAACCCCATCTCTACTAAAAATACAAAAATTAGCCGGCCGAGGTGGTGGGCACCTGTAGTCCCAGCTACTCGGGAGGCTGAGGCAGGAGAATGGCGTGAACCCATGAGGCGGAGCTTGCAGTGAGCCAAGATCGTGCCGCTGCACTCCAACCTGGGCGACAGAGCGAGACTCCGTCTCAAAAAAAAAAAAAAAGTTAAACCATGATTACATTTTCTAAGGCTTCCTTCCCAAGTTACTTTCTTGCTTTTCCCATTTTAGCGAATCACTTCCAAATTCAATGTATTTCTGATTGGCTCACAATTCTCTTTCCCAGCTGTGTTATTTTCACTAGTTTCCTACATGTATTTCCCACAACCCCCGTGAACACTGGTATCACATCATCAAAGAAGTTCCCTCCATATACAACATCACTAGGGACACACAAACAATTCTTTTCAAAAGAAGACACATCTGTATTATTTAAATAATATTACAGTCAAAACTGGAACTTTACAAATGTATTTCCAAAGTGATTCCATTACTTAAGAAATACAGAGAAATTATTTCTCTGAGGAAGAATGTGACTTAAAAAGAAAACATCTTTTGGAAACATATGTGGATTGCTTTTGTCAGCTAAACTCCCAATTTGCTTGTAAGTGACAGGCCATGAGTACTTCATTCTCCTTTTCCTGGTGATTTTGTAAATGACTGCCTTATTTATTAATGGAAAGCAAATATACAAAAGTATCATCTTAATGTAACCGCAAATTTAAATCTGATTTTTTTCTTTTTCCAAGGCCCAGCACCAGGTTTAAGCAGGTTAGCATACCTCAGATAACCCTGGAGTAAGATTCCTTCTCTGAGAGTGTGAAGCTGTAGGGCTGCCATTAGTAGTTGCTAATTCCAGGTTTCAAGTCCTCATTTATGGAGAATCTGACTTAGTGGGACAGAGGGCATTTTTAAAGAGGCTCCCCAGACAATTCTGATACATAGCAAGGTCCCAGAACAAGTGACCTACACTGTTCTTAAAACGATAGCTTTCTCCCCTAAATTAGAAAGAACCTAAGATGAGCATAGAAAAAACAGCAGAAATTCTAAAGTTTCAAGACAATATCGTACATGTACATTTATTAATGACTGTTGATTAAAAAGATGATTTTGAAGGAAAAATGCTGCTGAGAAAGCACGTGCACAACTTCTGTAGAGTTGTCATACAGAGAGTTAATCAGAAGTTAGGGAAACAAACCAAGCTAAACAACCTATTTCTTGACTTCTAATTGCAATACCCACCTCTGCACAAGGAATTAGTAAAATTACAGTACAGATCAAGTTCCCCAAATCATTTTTAAAAGAAGCGATCAATACTAAATATCAGCAGCTAAAACATCATCGATTCTTGTGGCTTTAGAACTTTCAGACACTGAGAGCTCCATAAGAGGAAAAAAACAAAGAAAATCAACACAATTGCTCATCAGAAGATAGCCGTATTTTCTAGTATGTACCAAACAAAAAGTATCTCATGTTCTATCATCTTCCTTCCTCAAGTTTTTAGGGAATATTAAGTAAAACCAATAATCAGTGCTAAGAGATGCATCACTGTGACATAATGAAATTCAATCAGGACTGATCATGCTGGGACTGCTGTTTTTTTCTTTGGGTCTAAAAAACTTGTATACTCTATTTTAAGCATCCAAGTATGATGATTCCTTTTGGGTTTAATATATCACTGTGGAAATAAATCTCAAAGTAGCAATTTTTTGCAACACTGATCAGAAATCCAAGTGTCACTTAATATATACAAAATACAGCCATATATATATTCATCTTCAGATAATATAAGAAAGGTTAAATAAAAATAGATAATAAAATTTCAGATATAGAAAGTGCCAATTCAACATAAATTTATTTTTGTGTTTATTTTACAAAAAGACTTTAGAACACATGAAGAACACTAGATGATGATAGTGAGCAGCCTTTTCAGCCTTTGTTTCTTTCTTCTTTAAATACGGATGTTGACAGTAAAGATGGATTAGATGCAGTCCACTTTTTCCTCAGTTGGCTGATTTTTTTCGGAATTATAAACCATGAAACTAAACTGAGTAAATGTTGAAAGTTTATTGCAAGCAGCACCTGGGGCCAAAAATGAGAAAGACGTTTGGTTAACTACAGGATGCACATATTTATAACCAATACAGATACTGCTTATTTGACTAGACACTGGCTACTGTATACCTTATGTCTAAGCCACATGGAAATACACTAGTGTCATCCTCCTCAGAACTGAGCAGTGAACAGTCCATGAAAGGAATGAGGTAGCTGGTAAACTAGCTCTTTGAACTTCAGAAAACTGGCTGGTTTTTGTTGTTGTTGTTGATCTATACACACGCTGTCACTGCTACGATTATTTAACTGTTCTTACATATTTTTCTTAGAAAAAATTATTCAGGCACACCTCCCACATTTTATTTCTCTAGCCATTTATTTCTCTAGCCACTAGAACATTCTCATCATTCATTCATAACCCCATACCCCACCATTGCTCCCTATTCTTCTACTCTCACAGGAAGAGTCAAGAGTAATTTGTCAAGATGCTTTGTCTAATCAAGTTCATCTTCTCATGCTCAAACACCTGGGGGAGGGTCCTCTTCGGTCATTAAATAGAAGAAACTAGTCACCTGTAAATTCATCCACAATTATATAAGTATCATTTTTTTCATTCTGTTAAATCCAACTTTGAGCTTTCTAATAAGGTTTATTTCTTAAGAGGGAATCAATAAAACTGCCTTATTTGATACATAAAGCTTTTCCCCTTCATAATTTTTATTGACTTTTGTGTCTTAGTGCTTAAAAAAGAATAAAGCATTCCTCAAACAAGTTTTTCAAATATAGAACTGTGGGAAGTAAAAGATCAAAGAACAATAATAAGCAGTCCAACCTAATAAGTCATATTGATCAGTAAGCTGTGTATCTTCCCCATCTGAAAATTCACTAATGAGAATCAGCAGTGGCTGATCTTAAAATGCTTTGAAACTGTGATAGGCTCATATGGAAAGTAAATGAAGTGAAAGACAAGCCTCAAACAGTGCAAAAATAATTCTGCTAACCTCTTCGGTTTACTAATTAGTAATACATTTTGTTCTTAGGAGCCCCGAGAAGATCTAAATGGCTGAGGCATTTAAATAATGAATAGAAAAGAAATAGGGAAGATAATTTATCCTTGTCTATTTTTAATTAGTAAAAACATTTGACTAGATTAGCCTATGTCAACATGTACTGGAGCTGAAGCTAAACTTCATTTAAGACACATGTGAAAGATAAGAACTACCAGTCAGAGACTGGGTCATAACTACCAGCAGTCAATCAAAAGAGGCTTTTAGGTATATTTTTAACGCTGTGGGTCTTGACAGATCATCAATTAACATTTATTCAATGCCCACTTAAGGAGACTCTTTCTAGTGAATATAGTGTATTGTACACTACAATATTTAAAAAGTGTATGTTTTATAAATATTTGGAAGTTCACACAAATACAAAATCTAAACACAACTTACCGTAACTTCCAGTCACATTGGCACATATAACAGCCCCAAAGAATTCTGGAAAATACTTCTGGATTCTTGAAATCACTTTTTGGCAAGCTATGGTTGGATCTTCTCCTCTTCTCATGTATTCTACAGCTTGGTAGCTGATTGAAACAGAGGTGAAACCTTAGTGTCACAGAATAAATACTAACTCCAAATTGGGTTACTTGAAGTTAGAAATTAAAACCACCAAAATTGCCACATGTGATAGAATACACATAAATGAACAGGAGTCGGTTACTTCTGTTAAAGCATCCACAAAGCAAGTCAACTTTGATACAGTGTCTATCTTTTCAACTAAGCCACCCATGAATTTCAGATATGGAATATTATTGTTGGCTTTGGCTGAATAACTGTCAGTAATGGTACTGACAGTCAAATGTAATGGCCAGAAGTCAAAAAGAATACAGATTTTCAATGAGAAAAACAGCTACAATCAAAGGGGAAAGTAGTGTGCACGTGCACAACATCTAGCTAGGGTGGTTAATTGTACACGATGACTGCACTTCCTACTTTTACCATCAATTATCACAGCTTCTTTACTCAGTAGCTTTACATCAATTATCTAAACAGATCATAAGTATTCCCATCTGGGAAGCAGGGTGAGAAATACTACCTTATTTCACAGGACTATGATTACTTAACTTGAATGATTATCATTATCAAAATGATAGGCAACAAGTTTGTATGCAGTTTCTAAGAAGCTCTTGTGCACAGAAATTCAGGTTACACAACACAAAAATTATGTTTTCTTTTTTTTTTCTTGAGACAGAGTCTCACTCTTGTTGCCCAGGCTGGAGTGCAGTGGCGTGATCTTGGTTCACTGCAACCTCTGTCTCCCAGGTTCAAGCGATTCTCCTACCTCAGCCTCCCGAATAGCTGGGACTATAGACTTGTGCCACCATGCCCAGCTCAATTTTTTGTATTTTTAGTAGAAATGGTCAGGAGTTCAAGACCATGCTGGCCAGGCTGGTCTGAATCTCCTGACCTCAGGTGATCTACCTGCCTCAGTCTCCCAAAGTGCAGGGATTACAGTCGTGAGCCACTGCACCCAGCCTCAAAAATTATTTTCTATCTTAAAAGAAAAAAATATCTTCTCCAAAGGTCTCTAAAATTCACAAACTAAGAAGTCATACCTTGGTAGGAAGCGCATCAATATATCACCATTCCCAGTGGCTGCGGCTGCCCCTGCAGTATCGTCAGCATAGGCTCCAGCTCCAGGTATTGGTGAGTCTCCTACACGGCTTTGAGAGGGTATTAACAATTTAGGGCAGGAAATCGAGTGTAAAACACATTAAGTCATAAGCTCTTCCAAATAAGGGATAGTTCCACTTAGACTCTGATACCGTTTTAAGTAAATTCTTCATCAGAACAAAGACAGAACAGGTTTTCATTAGTTTTTCAACTAAGGTTTTCACAAACCTATATTAATTATGTAAGAATTTGTTATCAGACGTGGAGTGTAAAACAGCTGAACTCACAGAAACAGAGACTAAAATGGTGGTTACTGGAGGCTGTGGAGGGGGACCTGGTGAGACATGGGTCAAAGGACACACAATTCCAGTCGGGCAGGAGGGTAAGTTCTAGAGGCCTACCGCGGATCATGCTAAGGTTAATAACAATAGAGCGCACATTTGAAAACTGGGAAGTAGATTTTTTTTCTTTTTTTGAGATGGAGTCTTGCTCTGTCACCCAGCTGGAGTGCAATGGCATGATCTTGGCTCACTGCAACCTCCGCCTCCTGGGTTCAAGCGATTCTCCCTGCCTCAGCCTCCTGAGTAGCTGGCACTATAGACACGAACCACCAAGCTTGGCTAATTTTTTGTATTTTTTTTAGTAGAGACGGGGTTTCACCATGTTGGCCAGGCTGGTCTCGAACCCCTGACCTCAGGTGATCTGCCTGCCTTGGCCTCCCAAAGAGCTGGGATTACAGGCGTGAGCCACCGCACCCAGCTGAAAACTGCTAAGTAGATTTTAAGTGTTCTCACCATAATAAAATAGGTCTGTGAGATAATAAATAGCTTGATTTAGCCATTCTACAACATATACATATATCAAAATATCATGTTGTACACCACAAATACACATAATTTTCACTGTCATTAAAATAAATTTTTTAAAAGAACTTGTTATCAGCCAGGTATATACCAGGATGGCATAGATTTACAGTGACTATTCTATTATTACCATCCTTTATCATCTAATTTCCAGATGACTGCAACATGTTCAAAATTGGTTTCCCTTATCTATAATCTATTTCCGCTTCCTATGTAATGTGCCAAACTTTTACCAGATTTTTTTCTATAAGAAATGTTTAATGCTTTTCTATTTCAAAATTAAATCCAGAATGCCTTAAACTGACTTAAGACTCCTTAAATCTGGCTCCAGTCTTCCCTTGTAGTCTTATCTTCCAATACCACTTCCCCTACCCCAAAAAACACATACACCCCCACACCCCTTCTTCCCTAGCCAGTGGGAGCCCTGAATACACACACACACCCCCACACCAGTGGGAGCCCTGAGCGTGCACGCACACACACGCACGCATACACACACACACACCTTCTTTCCAAGCCAGTGGGAGTTCTGAACACATGCACACATACACACACCCCAGTGGGAGCCCTGAACACACACACACATATATGCACACAACTTTCCTAGCTAGTAGGAGCACTGAACCTCAACTACCATGACTCAGGGCTGAGCTCCAAGCATCACTTTACTGGTGTTCCTAACTACCCCAGCTTAAAGAGATCACCTCTGCCATCCCTAAACCCTACAGCACTGGCTGTGACTCCCTCTCCTACGGCACTCAGCAGAGAGTACTGCATTTTCTTTCACACTCATTCATCGCAGCTGTGAGACTAGGGCTGTGCTTTGCAACCCCCATAGCACCTGGCATATATTGCTCTGCATTCAATGTATATTTGAGAGCTCTGTTCTTTTGGAAACACTAACCCATGTATTTTGAACTTTATACCATTTGTAGATGTACCAGCAGCAATACCTCCTGTCTTATGGATTACAACCATGCCTAGAAGTTAAAAAAAAAAAAAATCACTGTAGGTGTATAAAGTTTACCTCAAATATAACCAAATAATTGAGCAACTGGTAATAACTGCTGTGCTCTGAATGTTTGTGTTCCCCCAAATTCACGTCAACATCCTAGTCCACAAGGTGATGGTATCAAGAGGTGAGGCCTTTGGTAGCTCATTAGGTCATGAGGACAGAGCCCCCATGAATGGAATTCATGCCCTTATAAATGAGGCCCCAGAGAGCTTCCTCGCCCCTTCCACCATGTGAGGACACAGCAAGAAGACGCCATCCATGAGCCAGGAAACAAGCCGTCCCCAAACTCTGAACCTGCCAGCGCCTTGATCTTGAATTTCCCAGCCTCCATAACTGTGAGAAATAAATTTCTGTTGTTTATAAGCCATCCAGTCTGGGTATTTTGTTAATTGCCACTGTAACAGGCAATTAACATTATTAATTATTATTAACAGGTGGGGCCTTTAAGAGGCGATTAGGCTAAAAGGGCTTAATGCCATTATCGCAGGGAGTGGGTTCCTGATATAAAGGATGAGTTCTACCCGATTTCCTGTCTCATTCTCTTGACTTCCACCTTGGGATGGCCCTGGCCAGATGCCAGCACCCTGTTCTTGAACTTCTCAGGCTCCAGAACTGTGAGGCAAATAAACTTTTGTTTATAAATTACCCAGTCTGTGGTAGTCATGTTATAACAGTGAAAAACAAACTAAGACAAAGACTAATGTAAATTTTCAACATTGTAACTTGGAAACAATTATTTAAGGTCACTAAAATACAGCAACATAAAACTGCCAAAAAATCAAATATCAAATAAAGATTTAAAAATCCGCAAGTGAATAGTCATTGGGTTTTAGGTGTCTTGTATAAATAATTCACCAAATTTTATACAGATCCTAAGACAAGATGGATCTATTTATAGAGAGGCACACTTAATTGGCAGTTAAAACAATCAAAATCAACTTCTGGTAGAAGAATAGGGAAGAGCTACAGGAAGATAATTAACTAAACTTTATCCATAAAAACTGCACAAAAGGCAAGTTACCAATAGTGTCATGAGCACGATCATCTTCTGTTTCTTTATGGATAGGAATATCCTGCTTTAAGATACCAGGTGGTTTGTAGGGTCCGCAGTATTTTGAGGGATCTGGTATAACATTCTGTAAACAAGATTCAAGTTTTATTTCTTACAAAGGGTATTTTTAGAAATTGCCAAGAAATTATGTACAGTCACTAAACACTAGCAAGAAACCAAAAAAAGACATCTGGTAACTTAAAGATAAGAATTAAAAGCTAAGAAATCACTAAGTCTTATATAAAAACAAATAAATAATTTTACTGAATATCCATTCTAGTCTAAGAATTAAATAATATAGGTGAGGTATCTATATTGCATGACACAGGTCCCTAATTTCTCTCTTTGTATATACCTAAAATTCTCAACACAATAGTAGATATAAAGTTTTTAAAAATTAGATATTAATCCTTAAAGAAATTAGATACACACTGGACCTTTAAATTTCAGAAATTTGTTCCTTGGCCAAAGAATTCTGAGACTTAAAGTAAAATATGTTTTAAAAGCTTTTATTGTTTTTTCAAAGCTAGGTTTATATGAATATATTCTAAGTTGTGCTTTAAGATTCCTTTATAAATCTTAAGGGCTCAAGAATATAATGCAAACTCATAAATTTAGGTTGTGTATGTAGACTGGTATTAAAGCAAGAAACCTATTCTTATTCCTCATGTCTTACACATCAGTACACTAGGTGCCTCCCCTAACTTCGTTTTATGATTCGCCTCTTTCAAGTGCTTAACCCAAGGGATTTCTGACTTGATGGCTACTCAAAAGTAATTAAGACTTAGGGAAGAAATAGATGAGAGACTAAGATATCCCACAGAAGGACCCTGTATAGCAAAGGCAAACTGATTTATGCCAAAAGTCCTATTAAAGAAAAATTATGCCACTGGTAACATACTAGACATGTAATATTGTATGTCCTCAAGTCAAGAACAAGATACTGGATATACTGCACATAAAATCTAAGAAATATTTTAGACTCATAGTTTCCAAACTGATTTTTTAGACTTAGTTACAAAGAAATACAAGCAGAGCAGCCCTGATTGAGGCAGCCACCTCCACGTGGCAGAAACTTCAGTTTGAAAACTATTGCAAGAGACCAGTAGCTCTCCATGCTGGATATGCATCTGATGCAACCAGAGGTGTTTCAGGAACATCCATATCTGGAGAGTCAACTAAAACCACTGGTTCTAATGTACAGCCAGGATGCTAACCAGCACCCTAGACAACGGGCAGGCAACAGTGAGCAGAAAGGATGTCATTGAATATTTTCAATTAACTTATATTTTAAATTAAATGTGTGCATACCCTCCAATAATTTGGCTGGCAATTCCGAGCAAGCCAATCTGAATGAAGAGCTTCAGAAACACTGGTAGATAAGTCTTCATTGATAAACCCCATACTCTCAGCAAATTTGGTGGCTGGAGATTGGAAAAAAGGAAAGTGTAAATTATTCAAGTATTGTCTTTTCAACAAAAATATATGTACTAGAGGCATTCTGGGTCAGCATGCCTCTGACCCATGAACGGTTTTAAGAGACCGTTCTTAAAGGACTCTTCAAAGGAATATTCACACATGAACGGTTTTAAGAGACTCAATTTTTAGACCTTTGATTTCCTTATGCCCTTCCTAAAACGGATCCACTTAAAACCATTGGGGTACGCATTATAAGAGTTCTTGTCCTGGCCGGGTGCGGTGGCTCACACCTGTAATCCCAGCACTTTGGGAGGCTGAGGTGGGTGGATCACGAAGTCAAGAGATAGAGACCATCCTGGCCAACATGGTGAAACCCCGTCTCTACTAAAAATACAAAAATTAGCTGGGCGTGGTGGCGCGTGCCTGTAATCTCAGCTACTTGGGAGGCTGAGGTAGGAGAATCACTTGAACCCAGGAGGCGGAGGTTGCAGGGAGCCGAGATCGCGCCATTGCACTCCAGCCTGGGTGACAAGAGCGAAACTCCGTCTCAAAAAAAAAAAGAGTTCTCTTCCCATCTCGCCTCCTCCACAATTTTCCTCCTTCCACTTCACAAAAGAAAAGGCACACTTCTCACCAATACTGAGTCTTAGAATTGCACTGAAACTAGATTGCAATGCCCGCGTATAAAAAAAATCTTTGAGACACCAAAGGAACTGAATTCCAATGAATGGGTAGCAGATCCTTTTACTTGTCGGGTAGTTTCTAATTCTGTAGATGCTACAAAACTGAGGGAAGCCTACTGGAGTTGTTAGATAATAGATCATTAACAATAAATTTTGACTATAGGTCACTGTATGGTTTTTGGTCTATAACTTGGAAGGTGTTCAAATAATAGACCCCACCACAGCAAAACTTCCATTCCCTTCCTCTTAGAGATGAAGAAGTAAAGAGATTTAGAAGTTACTTATCCAGTTAAATAGATGTTAAGTAAAACAGCTGGAATTTGAACTTAGGTCTGCTTTTATCCATGATTTTGTACTATTTTTCAGTGAAAACTATAGTCAAAAGACTAGAAAAAATTTCAGTGTAGTTAAAAAAATACCTGACTCTCCTACTAAAAGTGTGTGTGTTGTATGTTCCAGTACTTTCCGTGCCACACCAATAGCATTTTTAATTCGTCTAAGATCTCCTACTGCTCCTACATCCATAGTAGTGCTGCAAGAAAATAGAATGCAGTTAAGAATTAAGGAGTTTTCAGAGGTTCATAGATTAAAAACATTGCTTTTCTCCAATCAATAGTGTTTTGCAGTTAAACTCCACCATCTTAACACAGAAGTGACAGCACATCCATGAAGTTCATATAGATTCCCACAATCAGACAAAATTAAGGAAAAAAATAGAAAATCAGCTTGCCATATACCACAACAGCACTAAAATTCTCAGTTTCTCCAAGCTAATTTTAAAAGTGGCTTTTGAAAGGGGACTGAAGGCTTCAGGTCAGGCAAACCACAGCATTTGTGGACAGCAGATAAACGATTGTTTATAAGGTCAGAGACGTAGTTTTTTAGCTTGGCATTCTCTCGGTTCTAAGGAGACTACCTATCTCTCCATGTGATATTTCTATTACTCTGATTTTTTTTTTTTTTTTTAGTTGAGAAGGAAACTGTGTTTAGAAAGGTCAAATATAATAAGCTAGGGGTTTTGATCTGTGACAAAACTCATGCATTCTTTCATCTTGCTCTCAGAAGACCACAACTCTAAATGCAACTCAACATAGTAAGTAGGACCTGAACGGTGTTCTTACCCATCCATGATCATGGCATCTAGTGTGGTTTCTCCAAGTTCATCAGGACTTCCTCCAAAGCCTACAGAGCCGTCACACTGCTCTCTCTCACACATGGCACAGCCGCTCTCCACTGCATCCAGGGCAGAGCCTCCAGATGCTAATGCCCTCCACGCTGTTAATCAAATCCCAATAATGCTTGTTTATATATATGTATATTTTTCAATGCCAAGTGCAATAAACCAACTCCAATTTAACAACTTTTTCACATTTACTGAGTTAAGCTGACTTTTTAACACATTAGTTTATCAAGTGCTACAAAGGAGTCAGAGTGAAGAGTCAAAATTATTTAACTAGTTATCAGAAGAACTCAAAAACTGGCTATTGGTGCAAGGTGAAGGTTTTTTTTTTTTTTCACTTACTAATATCTACCTCTTCTGTGTGTGAGAAACGAAATCAGTATCCCCTCCTTTATTTTAAAAGGTACAATCGAAACTACTAAAAGGCAGTTAAATAAAAAATCCACTAAACCGCAGCCTTCTTCACACATTTCTTCTGCATCATTAGATTAAAATATGCATAATTAATACGTGTATTGAGGTAACACCTATCCCAGGAAGTCTTACTAATACTGAACAGCAAACAATTACAACGTGGACTTTATATGGATTAGTTCATTGAGTCTTCATAACAGCTTCTGTGATAGGTACTGTACAATCACGACCCTCATTTTAAAGAAAAGGAAACAGAGCCACAGGTCAGGCAGTTAGTTTAAGGTCACACAGCTGGTAAGCAGCAGAGCCAGGATCCCATACATTTGGGGGTGTAGGGGAAGGGTCTTTGATGGACAATTTCTTTTCTGGTAACAACAGAATTCCTTGAAGAGTAGGTGCTCTCGTTGGTACATACTTTAAGCATCACTACAGCACCTACAGGCTTGAAAGTGTATTTACGCAAGTTCATTCTTTCAATACAGGCAACTTAAACACAGAACTGTCCCCCCGCCCAGGCTGATGCAATTTCTTTTCGTCTCATTATCACTGGGAATATCTTTCTCACAGCCTGTTTCTTCATTTTCTCTGAATCGTATGCACTGCCTGTAACACAGAAATTTAGCTCCACCAAATTCTGGAGCCAATTCTGCCCTTGAAAGTTAATACGTCAGCAACCTCAGATGGAGGAGGAGGGGTCTGAAAATGACTCTTCTGGTCATTAAGCAAATGAAAGAAACAAGCATAGTACAATGCGAAAATGCCAAGATAATGGTACGTAAAGGCTATTAACAAGGTGCAGAAGGCAGGAACCTAACTCATTCTGGACACGAGGGCAGTTAAGTCAGGGAACGCTTCCTGGAAGAGGTGATACCTTAGCTTAGTGGTTCTCAACCCTGTCTGCAAATCGAAATCACCTAGGGAGCTTTTTAAAGAAAAAACAGTTTCCCTGATTCCAGCAGTTAGATCACAATCACAGGAGGTGGGTCCCGGCAGGATGATTTTTGAGAAGCTCCCCAGATAGTGTTAATGTACAGCAAAGGTTGGAACCTTGAATTCTAGGTGGCAGCTAAAGCATGACAACACGTGGCAAAAAAAGTAAATGGGAAAAGAGTAGGCCATGGCTGGGAAACTATTAGTCGTCTACAAAATTGCGAAGAAGTGAAGGATTAGAAACGAGGGGTGGAGACGTACACAGCCCGTGAAAAGACTGTCAGGCAGAAAAGCGTAAGTGCTACTTGATTAAAGCACAAAGGCCATAACTATGGTCAGCAGCAGGGTGGAAAATATATTGCGCTGGGGGCTGCACGAAGGGAGGACCTAAAATGCAACAGTGGTAGGTGGGGAGGATGCAGTAAAGGCTACTTGCAAGAGACTGAGCGACGCTGGAGACTCAGGAAGACCTAGAGGGCGGGACCTCGAGACCCGGCTCAGCCCGGCGCTCGTCCGCCCTCCCTGCCCGGTGACTGCAGCGGGGCGGGCTAGCCCTCCCCACCCGCAAGCTGTCGCGGCGCGGCCACCCGCCCAGGCCGCCAACCCGCACCTGCTTCGGTTGCATTCTTAAAAGGCCAAGTGTTGAGGACCAGGGGCAGAGGGCTGGAGCAGCGCACTAGGGCCTGGCAGAGCAGAAACAGCACGAGAAACACAGGCAAGTTCGACTTCCGCGCCATCCCTGAGCGCCGAAGAGACCAGCGCGAGAAAAGTCCCGGCAGCCAGCGATCGCCGAACAATTAATCCCCAGTGCCCCGCCCGCCTACCGGCCGCGCCCGCTCTCTCCCGGGTGCGCGCAGTCCTCCTTCAACTCTCGCGAGACGAGGCGTCCCTGGACCCGCGGGAGAGTCGTGTCAAGGGGTGCTGAGCTGTTCCCTGCGCTAAGGTGCTTCTTCTTAAGTGCTGTGCAGATTTTTAAAATAGCCAAACAAGTTGCTGCTTTTCCTGTGGTTAAAATAGATTTAGCTTGATATTGGGAATTTAATACAAAATTATTCAACTCTGGGTTGCAGGGCCCCAGGAACTTTAGCCGATTGCTGTGTACTATGGATTTGGTTTTTTTTACTGTCTTTTTAATTTAAAGTTGAAGTTGAAAAGTTTGTCAAACTCAATATATTCTTGGGGATCCCAGGCCTCGGAGATCTGCAATAGTTATGAGTGTAGGTGAAGCGTGTTTGCTTAGGACCGGATTGATTTTAGATTTTTTTTCTGTTCATAGCGTCCGTCATTTTCGCACACAGCTTTTTGTAGCACTTCCTCTCATTATAAATCCCTGAGCTGGAAGAAAAACAGAAACGGCCTATGTACCCTCTACCTAGCACACTGAAGTGCAGCTTCCTGCACCTCCAGGGCAAGACGGCTATCTCCATTCCTTTTTAAATGTATTTTTACCTTCCTGCCTGGCACTATTAAGTGCTAAATAAATGAATAAGAGGAGGAATGGGGATTTTACGTGCTTGGTGGAGGCTGCTCAGTTTTGTTGCTGGGCAGACGTGCGAACATGAACTAATAATCCCTTTGGGCGTCTGGAATGCCTGCCCAGGTTGCCAAGGCAAGACACATAATCACATTTTTAAAAGCATCTATAAATCTATACAAACTTTAAAAATATGAACTAGGCCGGGCACGATGATGGCTCACGCCTATAATCCCAGCACTTTGGGATGCTGAGGCGGGTGGATCACGAGGTCAGGAGTTCGAGACCAGCCTGGCCAACATAGTGAAACCCCGTCTGTACTAAAAATACAAAAATTAGCCGGGCGTGGTGGTGCATGCATGTAGTCCCAGCTACTTGGGAGGCTGAGGCAGAATTGCTTGAACCCGGGAGGTGGAGATTGTGGTGAGCTGAGATCGCATCACTTCACTCTAGCCTGGACAACAGAGCAAGACTCTGACTCAAAAATAAATAAATAACTAAATGTAAAAATATAAACTAGGTAGGAGTTGTGAGACTTACAAAAACTTCAAGGCTCTTATTGATTGCTAGGAAATTAAATACATAATTTAAAGAACATAAGATAGCCCAGAAGTGTCATTACCCTATTGGGGAAATGTTATTTAAAAGGTACAATAAAGAGAAATTTTCTAAGTTCCTTTCATGGGGTTTGGAAGAGGAACAAGTCATCTGTGCTGGAGTAATCAGCATAACCCAATGGCAGGTGAAACTGGAAACTTGGGTGAAACAGGGTAAGAAAGCAAGAAAAGCATACATTGTCCTCTGAGTAAATTTTCCTTAGCTCCTGGGCTGAGTATTTTTATGCAGCCTTAAGGAATTAGGAAATGCTTTTAGCAAAAATTGTAAAATACAATACATGGAAAATTGGTCTTAGTACCCCACTGATCTCTCTAGCCTCTTCCTGTTTTTTAAGGTATTTGTGTTTCTTCTGGTGGAAAGAGCCTGATCTGTTACCTCCTACTATGTCTATTTCTCCAAAATTCTTTCTTCTTAAATAAAAATTCCTGTCAGAGAAACAGCTAAATTACACTATAGTGGGAATGGCTGATAGAAGGTCTCAATATATCAGCTTTTCCATGGATATTTGTATGTATGTATGTATGTATTTATTTTTTGGGATGGAGTCTTGCTCTATCGCCCAGGCTGGAGTTCAGTGGTGTAATCTCGGCTCACTGCAACCTCCACCTCCTGCGTTCAAGCCATTCTCTTGCCTTAGCCTCCTGAGTAGCTGGGATTATTACTGCCTACCACCATGCCCGGCTAATTTTTGTATTTTTAGTAGAGACAGGTTTTGCCATTTTGGCCAGGTTGGTCTTGAACTCCTGACCTCAGGTGATTCCCCCCCCCCCACCTCGACCTCCCAAAATGCTGGGATTACAGGTGTGAGCCACCGTGCCTGGCCGGATATTTGTATTTAAATAACTAATATGCAATCCCTAAAGAATCTACCCGATTCAGTGTCTTCTTAGTGGCTACTAAAATACCTACTGGATCCACTGTCCAGTTTGCCTAAACTGTAGCTATTTCTTAAAGAAGTTAAATTCGTCTGGATGTTTGGTTCCTTCTGGAGTAGTTTCCCTTTGACCAACACTTGAAGAATAATTTTCATTTTAGTCCTAGAAGTAACCTTCTGTTACTCTCACTTAGGTGCTCTTTTGGGCCTAAATAGAATTAGATCCTTCGCCTTTGTTTTGAGGTAAATCTAAACGAAAAGGAACACCTGTTAACAGGTAGTGATGCCGCAGGAAAGTGCTGGGAAGGGAATGCTGGGAAGGGAAGGGCGTGGTCCCTTTAAATGATACGGAAGGGGGACGGGAAGTGCTGGGTAGAGGAGGGCGTGGTCCTCAGCCAGGGCTTCATCCCTGGGCCTGTGCCCACCTAGGTGAAGACAGGCATTTTTGTTTTCCTGCCCGAATGTTGCATCTCCCAAGATCACCCTGGCCTGCCATGTCCTCATCCTGTGCCTATAAAAACCCCCGAGACCCTGGCAGGCAGACACACAAGCAGCCGGACGTTGAGAGGAGCATGTAGGCAGAGAATACAGGGGCTGCTGGATGTCGAGAGGAACGCACCAGCATAGGAGCACAGCGGCATGCTGGCAGGCCGTTGACCAGCGGAAGAATGCAGAGTTTGTCCGGGGAGGTCAGAGAAGAGTCAGGCCGCCATACTTGACTCCAGGAGAAAACCATCTCCCTTCTGGTTCCCCCGTCTGCCGAGAGCTACTTCCACTCAATAAAACTTTCCACTCATTCTTCAAGCCCACGTGTGATCCAATTCTTCCGGTACACCAAGGTAAGAACCCGGGATACAGAAAGCCCTCTGTCTTTGCGATAAGGCAGGGGTCTAATTGAGCTCACACAAGCCGCTTACAGACGGTTAAACTAAAAGAGCACCCTGTAACACACGCCCACTGGGGCTTCAGCTGTAAACATTCACACTTAGACACTGCTGTGGGGTCAGAGCCTCACAGTCTGCCCGTCTGTATATCCCTATAGAGGTTTCAGCAGCAGGGCACTGAAGAAGCGAGCCATACCCCCATCACACGCCCTGCAAGGGGGACAAGGGAACTTTTCCTGTTTCAGTAATAGACCATAAAATAAATGATCCTCAGTTTTTCCAGCATCCTCTCCCATTTTTCATTCTTTTAAATCATTATACACAAGGGCAGAGATATTTAGTGTTACTGATAAATCAAAGGAACTATTTGTAAAATTATTTAAGCTTAGAATGCATTACACAATTTTGTTTGGCAAAATGTTTCTGTTCCTAAGTAGAGCTTACTTATAACTAGCAATACTTCAGGAGGATTTTCGAGACTTAGATTTTAAAACTTAGGGTGTGGCCAGGCCTAGTGGCTCGTGTCCATAATCCTGGCACTTTGGGAGGCTGAGGTGGGTGGATGGCTTGAGCCCAGGAGTTTGAGACCAGCCTGGGCAACATAGCGAGATTCCTGTCTCTATTAAAAAAAAAATTAAACAAACAGGTGACTATATATCAGCTGTGGTTAACTCATGTAAGCTTCCTAAGCCATGCTTTTCTCATCTATAAAATGCAGATAATAATAATATTCTTTCTTATTTTACAAAGCTTTGTGAATGAGGTAGATGTGGGAGAATGGTGGAATACCAGGCAAATTAAATAAAATTCTCTTATTATAATTTGCCATTCCCAAGTATCTATAATTGATGTCAAGGAGGCAGTCCAGAAACATACAAGGCAGTAAAAAGAAATCAATTTGATCAATTTGAGATACAGAAATTTCCACAGGAAGAATGAAGAGTTGGCCCAATACCTGTAATGCAT
Organism: Pongo abelii; assembly: GCF_028885655.2. Lineage (NCBI taxonomy): Eukaryota > Metazoa > Chordata > Mammalia > Primates > Hominidae > Pongo > Pongo abelii. Next base: position 199,775,617 of record NC_071988.2, read on the forward strand.
TTGAAAGTAATCACTTAGAATTTCCTTGAATATATTAAATGAGAATTAAAAATAATGTTTTTAGTTTACTTGGAGCTGCCTGAAATTTGGTTTAAATGCTTATAAAGATGGTGCATGGCAGGACTGTGAGATTTCTGGATGTCTTAAAAACAGCACCCTTAAGTCTTAACAAGAGGAAAGCCTCAAATGGAATCTTAAGTGACGTTGCAAATAGAGCCTGTGTGTGTGTGTGTATGTGTGTGTGTTGAAGGTGGGTGGAGGAGTTTCAGACAGCTAGCTGCAGGCTCTCTTATTTCCTCTAAACTTCATGGCTTTCAATTTATCAGTCTCAGAAGAATGAAGAGTTGAATCCCTCCTGATAGCATTTGAAGCTGTGGTTCCACAGAGGATTTAATGCTGTAGTTGCAGGGAGTCTAGGTGTATTTCAATTCTGAGACTTAAAAAACTAAGCCATCCCCTCCGGCTTTTGCACTGATGCTGCGAAATCCATTTGAGAAACATGTCCATGTTTTGCTACTTGTTCAAAGCTGTAAGTGTGACTTGGTATTGAAATGATAATTTCTTTTTCAAAACTCCCCACTGAACTATTACCTAGGTTATCTAAATATAGGCTATTTACTTGATTGGCATTTGCTCTTGTCAGTTTCATAAACTGTAAGTAATGATTTTTGCTGATGTTAGAGCACTTTGGTACTGTGTTTCTAATTTAAATCAATGTCTACATTAATCTGGGAACATTTGATGTTACTACCTGATTGTACATTCTGGATGTAATTAGAGTCATTATACAGGAATAAGTGTCATCTTCTTATTCTCTACATGAGAAAAGAGAGCATTCTTCTTTTCTGAAATAATTTTTCTGGGTCATGCCCCCAAAACCATTTGTCAAATCAATAGCAGATTCTAATCACAAACTTTTTTGACTTTTTAACCTTTAAAAGTCATCTTAGTGACTTATAAAGACCAAGATTGTGCAGTAGAATGTGGGCCTATTAAGTTATTTCTTATCAAAATAAATTATGTACAACATATTTTCAATGTGTAATTGTAATACTGGGCCACTGCTGTGATATAGTTTTCATAACAAGGACATAGTAGACTGTTAAACATGGTGGATCTTACTTTTTGTGATAGTTGTTTATAACATTATGATGTCATCATAAATGTGATCCATTACAATAGTAAAGCCTTAGGGCAACAGAGTAGATGTCAGGATGTCTTCCTACCACTTAAAAAATGACTTTGACATTGTTAAGGTAATGTGACAGCTGATTTCAATAAAGAAATTCAACAATAAAAGCAAACTTCTAAACTAACAGTGACTTACAGGAAGTACATTATGCATTTAAAATGATATCTACTTGTTGATCATGATAATGAGTATTAGAAAACTATCCAAATAATGAACACATGTATCCTGTGTGTAACTACACAAATAGTCTGTTAATTCTCAATCATTCATATAAAAATATGAAAGGAAAGATTTTCACATAACATAGCTTATTTTTTTCATTTTTTAGAAACGCTTTTGTGTCCTTCAAATATCTCTGAAATACTCTAGCTCTTGTTGAAAATCACCAGCCTCTTAACATTTTGATATGTATCTGTTTGGTGAAAAATCTTGGTATTATACACACTGTTGTAGAACCTGCTTTTTAATTTAATATCTCTTTGACCTCTGCATATCATTAAAATTTATGCTTTTTAAAAACCTTCATTGTGCAATGTAAATACAGTAAAGGGCATAAAATGTAAATAAATAGATTAAAGAATTTTGTAGAAAATGAACAGCTATGTAATCACCACTTATATAAACTAATAGAATATTGTCAATACGCCAGAAAACCACTAAGAACCTCTATAACATGTTCTCTGAAGATTTAAAAAAATTTTATTTAATTTTTTATTTTTATAGATATGGGGTATAAGTGTAGTTGTGTTATATGTATATATTGAGTAATGGTGACGTCTGGGCTTTTAGTGTACCCATTACCCAAACAGTATACGTTGCACCAAAAAGGTAGTATTTCATTCCTCACCCCCTCCTTCCCTCCTACCTTTTGGAGTCTTCTGTTATTCCACTCTAAATGTCCGTGTGTACTCATTGTTTAGCTCCCACTTACGAATGAAAACATCTAGTTTTTCACTTTCCGTTTCTGAGTTATTTCACTAAGGATAATGGCCTTCAGTTCCATTTACATTGCTACAAACGACATGATTTCATTTATTTTTATGGATGAGTAGTATTCCATGATGTGTGTGTGTATATATACATATATCACATTTTTAATCCAGTTGTTTGCTGATGGACATTTAGGTTGGTTCCATGACTTTGCTATTGTGAATAGTGTTGTGATAAACATTTGAATGCAGGTGTCTTTTTGATAAAATGATTTCTTTCCCTTTGGTTAGATACCCAGTAGTGGGATCGCTGGATCGAAGGGTAGATCTATTTTTAGTTCTTTGAGAAATCTCCATACTGTTTTCCATAGAGATTATACTAATTTACATTCCCACCAACTGTGTATAAGTGTTCCTTCTTCTACACATCCTTGCCAGCATCTGTTGTTTCTTTCTTTTTTAGTAATAGCCATTCTGACTGGTATGAGATGGTATCTCATTGTGGTTTTAATTTGCATTTTTCTGATGGTTACTGATGTTGAACATTTTTTTATATGATTGTTTGCCACTGGTATGTCTTCTTTTGAAAAATATGTGTTCATGTCTTTGCCTATTCTTTAATGGGGTTATTTGTTGTTTTTGTCATTGTATTGTTTGATTTCCTCCTAAATTCTGGATATTAGTCCTTTGCCAGATGCATTGTTTCCAAATATTTTCTCCCATTCTGAAGGTTGTGTGTTTACTCTGTTGATTACTTGTTTTGCTGTGCAGAAGCTTTTAGGTTTAATGAAGTCCCGTTAGTCTATTTTTGGTTTTGTCATATTTCCTTTTGAGGACCTAGTCATAAGTTCTTTGCCTAGACCAATGTCCAAAAGAGTTTTTCCTAGATTTTATGATTTTATTCTAGAATTTTTATAGTTTCAGGTCTTACATTTAAGTTGAAGACTTCATTTCTTAAGAACAATTTTTGGTTCACAGCAAAATTGAGCAGAAAGTACAAAATATACCCTTGCCCCCACACATGATAGCCTTCCCACCAGAGTGGCACATTTGTTACAGTTGATGAACAAATTGTACACGTCATTATCATTTCACATCCATAGTTCATATATTTTTTTTTTTTTTGAGACGGAATCTTGCTGTGTTGCCCAGGCTGGAGTGCAGTGGCACAATCTCGGCTCACTGCAAGCTCCACCTCCCGGGTTCACGCCATTCTCCTGCCTCAGCCTCCCGAGTAGCTGGGACTACAGGCGCCTGCCACCACGTCCGGCTACTTTTTTGTATTTTTAGTAGAGACAGGACAGGGTTTCACCACGTTAGCGGTGGTCTCGATCTCCTGACCTCATGGCACATTTGTTACAGTTGATGAACAAATTGTACACATCATTATCATTCCACATCCATACTTCGTATTAAGGTTCACACTTGGTATTATACACTCTATGGGTTTGACAAATGTATACTGGCATATATTCCATTAGAGTATCGCGAGAATCCTCTATTCCACGTATTCATCCCTCCCTCCCCTCTAACCCATGGCAACCATTGACCTTTTTACTGTTTCCATGGTTTTTGCCTTTCCCGGAAGGTCATTTAGTTGGAATTGTGCAGTATGGAGCCTTTTTAGATTGGCTTCTTTCACTTTGTAATACGCATTTAAGCTTCCTCCATGTCTTTTCATGGCTTGATAGCTCATTTTATTTAAGTGCTGAATAATATTCCATTGTCTGGATGTATCACATTTTATTCATTCTCCTACTGAAGGACATGTTGGCTGCTTCCAAGTTTTGGGAATTATGAATAAAGCTGCTATAAACATCCATGTGCACCTGGGTGCATGTCTGTAATCCTAGCTACTGGGAAGGCTGAGGCATGAGGATTGCTTGAGGCCAGAAGTTAGAGACCAGCCTGAGCAATGTAGCTAGACTCTGTTTCTAAAAAAAATTTTTTTTAAGTTAACTTTGTGGTGGCAACTGCTGCCTGTAGTCCCAGCTATTAAATGGAAGGCTGAGGCAGGGGGATTGCTCAAGCTCAGTGTTTCACCACGTGAGCTGTTTGTACCACGGTCCTCCAGCCCGGGGCAACACAGTGAGACCTCATCTCTGAAAAAAAAATTCCATGTGCAGATACAATGTAATTTTAAAGGATGTATAAAATCTATTTATGATGCACAGAAATTACTTAACCATTGATTTCTGTTGCTGTAAAAGTTTTTGGCTTTGTATATGAAGAATTTTTTCAGAATTAATCTGTCATACTATGTTGAGTTTATATGATAGTCAGTAGCAATTAAAATAGCATCACGCTAGATCATGAGTGAAGGTCAGTATTAGGAATTCAGGACTCTGACAGAGCAGAGTTAGCTCTGTCTGTTACTAACAATAAGGTTTCTCAAGAGTCAGGGCAGATTTAGAGATTAAGCAGGTCTCCAAATTCAGGACAAATTCAGGGAGTCAGGTGGTTTGAGAGAATGGTATCATAAGAACTCTGATATGAGGAAGCCCCTCATGTATCAGAGGGGCTTGAGACAGTGTCTTGCTCTGTTGCCCAGGCTGGAGTGCAGTGGTGCAATCTTGGCTCAAGATTGAGAGGATTGGCAGTGCATCCTCTGCCTGTTGGGTTCAAGCAACCCTTCCACCTCACCCTCCTGAGCAGCTGGAATCCCAGGCGTGGGCCACCACACCCAGCTAATGTAGCTTCTGTGGAAGAGGCTTTTTGATCCTCCTATCATCTTTATAATTTTCTACTAACCACAGAATTGGGTAGCTGTGAAACCACTAACTTTTAATTGCACCCAAAGCTCTGAGGACACTCAGTAGTTTAGGTGCTCTTATTACTGGATGGCCCTTAGAATAAAGGCACGGATTAAATTTTTTTTTTTTTTAATGCTGGGTCTCGCTGTGTTTCCCAGGCTGGGTGCAGTGGCTATTCAGAGGTACAATGATAGCTCACTGCAGCCTGGAATTCCTGGACTCAAGCGATCCTCCTGCCTCAGCTGCGACTAACAGGTGTGTACCACCGCACCCAACTCATAAATCATTAAACCCCTTGAATTTCATAGGTTTAGAGTTAATGATCATGGTAACTCTGCAATTTTGTATTAACTTTAAGTGCTTTCGGTTGCAAATAACAGAAAACTTAATGGTGATTTAAAGCGACAAGGCTTTACTTTTTTGCACCTAATAAGAAAGCTGCTGGCATTGGTTCAGTAGCTCTAAACTGTGAGAACTTACTTGCTGCTTTATCTTCACAAGACAGCTACTGTTGCTCCAGACATACATCCACATTCAAGCTGGGGAAAAGGACAAGGACCTGGTATCAGCCACATCTTTCCCTTTTCATCCAGAAGGCAAAAGCCTTCTCAGACACTCCCAGTAGAATACTACTTTATTCTCATCATCAGAATGATGCCACCTGGCCTTTTCAATAAAGTCTCCAGTACTCACAATATTTCTTTCTTTTTTTCAAAAAATTTTGAAGGATCTGGATTTCGCTTCTGGATCAACATAGTATATACAGTGGGGCCGGAAGCAGTGGCTCACGCCTGTAATCCCAGCACTTTGGGAGGCCAGAGCAGGCAGATCACTTGAGGCCAGGAGTTCGAGACCAGCATGGCCAACATGGCGAAACTCGTGTCTTCTAAAAATACAAAAAATTAGCTGGGTGTGGTGGTGCATGCCAGTAATCACAGCTACTCAGGAGGCTGAGGCAGGAGAATTGCTTCAGCCTCTCCCTTCCCCTCCCCTCCTCTCCCCGCCTCTCCTTTCCTCTCCTCTCCTCTCCCTTTTCTTTTCAAAAGTATTTATTGGCTGCCTACCATGTGTCAGAGGTTGCCGTGAGCTCAGATCAGGCCACTGCACTCCAGTCTAGGTAATAGAGCGAGACTGTGTTTCAAAAAACAAACAAAAAAGCCCCAAAACCCCACATGGTATATAATGGGAATAGCACATGCAGAAACAGAAGCTCAGATAGTTAGGTGAGCTTGAAAATTTAAGACCTATGTAAATGTCTAGAAACATTTTAAAGGACTTTGGACTTCAGAAGAGTATAAATTCAGAGTCTAAACCTATCTTATTTAGATCTCAAGGACCAAAGAAGCCTCATTCAACATCAGAATTATGACTGTGGTGCTCAAGGAGAAATTGAAAGGAAAATGACAGTTCTCCATCTGGGAGAAAAAGATGGTTATTTTTCAGAATAAGAGATTAAAGGAACATGGGGGATTAATGCCTGCTAATCTTGATCTTCTCTAAGAGTAGTGAAAATCACCTGCCAAGATTACAACAGATTTGAAATCGAATTGGTGACTAGAAATTGGTGAAGCATTTTAAAAGATTTATTATGGAAGGTCTTACGAAGATGGGCAATAACTGAACAAAAAAGATTGTGAAACATGAATGGGGATCCATTTGAATCAAGTAGCCTAACATTGCTGAATCCTAATTAATCACAGTCTTTTGCCTTTCTTCAGTATCATTTTAAAACACCTAAGTTATAACACTAAAAGTGAGGGTTATCCCTTACTGTAGAGGGAGTCTAGTTGGTTGATGGGAAATCTATTGGTATTGCTGATAATGACAAAGTGCAGGCTGGAGTTGGAAAATAAGGAGTTTGTAATAAATGATAACAGCCCTTTTCATATACCACTAATGTTGTATTCTAGGCTTCAAAGGTAGGTTTAAGCACAAATTGAAGAGGGTGTCTTTCAATATAAGGGGGACTTAGCCTTAGAAACCCTAACAATTGTTGCTTTTCATTTGCCTTCCTTTTTTCCTTACTTCTTTTTCCCTCCCTGCCTCTCTTCCTTCCTCTCTTCTCTTTTACTTTTTCCCCTCCCCTCACTGCTCTCCCCTCCCCTCCCTTCCTCTGCTCTCCTCTCCTTTCCCTTTTCTTTTCACAAGTATTTATTGGTTGCCTACCATGTATCAGGAATGTTTTTAGGTGTCATGGATATAGTAGTGAATAAAACAGACAAAATTCCTACTCTGATGGAACTTATCTAAGCTACTAAACAAGTGCATAGTAAGAGTTTAGAACCCATGGAGGAAATTGAAGCAGCATAATGGAATTGCTGGGGTGCGATGCTCATGGTGAAGTGATGAGAAGTGGATTTTTTTGTTTTGTTGTTTTGTTGGTGTTTTATTTTTGTTGTCATTGTTTTTGTTTGAGATGAAGTTTTGCTCTTATAGCCCAGGCTGGAATACAGTGGCGTGATCTCGGCTCACTGCAACCTCTGCCTCCCGGGTTCAAGCGATTCTCCTGCCTCAGCCTACTGAGTAGCTGAGATTACAGGCGCCCACCACCATGCCTGACTAATTTTTATATTTTTAGTGGAGACAGGGTTTCGCCATGTTGGCCAGGCTGGACTCGAACTCCTGACCACAGGTGATCCGCCCACCTTGGCCTCCCGGAATGCTGGGATTACAGGCGTGAGCCACTGCCTGGCCAAGAAATGGTTTTGAAGGAAGAACCTACAGGGCTTGGTGATGGCTTGGATATGTGGTGTAGAAGAAGCACCGAACTTTACCTGGTTATATTGAACAATGTGACTGGACATAGCTTAGGATGAGGAATACATTTTCGGCCTTGGGTACAGAGTGACCTTGGAGTTGATTTAATTAATGTGTACTCTAGCAGCTTTCTGAGCCTTGTGAGACTAAAATCTATATTGTTCACAGTGGACTCAGGAAAATACTCACAGAAGTGATTGCTGGTATTGAGAGAGTAGCTTCATGAAAGTAGGAGTAGGACTCTCCTGCTCAATTATGATATCTTCCTCCAAAGAGGAGAGCCATATGCCTGACTGACCAAGCGTTAATGTTTAAGTCAGCTGGAGTAAGAAGAAAAGCTGAAGAATGTTAGAGGAAGACACTCCTTCTATTTCCTTTCATGTCGAGGGTATTCAGTGAACCACCGTCTTTCTATTCCTTTGCTTTGAGTGGCTTCTTTGATTGATAAATTTTGAAAGACAAAACCAGGCATGCCAGCCTCATCTTTGACCTTTTTCCTGTTGATCTGGAGCTGCTTACAGGGACTGCGTTCTTTGCTTCTGCTTTGTCTTGCCTCGCTGCGTAAATCTGGGGTTGAATGCTAGGAAGTCCATTTGACTCTCGAAGCAAGGGATGGCCTCTGACTTAGCCTTTATTAACTATGAAAGTGGTCTTCAGTCTTCTCTGTGCCACTCCTTAATTTTTTATTTCAGTTTACTGAGAACCCTGGTGGGGAAGATAATTACTCTTTACTGAGTCTCCTAGAGAACCAAGAAGCAGTAAGAGAGTCACACCACTTTCTTCTGTTTCATAGCAGTTTACAAAACAGAGTCACATGTGTGTTATCATCTATAGCTCCCATTTTTCTGGTGAAGGCATTGAGGTTTATAGAAGTTAAATGATAGGACCAAACCTACAGAAACTAAAAGTAGCAGTGAGATACTGTATCTACAGCTCCTTACTACAAATACAATGTTTCTTTTTTCTCACCATGACTACTTTGGAGATACATTAAGGTAAGTTTTCTTTTTGTCACTGGGGTGGTGCATACATGCGTCAGAGTTTTACCAGCAGCATAGGGAATCTCTGTCAAATTGTGAAAATAGAAAACTTGCCACTATATATTTTCTTGAACCCTTTCACATTCATTCATCCATCTCACATTTGAAATATGTCAGATTTTTCACTCGTATCTGAAGTGTATTCAAATATATGTCCTTCAGAATTGCCCTTCACGGAGTGTTTAATTTAAAGTGCTGAATTCTGGTATTAATTTTGTTCTATTTGTTGACCTGGTGATATTTGTGGTTCAACTAAGATATAAGTAATAATATTCCAACAATGTTGAAGAATCTCCACAGCAGCTGCCTTCTAGTCACGTACTTTTTAACTCCTCCACCATAGCAGAATGTGCTATCTATTAATTATTGCAAAATTTTAAAAGTCTCCCACTTCACAGTGGAAACTCTGTTGCGCTTATTTTAATGTGAAGGAAAATCTAACATGGCGAGTACCCAGGAGAGTCGTTATGGATAGACAGCAGTACAATATGAATGGCCCTGGAATGTTGCCATGTGGCAGTAAACCCTTATCTCCAGCCAAGACCCATGAACACAAATAGAAGGAATGTGAATTAGCCGTGGAGGCTGTGCGTTTACTATTAAGAGCAACTGTGCAATCTAGTTTTCAAGACCCGTGCTACCCAAACACATTTTTCTACATTACATAATGTTATCATTTAAATATTGTCATTCAAATGTGAAGACCAGCTGTGCATATCAGGACACAGCTGTCGGGTTGAGGTGCAGATAAGCCATCTGGTGCCTGGTTCTGGGTGGTTAAATTCCAGCTGGGGATTTAACTTCATATCCAGCTGTGATAAAGTAAATTGAAGGCTGCATATTATTCCTCAGAAATCACTCCTTCGGGATAATTCTCAGAAATAAATTTTAACCAGAGGTGTCATTGATCGGTTTTACACTTTCAATTATAGCATTTGCCAGAATAAAACCAAATGAAAAACTGTTCTGTTGTTTCATTTTCTTTGTATGAAATAAAACCAAATAGTTAAAGAGAATGAAGCTTCTTCAGTCTTCTTCAAATTATATGTGTACAGGGACCATCTGCTGTCAAATTGCCTGGCTTCACACATCTCTCTAGACGACGAAAAAGAAAAATCAGGTGATCTATAAAAGCTGAGTAGGAGAGCAAAGGTGGTAATTATCCTAATTTCCAGAATCATTATGTCTGGAGATATGTGAAATACGCGAAAGCAACACCATTTTAACAACAGTCGTTTCTTGTGCTTAGACACACCTCTTTCTCGATTTCAAATGTTTTCAAGGAAAGGACGTTAAAATCCTGCCTTGCCCTTTTGTATCTGTGGCTAATCATGGAGTCCAAGAAGGAAAAAAAACCTGAAAAAGTGAGCCTTCTCCAGTGTCTTCAGGCATGTTTGTGTATAACTACCCAATTATGGAATTAATCTATATTACTGTTAAACATCTTCAAAGGAGTAGACTTTTACTGTAACTTACTGCAACATTTTAGTAAACACTGTATGGATTATTTTATCTAAAGCAAATAACACTAGGATATATTAAGTAATGACTGAGATAGAGTTATGGTATATATTATGTATGTTAGCTATCAAATCATTTAGCCAATATACAGGTAAAATGGTTTCTTCTTTCTTTAAAACGAATTTACTTCATTCTGGCTGGGTCGGTGGCTCACGCCTGTAATCCCAGCACTTTGAGAGGCCGAGGTGGGTGGATCGCTTGAGGCCAGGAGTTACAGACCAGCCTGGCCAACATGGTGAAACCCCGCCTATAACAAAAATACAAAAAACTAGCCAGGTGTGGGGCACAGGCCTGTAATCCCAGCTGCTTGGGAGGCTGAGGCAGAAAGAATTGCTTGAACGCAGGACGCGGAGGTTGCAGTGAGCCAAGATCATGCCACTGCACTCCAGCCTGGGTAACAGAGTGAGATTCTGTCTCAAAAAAAAAAAACAAAAACAAAACTAATTTATGTAATTCTCCCATCCAAGTACTAACCAGGCCCGACCCTGCTTAGCTTCTGAGCTCAGACGAGAGCAGGCATGTTCAGGGTGGTATGGCCAGAGACTAATTAATTCTATCCCATGGTTACTGACTGGAAAACCAACCTTGTATCTCCAGATGGAACTTTCTTCTGGCAGACACAATTGCTAATTTAAATAAACTAAGAAGTGAATGTGAGTGTTGGTAGAGAAATTATTCAGTAAAGACAACATTTTCTTTTCAAAATGTGTTTAGGGAAAATCTTGTAGGGGGAGTATGTGAATCAACGGAATCCAGAGATAAGTGTACTAATGCAAACTTCAAATGCAAACCTTCAGATTTGGCAGTTTATTTTCCTTTGGATTCTACAAGCAGAACTCTTAAGTTCAGGACTTGTTTGTAAAGGTTGGAGATGTCTAAGATAAACCACTGAAAGTGGTATATTGTCAGAAAAACTGAAGGGAGATTATATTTCTTTTGCATGTGTTTGTGGAGGAAAGAGAATTTAAACAAATATTTTTTGGAAGCCAGTCATGGTAGCTTATGCTTGTAAGGCTTATGCTTGTAATCCCAGCATTTTGGGAGCACGAGGAGGGACGTTTGCTTGAGGTTAGGAGTTCAAGACCAGCCTGGGCAACATAGTGAGAGTGTCTCTACCAAAAATAATAAGAAAATTAGCCGGTGCATGCTTATAGTGCCAGCTACTGAGGAGGCTGAGGTAGGAGGATTGCTTGAGACCAGGTATTTGAGGTTACAATGAACTAGGATCATGCTAGAGCACTCCAGCCTGGGTGACAGAATAAGACCCTGTCTCTACAAAAAAAAAAAAAAAAAAAAAAAAAAGGTTTTTTGGAATTGGCATCAGGATTATATACTAATTAGCAATTTCTCCAAAATATGTTTTAAAAATCTTATTAATACATTGAATAGAAAATAAAGAAATCTACCCTTTAAATTTTATAGGTGCCCATACTCTACACTCCATTCCCTGGACTAACTAGGGCTAACAGTAGCAATGTAAGCAACTTTGTGGAGCATAGAAAGGCAGGCCTTGATTTCACAGAAATTATTAGTCAAAAATGAGAAACAACAAGGAGAAAACAGAAGTTTACCAAAATTCTAAATTTACAAAGGTTCTAAACTCCTACTATGCCTCTTGTTTTTAGATTTTAACTGTTGACGGTTGTTAAATTTCAGACTAATTCTCTTCTCATCTAGAATACTTAAAAAATAATTTTTACATGCTTTTTTTACTACAAGGTTTTGTACATTGAATTGAAGACAATGAAAAACTGAAAGTTGCTGCTACTTCGTGTTAGAGGTTTCATTATATGACTGAAAAAATTAATTTTACTGAACTCACCATGCCACTCCAAAGTCCTTCGGTGATGGCAAATAGCCCCTTCTTCCTTACAACAAAAAGGCGGTAACTGGGAGGAAAAGTGTAAGGAAAACCAATTTTCAGCAACTTTGGCTGTTCACTTTGTGTGAATTCTCTTTCTTCTGAAAATGGGAGGTGAGCAAGAATCTCCTGAGTTGGTGAATTTTAAAAATACTTGAAGGTAGGCCGGGCACGGTGGCTCACGTCTGTAATCCCAAGACGTGGATTTTGGGAGGCCAAGGCGGGTGGGTCACCTGAGGTCAGGAGTTCTAGTCCAGCCTGGCCAACATGGTGAAACCCCGCCACTACTAAAAATAAAAAAATTAGCCAGGTGTGGTGGCATGCGCCTGTAATCCCAGCTACTCGGGAGGCTGAGGCAGGAGAACTACTTGAACCCAGGAGGCGGAGGTTGCAGTGAGCCGAGATCACACCATTGCACTCCAGTCTGGGTGACAAGAGCGAAACTCCGTTTCGAAAAAAATAAAAATAAAAATACTTGAGGGTGAATATATAATATAATCCCTGTGTGGGAAAATGTAAGGGAAAAATGGGGAATGGTGGACAGTACCCAAGTCTCAATTAGTGTTCACATTAAGGGACAGGTTGAAGAGTCAGACCTTCTACAATAAAAAAGAGATTTTTGGCTTATTTTTCATTGTCCTGACTCTGCCACGAGTTTTGGTTTCCATCTAGGAAATGTGAGGAGCCTGAATATGTCAGTGTGTCATGTATGTATACAATAACGTCATGACGATGAACAATACCACGTATTGTGTACTTACTAAGAACCTAGCAGTATCCTGAGTATTTCATGTGTTAACTTATTTAATCCTCTCACTATTATTATCCATGCTTTATAGGTGAGGAAAAGAAACCCAGAAAGGTTAAGCAACTTGTCCAAATTCTCCCAAATAGTACAGCTAGAATACCAACCCATAATATCTAATTCCAGAAACCACATTATTTTCTTTTAAATTATACTTCTTCCAAACTAATAGGTCATGTTATATTACATAATAACATCTGATTGTGTCTCATAAACAACTGAGACTCAGAAAGTACACACACACCACCGACCTGCACTCTTTCTCCTTAAACAACCAACCAAAGAAATGATTATGTTGAGGATATTTTAAATATGCTAGATTAGTAATCCTCTCATTATTTTTCTTTAAGTCAAATAATTTAAGGAAAGTAACTTGAAGATGATGAAGTGAAAGGCAACAGAATAATTTAGCTGCTAAAATGGGTATTAGAGTACAGAGAACATAAGCAGCTTTGACTTTAGGAGGGTTACCTACATTGTAATCAAATGCATTTAAAAAAATCCCAAACAGCAAAGGACAAAGTTTCCACATCCATGTATACCCTGAAGACAGGACAAGAAGAATTTTGCTCAACAGATAGATTTGGTTTAGACATAAATAAATCTTTCCAGGACTCTGTGACCTAAATCAAAGCCATAGAGAATCACTTGGTCACTGTTATCATAACTCATGTATCTGTTAAGGTCAATACTGTATCACTAACATTTCTTCCACCTTTATAATTTTATTGAACCTAACCAACAGTCAAGGTAGATGCTCTGTCACCCTACCATTCAAACTGATATGACTTGATTATAAGGGCTGTGATACAAATAACTACTAAAGGTGATTATTTAATCATTGGGGAATTACAGAAAAAGCAGTATGATGAATGCTTGATTCGTGATGGATACTCCAATTTCCGTGATTTGATCGTTATACATTGTGTGCTTGTATCAAAATATCACATGTACCCCATAAATATGTACAACTAGTATAAATTCATAATAATAAACAGTTTAAAAACCCAGTATTATTACCATCCTATGGGAGCTGAATGATGGTGTTTTACAATGTATTTTCAAATCCTTATATAATATCTCAGATAAACTTAATTAAATTCTAACCAACATGGGTTTGATAATCATGGGTTTAGCCTATTCGTGGGTTAGACTCCTCTAGCCAAGCATCTAGTTTAGGTTAAAAACAAACAAACAAATATGCTTGCTGGGAAAAGATTGTGATAATCAAAATTACAATTTAATAGAAGACATAATCCTCTCTGAAGGAAAGATTTTAAGCTAAATTTTAACATAAAAAAATACACAGTCACCTCATTGCTAGTCGTTTGGAAGAGGAACAAAAGAACATTTCATTTTGAACAAAAACTAAATTATCTTAAACAGTTACCTGACATTTACAAAAATGATAAGTCTTATGAAGCATCAATTAATCTTGGAAGTGCAAATCTATGTATTACTAATCCTTTAATCATCATATTGCTATTATCTGACTGTTCCAAATTTTCTCAGTCCACCCCAAGTTATGAAACCTAGATTATTGGTAAAATAGGGCCCGGAGGAACAAAATGGAACACCTCTTTATCATTTTTTTAATACAAAGATATGACATTGCAAACTTGTGATATGTGTTTAAATCTACATTCTATCAGGCTATATTTCCTATGTATACAACTCATTTGATCTTAATGAGCAGTTTAAAAAGTTCTGGTTCCTTCAATAATTTATTCTAAGTCACTATTAAATTTCATCCCATCTTCCAAAATTCTTCATCCCTTTGAACAGGTTTGGTGACATTTCAAGGTCAGTAACTATTGAGGATAATATGAAAGAAAATCTGGTTAAGATGAAGCCCAAAATATTAGGTTATGTTTTATTTTTATTTATTTATTTATTTGTTTTGAGGTGGAGTCTTCCTCTGTCACCCAGGCTGGATTGCAGTGAGGCAATCTTGGCTCACTGCAACCTCCACTTCCCAAGTCCAAGAGATTCTCCCACCTCAGCCTCCTGAGTAGCTGGGATTACAGTTGTATGCCACCACACCCAGCTAATTTTTGTATTTCATTAGAGAAGGGTTTCGCCATTTGGCCAGGCTGGTCTTGAACCCCTGACCTCAAGTGATCTGCCTGTCTTCGCCTCCCAAAGTGCTGGGATTACAGGCGGGAGCAGCTGCGCTCAGTCAATGTTAGGTTATTTAAATATGAGACATTTCTTCACAAAGAGGCTTATTAGATTTTATATACTTGAATATAACCCTCTTTTATCTGTTGGTTATAAACATTCTCATTTATCTGATGTGAAGTAATTGTAATAATTTTAGGAGAATTGGTAATGAAGTAGTTAACCTTAAAAACTCATCTCATGAATATAGGTATGACATATAAAATCTTGGGTAGGAAGTGATGAAATGGTAGCTGTTTGAGGCACTATTCTCAGAGTAGAAGAGACTGTTTAATGGTGATTAATGGAAAGTGTCATGGCATACTTGAGGCTGCCTAGTGATGGAGGCGCAGGAGATCTTGTCAGAGTGACTTTAAAGGCCCAAGCTTCCCACTCAGTACTCAGAAAAATGCAGTACCCAGGGCTCAGTTGAAAATCCAGAGCTGGGGCTGGGCGCAGTGGCTTACACCAGTAGTCCCAGAACTTTATGAGGCTGAGTCTCAGCACATGAGTTTGAGACCAGCCTGGGGAACATGGCAAAACCACTTCTGGACAAAAACTATAAAAATTAGCCAGGCATGGTGGTGTGTGCCTGTGGTCCCAGCTACTCAGGAGGCTGAGATGGGAGGATGGCTTCAGCTCAGGGAGGTCAAGGCTGCAGTGGGTGGTGATCATGCCACTGCACTCCAGCCTGGGTGACAGTGTGAGACTCTATCTCAAAAGAAAAAGAAACTGCAGAGCTGAAGCACCATGCAGTCATACCCAGAGTCAAATGAGAAAAGCAAACCTTTCATGTAAATTAGCTGATACAGACTTGTGCTTAAAAATATGTATTTGAGCAAGTGCAAGCAAAGGCTAAGGCTTACTAATGAGGAAATTCAAAAACATATTCCTGATGTCCTGGTGCAAAGGAAGCACAGCAGAGTGGGTAAGACTACATACCCTGGAGTCTTCAGGTGTATATGTTTGAACCCACTATATAAATGTTGTTGTTTGTAGTATAGAACTATGTTTTTCATATTGTAGAAGGTTTTCATTTCATCTAATTATTTCCTTGCTCATTTGATGTGTTAGTCTGTCTTCCTAATAAAAGCCTCTGTTTTGCCAAGAATTTCAGTTTCTTCAGTGGATTCTTTTATCATCTTCATAAAAGGCAGAGGAGATGTCTGGGCAGTGCACACAGTTGTGTCATAAAAGCTGGTGTCTCTTCTGAGAGTCTGGGTATCCTTTCTGATTAGCTAGTGCTGATGAGTCAAAAATAAATCATTTGGGCCAGGCGCGGTGGCTCATGTCTGTAATCCCAGCGCTTTGGGAGGCCGAGGCGGGTGGATCACCTGTGATCAGGAGTTTGTAACCGGTCTGGCCATCATGCCGAAACCTCGTCTCAACAGAAAATAACAAACATTAGCTGGGCGTGGTGGCGCACACCTGTAATCCCAGCTACTTGCTTTGTCACCCAGGCTGGAGTGCAGTGGCATGATCTCAGCTCACTGCAACCTCCTCCGCCTCCTGGGTTCAAGTGATTCTCGTGCCTCAGCCTCCCAAGTAGCTGGGATTATAGGCGTGTGCCATCATGCCCAGCTAATTTTTGTATTTTTTAGTAGAGATGTGAGTTCGCTATGTTGGCCAGCCTGGGACCATTTAGATTATTTTCAATTTAATCACTTTTATTGAAGTATATAAGTTATATTAGATTTGTATCTATAGCTTATATATATTTCTTATAGACAGTATAAAAGTATACATGTGTGTATGTATGAGTGTGCAAATATTAAGTATATAACTTGAGTTTTTACATGTAAAAATTCACCAATGCAATCACCAGTTAGATCAAGTTATAGAACATTTTCAGCATCTCCCCTTAGTTAATTTCTACCTCCTTCCAAAAATAAGCCCTCTTCTTATCTCTATTGCTACAGAACAGTTTGCCTGCTCTTGAACTTCACATACATGAAACCATACAGTCTGCATTCTTTTGTGTGTGGCTTCTTTATTTCAACATTACATCTGTGAAATTCATCTACAACACTGCATGTAGTTATAGTTCCTTCTTTTCATTCTTGTGTAGCACATTGTTCTACAGCCTATTTATCCACTGTGGTATTGACTGATTGCATTGTTTCTAATTTGGGCTAGCTGTTACTAGTATGTTTGCATATGTTCTCAAGTAGACATAAGCATTCATTTCTGTAGTGTGTGTACCTACAACTCATTGCTCTTAAGCAAGGTAAGTAAGGCACCTTTGTCCATTTCTCGGATGTCTACCTATCTGCCTGAAGGGAGATTAACTCCCTTCATATGCTGAAATCCTCTTTCTTTAGGAATTGTTTCCTTGCTCATTTGATATGTTCATCTATCTCCCTAATAAAAGCTTCTGTTTTGTCAAGAAAGCAAAACAGAGTTGAAGTGATAGCTCATAAGATTTAAGCATGAAGGTCTAACAGGACTATGCCGTAGGCAGAGATCAAAAAAAAAGAAAAAATGATAATTTTATCATAAACCCACGGTCCCAGCCCAAATTCTCTGCTCCAGAAAAGCTAATCCAAACATTTCAGAAACTGTCATTACCTACAGCAATTTCCAACTCATCCCTACAAAAATGTAAGAGGCATGCACAACTTTTTACCCTGATCGTTGAGAGAGAAATGCCAGCTCTTCTCTGCCTCATGACTTATACCTTCAGGCAGAGGAAAGAAAAGCAGTGTGAATTATGTTTACATATGCTTAGGAATTGCATTTGACAAGGCATAATGAATCAACAACGTTTTCTTGTTTGGTTTCTGTCTCAAAATTGATCTAGCTCCAAGTTTAGAAGACCCTACGACCTGACTCAGTAAGTGGCCTCACCTTCATCCGATTGCTCAGAATTAAAACCTAGAAGTCATCCTTGATTTTCTCCTCTCAAATCTGTCTCCTTTCATCAGCACATGCTTTTGACTCGATGAAACGCTCCAAACACAACTGCTTCCCACCACCTCCACTGCTGCCTCTTGTCCCTGCAGCATCATCTCTCACCCACATTGGCCACAGCGGCTTGTTGTTGGTGTTCCTGCTTCTACTTTTGACTTGTTTCTATTGTCTTCCATGCCCACTGGAACTGTAATTATTTTTTGCAAATATAAGTTAGATAATGACACTCCACTGTTAAAAAAAAAAACAGAAAACAAAACGAAAGAACAAAATAAAAATGTCTAGTGACCCCGTTACACCTAGCCGAAAATCCTTACTTGGCCCAGAAGGGCCTAGATTCTCAGTCTTCACTGCACATGGGGAATCACCTGGGAACTTGAAAACTACTGACTTTAGCTGGGCACGGGGAATTGTGTGTGTGTGTACGTGTGTGTGAGACAGAGTTTCGTTCTTGTTGCCCAGGTTACAGTGCAATGGCACCATCTCAGCTCACTGCAACCTCCGCCTCCCCGGTTCAAGCTGTTCTCCTGCCTCAGCCTCCTGAGTAGGTGGGATTACAGGCAGGCGCCGTGACGCCCGGCTAATTTTTTCTATTTTTGGTAGAGACAGGGGTTTCTCCATGTTGGTCAGGCTGGTCTCGAACTCCTGACCTCAGGTGATCCACCTGCCTCGGCCTCCCAAAGTGCTGGGATTACAGGCGTGGGCCACCGCGCCCAGCCTGCACAGGGAATTTTAAAGCTTCCCAGAAGTTTCTAATGTATAACCAAGATTGAGAGCTACTCTAGGATCCTTCCACCACTCCCTTCCTCTCTCTGTCTATCTCCACCCCAGTTGCTTACTTGCTGTGTTTTGAGCACACTCAGATCCTTTCCACCCCAAAGCATAGATCATTCTTGCCCCAGATATTTGCATGAGCTATTCTTTCACACAAAGAGGTCTCTGCTCAAATGTTACCTTTTCAAATATATTTTCCCCAACGAACCTACCTAATGACTCTTATTTTTTTACCCTGTATATTTTTAGTTTTTATGTGAAATTATATTACTTGCTTCTTTACCTGTTTATTGGTGCTCTTCCTCACAAGCATGTAAGTGCATGAAGATAGACACCTTGTCTTATTCACTAAGACATTATCACCTGGCATATAGTGTGCTTGGAACTCATTCTCTGATTAGTATTTTTCAGTGAAAAAAAATGAGGATTACTCAAGGTTCTGGGATCTGGATTTGCTACAAGTAGCTAATTGTAGCTTATGGGATTCTCTGTTTGTAAGGCTTTTGTTGCTGTTGTTCTATTTGCAACCCTAGACTTTCCTTCCAGAAACAGTCGTCTGGGCGTGGTGCCTCACACATGTAATCCCTGTACTTCGGGAGGCTGAGGCAGGTCGATCACTTCAGGCCAGGAGTTCGAGATCAGCCTGGCCGATATGGCGAAATCCCCTATTAAAAACCACAAAAAACTAGCCAGGCGTAGTGGCGGGCACCTGTAATCCCAGCTACTCAGGAGGCTGAGGCAGGGGAATAGCTTGAACCCGGGAGGCAGAGATTGCAGTGAGCCCAGATTGCCCCACTGCACTCCAGCCTGGGCGACAGAGGGAGACTTTGTCTCAAAAAAACAAAAAGTCAAGGAGTCTTTTGCTTTTACTTGCTTACCTATGCTGCTATATTTTACATTTAACTTCCTTCCTGATACACAGGAAGGACTGTGTCTGCTTGGACTGGACACAGTTGGACTTTCAAGTGAGTTGGCTGGCTGTGGGTCTTTGATTATTCCTCTCTGTTAGAGGGGCAGAATCCACCATTTTCTTAGGAGAATGTTGCAAGTGGGAAATCCTTGTCCTATAGGCTGAAGGCCAGTCACTTCTCTCTCTCTCTCTCTTTCTTTCTTTCTTTCCCTCTCTCTCTCTCAACAGGGGCTCACTCTATTCCTGGGCTGTAGTGCAGTGGCACTATCACAGCGCACCATAGCCTCGACCTCCTGGGCTCAGGTGATCCTCCTGCCTCAGTCTCCTAAGTAGCTGGGACTACAGGTATGCGCCATTATTCCCAGCTATTTTTTATTTTTTTATCTTTTTTGTAGAGATGGCGTTTCACCATTTTGCCCAGGCTACTTCTCTCTTTATTCATGCATCCTTTCACTTTTTGGTATCGAAGCCTTGCCCATCTCTTTTTCTCAGCCAGGGGGATGGATCTACACATACAGGACTTAAGCTCTAGGTACAGACCTTCCACACACTTGTCTGCCTATCCCTGGCTTAGGTCTGGGTACTGATCACTCACAAAGAGGTCCAAGATGGCTATATTGCAGCTCCAAGGCAAATGCTGCAAATCTTTCTCCTGAATTAGAACTTGAATAAGGACGAGTCAGAGTCCAAAATCACACTCCAGCATTGAGGCTGTGGGCTTACAGTGGTCAGGAGAGTCTGAGTGCTAAGTCTTCCTAGCTAAAGATTGATTTCTCAGGAACAGAAAATCTCATTCATATTCATGTCGTAGGATCTTTCAACATGCTAAGGTGCTAATATTATTTCATTATTATAATCTTGGGGGTTATTTTCCTGGTGAAGAACCAGATGTATGACAGATTAAGTTATTGGTCTAGAGTCATATAGCTTGTGAAGAGAAGAACTGAGGTTTGAACTTATCATTTGACTACAAGAGCTGTGCATGCTATGTTTTACCATGTTACTTTTCTAAAACTAAGAGAAAATATAATGAAAAAGTGAGAGGTGAGAAAAAAATGGAGAAACAAAGATGTAGAAAGAATAAAAAGAGTGAAATAAATTTTACTTTGGATTGGTGAATAGAAACTGATCTGGCTATTTTAAGCAGAAAAGGATTTTCTGTAGTGGATTAAGTGCTAATAAGAACATACATATGATGGTGACACAAAAGTGGAAACAGTCCTTTTTTGAAAAAGTGAAAATAAGAAAAGTCAAAGATGTCCTAAGTGTACATGGCTAAATGCTTTTTAAAATTAGAGTGATTCTGAAACGTAATATGTAAAAAATTCTCAACATATGGGCAACAGGAAACAGGAAAATGATTATGACAGATAAAGAACAAAATTTTTTTGACTGTATGCCATGCATGAAAGCTCAACATTAAGGGAGTTTATAAAGCCCTTACAAGAGTTTTAGCATATAGAGAGAGGTCAGTAAGTACTAGCTATTACTATCACTATCTTAACGTTTACCCAGGAGAAACCATAGACTACATATATCATGTGGAAAGTGCCAGCTCACACAATTTTTGTTGCAAGCTCCAGGTAGTTGACTATTTTCAAAGCCCCTTCAAGTCTTCTATTGTCAAGATAAGTGACAAGGCACCTGGCTATGGAGGGCTCCAGATTCAATATTTGGTAAGGTGGCTTCAAACACATCTGAGACATAAGGTTGGTGGTGCCAGCCTCAATAGATTCTGTTCTTTTTTTTTCTTTTTTTAAATTAGAAGTCATATACTCCTTATATCAAATCAAACAGCAGAGATGTATGAAGAGAAAGTTCAGAAATGCAGCCAAATCAAATTTCCCATCTAATTTTGCTAACAAATGTTAATGGCTCTATGCCAGTCAACACATTTCCAATCAATACATTTCAAATTCAGGTAATGTTTGTTCATTTTGGAAAAAGTTACAAAATAGAAGCTAGGAGTATAATAGCATGCCTTCAAAAGAATTTCATTTCAGAGAATTATTGGTGGAAATACAAAGACAGCAAGCTTAATTCCTTTATGGATATATGAACAAAAGGGCTTAGAACAAATACATTACCTTTATAGCATTTTGTTAGTTAACTATAAAAATAAATTTTTGTTGATATTATTCTGGAAAAAAAATGTTTATTAAACAAGACTGTGAGCTCCTTAACGATTGGTATTATCATAAAACCTAGCAAAGAACCAACCTCACCATGTGATGGGTATTTTCTGAGTATTTGTTAAAATTTTAAAAAAGAACATTTAAACTCCATTGAATGCCAGGCTTTTTGTTTCTATAATGTCAATGGAGTGCTCATTTTACTTATTATGAATACTACTTTCTTCCGCTATAATCATTAAAATCAGATAAAACATTTATTCAGTTTATTAATTTGTTTCATGTGTTTTTATTTAATTACTGTTATTGTACAGTTATATGTATTTAAGAATGTAGTATATTTTCTACTTGTTTTATGACTGAATATTTTAAAAAATTTGTTATAAATTTTCAATACTTCCTTTTTATAATACATAGCATACATATTAGCTTACTTCAGCACCACTTAAATTAATGTTTCTGTAAGAAACATTACAAAGTCCAAATAATACATTATTTAGAATTCTAAGTGTGTTTATAATTTAGGGACTGCTTATAATGATTCATTTGGGGGGTTTAATCCATAGCATCAGGCATATATGAAATGTGCATTAATGGCACAGAAAGAAAAGGAGACAAAGGAAGCATCTACTTTTAATTACCTCTGAAAAGTATCTAGGTAATTCCATACACATGGCTACCTGTTTTCTTCCTGATCATCTCAAGGGACAGCTTTGCCATAATAGTTCCCAGTAACTGGCTTTATTCCAAACAAATGTAGCCCAAGCTGTGCTTAACTCTGCATTACATCTGGGTGTCTCCTTCTTGCTCTCCTTTCTCCCTTCTATGAGGACTTTACCTTTTGTTAATCAGCTAACAAAATTCAAGTAGTGCCACTCATCAAGAAATCAAGGCCCTGTAATAGGGTGCTAGGTTATTCTTATTGAAATGTAGTATCCATCTTGCTCCATATGAAGCCTATGATTGAATTTAAATAACCAAATCTACAGCTCAACCAATTGGTTTTTAATGAGATTCTTGCATAGTTATATTTTATTTTGTATAAGGAATAGGGTCCTTGTGCATCATTGACTATGGAAAGGTTAAGGAAGAAAAAAGTAAAGGGAGTTTTAAAACATACAAGGTTAATTGAAATTCCAGGTTCTTCTGCAATCAAAGCAATTCTCACTCAGTTTGGTGGCAATGAAACATGTTTTAGAGGTATGTTAGTTATGGTTATGAGGAGCAGATATTTTATCCTGGTTAGGGTTAATTTTGCTAAAGAAACCAGTGTCTCAGAAAAAGTTTTATTTCCATTTGGATGTGGTTTTGTTAGTATAAATTTGATAGAAAGGGCAAGACTCTCTAAAGTTGGGTCTTCTTCCTTTCCTTTTCAAAAGAGAGATGGCCAAAGGCAGGAGCTAAAGCATCTTGATTTGAAAAATAGACCTTTAATTAAAGAACGCCATTTTCTTGTCCTACTGGAAAACAAAACCACATCTTTAAATCTTCTGTGGATGGTTGAGAGATTATAATAAAGATTGGTGTACTAATAATCCTTTATATATATATATATAAAAAAGCAAAACTGATGGATTTTAGTAACTACAAAATACTATTGAATATATCAATTGCATACATTTTTATTGGCTGAATTTTCTAGTAATTGCATATAACACATGAATGTGCTTCTAACTAAATTCATTTAGAGAAAAAAAGACCTCATAAACCAATTGTTAGTTTCGTGATCTTTCTTTTTTTTTTTTTTGACCTGGAGTCTGGCTCTGTCACCCAGGCTGGAGGGTAGTGGTGCACTGCAACCTCTGCCTCCAAGGTTCAGGTGATTCTCCTGCCTCAGCCTCCCAAGCAGCTAGGACTACAAACATGCACCACCACGCCTGACTAATTTTTTTATTTTCAGTAAAGATGAGGTTTCACTGTGTTGCCCAGGCTGGTCTCAAACTCCTGGCCTCAATTAATCCTCCCAGCTCGACCTCCCAAAGTGCTGCGATTACTGACATGAGCCACTATGCCTGGCCTCATCTTATTTACCATAGATTTTTTTTTTTTTAGGTGAATGAACTAGGAAACTATTGTCATTGTTTGGAAAATAACACTATGCGTTGACAAGTGCAAAAAGTGGCAATTAAGTAGTTTATGTTATTTCTAATGCTAATAATAAATAATGACACTGAAACAGGAAAGGTTCCCTTGTCCCCCTGGTAGGGTGTGTGATGGGGGTGTGGCTCACTTCTTCAGTGCCCCACTGCTCTAGGGGAGCATACAGACATGCAGGCTGTGGGGCTCCGACCCTACGGCAGTGTCTAGGGGTGAATGTTTACAGCTGAAGCCCCAGTGGGTGTGTGTTACATGATGCTCTTTTAGTTTGCTGTCTATAGGCAGCTTGTATTAACCAGCTCAATAAGACCCCTCTACCTTGTCCCTAGGGCAGAAGGTTTTCTGTATCCTGGGTTGTTGCCTTGGTGTACCAGAAGAATCGGACCACACGTGGGCTTGGAGAATGAGTGCAAAATTTTTTTGTTTTTTTTTTTTTTTTGAGGCAGAGTGTCGCTCTGTCGCCCAGGCTGGAGTGCCGTGGCGCGATCTGGGCTCACTGCAAGCTCCGCCTCCCGGGTTCACGCCATTCTCCTGCCTCAGCCTCCCGAGTAGCTGGGACTACAGGCGCCCGCCACCATGCCCGGCTAATTTTTTTGTGTTTTTAGTAGAGACGGGGTTTCACCCTGTTAGCCAGGAAGGTCTCCATCTCCTGACCTCGTGATCCGCCCGCCTTGGCCTCCCAAAGTGCTGGGATTACAGGCGTGAGCCACCGCGCCCAGCCGAGTGTAAAGTTTTATTGAATAGAAGTAGCTCTCAGCGGTTGGGGGAGCCAGAAGGGAGCTGGAGTTTGGTTGCTCACTAGCCCCGGCTCTCCTTTGACTGCCTCGGCCAAACTCTGACTCGTCCTGGTCCTGCCTGTTGATGGCCTGCTGGCGTGGCAGTGCCTATTGGCGTGCTCTCCTGCTGGCTTCCTCTCCCGCTGGCGTGCTCTCGACAACCTTGTCGAGAAAAAGCTTGTGTCTTCTTCCACCGATGTGTTCCTTACGATGTCCAGCAGCTTCTTTTTCTGCTGATGTGCTCCTCTTGACATCAGGCCGCCTGCGTGTCTACCCGCTAGGGTATAAGCCCAGGATGGGGGCATGGTGGGCCAGAGTGGTCTTGGAAAATGCAGCATTTGGATACGAAAGCAGGAGTGCTTGTCCTCACCTAGGTCCATAGGGTTGGAGCCCTAGCCAGGGACTTGCTTTTCTCTACCCGGCACTTCCCTGCCCCCGTATCAACACTACTTGATTAAAATTCCAACTTTGTTACTTATTTGCTGTGTGACCTTGGGCAAGTTAATTGACTTTTTTTTCCTCTTCAGTAAAATGTCTCTGTGTACATGTATGTAAATTTGCAATGTAAATACTAGTTTTTGGCCGGGCGCGGTGGCTCACGCCTGTAATCCCAGCACTCTGGGAGGCAGAGACGGGCGGATCACGAGGTCAGGAGATCGAGGCCATCCTGGCTAACACGGTGAAACCCCGTCTCTACTACAAATACAAAAAAAAAAAAAAAAAAAATTAACCGGGCGTAGTGGCGGGTGCCTGTAGTCCCAGCTACTTCGGAGGCTGAGGCAGGAGAATGGAGTGAACCCGGGAGGCGGAGCTTGCAGTGAGCCGAGATCGCGCCACGGCACTCCAGCCTAGGTGACAGAGCGACACTCCGTGTCTCAAAAAAAAAAAATAAATAAATAATAATAATAGTTTTTTTCTTTTTTTTTTCTGAGGACCAATTCATTTAATTCATATAAAGCACTTAGAACTTAATACATGCAATATATGTTTTCATTTTTCTATTCAACAAAAGTTATACTTTGAGCCAATTCCCCTTCCCTAGCAGACATATCATCTCAGCCAATGTAAAGGCTTCTCTTTCCTTCATTCTAGGATTGTCTATATTGCAGGAGCTTACAGAGTAACAGGCTTTAGTGGGGGTGCTAGGGCAACAGATCTGACCCTCAAAGTCTTTGCTTATACAGTTGTCTGCTGACATGAGCCGTCCATCATCCTGACTGGCCTTCACAATCTAGGTCATTTCTAATATATGTCTGATATGTCGATTTTTCATCTGTCCCTGGGCACACAGAGAAACTGTGAGGCTGTTTGAAGTCCTGTCTGCCTAGACAGTCGGAGGCATAGCTCCTGCTCCAGCCATGCTGCTGGCCCTGTGTTCTCCCCATGGAATAAAACTCAGGGCGCCCCTCATTTTCTAGTCCGACAAATCTAACTGGAAGTTTGCATATGTAAATAGGATGGACTCTGGAACAAATTTACCCAAAAAATTTAGAACCACAGAAACATAAGTATCTATTAGAGTTATCAAATTAATATTATTTTGAGCAAACTCATTCCATTTTCTGGAAGGAGAAGGAAGATTAAAGATAGTAATTGGGATGTGCAAAGACATTAGTAATAATCCTGGGCTGTTATTTACCCTGAGCTTGGGCCAGGGGACTCTTTGACATTTGATCAGCTGACATCATGACTATTAAACTAAAGAAACATTTGTGAGAGTGTAACTGCACAAGACCAATCTGGTTCAACTGTTAAATAAAGTTCTGAGTTGATTTTAAGTTGCCATGAAGGTCACATAACCTGTGCGTGCCCAGTTGAACCAAGGGTGCAACCACAGGTGGAACTTGAGTGCTCCCACCAAGAAGTGAAGAATGAGTTAGGAGGCGGACACCACATGGCAAGATCCAGGATCCAATCAGATTGAGTTTTGGCTTCACCCCATAGCAAGATCCAGTCAGATCATGCCTTCCAGCATCACCTAGTTGCAAGATCCAATCAGAGCACACCTCATTACCTTATGCTTATAAAACCCAACCCAGCCCCCAGCTCAGAGAGATAGATTTGAGCTTTTCCTCAGTCTCCTTGAGGGCCAACAGCTGGTCTTTTCTCAAAAGCCAGTACCGTGGTGTTGGCCTCTCTGCACACAGGGCAGCGAGCCCACTGAGTGCTTGGTAATGAGAGGTCAAGGACTCTGGTGTTTAGTGCCATACCATGAATGTAGTATATGAATGATTTGGTCATAGTGAAAAAAATATTTGGAGAGTGTTAGGAGAGAGATTGGTCACTTCTGGCTAGTGATGCAGGGAAAGGGAAGAAAATGGAAGAGGAAGTATATAATTTAGGCCTGGAAGGTTGGCTGGGGTTTAAGCAAAGATAAATTTTGCAAAGAAAAACTCTTAATGCTGTTTCTACTCAAAGCTTATCTTTTTTCATCCTCAAATTTAATAAATAGGACAGTGTTTTGTGGTGGAAAGCCTGTAGACTCTGCAGTCATTAGATTCTACTGCCAGTGAGTTGTTGGACGACTTTAGAAAATCAGTCTCTGTGCCTATGTAAAATGACAATGACATCTGCCTAATAGGGCTGAGAAAATCAAATTCTGAACCACACATAAAGTAGCTAAAGTACCCTGCCTAATGCCTTGTAGCAACTCAATAATTGCTAGTTCCCTTCCTTTCTCCGTTTTGATCCCAGTGGCTTTTTTTTTTAAATTTTTATTTATTTTTTATTTTTTTATTTTTTATTATTATTATACTTTAGGTTTTATGGTACATATGTGCAATGTGCAGGTAAGTTACATATGTATACATGTGCCATGCTGGTGCGCTGCACCCACTAACTCGTCATCTAGCATTAGGTATATCTCCCAATGCTATCCCTCCCCCCTCCCCCCACCCCACAACAGTCCCCGAAGTGTGATGTTCCCCTTCCTGTGTCCATGTGTTCTCATTGTTCAATTCCCACCTATGAGTGAGAATATGCGGTGTTTGGTTTTTTGTTCTTGCGATAGTTTACCGAGAATGATGATTTCCAGTAGGTTGCGAAAATTTTCTCCCATTTTGTAGGTTGCGTGTTCACTCTGATGGTAGTTTCTTTTGCTGTGCAGAAGCTCTTTGGTTTAATTAGATCCCATTTGTCAATTTTGGCTTTTGTTGTCATTGCTTTTGGTGTTTTAGACATGAAGTCCTTGCCCATGCCTATGTCCTGAATGGTAATGCCTAGGTGTTCTTCTAGGGTTTTTATGGTTTTAGGTCTAACGTTTAAGTCTTTAATCCATCTTGAATTGATTTTTGTATAAGGTGTAAGGAAGGGATCCGGTTTCAGCTTTCTAAATATGGCTAGCCAGTTTTCCCAGCACCATTTATTAAATAGGGAACAGAACAGAGCCCTCAGAAATAACGCCACATATCTACAACTATCTGATCTTTGACAAACCCAGTGACTTTAATGTAAAGTTTATGTAGCTTATGTTGGGGACCTTAACAAAATTTCCTTAAGTATCTAATTCTAGAAATAAGCAGTTTGGATTGATAGTCCACTTTTTTCTTGGAAGTATCTGTAAAACATGTTTATTGGCTCTGATACCTAACCCAAATTTGTATAATCATAAAATGTAACCAAATAGCTGGTGAAACATGGAGCCTAAAAAGAGATGTTTGATTTACAGGATTTTTTAAATCACAAAATTCTACAAAGAGCTATTTTCAAAGGAGCACTTCTGCAGACCTGACATCTAAGACTTTGCAAGTGGTTGCATGTAGTGGGAAACACGATGTTTTTCTCCCAATTGACTTCTTAAGAATTAGGTCACAGGGTACACTCTGTTCCCACCAATTAGGCTTTGATAACATCTAATTGGACAATTAAGCTCCCTCTTTAGACCTTTTGCTCTTATTATGTACAAATTTACCCCATCTCAAGAAGCATGAGACAGCTCCCCTGGAGTAAAAATGAAAGGCATTACAGTTTTGAGGTATGTGGGAGTGAAACAGAGAACTATTCGCTGCTATATAGGCTAACCGTGGAGTTGTAGAGGTTGCAAATGCTAATCCGTTTTTCACATCGACATGGGGCGGAATTTCCAGTCTTGGTACTGTTGGGTGTCTAGAGATGGTTTAGAGAGAGGAAAATTAGAAGAAAAAAGCTCTGTAAATGGAGAGGAAGTCAAAACTCTGGTCTACATAAAGACAGTCTGATTTTGACTTTTGCTGGGCAAAGCCCTTTTTAATTATTTTATCCAGTCATACAAGTGAAATAAGCATGAAATCACAAAATGGCATTTTGATGCCATTTATGATAAATGAAAATCATCTTTGATTAGCTCTAAATAAGAACATTTCTAATAGAGCAAAGAATTGTATCTGAATAAATTGCTCATTAATGATGTCTGCACAGCACAATTGAGAGTCTGCAGTATTAGGTACTAACTCAGAAAGAAAATTGTGTTTGGACTGATTTTTAACTTGTTATCCTAAATAATTCAAATCCATTTCTCCTCAGCACGATTTCTTTCAACAATGTTAAGCATTCAGCTTATTTTGTGCTATTCTGACCTGGCATTTGTAATAGTTTGGGGGTGAGGATGGGAACACCATATTTGTTTTTCAGTTATCCCATTTATGACCACCGTTGGGGGGCTCAGTTAATTTTTATGTGAATATTTTTGAAGTGGTTTGCATTTTTTTTTGGCCTGCATTACTTTGTTTTTGTTGTTGTTGTTGTTGTTTTGAGACAGAGCCTTGCTCTTGTTGCCCAGGCTGGAGTGCAGAGGTGCCATCTCAGCTCGCTGCAACCTCTGAATTCTGGTTTCAAGCAATTCTCCTGCCTCAGCCTCCAGAGTAGCTGGGATTACAGGTGCCCACCACCATGCCTGGCTAATTTTTGTATTTTTAGTAGAGACGAGGTTTCACCATGTTGGCCAGGCTGGTCTTGAACTCCTGACCTCAGGTGATCCGCCCACCTCGGCCTCCTAGAGTGCTGGGATTATAGGCATGAGCTACTGCGCCTGACCTGCATTAGTTACTTTGATCCTGTTCTCACATTCATTCCTTGCTTGAGAGCAGTAGATTCAAGGAGTTATTTCCTCAATGTTGTACATTTACTTTGCTATCCCATTCTGTCTTCTTTGTCATCTGCTTTGACATGGAACTATTCTGCATTACTTCTCTTCTTCCTGCTTTACTTATTCAGATTGTGTCCTGCTTCTAATTAACAGATAGACTTGAGAATTCTTTGGTGGTTCTAATTTGTGATATTACATTTACAGTTAGTCAGAGTTAATATTAAATACATATTTTCACAACTTTTTGCATTATTAGAAATATTTCATTAAAGTTAACCTTCAGATTTAAGCATAAAATGATACTTCATACAATTTTATTGATGGTTTCTCTGAACTCTCTTAATAATGTATACATTTCTTATAGAACCATGTAGCGTATTATTTATATTCTTTCTCCCCTACTAGGTACAGATACAAAATCTGATGGCTCTCATGTTCCAACAAACTATGGCTCATAGGCCATCTAGCCAACCACCTGTTTTTGTAAAGTTTATGAGTTGAGTGATTTTTACACTTCTAAATGGTTGAAAAGACATCAAAACAGGAAGATATTTTGTGACATGTGAAAATTAGATGAAATTTACATTTTGGAATAGATAAAGTATTACTGGAACACAGCCATGTTCTTTCATCTATATATTGTCTATGGCTACCTTCATGCTATATGACAGAAGAGTGGTGATTTCATCCTTATGACAGAGGCTGTATATTCTGCAAAGCCTAACATATTTACTCTCCATCCCTTTACAGAAAAGTTTACAAATCTCCACTATAAAGTTGAGATCTGCAACTTTTAGAAATTTCTTTTATAGAAGTATTTCTAACACTCTAAAGTATTAGAACAGTGCTTTTCATAAGAAGTGTTCCCTAAAGGACTTCAAATTGTCAAATAAATGTATATGACATTGGAAGTCATTATTTAAGCCATTTATACCAATGAATCCATATAGACAATATACAACTAGGAATTTTCATTGGAATTTGAAGCCAAACTAGCATCAGGTACTCTGCTGTTTCTACTGTTGTCATTCTTCTGGAATCAAGGTTAGTAGCTATAGGGCATAGATCATATAAAGATGATCCAGCCTGTGGGATTCTGGAAAAGATTGAGAAGGTGCATAAATCTGAAGAACACTAAGAACTTCCTGCTTGAAAATGAAAGGAAGACTTTTAAAACTAATTGATAAAATTCAAACACCAATTTTAAGTAAACTAATAAAAAACCCCAGGGATTTCATTTAGATAAAATAACTCTTAGGATAAGAAAAATAAACAATTTTGATTTAAAACAAAGCAGACATCATATAAAACTCGTATCCCTACCTGTGGATTAGAAAAAGTATATAGAGAATAATAACTTGATACATGTATAAAAGATGAAGAAAGCTTTAAAATCACACTAGGAGGAGTATGAGATGAATTTTCTCTCTTATTTTGACAACCTCTGACACTAAAAAAGAAATGGTAAAAATTGAAAAAGAAATATATTTCTTATGCTCGTTTCCTTATCCATATTTTGTTATGATGAGGCAGCACTGAAAATGTTAGTGATTACAAAAGGTGAGTTACCAGAAAGATGAGATTTTCTTTTTTGTTTGTTTGTTTTTTTGAGACAGGGTCTCGCTCTGTCACCCAAGCTGGGGTGCGGTGGTGCAGTCTTGGCTCACTGCAACCTCCGCCTCCCAGGTTCAAGTGATTCTCGTGCCTCAGCCCCCCGAGTAGCTGGGATTACAGGTGTCCACCACCATGCCTGGCTAATTTTTATATTTTTAGTAGAGACAGCGTTTCACCATATTGTCCAGGCTGATCTCGAACTCTTGACCTCAGGTGATCCACCCGTCTCGGCCTCCCAAAGTGCTGGGATTACAGGCTTGCGCCATCATGCCGGCCAGATTTTCTTTCCTTTTATTTTTATATGTTGACCAGGCATTTCTGATATTCATAGTTTTAACAGCACTTTGGATGTTTAACAGTGGTTTTGAATACAAAATATCATTTTTTGTACTTAAATTCATAAAAGAAAAGTTGTAGTTAAAATTTTTCCCGAAAGTTCATAAATTGTAATACGTGACATTTAATAGGCAATATATAACTAAAACGTAAACTTGCTCTTACTTGCCAGGACAATGTTTTACTTAGTACGTTTGCATTAAGCACCTATTGGCGATGAGACTATCATCCCTCTTCTTCTTACTATCATGCCTACTATAATTAGCTTGAAAATATTCAAATAAGTATCATATAAACATATGCCATAATTGTGGCCCCAAATGCATAAAAGCCCAGAGTAGGGGAGAATTTTATTTGTCTGGGGGTAATCATTGAAGAGTTAGCAGTGGCTCTTGAAAGATTTATAATGGGTAAAGATTGGGGATAAGTAATCCAAGCAGGACTGGCAGGAGAAAGCCCATGAAAGCAGGAACCATATGAGATGTCTTCAGAAAGTGATATATCACTTACTATGTATCATTTGGGGTATATGTAGGAGAATAAGTCCCCAGGTTAAAATAAAACCGTTACAGAAAGATGGCATGAAATCATGTTTAGATGGTATGTTTTCTTATTTAAAATCTAGGCAGATTCAACTGGCAGTGAACATAAAACACTGAAATAAAATTTCATATTCTGATATGGAAAAAAAACGACATTAAGCATCAGTATTTGAAAAAGTAGTGATCTGAATGCTCTGTGAAGACCTGCCCGGTAAAATTTACTAGGGAGAAGAAAAGTTATATTATCCAGGGTGTCACATCATACTTAATCACCCTTAGCTTCTCTCTGCCAAAGCAAAGGGAGAGAAGCAGGGAGTTCAGGACTTTATCTGTGCCATTTAGAAGAAAAAAATCCTTTCTAGAAATAGCATAGCATTTGTTATAGGCCTGTATAGGTGATATCACTTGTGCAGTTTGGTCATTGCTTACAAGTCCTGCTTACTCTGCCTAGGTTGGTAAAGCCATAGGTTTCTGGTTACAAAAACATGTAATGCGTTACAAAAACATATAATGCATTTCCACATTTTTATTTTGAGGATTTCTGAGAAGGAAGCCCCCAAAGCAAAAACTCTGGAGCAAAGATGTGTGGATATTAATATTATACTCATTATCCATCATTATCAGTTTCATCTTTATTATAAAATAATCTTTTTGTACACAGAACTCTCCAAGGCCCAGGCTGCAATGTTTATAAACGACAGTTTATATACATATATATATATAAACTACAGTTACAAACGACAATTTATAACTCCATGAAATGTAATTCCTTGTGCTGTGATATGATGAGACTATAAAGGTTTAGTGATAATGAAGGAAAAAGATGAAAGAAAACATTACTTATGTAGCATAGTTTAGGGAATGAAATGCTTAATCAACTTTAGAAAAGTAAACCTGTATTGCTAACAAAAAATACCTATCTGTTTACCTTTTTATGGGAAAAGTACACATTTTCTGAATAGTTGGGTCAAATTCCAAAATACCGTGTGAGTCTATAATACAAAATGAAAAGCATCTATTGTATTCAAACCATGTGTTCAGGCTAAAAGGTAATGTTAACTGGATTTACTGAATCCAGCCTAGGAACTTTGATATCCTTCTGTGCCCTGTGAGGACTTAGAAGCCTCTGTACAATATTAAGCTGCCTATGGAGGATCATACTGTCTTTTATCAATCTGGGTTGCCCCTTATCCAGTTTTGTTCTTATTAACTTCTGCTGCAGCCCCTTCTGGTAAAGGAATAGAAGTTAGATATTCTTTCTTGCCATCATTTTTGCATTGATGTGGCTCTATCTGAACCTGAGGATTTCAGGAATAAATAGATATTATGGATCAAGAAAAGAATAAGAATAAAATTGTGAAGTTGACCTAGCTATTAGAGAATATTTTTCACTATTAGCTTGGAAGAACATCTGCTTCAATAGCATATGATATCGGAACCCTGACTTTGGAGGCTTCAGACATCCTGAAATATAGTTCAGATAATATGAAAAGGATGCACGCTGAAGCCTCTAAAGCTCTGTGCCTGCAGATTTTCATCTCTTCCTGATATGAAACTAAAATGATAGCCATTCTCTTATCTGTGCACAAGGTATAAACAAGTTAATTGATGGCTGTTCTTCCTGAGTTACATTCAGTCTACTGGGGAAAACCTATGTGTAATGAGTTTAGAAATAGAGTGAATTAGAATGTAATGTCACAAATAAGCAGTGAAACTTTAATTCATACTTTTATGATAACCAACTTAGATTACTGTTATTCTCTGTCTACGGGTCTCCTTCAGGTGTCCCACTGGAAAAAGAAAAGATAGCTTGTACAAGTATGCAACCCCTGAGATTTTAAGCACGCAGAATCTGGTCAACATACACCTAGACTTAGAGATTTTGGTTCTAGCTGCCAGTGAGCTACTAGATTGATTGTAAGAGGTCCTAGTGATGTGTTTTTGAAACACTGCGTGAATCCAAATGAGTTTTAGGTTCCCTATTGTCCAAGCCCAATTTTGTTCAACTGTAAAAATGTTGGGTTTTTATTTGTTCAGAACTACTATTATAAATCACGATGCCCTATAGCTTTTTCAAGCACTTGTGGAATATATTTTTCCCAGACAGATTCAGAATATCAGAAGTGTCACTGAATTTAGGTCAAGACTAAAGTGACTTGTTTAATTTGTTTTCTTTCAATAGTACTGATTCTTTCTCTGTAGCTTTCCTAGGTACTTTAAGAAATCCTTTAAAATCTTAGCATTGTAATATTTAGGAATACCATTTAAAATGGACACAGTTGATAGAATCTGGGTTAAAAGCATATTAATTTATATGCTTACTCCTCTATGCATGGTAACATCATAGCCATCGCTCTCATGGGTTTCTTGTTGGTGAAAGAAACATTTTGTATTTTGCTTATAATGCTAATTATATTGTATAGGATATTTTATAGAAATATTTTGAGATCATTTTCCACAGGTGTTATTTTCATTATAAATTCTCATATTATTATATTTGTGTCACTCGTATTTGAAATAAAATCATTGAAATGCATTTCCACTGTTTAAAAAAATCTGGAAATTGCAATAACAATAAAGGCCTTTATTTCTAAGTGCAGTTGCATAATTTAGTTTATTTCTCTATTGGCATTTTCCTATTTCTTTTAAGGATATTTCTTCCACTATATAGACACTTATTTGCTATATATATTGTAGTCAGTGAAATTGTTCTCACCCTTTACCTGTTGGTCATATTTGGTATGTAACAGCAGTTTTATGCATATTAAGTCAGCAATACCTGTTTTAAGGGAAAGATATATTATTGATTACTAACTACGTCAGTTTTATTTCTTCTGAGCATGGGATAATTCTTAGCTATATAATTATAGGCAATGTGGCATAAGAAATAAAAATGAGATTTGAAAATGAAAAATATTGTGGTTATGGACAAGTCACTTCGCTTTTCAAAAAATTATTTATTATTCTTTATAACTGACATAAGATTGTATTTGCTGTGTGCAACATATGGGTTTTTGGGTCTTGTTTTTAGTTTTTTGTAGCGATGTGGTCTTGCTGTGTTGCCTCGGCTGGCCTTAAACTCCCGGCCTCAGGCAACCCTCCCACCTTGGCCCCCGAAATTCTGGGTTTATAGGCATGCGCTGCCACGCTCAGCCCAACATATGGTTTTGAAGTACGTATACACTGTGGAAGGACTAGCTAATTAACATATGGATTACCTCACATAGTTTTATTTCTGTGGTGAGAACACTTGACATTCACTCTCTTGGCATTTTCCAAGAATATATTATTAACTTCAGTCAGCATACTCTACAGTAGAGCTCTTGAACTTATTCTCCCTATCTTACTGAAATTTTGTATCTTGACTAACCTCTCCACATTCCCCCCTACCCCCAACAACCTCAGGCCCTGATAACCACCCTTCTAATCTCTACTTCTATAAGATCAAACTTTTTAGCTTCCACATATGAGTAAGATCATCTGGTATTTGTCTTTCTGTGCCTGCCTTATTTCACTTAACGTAGTGTGCTCCAGGCTCATCCACGTTGTTGTTTTGAGCTTCTTTTGTTATTTGTCAGATAGATAGTAGTAGTTCATGACTTATGTTGAGAATTAAAATAAATATAAAAGCACTTTGTAAGCTATAAGAGTCTTTGAGGCCGGTGGCTCAGGCCTGTAATCTCAGCACTTTGGGAGGCTGAGGCGGGTGGATTGCTTGAGCCCAGGAGTTTCAGATCAGCCTATGCAACATAGAAAAACTGGTCTTTTGCAAAAAATACAAAAATTAGCCAGGTGTGGTGGTGCTTGCCTTTAGTCCCATCTACTTGGGAGGCTGAGGTGGGAGGATCACTTGAACCTAAGAGGCCAGAGTTTGCAGTGAGCCGAGACTGCCCCACTGCACTGCAGCTTGGGTGATAGAGCAAGACCTAGTCTCAAAAAAAAAAAAAAAGACTATTTGATAATATGAGTTATTTATAACACTGGTCTAGTGGAAGCAAAGATTTTATCGATAAGAAACAAAGTATGTAGCAGCTTACTTTAGTACACTCATGCACTGCATAAGGACCTTTCACTTAACGAAGGATCACATGTATGATGGTGATCCCATAAGATTATAATGGCTCTAAAAATTCCTATCGATTAGTATTTACTATACCACACTATTTATTGTTATTTTAGAGTACTCATACATATATATGCATATATATACACATATATGTATTTATATATATACATATACACATATATGTATTTATATATATACATATACACACACACATATATATATATAAAAATTAACTGTGAAACAACCTCAGGGAGGTTCTTTGGGAGGTATTCCAGAAGAAGGCTTTATTATCATAGGATAATTTTATCCTAAAGTCGTAGGATAAAATTTTATCCATATTATCACACTCCATATGGACTATTGCTTCTGAAGACCTTACAGTAGGACAAGATGTGGAGGTGGAGGACAGTGATATTGATGCTCCTGACCCTGTGCAGGCCTAAGCTAATGTGTGTTTGTGTCTTTATTTTTAACAAAAAAGCTCAAAAAGTGAAAAAAATAAAATATGTTTAAATAGGAAAAGCTTATAGAATAAGGATATAAAGGAAGAAAATTTTTTTGTTCAACTCTACACTGTATTTGAGTTTTAAGCTGTGCTATTACAAAAGTCAAAAAGTGTAAAATATTAGAAAGTTTATAAAGTAAAAGTTACAGTAATCTAAGTAATTTATAATTGAAGAAAGAAAAAATATTCTTAAATGTACTGTAGCCTAAGTATACAATGTTCATAAACTCTATAGTAGTGTACAGTGATGCCCTAGGCCTTCACATTCACTCACCACTCACTGATTCACCCAGCTCCACTTCCAGTTCTGCAAGCTTCATTCAAGTTAGGCACCTATACAGGTATACCTGTATTTTTACTGTATTTTACCTTTTATACTCCTTTAATTTTTACTTTATCTTTTCTATGTTTAGAAACACAAAAACTTAACCACTGTGTTACAGTTGCTTATAGTATGTAGTACAGTTACACACACACTGTACAGGTTTGTAACTTAGGGGCAATAGATTACCCCATATAGTCTAGGTGTGCAGTAGGTGTGTCAGTACACTCTATGGTGTTTGTGTGATGACAACATTGCCTCATGATACATTTCTCAGAATATATCCTCATTAAGTGACACATGATTATATTTTATTTTGAGGCAGAGTTTGTTCTAACAGCTGATCCTTCTCCCCACTGTTTTTTTTTGCTACATATTCTCTTGCACTTTTTTGGTTTATTATTCCACTTGTATGTCTATTGTATGTTTTATACAAATATCAGTATGAAACAATGCACATGATGACCTCTTTGTGGTATCTTAGTAACAATCCAGATAATAAAATCTTTGA
The DNA here is from genome assembly GCF_028885655.2 of Pongo abelii. Lineage (NCBI taxonomy): Eukaryota > Metazoa > Chordata > Mammalia > Primates > Hominidae > Pongo > Pongo abelii. The sequence goes on from NC_071988.2 coordinate 199,813,192, forward strand.
GTATGTGCAAAAATATGGTAGTAAATATGGAAAGTGAAAATATACATTATTGAGATCCTTTTGAGACATTTCATTCTGTAAGTTCACAATAGCAGAAATAACCACCATTTTTCCAAACTGTCACAAAATATAGTGGTAATTATGCTGGGATTAATACACATCTCATTTCCATATTTTCTATAGGGTTTCTTTAATGTTATTAATATGATATTAAGCAGGGGATTCTTCTTTTCAGGTGACTTGAGAGCTGTTTCTGACCATATCTTTGAGCTTTTCCTAGTAAGGAAAGGTGAAGTTCAAATGCCTGAGCATACAGATGTGGTACCATGTGGAAAGGGTGGGGTGACTCAATCTTATTTCCCTCTTGGTTTTTTCCTGTTATTGCTCTGTTTTGAGTAATTGCCCCTTTCTTCTGAGAAAACAAAAAAAGCAGCTTTTCTTAGGGAATCACAAATGAGCTCCTTTAATTCTGTGGATCAAGTCCTTTTGCAGTCCAGTTAAAGTGGTTAACCTGTTGCTACTGATCCAGCTGTAGGATATCTTTTTCCTTGAACTGTTGAAAGCTCACAGGCTACTTGGATTCTTTCTTCTTTGTGTTTTCTGCCTGAACGTTTTACTACTGAATTTTTTCTTCTTTCTTTTTTTTCTTTCTTTTCTCTTTCTTTTTTTTCTTCTTTTTTCTTTCTTTTTTTTCTTCTTTCTTTTTTCTTCTACTGAATTTTTTCCTCTTTCTTTTGTTTTACATCATTACCAAACTCATGTGTATTATTTTTTTAAAAAAGGAGCATTTATAGATGGGAAGAATTGTCCCAGTTTTATGCATGCCCGGTGCAATTCATGCTCTGCTTGAAAGTGATTCTGCATTTTGTCTGTAAACCAAATTCAGAAGGCTTCATCCAGAACCAGTTTACACAGCTTCGAAGAAGAATGCAGATGTGACATAGTACGAATGCTAACAGCGATGGTAAGGTCTCACAACACTGAGGTGAGCTTCTGATGTTCCCAAATTACTTCCAGTGACCATAAATTACTTTGCCAGCCACTAGCTCTTAAAACTTTCCTTTTTATTGCACAAAATGCAAGTGAAAAAAAAAGAAGCTGGAAAATGCATGCATGTAAATGTACAGCTGGACTTTCTCCTGTAGGCTTAGGTTGCAATAATTATAGATTAGGCCTTTAGAATATTTCATTTCACAAAGAATGAATTCTTCTTTACATGACCTAAGTCCTGTTCTATCCTCTAAATCAATTATTTTCAACAAACGTTTCCTGAACATATGCTAGGTAGTAAGCTGAACACACACATATAAATAAAATATAGTCTTAATCACTTATGGTCTCCCTTGGCTTGAGGAACTCATAAGCTAACTGCTTATAAGTTGTAAAGAATTTATTTTGGGGGAAGAGCCTAACTAATAACAATGAAGATACTTAAAACTTATTGACTTGTAAAGATAGGGTAGCATAGTAGTTAAAAGCTTGGACTCTGATTTCACCACTTTCTAGTGTTGACCATTGGAAAAGTGGTTTGATCATCTGATGCCTGTTTCTTCATTTAACAAAAATAATTAGTAACAATTTACCTCATAGGCTTGTTGCAGGGCTTAAATGAGTTAATAGTTGTAAGGCACTTAGAACAGTGCCTGGAGTCAAATAATTGTTTAAAAATAGTTAAAATGCTTTGCTTATACCAAGGATAGATCTAACATTAGGAATGCACAGATGGTATTAGTCGTCTATCGTGTAACAAATTACCCCAAAACCTAGCAGCTTAAAACAACAAGCGTATTGTTAGGCATGTGAATACCTGGTTAGCTATTTGTCTCTGATTCAGGGTCACTTAAGGCAGCAACTAAGCTATGAGCTGGGGCTACAATCATCTTAGGTCTTGAATAGGGAAGGATCAGCTTTGAAGGTCATTGTTGTGATGATTGGCAGGTCTCAGGTGTTCGCAGGTTGTCAGATGGAGACATCAGTTCCATGTCACATGACCTCATGGGACATTTTATAACAGGGCAACTGGCTTCCCTCAGACTGCGGAATGGAGGAAGTAAGAAAGGGCACCACAGAGGAAGCCACTGTTTTATGATGAGATGATATTCTGTCACTTTTACTGTATTTTGTTTGTTGGAAGCAAGTCACTGGGTCTTGGCCACACTCAGGGGAAAGGATTTACAGAAGGGTCTGAATACCAGAAGGTGGATTTCTTTGGTGACCATCTTATGAGATACCAACCACAGAGATGATTAGTATTTTTCTTAGCCTATAAATGCTAAATAGAATGTATTTACACAGTGTATAGAAACTGTATTTATAGTTTTTCCAGTAAGAGAGAAATGAAAGTCACTTAAAATCTCCAGAAATTTGGCAATCTTTGAATGAACTTTATTTGCTCAACTTAAAGTTTGTCTCAGATGCCAGGTTGTTCATTAAAGTTTCTGTTAGTCCATTGTCTGTCTTTAAAAGATAGAAAGACCATGGTAACTTGAAAGTCACCAAGTAGAACTCCTCCAGGGTTGGAACTAATACTGCTTCTTTCCTCTGAAGCTCTTGTTGCACTCTGATTTGTGGATTTACTTATATATTTAGTCAAGACTATGGCTTCTGGGAAGAAATCTCAGAAGGACTGAAATATAATAGCTTCTTTGTCCATAAGGCCCCAAAACTGTGATTCACAGAATATTTTGCCCTTCATGGCTCATGAGAAACCACGTCATGTCTTTAAGTCATTGACTTAAAACTAAATTATGAGGATGAATCACAAAATGATGTAAAGAAAAGTGTCTGTTGAATTTAGTATGAATAATCAACCTGTATAATTCAAGATAAAAAGAGAAAAATAGTGTTCTAAGATAAGAGTTGCTATGATTTTATTTGGTCCTGAAGCACTGAGATGTATTCTGTTTTGCCTAATCAGTTCAATCAAACACACACAATTAATATTTTGTTACTAATTAAGTTGTGTGTACTTTGAAAAAGTATCCTTGAACTACACAATTTATATGAACTATTTCTGAAGTATATTTAGAAGAGAAAAAAAATTTTTGGTTGCTTTTTCAATTAGTATTCCTCTGCTTATATTGTGCCTGACCTCTTTTAAAACCTTAATTTAAATGAAGAGTAAAGAATTCAACATTCTCTTGCAAGGTGTATTCCAGATGAAATGTTCTTCAATTATGTTTCAAAAGCATACAGAGTTGTTATGAATTTTAATTAGACCGGCAATGAACTCTTGTTCTCTAGAAATGTGAATAGTAAGACACAATTTCCTAGCACCATTGTAACAACAAAAACAACAACAACAAAATGATGTTTCAGTATGCCTTTTGATGAGGAGAGAAAGTAGAGAAACTTACTGTGTCCGGAATTGGTGGGTTCTTGGTCTCACTGACTTAAAGAATGAAGCCGCGGACCCTCGCCGTGAGTGTTACAGCTCTTAAGGTGGCGCGTCTGCAGTTTGTTCCTTCTGATGTTCGGATGTGTTCGGAGTTTCTTCCTTCTGGTGGGTTCGTAGTCTCGCTGGCTCAGGAGTGAAGCTGCAGACCTTTGCGGTGAGTGTTACAGCTCTTAAGGCAGGGCGTCTGGAGTTGTTTGTTCCTCCCGGTGGGCTCGTGGTCTCGCTGGCTTCAGGAGTGAAGCTGCAGACCTTCGCGGTGAGTATTACAGCTCATAAAAGCAGCGTGGACCCAAACAGTGAGCAGTAGCAAGATTTATTGCAAAGAGCGAAAGAACAAAGCTTCCACAGTGTGGAAGGGGACCCGAGCGGGTTGCCACTGCTGGCTCGGGCAGCCTTTTATTCTCTTATCTGGCCCCACCCACATCCTGCTGATTGGTAGAGCCAAGTGGCCTGTTTTGACAGGGCACTGATTGGTGCCTGAGCTAGATACAAAGGTTCTGCATGTCCCCATCAGATTAGTTAGATACAGAGTTTGGACACACAGGTTCTCTAAGGCCCCACCAGAGCAGCTAGATACAGAGAATCGATTGGTGCACTCACAAACCTTGAGCTAAACACAGGGTGCTGATTGGTGTGTTTACAAACCTTGAGCTAGATACAGAGTGCTGATTGGTGTGTTTACAATCCCTGAGCTAGATATAAATGTTCTCCAAGGCCCCACCAGAGCAGCTAGCTACAGAGTGTGGATTGGTGCACTCACAGACCTTGAGCCAAACGCAGAATGCCGATTGGTGTGTTTACAATCCCTGAGCTAGATATAAATGTTCTCCAAGGCCCCACCAGAGCAGCTAGCTACAGAGTGTCGATTGGTGCACTCACAAACCTTGAGCTAAACACAGGGTGCTGATCGGTGTGTTTACAAACCTTGAGCTAGATACAGAGTGCCGATTGGTGTGTTTACAATCCCTGAGCTAGACATAAAGGTTCTCCAAGGCCCCACCAGAGCAGCTAGGTACAGAGTGTCAATTGGTGCACTCACAGACCTTGAGCTAAATACAGAGTGCCGATTGGTGTGTTTACAATCCCTGAGCTAGATATAAAGACTCTCCACGTCCTCACCAGACTCAGGAGCCCAGCTGGCTTCACCTAGTGGATCCCGCACCGGGGCTGCAGGTGGAGCTGCCTGCAAGTCCTGCACCGTGCGCTCGCACTCCTCAGCCCTTGGGTGGTCGATGGGACTGGGCGCCATGGAGCAGGGGGCGGCGCTCGTCGGCGAGGCTCGGGCTGCACAGGAACCCACGGAGGTGGGGGAAGGCTCAGGCATGGTGGGCTGCAGTCCCGAGGCCTGCCCCGCGGGAAGGCAGCTACGGCTCGGCGAGAAATCGAGCGCAGCACCGGTGGGCTGGCACTGCTGGGGGACCCAGTATACCCTCCACAGCCGCTGGCCCGGGTGCTAAGTCCCTCATTGCCTGGGGCCGGCAGGGCTGGCCGGCTGCTCCAAGTGCGGGGCCCACGAAGCTCACGCCCACCCGGAACTCCAGCTGGCCCGCAAGCCCCGCACACAACCCCGGTTCCCGCTCGCGCCTCTCCCTCCACACCTCCCTGCAAGCTGAGGGAGTGGGCTCCGGCCTTGGCCAGCCCAGAAAGGGGCTCCCACAGTGCAGCGGTGGGCTGAAGACCTCCTCAAGTGCCACCAAAATGGTAGCCCAGGCAGAGGAGGCGCCGAGAGCAAGTGAGGGCTGTGAGGACTGCCAGCACGGTGTCACCTCTCATTACTATTAAGAGATATATTGGTTATATTAATTAAAAATCTATACAGTAAGTGAATTTTGTTGGAAAAAATAATTATGTCTATTTTCTGATTAGACCACCTGCATAACCTCATCTTTTCATCCTAATTCTTCTCTATTATTTCTGAACCCTTCCTTATTAATTATCCTTCCTTTCTATTGCATCTTCCATGTCTTCCTCCCCATGGACCTCTTTTTCTCTGCCTATTCACAGGCCCAGGCCTCTTATTTATAAACAGAAAATAAAATAGAAATTTTCTTTTAGCCATGACATTCCCTTGAGGAACTGACCTATCATGCACATTTTTAACCAAAAAAAAAAAAAAAACACTCTGAGAGAAACTGTTTCTATCCTCTCTGCTTTTTTATCCTTGCATTCTTCGACCCTAAATAATCTACCTTCCACCTTAACTCCTTAGCAAGTGAACAGCAGTCGTCACATGTGATTGTATCACACAAACAATGGTCTCTTTTCAATTTTCATCTACCTTGATAAGTTGTTGATAACTAACACTGATTCCCCCAACCCTTTTTGCAGAAATCAATCACCCTGGCTTTCTTGATATCGCATTTTATAGTTCTCCTATCTCCCACTAAAGGAAGAAATAGAGAGAGAGAGAGAGAGAGAATGGTGAGACAGCCTTAATATAAAGAATTGGTTTACACTATTATAGAGGTGGAGAAGTCTGAAGATCTTCAATTGGCAAGCTAGAAAACCAAAAGAGCTGATGGTGTAGTACCAGTCCAAGTCAAAAGGCCTGAGAAACAGAACAGTGGTCTAAGTTCCTGTCCAAAAGGTAGCAGGCTTGAGACCCAAAAAGAGCCATTTCAGTCTGAGCCCAAAGGCTGGAAAGACCAACTTCCCAGCTCAAGCAGTCTGACAGAAGTAATTCCCTTTTACTCAAGGGAGGGTCAAATTTTGTCCTGTTCAAGTTTTCAGCTGATTAGTTGAGGGCCATCCACATTAGGGAAAGTAAACTGCTTTACTCAGTTAATAATTCAAATATTAATCTTATCCAAAAACACCCTCACAGACACACTCAGAATAATGTTTAACCAAGTAGCTGGGCACCCCATGGCCCAGTCAAGTTGACATATAAAATTAACCACACACCACCACCCATTCTAAATTCCCTTTTCCCTCAAATGACATATAGCAAATCAGGGTTTATTCCTTGTGGGTAACTCAAATCTTCCTTGTAGCAGAATTGGGAAGTAACCTTGCCGAGAGCATTGCATCTTCCAGAATATTCTTTCTGTCTTCACAATATAGCAATGACTATTTCCCCGTAAGATGTATTAATCACCCACTAAAACAGTAACATCCCTTGTTCCTTTGTCGGTTCAGTAACATGTGGACTCCCAAATGACCAGGTGACAATGCCATCTGCTAGTGCAGTGGGATCATTTTTATTTTTTTGGTCGGGAACATTACTCCCTTGGATACTGTTTCAGTTACAGAACAAGATAACCTGCTACCATAAAGAAACCACAAAATACGGTAGCTCAAACAAGATACTCTTTTCCCCTCCCATGAGTCCAGTATTGGCAGATGGTTTAGGGCATAAAAGTATCTCTGCTTTATAAGATTATCTAGGGGCTTCTTCAGTCTTGTTCTGTCTTGTTGCTCTGTAGTGCTCTAGGGTTTTGCAGGCATGGTCAGAACTGGATCATCTGCATTACCTCTGTAGAATTTGTATGTATTTCTACATACGAATGTGGAAAGAAAGTAGAGTTCAGGCATTTTCCATTATTAAAGATTTGACCTGAAAGTTGCATGCATCACTCTGCTCACACCCCATTAGTCATAACTTAACCACATGACTACCTAATAGGTGCAATGGAAAATTGTAACATGTAGTCTCTAACCGGGCAGCCATGTGCTAAATACTTAGGGTACTCTATAATTAAGATGTAGAAAGGGATCATTAGTCTTGGGGACATTATTAGTATTGAAACCTCTAAACAACTGGAGACCAAAGTTCCAGGGATGGAAAACAAAATTATGAGCAAGACAGCAGGTATGAGCGCAGGGTGCCACTTTCATTCCTTGGTCCCAGGCTCATGTATTTTTGGTTTTGAGAGACTTGGCATCATATACTAGATGGTGGTTTGAAGCATATACCACATCCTGAAAGACAGTGCCCCAACCACGGTGGGATTGGTGCTCACTGGGAGGATTAATCTTTCCTACTGTCCATCAGGGACACCCTGACTGTCCTGAAATGCTATATTGGTCTACCTCTGCATGGTTATAACATACCATGTTTATGTAAACCAAGTCCAAATGTTTTCTTCCTCAGTCGAGTAGTAACAAAGTCATTCTCATGAGACTTTATGAGGGAGAGGAGGCAGGACAATAAGAGTAGAGATGGTGAGAATTTGAGTTGTCTCCGCATGCAACTTGCCTATGTCTTTACATTGACTTCATGATGGAGTATTGCTGACAACATGTGATGATTTTGTGGGTTCATTAACATGTAATGCATGCTGGACAGGTCAGGTTGCATGGCCATTTGGTATCTCATGATTGAGTGTTCAGTCTACCAGATCCTAGTAATACAGTTGTAGTTAGTACAAAAGAAGAGAAAAATTGTTTCCAGTGAGGGTTTTTCCTCAGGGGGCATTCAATGAGTGTTTACTATGATTTTCTTCCAGGAGCCTGCCATTGGCTCCACCAAGTACCCTGATCTGCTACAGTCATTTCAAGTACTAATGGGTCCACAAAGTCATAAGAGCTAAAAGGCAGGGATGCTTTTGCTGCAGCTTTATCAGCTGTAAAACTTTGTCTTTCTCTGGATTCCATTGAAAACTGGCAACCTTATAGATGGCTTGCTAGTTTAGAAAAATATGCCAAAAGTTGTATGTTGCCTACCAAATTGAAATAGGACCGTGGTGTGCACTTTATCTTTCTTAGTTGTGGGCAATGCACGGTACAGCAAGTTGCCTTTCACTGTGGCAAAGATATTATAATGTTATTTAGTCCACTGAGTACTATATTTTAATGGGTTTATCTTGGACCTTTTTATGTACTTGTGTCTTAGCAAGACCACTAAGTTAATTGCTTTTAATTAGTGTTCATAAAATTCTATCTTTATGAAATAATCAGTATAAGAGTACAACTTGATTTACTGTGGAATGGTGAAATCATTATCATTCCTATAGACTAAATTATGACACAGAGATAGGATTACCACACATAGCTCACATACTACACAAAAACTGACATATCACAAGACAGGAAAGTGAAAATATACTGCTATCCATGCCCAATGAAAGCAAACTGTTTCTGGTATTCTCTATATAGTATGATGGAGAGGAAAAATAGTCCAGCTGCATACTAAGCTGAAGGGTTTAATTTGCTCTGTTATGAGACAATATTTGGCTCAGCAGCTTGAATTTGAGTAACTATTGCTTAAACTCTCCCTAATCTACTGTTCTTCTGTAAGTCTTATTGATTTTCTGTATAGACTGAAAGGCAAATTAAAAGAGGACACATAAGGGACCAAAATCACTGCATCTTTTAAGTAATTAATAGTGGCACTAATATACAGATTCCCACTGGAGATATCATGCTGCTTTGGTCTTACTCATCTTAGGGAAGGGGAATTCCACAGACACCAAATTGGCCTGTGGTTCCATCTAGTCCTCACTCCGTGATTCAGAGTCAATGTAGGGATTTTGCTAGTTGTTGAGTATACCCATTTCAGTTTATACTCTGATACTGAGCAACAGGAGAATGTGTTTACCATGAGACAGACCCAGGCCCTCACTCTGAGTGGTGTTTCCACAGTAGCATTCTAGGTCTCCAGGGATTAGCAGAACCAGGGTCTGACAGTAAGTCCATGTATTTCTCTCTCCCAATACTCAAAGAAATTAGTAAATAGTCACAAGCTCCTGGCAAAGGCCAGGAGAAGGAATTACAGAATAGTCTTTGATGGTTTCTTGGGGTTCTTTCTCAAATATATCTGATTTTCCATTCTTTCAGGAACCATGAGTACATTAATTTATTCAGGTCTTATAATTGATTGAAGAACCATGACATGGCTCAACACTCAATGTGACATTCTACAAGGGTCAAGTTATTCAACTTATATTTGCCATACCTAAATATTTTTGGATATGTAATAATTTGGGTCATTAGAAAATTTATTATTAATTACCACCAAAAATTCTGGTGGTTTTATACTCACTAAAGATCTAAAGATATACTCACTAAAGATCTAAAGATATACTCACTAAAGATCTAAAGATCTTAGATAAGTGTCTCAAGATTTAAATGCCTTAGTTTCCTTATCTGTAAAACAGATTATAGTACCTGTCTCATGGATTAATTCTGTGGATTAATTGTGAGAACAATTAAAGTGGTTAGAATAGTATCAAGCACAAAATAAGTGTTCAATAAGTGATAGCTATTATTTTTATTGAATGTAGATCAATATCTTTAGTTTGCCAATAAAAGCCCTTCATCCTCTTATTATCATCTTACCCTCCACTGTTATTTTACACCAACCTCGTTTCATTTTTGCTTAGCTGGATTACATCATGTTTTCTGACAAGTCTCTCACTTCTGTGTTTTGACATCTTTTTCTGACATGTCCTTTCATGGAACACTGCTTATTGGATTTCACACATTTTCCGATGTTCATATAAAGTGCTGCTGCCATTGTGAATTCTTTCTTGCTATTTTCCTGTCTGAATATGATCTCTCTTCTCAAAAATCTTCATTATAGTTTTTTGGGGAATATCTCATTAATTAATTAATTGACGGAAGAATTAAACCCATTTTGAATAGGTAACCACCTGTACCATATTTAAGGAGACCCTTTCTGTGAAAGGAGCTTGCAAATTTCTAAGAGAAATAGCTGTATAAATAGATTATTCAAATACAGTGGTTTGATGTTATCAGAGTAATGCTTAGAGTTTTCTAAAAGTTCAGAAGATAGGGTACCCAGCTCCAAAATGGGAAGTCAGTAAAGGCTTCTTGGAGAAAGTGATGTTAGACCCAAGTTGTGAAAATGTTTTGAAGTTAACCAGGCAATGTTCAGCAGGAGAGAATAACACAAGCAATGTTCAGTGATGGATATGCAGTTCAGAATTTCTGAAGTGAACTCATGATGGTGGATTAAGGGAAGGGATACTGAAAAGGTAGGTACTGGAAAGGTAGAATCCCAAGGAACTCTGTATAAGAGAGTAAAGAACTTGCACACATTCGTAAGTGCCATTCAAGGCTTTTCAGCAGTTTTTGATATAGACAGTTCATCTTGACAGTAGTATAGAGGCGGTGCTTTGAGGCAGAAAGGCCAATTAGAAGTATATTGCCATCATTCAGCTGAGAGATAGAAAGGGTAGGAATAGTAGGGACAGATGGAAAAGAGGGAATACATTTGAAAATTATTCTTGAGAAAAATCAGAATGGCTTTATGATCAATTAATTCTGAGAGATGAGGAAAAGGATGGCGCTAAATATATCTTTAACATTTTAAGGACAGTAACAGGGAGGTTGTTACAGAATATTTCCTGAATTTGAAACTATATGTAGTGTAGGAGACAAAAGAGCAGGATTATAATGTTTATAATGCACACATTCCTGATCATACACTGGCTTTTAAATTCCTATACTAAACACAGATATAAACATCTGAGGTGAAAATGTGAGTACAAAGACAAAGGAGAATATATGTTTATGGAATCATGTCCACCAAAGTCTCTACAGTAGTATCCCCTTATCTGTGGGAGGTACATTCCAAGACCCCCAGTGATTGCCTGAAACCATGGAGAGCACCAAACTCTCTCTGTGTCATGCCATTTTTTTTCCATCTGATACAGCTGCTAAGTGACTAATGGGTGGGTAGCTGGACAACAGGAGGATTCACATCCCAGGAAGGACACCACAGGATGGTGTGAGATTTCATCACACTACTCAGAATGGCACCTATTTTAACATTTATGAATTGTTTATTTCTGAAATTTTCCACTTAATATTTTCAGACCGAGGTTGACTGTGGGTAACTGAAACAGCAGAAAGTAAAACTGCAGATAAAGGAGGACTACATATCTCTTTATTTGGTTGTTCATATCATCTTATTTGATATTGATAGAGAAAGCTGCTAAGGTAGAAAATATTCATAATCTTAATTAAAAAGAGGGAGAATGGAAAAAAAGGAAGAAGGGAAAGAAGGAGGAAAAACAAATAAAAATAATGAATTGAATTTTATTTATTTATTTATTTTTGAGAAGGAGTCTCGCTCGGTCGCCCAGGCTGGAGTGCAGTGGCGGGATCTCGGCTCACTGCCAGCTCTGCCTCCTGGGTTCATGCCAATGAATTGAATGTTTTAATTCATATGGAAGTTGAGTTTACTTGAATACAATTTTTTTTAAACAATTGGAATTGGTGACTGTCATAATGTGAAAAGCAGTTAGCTAATAGGATAATGAAAAACTGCTTTCAATGAAAAAATTGACTAATCTCTACCGTCATTCTTTTTTGTAAAGCATTTATGTAAATTATTCCATACTGAAGATCTATTTCTGTTTGGAAACATTGATGGCGGAATGAAAGATGTACTGAACGGGGACCACAAAGCCTGGTTTCTAGCACTATCCTATCATACCCTCAACAAAACAAATAACTAGAGCTCTTTAATCTCTTCATAAAAATAAATGCGTTAAGTTCTCTAAAGTCTGTATCTGTTCAACACATTGGCTTTATAGTGAGGACTAGACTTCCTTGATTCTTTTTCAGTTACTGACATTCATAATCTCTTGACATTCACAATCAAATTTACTGCAGCTCTGAAATATTCACCTTCTCTTTCAGAAATGCTTGTGAAAAGAGAAGAAGCATATGGTAACTGGTCTCAGACATGGTTGCCCATGAAGTGCTTATATCAATCAAATATAATATAATGGTACTAAATTAAGGCTCTGGAATGAATAATTTTAATTTCCTCTAGGCTAATATTGACACTGCTACAATGACAATGGCTACAATTCCACAAACAATCCATTAAGGCATAGTATTAGTAAGTTAAAGGGTTAATACAATTTTAAAAAATGTACTAGTCAACTTTTAAGGACAGAATGAAATGAAATGGAAATGGAGTACAAGATGAATGTAATTAGAACGTATTTTACAGAGTAGACATTTTAGAAATACAGGTTAAATATATCTAAAAAAATAGCACAAAAGGCTTGGCTTACTTTTTCCTCTACATTTTAAACTGAAATTTTTCATTATGATCAGTGTTCTTTTTCAGAGATGAGTAGCTACATCTGCCTTTAGCAGTAGAAAAACCCACATTTCCTCAGTCTCTGTTATTATCACCATTGTACGAAGTAGCCAGTGTTCAATTATTATTACCTGTCACTAACAACCTCAAACTGTAGATTGAAGAGGTTAATTTTCAGTTTATTTTACTCTATATGTGAGTGCTGAGTAATAATGCTAGTCTTGAAATTTTTTGAAAAGAGAAAATCCTTTCTTGCTAGAGGAAATTTAAGCTCATTGGGATGAAAACAGTAGTTATACCATTATTTGCACAGCATAAAATACTTAAAAGTAAGAAATTTTTAGAAACTTTATGTTAGCCAAAACTGGCTTCAAAACTCATTGAATTGTATAATAATTCATATGAAAATGTATGTAAGACTAACCCAAGGAAGAAATGATACAGATGATCTATTTTTCAGGATTTGTTTTTTTTTTTGTACAGCTTCATGTACAATCTCTATAGATACAAGGGAGGAAATAGGTTGCTCACAAAACTTAAATTCAGTGGAGTACTGATTAGATTTTTGAACTTATGTTTAGTTCCTAAATAACTTTTCTTTTGCCAGACCACCATGTCCTTGAAAAGTTAATTTTGTTTTATCTCCGGATACAGGAGGCTTCACATGACAATGGCAGTTGAAAGCTTCCCAGGTAAAGATCCTTCAAAGAATAAGCAACTCATGATAGGGAAGGATAAAAGTCAACAGTTTATACCACTCAATTGCTTTTAAGATTTTCATCAAATGCATCCCCTGCAGTTGAAACTTACTAGAGAAGCTTCCCAGCAGAGTTAAAATCATAAAACAATGACAATGTTACCTTTGTTTCTCTGAGCTTTTAGACAGGAAAGACAGCCACCGAACTGTGTATCAACTTACTTTCTTCCCCTTCTGGTGTTGAAAAAAAAAAAATCTCTTACGCTGAGGTACATGCCATTATACCACAATTTAAGAAAAGATAGTTTTTGTAATCAGCTAGAAAATACAACTTTATTCTAAAAGTGTTTGTATTTTATGGTTTCTGGTATGAATACGCGATGTATTTACTCAAGGGCAAAATCTTCCAGAGCACAAAAATGGAGTTCATTGCAATTTTAAAAGTAAATATTAACTTGTGAGTTAAAAAATTTTTTTACTAATACCTTTTCATTATGCCTAGAATTTGACGTTTTAAAATATGTACATATCATGGCAAAGACTATAGCATATTTAAACATAAGTATTGGCAAATATGAAGAGGGCTGTATTTTCTTATTTCTGAGATGTTGCCAGTCCATGATCTCACCCTGGCCATTGCTCTGGAAATTATCATAAGTAAGTAAAAGGAGGCTTCTGTCCATTTCCTCGTGTGTATGATAGGTTTCCTCTTGGGAGCAAAGGTATGAAGGGAGCACAGTTTGATACTATCCTTAAAATGCAAAGTACAGTTTTGAGTTGAGAAGCTTTATTAAAATCCATACTGTAACTGCTTCACCAAATAGACACAGAATGCTGGACTAGACTTGCTTTATGTTATACTACAAGCTAATAAAAGCTGAAATTAGTTCTCTTGGATATTCACTGAGTAGAAGTTTCGCTGTTGAGTTGCCTTTTTCAGATTTAGTTTTTAAAAAGTCCTTGATGTCAGCACAAAGGAGACACTGCCATAAGGTTCACTAGGACAAACTATATTAATCTGGCTAAATTTCAACTGGGTTAATGATATTTCATCTCCTTAAATTCTTTTGAATAACATACTTTTTTTATTCGTATAAATGCCATATTGTACTGAATGATATTGAGAGGTGACAGCGTGCTGGCAGTCCTCACAGCCCTCGCTCGCTCTCGGCACCTCCTCTGCCTGGGCTCCCACTTTGGTGGCACTTGAGGAGCCCTTCAGCCCCCCGCTGCACTGTGGGAGCCCCTTTCTGGGCTGGCCAAGGCCGGAGCCGGCTCCCTCAGCTTGCAGGGAGGTGTGGAAGGAGAGGCGCGAGCGGGACCTGGGGCTGCGCTCAGCGCTTGCGGGCCAGCTGGAGTTCCGGGTGGGCGTGGGCTTGGCGGCCCCGCACTCGGAGCTGCCGGCGGGCCCTGCCAGCCCCGGGCAATGAGGACTTAGCACCCCAGCCAGCGGCTGCGGAGGGTGTACTGGGTCCCCCAGCAGTGCCAGCCCACTGGTGCTGCGCTCGATTTCTCACTGGGCCTTAGCTGCCTTCCCGTGGGGCAGGGCTCGGGACCTGCAGCCCGCCATGCCTGAGCCTCCCACCCGCTCTTGTGCGGCCTGAGCCTCCCCGATGAGCACCGCCCTCTGCTCCATGGTGCCCAGTCCCATTGACCACCCAAGGGCTGAGGAGTGTGGGCGCAGGCGCTGGACTGGCAGACAGCTCCACTTGCAGCCCTGGTGCGGGATCCACTGGGTGAAGCCAGTTGGGCTCCTGAGTCTGGTGGGGATGTGAAGAATCTTTATATCTAGCTCAGGGATTGTAAATACACCAATCAGCACTCTGTATCTAGCTCAAGGTTTGTAAACACACCAATCAGCACCCTGTGTCTAGCTCAGGGTTTATGAATGCACCAATAGACACTCTGTATCTAGCTACTCTGGTGGGGCTTTGGAGAACCTTTGTGTGGATACTCTGTATCTAACTAATCTGGTGAGGAGGTGGAGAACCTTTGTGTCTAGCTCAGGGATTGTAAACGTACCAATCAGCACCCTGTCAAAACAGACCACTCGGCTCTACCAATCAGCAGGATGTGGGTGGGGCCAGATAACAGAATAAAACCAGGCTGCTAGAGCCAGCAGTGGCAACCCGCTTGGGTCCCCTTCCGCACTGTGGAAGCTTTGTTCTTTTGCTCTTTGTAATAAATCTTGCTACTGTTCACTCTTAGGGTCCACGCTGCTTTTATGAGCTGTAACACTCACCGCGAAGGTCTGCAGCTTCACTCCTGAAGCCAGCGAGACCACGAGTCCACCGGGAGGAACAAACAACTCCAGACGCCCTGCCTTAAGAGCTGTAACACTCACCGCGAAGGTCTGCAGCTTCACTCCTGAGCCAGCGAGACTACGAACCCACCAGGAGGAAGAAACTCTGAACACATCCGAACATCAGAAGGAACAAACTGCAGACGCGCCACCTTAAGAGCTGTAACACTTACTGCGAGGGTCCGCGGCTTCATTCTTGAAGTCAGTGAGACCAAGAACCCACCAATTCTGGACACAATATTAAACATCTGTTACATTTCAGTTTTAAAAAAGTTTTTGAAGTTTAGGAATTGTTATCACATCAGTTTTCTGTGTAATGGTTTTGATTGGAATTAAATTTAAAATAAATTATTGTGCTATTTTGCAGTAGTTCCTCTAACATGGGTAAATACGACCAAGGAAAGTATATTCTACTATGGTTGAAGTAATGCTGAAGCTGCAATTTAAAAGCGTCATGAAGAATGAGAACAATTATTGCATTTGGCCGAGGTATTGAAGGAGTTAAACCTGTACCATTCTGGCATTATTGATAATTTTGAATTAAAGGCACTTAAATAAACAGCAGGTGCAAGGAGCTCATTGTGACCTCTTTTTTACTTCTTAAAAAGAGAAGATGAAATTCCTATGTGAAAGACACTTTCCCTGTACCAAAAGGAATAACATTCTTTCTTTCATGGATGAAAAATTGAGACCCAAATAATTCTGTACAGACTTTGTTAAAATAAGTCCTGTCTTTTAAGCCTCACCACATAATTTAGTTGCTTCTTCACAACTCACTGTTCTTTATCCAACTCGGTATTTAAGTAATTGACTCTAACTGCTTCACTGGGTTTTCATTTCCCTGTGAAGGCTCTCGTGCCACATAAAACTTGTATTGAGTAACTTTGTTTGCTTTTCTCCTGTTAATCTCTTTTATGTCAGTTAAATTCTTGGGCCCAGCCAGGACTCTAAGAGGATGGCGATGGAATTTTGTCCCTGGTATTGTGTTGAAGAACTTACAGTTTTTTACCGCAGTGTCTTGTCCTCTGCTCTTCCTGAGGATGGTTCATATTTGAAGAAATGGACACAATCCTAAACAGAGAGAAAATATTCAGTGAGGAGTTGGATGGGCCCATCAATTCTCTTCTTTTGTCTTCTGTGAAAATGACATATTGCTGCATTTTATTGTTCCTGTGGTGGCCAAGGACATTAGCTTTACTCTCAACAACATTTTGTCTCCTAGTAGATGTTGGTCATGTCTCTCGGCTTTTCCTCCCTCAACGATGTCACTAGACTTGTCAATTACAATGACTGCTTTTGGCATTTCTTCACTGATGAGGTTTTATAAACTCTCCTTACATAGTTCACCCAAATTCATGTGACCTCTTGCTAATCTCTTAGATTTTCTGTCTACTAAGGGTTGACTAGGGACAGAAAAGTGAGCTCTAAGGTCCTTTCTCTTATAACCCTATTAGTTCTCCAGTCACCTGCAAAACGATGAAGAAAATTGACATTTTTTGAATCTAATGTAAAAGTGCAGGAAAGCATCTCTGGACATTTTGTCTTTTTTTTTTTTTTTTTAAATCTGTGACATATAAACAACATAAAAACAGTACACTTGCTCTAAACTGTAACTTAAAAAAATCCTCTAGTCCCTTCCCCAGCAAGCCTGCTGCCCCTAGGCCCTGCTATGTGGAAGTTCTATGGCTCTGGCGAAGCTCCCAAGTAGCCTTTGGGACATAAACAAGGAGAATCAGAACCAGAAGATGTTAGGGTTCCTTTTAGAAGCTACCAGAAGATGTACTCTAAGACTACCAGATAGGAAAGAGACTTTAAGGGAAGGTAGGGTTGTGTGTTAAGCAGCTATAAACAGGGCACACGCCAGTGGAATTTTAATTATGACTGCTAATAATAGTAATTATTATGTAGAATTTTTAAAACATTTATTTTATTTTATTTTTCCATAATTTATTGGGATATATATGTATATATATACATATATATATATATATATACACCACAGTTTCTTTATTCACTCATTGATTGATGGGCATTTGGGCTGGTTCCATGGTTTTACAGTTGTGAATTGTGCTGCTATAAACATGCGTATGCAAGTATCTTTTTCAAATAATGACTTCTTTTCCTCTGGGTAGATACCCAGTAGTGGGATTGCTGGATCAAAGGGTAGTTCTACTTATAGTTCTTTAAGAATCTCCACACCATTTTCCATAGTGGCTGCACTACTTTCCATTCCCACCAGCAGTGTAGAAGTGTTCCCTGTTCCCTGCATCCACGCTAACATCTACTGTTTTTTGATTATGGCCATTCTTGCAGGAGTAAGGTGGTATTGCATTGTGGTTTTGATTTACATTTCCCTAATCATTAGTGATGTTGAGCATTTTCTCATATGTTTATTGGTCATTTGTATATCTTCTTTTGAGGTTTGTCTATTCATGTACTTAGCCCTCTTTTTGATGCAATTGTTTTTTTCTTACTGATTTGTTTGAGTTAATTGCAGATTCTGGATATTAGTCCTTTCTCAGATGTGTAGATTGTGAAGATTTTCTCCCACTCTGTGGGTTGTCTGTTTATTCTGTTGACTGTTCCTTTTGCCATGCAAAAGCTCTTTAGTTTAATTAGGTCCCATCTATTTATCTTTTGTTTTTATTGCATTTGCTTTTGGGTTCTTGGTCATGAAATCCTTGCCCATGCCAGTGTCTAGAAGGGATTTTCCAATGTTATCTTCTAGAATTTTTATAGTTTCAAGTCTTAGGTTTAAGTCTTTAATCCATCTTGAGTTGATTTTTGTATAAGGTGAGAGATGAGGATCCAATTTCATTCTCCTACCTGTGGCTAGCCAAATATCCCAGCACCATTTGTTGGAAAGGGTGTCCTTTCCCTACTTTATGTTTTTGTTTGCTTTCTTGAAGGTCAGTTGGCTGTAAGTGAGAGGTGACAACGTGCTAGCAGCCCTCGCTCGCTCTCGGTGCCTCCTCGGCCTCAGCGTCCGCTCTGGCCACGCTCCAGGAGTCCTTCAGCCCACTGCTGCGCTGTGGGGGCCCCTCTCTGGGGCTGGCCGAGGCCCGAGCCGGCTCCCTCTGCTCATGGGGAGGTGTGGAGGGAGAGGTGTGGGCAGGAGCCGGGGCTGCGCGCAGTGCTCACGGGCCAGCATGGGTTCTGGGTGGGTGCGGGCTCTGAGGGCCCCGCACTGGGCGTGGCAGGCTGGCGCCTGCTGGGCTTGATGGAGGACAAGCTCCCTCTGGGCTGTTGGAGAGTGCCCAGGCTAGGTGCCGCAAAGTCCCGCCGTGAATGCCATTGAGAGGTGAAGCCGGCTGGGCTTCTGGGTCGGGTGGGGACCTGGAGAACTTTTCTAACTAAAGGTTTGTAAATGGCACCAATAAGCACTCTATGTCTAGCTAAAGGTTTGTAAATGCACCAATCAGTGCTCTGTATCTAGCTAATCAGGTAGGGGACTTGGAGAACTTTTGTGTCTAGCTAAAGGATTGTAAATGCACCAATCAGCACTCGGTGTCTAGCTAAAGGTTTGTAAACACACCAATCAGTTTTCTGTCAAAATGGACCAATCAGCTCTCTGTAAAACAGACCAATCAGCTCTCTGTAAAATGAACCAGTCATCTCTCTGTAAAATGGACCAATCAGCAGGATGTGGGTGGGAACAGATAAGGGAATAAAAGCAGGCCACCTGAGCCAGCAGCGGCAACCTGCTTGGGTCACCTTCCACGCCATAGAAGGTTTGTTCTTTCACTCTTTGCAATAAATTTTGTTGCTGCTCACTCTTTGGGTCTGCGTCGCCTTTATGAGCTGTAACACTCACCACGAAGGGCTGCAGCTTCACTCCTGAAGCCAGCGAGACCATGAACCCACTGGGAAGGACAAACAACTCTGGATGGGTGGAACAAACCACTCCGGACGTGCCACCTTTATGAACTGTAACACTCACTGTGAAAGTCTGCAGCTTCACTCCTGAGGCCAGCGAGACCATGAACCCACTGGAAGGAATGAACAATCCAGATGTGCCACCTTTAAGAGCTGTAACACTCACCGTGAAGGTCTGCAGCTTCACTCCTGAAGTCAGTGAGACCACGGACCCACCAGAAGGAAGAAACTCTGGACACATCTGGACATCTGAAGGAACAACACATCATCTTTAAGAACTGTAACACTCATTGTGATGGTCCATAGCTTCATTCTTGAAGTCAGCGAGACCAAGAACCCACCAATTCTGGACACATAAGTATTTGGGTTTATTTCTGTGTTCTCTATTCTGTTACATTGTTCTATGGGCCTATTTTTATGCTAGTACCATGCTGTTTTGGTGACTATGGCCTTATAGTATAGTTTAAAATCAGGTAGTGTGATGCCTCCAGATTTGTTCTTTTGCTTAATCTTGCTTTGGCTATGCAGGCTTTTTTTTGGTTCCCTATGAATTTTAGAATTGTTTTTTCTAATTCTGTGAGGAATGATGGTGGTATTTTGATGGGGTTTGCATTGAATTTGTAGGTTCCTTTTGGCAGTATGATGATTTTCACAGTATTGAGTCTACCCATCCATAAGCATGGGATGTGTTTCCATTTGTTTGTGTCATCTATTATTTCTTTCAGTAGTGTTTTGTAGTTTTCCTTGTAGAGGTCTTTCAACTCCTCGGTTAGGTGTATTCCTAAATATTTTATTTATTTATTTTGCAGCTATTGTGAAAGGGGTTGAGTTCTTGATTTGATTCACTGCTTGGTCGCTGTTGGTCTATAGAAGAACTACTGATTTGTGTACATTAATCTTGTACCTGGAAACTTTGCTGAATTCTTTTATCAGTTCTAGGAGCTTTCTGGAGGAGTCCTTAGGGTTTTCAGGTAAACAATCACATCATCATCAAACAGTGACAGTCTGACTTTCTCTTTACTGATTTGGATGCCCTTTATTTCTTTCTCTTGTCTGATTGCTCTGGCTAGGACTTCCAGTACTATGTTGAAGAAGAGCGGTGAGAGTGGGCATCCTTGTCTTGTCCCAGTTTTCAGAGGGAATGTTCTTAACTTTTCCCCATTCAGTATTACGTTGGCTGTGGGTTTGTTATAGATGCCTTTTATTACATTAAGGTATGTGCCTTGTATGCCAATTTTGCTGAGAGTTTTAATCATAAAGGGATGCTGGATTTTTCAAATGCTTTTTTGCATCAATTGAGATTATCATGTGATTTTTGTCTTTAATTCTGTTTAAGTGGTGTATCACATTCATTGACTTGAGCATGTTAAACCATCCCTGCATCCTTGGTATGAAACCAACTTAATCATCATGGTGGATTATCTTTTTGATATGCTGTTGGATTCGGGTAACTAGTATTCTGTTAAAAATTTTAGCATTTGTGTTCATCAAGGATATTGGTCTATAGTTTTCTTTTTTGTTTGTGTCCCTTCCTGATTTCGATATTAGGCTGATGCTGGCTTCATAGAATGAGTTAGGGAGGATTCCTTGTTTCTCTATTTTGTGGAATAGTGTCAAAAGGATTGGTACCAATTCTTCTTTGAATGTCTGGTTGAATTCTGCTGTGAATCCATCTGGTCCTGGAGTTTTTTTGTTGTTGGTGGTAATTTTTAAATTACCATTTCAATCTTGCTGCTTGTTATTGTTCTGTTCTGTATCTAATTTTTCCTGATTTAAGCTAGAAGTATTGTATTTTTCCAGGAATTTATCAATCTCTTCTAGGTTTTCTAGTTTATGTGTGTAAAGGTGTTCATAGTAGCCTTGAATGATCTATTGTATTTCAGTGGTGTCAGTTGTAATATCTCCTGTTTTGTTTCTTAGTGAGGTTATTTGGATTTTCTCTCCTTTTTTGATTAATCTTGCTAATGGGCTATCAATTTTATTTATCTTTGCAAAGAACTAGCTTTTTGTTTCATTTATCTTTTGTATTTTTTGTTTCAATTTCATTTAGTTCTGCTCTGATCTTGGTTATTTCCTTTCTTCTGCTGGGTTTGGGTTTGGTTTGTTCTTGTTTCTCTAGTTCCTTGAGGTATAACCTTAGATTGTCTGTTTGTGCTCTTTCAGACCTTTTGAAGTAGGCGTTCAAGGCTATGAACCTCCTGTTAGCATCTTAAAACTGCCTTTGCTATATCCCAGAGGTTTTGATAGGTTGTGTCATTATTGTCATTCAGTTCAAAGAATTTTTAACTTTCCATCTTGATTTCATTTTTTACCCAATGCTCATTCATGAGCAAGTTATTTAATTTCCATGTATTTGCATGGTTTTCAAGGTTCCTTTTAGAGTTGATTTCCAGTTTTATTCCACTGTGGTCTGACAGAGTGCTTGATATAATTTCAATTTTCTTAAATTTATTGAGGCTCATTATATGGTCTGTCTTGGAGAGAGTTCCATGTGCTGTTGAGTAGAATGCATATTCTGTGGTTGTTGGATGAAATGTTCTGTATATATCTATTAAGTCCATTTGTTCCAAGGTATAGTTTAAATCCATGGTTTCTTTGTTTACTTTCTGTCTTGATGACCTGTCTAGTGCTGTCACTGGAGTATTGAAGTCCCCCACTATTATTGTGTTGCTCTCTGTCTCATTTCTTATGTCTGTTAGTAATTGTTTTATAAATTTGGGAGCTCCAGTGTTAGGTGCATATATGTTTAGGATTGTGATATTTTCCTGTTGGACAAGGCCTTTTACCATTATATAATGTCCCTCTTTCTGTCTTTTAACTGATGTTGTTTAAAGTTTGTTTTGTCTGATATAAGAATAGCTAGCCCTGCTCTCTTTTGGTGTTCATTTGCATAAAATGTATTTCTCCACCCCTTTACTTTAAGTTTATGTGAGTCCTTATGTGTTAGGTGAGTCTTCTTAAGGCAGCAGATGGTTGGTGAGTTCTTATCCATTCTGCAGTTCTGTATCTTTTAAGTGGAGCCTTTTGGCCATTTACATTCAATGTTAGTATTGAAATGTGAGGTACCGTTGCATTCATTGTGCTCTTTGTTGCTTGTGTACTTCAGGTTTTTTTGTTTTTTGCTTTTGCTTTTCAGCTTTTATTTTTGTTTCGTAGGTCCTGTGTGATTTATGCTTTAAAGAGATTCTGTTTTGATGTGTTTCCAGAATTTGTTTCAAGATTTAGAGCTCCTTTTAGCAGTTCTTGTAGTGGTGACTTGGTAATGGCAAATTCTCTCAGCATTTGTTTGTCTGAAAGTGACTGCATCTTTCCTTCATATATGATGCTTAGTTTTGCTGGATACAAAATTCTTGGCTGTTAATTGTTTTGTTTGAGTAGGCTGAAGATAGGGCCCCAATCCCTTCTAGCATGTAGGGTTTCTGCTGGGAAATCTGCTGTTAATCTGATAGGTTTTTTTTTATAGGTTACTTGGTGCTTCTGTGTCACAGCTCTTAAGAATCTTTCCTTTGTCTTAACTTTGGATAACCTGATGAATATGTGCCTAGCTGAAGATCTTTTTGTGATGAATTTCCCAGGTGTCCTTTGTGCTTCTTGTATTTAGATGTCTAGGTCTCTAGCTAGGCTGGGGAAGTTTTCTTCAATTATTCCCCCAAATATGTTTTCCAAGCTTTTATAATTCTCTTCTTCCTCAGGAACACTGATTATGCTTAGGTTTGGTCATTTAACATAATCCCAGACTTCTTGGAGGCTTTGTTCTTATTTTCTTATTCTTTTTTCTTTGTCTTTGTTGGATTGGGTTAATTCAAAGAGCGTGTCTTTGAGCTCTGAATTTCTCTGAATTTCTTTCTTCTACTTGTTCTGTTCTATTGCTGGGAATTTCCAGAGCATTTCACATTTCTAAAAGTGTGCCCAAAGTTTCCTGACTTTTTAAATTGTTTTTTCTTTAATTCTCTATTTCAGTGATTATTTCTCCCTTCACTTCTTGTATCTTTATTTTGGATTTTCTTGCATTGAGCTTTGCTTTTATTTATTTATTTTTTATTGTTTTTTTTGAGACAGAGTCTTGCTCTGTCACCCAGGCTGGAGGGCAGTGGCGAGATCTCAGCTCGCTGCAATCTCCACCTCCTGGGTTCAAGTGATTCTCCTGCCGCAGCCTCCTGAGTAGTTGGGGCTACAGGTGCCCACTACCACACCCAGCTAATTTTTGTATTTCTAGTAGAGACAGAGTTTCACCATGTTGGCCAGGCTGGTCTCAAACTCCTGACCTCAGGTGATCTGCCTACCTTGGCCTCCCAAAGTGCTGAGATTACAGGCATGAGCCACCTTGCCTGGCCTGGGCTTTGCCTTTCTCTGGTCCCTCCCTGATTAGCTTAATAACTAACTCTTGAATTCTTTTTCAGGTAAATCAGGGATTTCTTCTTGGTTTGGGTCTATTGCTGGTGAACTAGTATGATTTTTGGGGGGTGTTGAAGAGCCTTCAGGGTTGGTTTTCTGGTTCCTTCTCATTTGGGTAAGCTCTGTCAGAGGGAAGGTCTAGGGCTGAAGGCTGTTGTTCGGGTTCTTTTGTTCCACGGGGTGTTCCCTTGATGTAGTACTCTCCCCTTTCCCTATGGATGTGGCTTCCTGTGAGCTGAACTGTAGTGATTGTTGTCTCTCTTCTGAGTCTAGCCACCTAGCGAGTCTACCAGGCTCCAAGCTGGTACTGGGGGTTGTCTGCACAGAGTCCTATGATGTGAACCGTTTATGGGTCTCTCAGCTGTGGATATAGGTGCTTGTTCCAGTGGTGGTGGCAGAGGGGCACAATAGACTCCGTAAGGGTTCTTAGCTTTGGTGGCTTAATGCTCTATTGAATGCTCCTGCCAGGAGGTGGTGCTTTCTGGAAAACATCAGCTGTAGTAGTGTGGAGAGGGACTGGCGGTGGGCGGGGCCCTAGAACTTCCAAGATTATATGCCCTTTGCCTTCAGCTACCGTGGTGGATTGAGAAGGACCATCAGGTGGGGGCGGGCCTAGGCATGTCTAAGCTCAGACTCTCCTTGGGCAGGTCTTGCTTCAGATGCTGTGGGGGATGGAGGTGAGAGTCCCAGGTCACTGGAGTTATGTACCTAGGAGGATTATGGCTGCCTCTGCTGAGTCATGCAGGTTGTCAGGGAAGTGGGGAAAAGCCGGCAGTCACAGGCCTCACCCAGCTCCCACGCAAACTGAAGGGCCGGTCTCACTCCCACTGTGCTCCCCCAACAGCTCAGAGTCTTTGCAAGCGGAGGGCAAGAGGGGCTTGAAAACTTGCCTGAGGCTATCTGCTCCCCGCTGCCAAAGAAAAGGGCTTTAGTTGTTCCCCCTCTGCCCCCACACCGGTGAAGTCTGCATGCTGGATTCACAACCTCTGTGGACTTCTGGCCAGGAGGCTTCTCGCCTCATTCAAATTGTTACAAAGTTGGGCTAGGGAATTCTTTCTCCCTGTGGAGCTCTACCCCCTGCACCTCTGGCCACACTCACGATGGTTCCCTGTGATGCCAGGCAGGCATGGGCTGCCCGGGGACCCAGCAAGCTTCCAGGGCCTTTCTGCTTCTTCCTCTACCCCTGTAGTTCACTTGGCTAACTTGACTCAGCTCCAAGTCAGGTTGGAAACTTCTCCCACAAACAGACCTTCAGCTTCTCCAGTGAGGGTGTATGTTCAGGAGAGAAGGGTCTCCCTTTCCCACTTCCACAGTTGGGGCACTCACAGTATTTGGGGTGTCTCTGGGGTCCTGCAGGAGCAGTCCGCTTCCTTCATAGGGTCTGTGGGTCCTCTCGGGATTGCTGGTTTTTTCTTGCAGTCGATCTGGAGCTAAAATTCACAATACAAGCCTCCCGATGCTGCTCTGTCTGGAGCTGCAATCTAGTCCTGCCTCCTGTCTGCCATGATCCCCTCCATCTACATTATTATGTAGAAAATTGAAGTGACACCTGCCACTGACATTCTGAGTTAACTGTCAGGTCATCTGAAATGGGAAGAAATTTATCTTTGATTCTGTGCGCACCACTCTAGGGAAGAATAATGCTAGAGTTGGATATTTAAGGCCACAAAGTATTAGAGAAGTGGTCCTCAGACTTTAGCACACATTTGAATCTCCTGGAGGACTCATTGAAACAAAAAATGTGCCTGGGAGCGGTGGCTCATGCCTGTAATCCCAGCACTTTGGGAGGCCGAGGCGGGCAGATTACCTGAGGTCAGGAGTTTGAGACTAGCCTGACTAACATGGAGAAACCCTGCCTCTACAAAAAATACAAAATTAGCCCGGCATGGTGGTGCATGCCTGTAATCTCAGCTACTTGGGAGGCTGAGGCAGGAGAATTGCTTGAACCCGAGAGGCGGAGGTCGCGGTGAGCTAAGATCGTGCCATTGCACTCCAGCCTGGGCAACAAGAGCAAAACTCTTGTCTAAAACA
This sequence comes from Pongo abelii, assembly GCF_028885655.2. Lineage (NCBI taxonomy): Eukaryota > Metazoa > Chordata > Mammalia > Primates > Hominidae > Pongo > Pongo abelii. The sequence goes on from NC_071988.2 coordinate 199,838,912, forward strand.
AACAAACAAAATGATTGGGCTCCACCCCCAGAGTTTTGACTCAGTAGATCCGCAGTAGGGAATCTGTAGTTCAGAAAGTTACCAGGTGACACTGCTGCTGTTCCTGGTCTGGGGATGACACTTTGAAAACCACTGGGTTACAGTGGAAATGAACACAAGAAGCTCCACTAAATAGAATCAATGGATCCAAGTCCCAATTCTTCATGGAAGGGAGTAAACAGCAAGAGTTTCGTTACTGCAATGCTTTTAGAGCAGAAGTAGGGCCAAAGACAACTTTTGTTGTCATCATTGTATCCATTAATGCTGAAAAGATGAGCAAAGGAAGTTGGAAATGGAGTTCTCACAGGTTATGCTTAAACAAAGATGGAGAACTCACTACAGCTTTCTCCTATCTATAACATTTTTAGCTTGTGCTACTGAAAAATCTCTTTTGCATTTTGCACTTGCATTTTTTTAAATTGAGTTTTTTTCTTTTTTTGAGACAGAGTCTCACTCTGTTGCCCAGGCCGGAGTGCAGTGGCGCGATCTCGGCGCACTGCAACCTCCGCCTCCTGGGTTCACGCCATTCTCCTGCCTCAGCCTCCCGAGTAGCTGGGACTACAGGCACCCACCACCACACCCGGCTAATTTTTTTGTATTTTTAGTAGAGACGGGGTTTCACCGTGTTAGCCAGGATGGTCTCGATCTCCTGACTCGTGATCTGCCCGCCTCGGCCTCCCAAAGTGCTGGGATTACAGACGTGAGCCACTGTGCCTGGCCTAAATTGAGTTTTAAAAAGTACTGTGAATATAAATGCACTTAGGTTAAGTTTCAGTTATCCTTAATAATTAATGGCAAGTTTACTGCAATATGAAAATAGTAACTATGGTAAAATCAAGCCTCATGGAGACTTGAAACAGATCCAAGCAAGTCCAGGGAGCTCAGCAGCAGGAATTCTTGGACATCCCCTTTACAGTGGTGTGGTGGAGGCAGCTGTAGCGTTTCTTCTGAACTGAGCATTCAGTGACTTCACATTGGATGCTTTAATTTGGTCAGGCTGGAAGCATTTACTCCACAGAAATTATCAGTTGTCAATGCTGCAAATCAAAGAGCTCTTCTCTACTTCAGCCCATTACTCATTTACTTCTACCAGGGCACTTTCACCTGATGAAATAGCTGGGAAAATTCTTTTTCTTACTCTTTCTTTAGTGCCATACTTATAGGCACACCTAAAAAAATCAGGTGGACTGGGATGGCGCCAGAGCTTTGTGACCCCTGACCAGGTATTAGAGGGGGATCAGACCCCAAAACCAGCCCAAACTGGAACAGAGGATCCCTAGTTGCCTTTAGTTCATGATTATATCATTATAGTGCTAAAATTCCCACCCCAAGGAGAGAATCTCCACCATCTTTTATATATGGGTTGTGTGAAGATGCATGTTTATGAATGAAGCCTGAACATGTGGAGTCCCACCTTACACATGCTAACATTCCTCTCCAACCCCCTGACTCAGTCCTTAAAAACCTCATGTTTTCTATTACCTGGGGAGAAGGGGTCTTTAGAGCATGCGCTTACTCCTCCATTTCTGGCCAGAAATGTTTGCCCTTTGGTCCAGTTGGGTGTTCTTTCTTTGTGACCCATACAAAATAGGAAGAGAGCTCAATTTACCGGTGATATTACCCTTACGCCACTGCCTTTAGTTCTCCGTGTGCTTTTCTTTCACACTGTTAATCTTTTTTTCTATTTTACAGTTTCATCTTTTAAAAAAACACAATTTCTCCTTTTGCTGCTCCTCTAGCATTCCTTCAATTTTAGCTCTTGAAAATTATACGATTTTTGGATATTCCAGCTCAAATACCCAAGAAAGGGCTACAATTTGATTATTTTTCTTGTACCCTCTATAACTCATTGAACAATCTGTAAATGGGGGGTCTTCAGATCAGATGCCCACTTTCAAATCCTCTGAGGCAAGCTGGTACATTGTACCATACACAACGCACCTGCAGCCAGGACTGTGGAAGGGAAACTCTTTAGAAGGGGCTGTCGCCTGTTAGAAACCATAAATGATGCATTTAGTGCTGACGAGTCGTTTCTATCCCAACCAAATATTCTGTTTTGTTACATTCATTATCTTAGCCTCCAGCTTTTTGTTTTGCTTTTTGCATTTTGACTTTTGTTCAGGTAATTTTTAAAACTGGTCCCATTTCATAAGATCATAGAATTTCTCTCCTTTTAAAAATACCGATAAAAAATGATGAACCAGGGTGGAGTTGGAGATAGGGCACCATGCTTCAAATGTAACAGTAATGAATAAATAAATACATGGACATGTAAGACTCATTTTACAAATCTTGTCTACATTACCTATGATAGCTCTCTATTTACTTATGGCACTATAAAAATAGTTTGTAATCTAACAGAGCTCAGGGGCTAATGACTCCCTTAAATTCTTTGACCAGAGCTCTATTAGAATTCTTTATTGCTGGGATCAAATGTCATCACAGCTCATATGACCCCAGGATCTCCCTCCAGGCCTGTCTGTTTCCTTAAGCCTGTGGTGATAGACCTCACCTAGGCCCGCTGAGCTTAGTTCCCCCAGGCCATGTGGAGCAGAAGATACATGATGGTCCTCAAAATGTAATTACAGTGTGACTGCGTGCAGGATGCCTACTCATTATTACATAACCTTTGGGTAATGCAGTAATATAGCATTGGGAGCATACAGGAAACTGTACTTATGCCCTGGAAGTTATGATTTGGGCAATTTGGTTTATCAATGTGGTTTCACAACCGTAAGAGGTAATTATGACAAGTCTGGGGAATAAAACATGCAGACAGCTCCAGCCTTGGCTTTCATTTCCAGCATGTCTTCCTCCTGAGCGAGCTGAAAACCACCACTAAACCTGAGAGTATCTCTCATGAGTGAAAGGGCTGCACTGCTTACTGAACATCCCTGGCTTGATGTCATTTGACTGCCTTTGCAAAAATCTCTAACCTTGGAGTTGATTGCTTTAAAATGCAACTTACATAAAACTTATGTGTGAGAATGCTCTTTTTAAAAATTTTATTTTATGTTCAGGGGTCCATGTGCAGGTTTGTTATGTAGGTAAACTTGTGTCACAGAGGATTATTGAACAGATTATTTTGTCACGCCTGTGTTAAGCTTAGTACCCATTAGTTATTTTTCCTGATCGTCTCCCTCCTTCCATGCTCCACGACTAGGTAGGCCGCAGTGTCTATTGTTCCCGTCTATGTGTCCATCTGTTCTCATCATTTAGCTCCCACTTATAAGTGAGAGAACATGCAAAATATTTGGTTTTCTGTACTTAGTTTGCTAAGGATACTGGCCTCCAGCTCCATCCACGTTCCTGCAAAGGACATGATCTCATTCTTTTTAAATGGCTGCATAGTATTCCCTGGTGTATATGTACCACATTTTCTTTATCCAGCCTACCATTTGATGGGTATTTAGTTTGATTTCATGTCTCTGCTGTTGTGAATAGTGCCACAGTGAACATAACACATGCATGTGTCTTTATGGTGTAAAGAATTATATTTCCTTGGGTAGATACCTAGTAATGGGATTGCTGGATTGGATGACAGTTGTTTTTTTTTTTTTTTGACAGCGTCTCACTCTGTTGTCAGGCTGGAGTGCAGTGGTGCAATCTGGGCTCACTGCAACCTCTGCCTCCCAGGTTCAAGCAGTTATCCTGCCTCAGCCTCCCGAGTAGCTGGGACTACAGGCATGCACCACCATGCCCAGCTAATGTTTGTATTTTTAGTAGAGACAGGGTTTCACCATGTTGGCCAGGATGGTCTCGATCTCTTGACCTTGTGATCCACCCGCCTTGGCCTCCCAAAGTGCTGGGATTGCAAGGCGTGAGCTGCTGTGCCCAGCAGATAGTTCTGTTTTTAGTTATTTGAGGAATCACTACACTGCTTTCCACATGGTTGAACTAATTTACACTCCCACCAGCAGTGGATTAGCATTCCTTTTTCTCTGTAACCTCGCCAGCATCTGTTATTTTTTGACTTTTAAAAAATAGCCATTCTAATGGAGTGAATGGTATCTCATTTTGGTTTTGATTTGGAGAATCTTCTTTTTCAACAAGCCCCAAATTCAGTCTTCAGCAGAATGAATTCACCAGTTTCTACTTTACCTCATAATTACATCACTTGGGGTACAATCTACACTTCTTCTGTATCTTTAGTTATTTCAGAAGCAATTTTCATGATTTTCAGTCTTTTCCCTGTTGTTTAGTTTCCCAGACTTTATAGACTTTTGTTTTAAATTCACATTGTTGGCTGGGCGCAGTGGCTCATGCCTGTAATCCCAGCACTTTGGGAGGCCGAGTCAGGCAGATCATGAGGTCAGGAGATCGAGACCATCCTGGCTAACATGGTGAAACTCCGTCTCTACTAAAAAAATACAAAAAATGAGCCAGGCCTGGTGTCGGGCGCCTGTAGTCCCAACTACTTGGGAGGCTGAGGCAGGAGAATGGCATGAACCCAGGAGGCGGAGCTTGCAGTGAACTGAGATCATGCCACTGCACTCAAGCCTGGCTGACAGAGTGAGACTCCGCCTCAAAAAAAAAAATAAAATAAAATAAAAATAAATAAATTCACATTGTCCGACCGTAATGACTACCCTTTGAACATAAACATCATGTAGCATTGCTCAGGCTCTGGAGAGATCTCTAACTTAGCTTTGTTCTTTTCTGATTCTCCACTCAGTATCTACCAGTCCTCCCACAATGCTGCCTGAGTTTCTAACTTCCCATTCCCTTCTCACAAAGACCTTCAATTTCTAAAACTTGTCTATGCATTCTCTTCTCAACTCCCTCTTTATCTTAGACTACTTTCAATCTTTTTGGTTTTGCCCTGCAGGTTTCTGGACTCCTTTTACCCATCTTCACCTTCCCAGCCCCCATCACCCTATTTATTTACTGTGACTGATGTTTAAACCTGCTGGAGGCATATGTGGAGCATGCATTTTCCCTGTTCAACCTGTTCTTCCTGTTCAACCAGGTGCAAAGTTCTTACTGAGACCTGGGCATATAATTTTCTTGCCCCAGAAGGTTTCCACCTTCTGTATGTTCTTATCGTCTGCTGTCTGTTCAATTCTAGCTCATATCCTTTCCTCAATATTTTTTATTCAATATGTTGAATAACATCTTCAAGATGTGTATTTACATAAGGCATAAGATAACTAATTCTATAAGAAAAGAAGCAAATGTGGGAAGTGTTGTTTCATCACATCTTACATTATGATCACATGTTATCTAATTTGACTGCCCTCAGATCATTTTTTTTCTTGTGTCTTTGTCCCTTTTCAAGCATGGTATACTGTTGACTCTGAATATATTTCTTTTTTCTTTTTTTTGAAACGGAGTCTCACTCTGTCACCCAGGCTGGAGTGCAGTGATGCTATCTCGGCTCACTGCAACCTTCTCCTCTCAGGTTCAAGCGATTCTCCTGCCTCAGCCTCCCAAGTAGCTGGAACTACAGGCGTGCGCCACCACACCCAGCTAATTTTTGTATTTTTAGTAGAGACGGAGTTTCACCATGTTGGTCAGGCTGGTCTCGAACTCCTGACCTTAGGTGATCCCCCTGCCTCGGCCTCCCAAAGTGCTGGGATTACAGGCGTGAGCCACTGTGCCCAACCCTGACTGTGAATATATTTCTAATTGAAACTTGCATTCATAGAATCTGTGTGCAGAGACTGAAAACTGTTTCATTAAGTGAATATCAGTGACTTCCGCTGAGGTCAGTGGCTGAAGAGTCCCTCTTGTATGAAAACTTGGAAATACACCCTTGCTTTTGGATTATAACCAGAAAATACTCATAATTCTGGACTGGTACCTATGGTGGTAGTAGTTTGTAAACCTCTTGGTCATATAGATAAAATGAATGAGGTAATACTCCCTTATAAATGGATAAAATGATAATGCATTTTAGTATTAGTAGGAATGAGAGGTGACAAATATATAATTACATAAGTACATAGTGAGCAGAAAGGGTGGGAATTTTCTGTTCAGACTCAGGAGCTGGTACATGTTTAGACTGGTTTGATTGTTGTTTCTGGTGGACTGCTCTAAAAATTTGGTAATTTGGTAGTTACTGCATTTTTAGTCTTTTTTTTTTTTTTCCAGATCTAAGAAAAAAATTGGCTTTTGGTCTTTGGAAAATAGAAAAATGCTAACTGGAAGTATGGTATATATAATCTAGTATGCCTACCAAATAACATCTTCATTTTTAAAACTAGGAGTTACATAATAAAATGGTGTCTTAGTGCATTTGATCTGCTATAACAAAAATACCATGGACTGGGTATGCTTAAATAAACATTTATTTCTCATAGTTCTAGAGGCCAGGAAGTCTGAGATTAGGGTGCTGGATGGTTGGGTTCTGAGGAGGGTCCTACTCTGGGTTGGAAACTGCCAACTTCTCCATGTATCCTCATGTGGTAGAACAGGCTGAGAGTTCTCCGGGGACTCTTTTATGAGGGGGCTAGCCTGCTCATGAGCACTCCACCTCATGAGCTAAAACCCAAAGGCCCCATCTCCTAACACCATCACACTGGGAATTAGGATTTTAACATATGAATTTTGGGGAGACACATTTAGTCCCTAATACAAGGAATATTTTGTTTTTATTTATTTATTTTATTTATTTATTTATTTATTTATTTTGAGACGGGAGTCTCGCTCTGTCGCCCAGGCTGGAGTGCAGTGACGCGATCTCTGCTCACTGCAAGCTCCACTTCCTGGGTTCACGCCATTCTCCTGCCTCAGCTTCCCGAGTAGCTGGGACTACAGGCGCCCGCCACCACGCGCGGCTAATTTTTTTGTATTTTTAGTAGAGACGGGGTTTCACCGTGCTAGCCAGGATAGTCTCAATCTCTTGACCTCGTGATCTGCCCGCCTCAGCCTCCCAAAGTGCTGGGATTACAGGCGTGAGCCACCGCGCCTGGCCACAAGGAATATTTTAATAGGATATTTTTATAACAAATATTTTCTATTTAGAAGATAACAGTATTCTGGTGATATAGATAAAAGGTGTCTTTTTTTTATTCAGTTAGATAGCATCCTTCTAATAATTATTTTCCACAATTTAAATCAAACACTTCTCGAAAAATAACTGGCAAATTAGGATCAGTTAGCAAAAAAGGAAAACGATGAAGAGATTACTTGAGTTTTAAAGAATGGAGGGAATAGAAAAAACGGTGCCATGAAGACACTGTAACATAAACATCTTATGATTTTAAATAAGGAACTCAGATTTCATAAGTCAAGGCCAGTGAGAACAAAGATACTTTACCGTACATTGCTATTAAAGAGTCACACTGTTACATTAAAAAAAAAAAAAAAGAATAATTAGGCCGGGCGCAGTGGCTCATGCCTGCAATCCCAGCACTTTGGGAGGCGAAGGTGGGTAGATCACGAGGTCAGGAGTTCAACATCAGCCTGACCAAGATGGCAAAACCCTGTCTCTACTAAAAATACAAAAAAAAAAAAATTAGCCGGGCATGGTGGTGGGCGCCTGTACTCCCAGCTACTCGGGAGGCTGAGGCAGACAATTGCTTAAACCCGGGAGGCGGAGGATGCAGTGAGTCGAGATCACGCCACTGCACTCTAGCCTGGGCAACAGAACGAAACTCCATCTCAAAAAAAAAAAAAGGAATAATGAAAAGCCACATAGTAGAATATGAACCAACTTGAATCCTCTGGGGACATGCTAGAGTTTAGTTACATAAGATAATTGGTTTTTAAAAATGTTTTATTAAAACCATTTACTGATTTTTTATAGCAAATTAGAAAATTCTTATAGTGCCTGTGAGAATTTCTTTTCATTATTAGAGAAGATTTTTACTAATGATAATATATAGGCTTTTTACTTGAAGGATGCAGACAGAAAGAATTCTCAAACTTCAGAGAAACAAATTTGGTTGGATTACAGATATTTTTGTAATGAAGTCACAATTGTGGGTTAAATTACGATGTCCATAGAGCGTTTTGTGAAAGTCAGTCGTTAAATCTCAAAGCGTATTCGTATGGAAAGATCCATAATTCCTGTATTGAACAAACCTTTTCCAAGCTCTTATATTAGAAAAGGCTGCCTTCCAAAGATGTGGTGGCTACACATGAGGAATATACTGTTTTAATGCTATAGCTAGGATACTAAAATACTAACCAAGAATTTTTATAGATTGAATTTGCAAGCTGAAAATAGCCTAAATTTATACACTATGTCTGGAACTTATGTCCAGACAGAAATATCTATAAACATACAGGATGACAGCAATTTATACTTTTATTTAAGACAGCAAATCAGTTTTCACATTTTTTTTTTTTTTTTGAGATGGAGTCTTACTCTGTCTCCAGGCTGGAGTGCAGTGGCACGATCTTGGCTCACTGCAACCTCCACCTCCCGGGTTCAAGCGATTCTCCTGCCTCAGCCTCCCGAATAGCTGAGACTACAGGTGTGTGCCACCACGCCCAGCTAATTTTTGTATTTTTAGCAGAGATGGGGTTTCACCATGTTGGCCAGGATTGTCTTTATCTCTTGACCTTGTGATCTGCCTGCCTCAGCCTCCCAAAGTGTTGAGATTACAGGTGTGAGCCACTGCACCTGGCCAGTTTTTACATTCTTAAATTATATAACTTTAGATATGGCCACATACGACTGAATTCACCACTATTGAAAATCAGGCTGAGCATGGTGTCTCACACCTGTAATCCCAGCACTTTGGGAGGCCGAGGCGGGTGGATCACTTGAGGCCAGGAGTTTGAGACTAGCCTGGCTAACATGCTGAAATGCCATCTCTACTAAAAATACAAAAAAATTAGCCGGGCATGGGCATAGTGGTGAGTGCCTGTAATCCCAGCTACTCGGGAGGCTGTGGCAGGAGAATCAGTTGAACCTGGAAGGCGGAGGTTGCAGTGAGCCAAGATAATGCCATTGCACTCTAGCCTAGGTGACAGAGTGAAACACTGTCTCAAAAAAAAAAAAAAGAAAGAAAAAAAAATTATCTGTGAGTTCACCATTGTATAATTCAAGTTTAAAACAATTTTGATGCATTCTAAATAACCTTAAAATGTTCAGAATGAACTTGAAACTATAATATACTTTTTTGGAAAGAAGTTATGTTACAAAAGAACCTGCTGTCAGTTGGTAGTGAGATGAATTATTTATGTTGCAAAGAACTCTTGGTGGGTTGCATCCTTCCTGATAGTGGAGAGGGAAGGAGATGTAGTTGGTAACTGAGCCAAGAAATCTCTGATAGGGATAATTCAATTGCCCTTTGGAGGGAATGAATATGATGTTATGATTATGATAATCCAAGACCTGTTAAACCTTTTAAAATTATTCTGGGCCTGGTGCGTGACTCACACTTGTAATCCCAGTACTTTGGAAGGCCAAGGCAGGAGGATCACTTGAGCCCAGGAGTTCAAGACCACCCTGGGCAACATAGGGAGACCCCATTTCTACGAAAAATAACTTTTAAAAAATTAGTTGGGGCTGGGAACGGTGGCTCACACTTGTAATCCCAGCACTCTGGGAGGCCGAGGCACGTGGATCACAAGGTCAAGAGATCAAGACCATCCTGACCAACATGGTGAAATCCTGTCTCTACTAAAAATACAAAAATTAGCTGGGCGTGGTGGCGGGTGCCTGTAGTCCCAGCTACTTGGGAGGCTGAGGCAGGAGAATCACTTGAACCTGGGAGGCAGAGGTTGTAGTGAGCCAAGATTGCGCCACTGCACTCTAGCCTGGCGACAGAGTGAGACTCCATCTCAAAAAAAAAAAAAAAAAAAATTAGTTGGGCATGGTGGCACATGTACGTGGTCCCTGCTACTCCAGAGACTGAGGTAGGAGGATCACTTGAGCCTGGGAGGTCAAGGCTGCAGTAAGCCATGATTCCGCCACTGCACTCCAGCCTGGGTAACAGAGTAAGACCCTGTCTCGAAAAGTAAAATAAAATCAAGGAAATACAATAAAAACATTCTGTTTCTTAAACTGGGCACATATACCAGGTAGTTGATGCATTGGATTACTGTAAGCAAGTGGGTAAACTTAGCTTTTCTTCCTGGGAAATCAACATTATTGGAAGATTTTTAAAAATCAAAGTAAACATTCTGTAGTAGAATGTGCTATTTGCATAAAGTATAACAATTAAGAAATCTCAAAGAAGCTGGAAGCTTATAGCTCTCCTTTCCATTTCTCCCCTTGATTCCTGCAAATGTACAAGTCAATCTCCCCTACTTTTAGAGGGACTTGAAGTGTTTGAGAAGCAATGATATACAACTTAATCTTTACAATGGCCCCTGAGATATTGATTTTTCATGGTTGAAAAGAGAGACTGGGAAATTAAGCAATTTGTTGGGCTTCAGATCTAAGAATCTAATTCAGTGATATCTTCCCCTCTGACCTGCTGCTTCCCTACAATTCTAAAAGGATTTTCATTTCTATAACTTTGTTTAAATATCATAAATACTGTTGAGTATTATAATTTCCATTTTATAAAAGGGAAACCAATGCTCAGTTATGATGGGGCATACTCCTGGATATACTAAGTATCAGAGCTAAAATCAGACCCGGGTTCTTGATTTCCAGGAGTCTTTTCTTCTTCACAGAAGCAATCAACTATAACATGAAACTAACTATAGCCATTCAATGCTCGGTTGGAGACACAGATCCTTGCCAACTGACTGGACATAATTCTTATACTAGTAGTAGTAATAATGAATGTAAATATGTTGCTTTACATTTTTCAAAGGTCTTTTTGCACATATATTATCTCATTTAATTCTCCCTGTTACTCCCATGACAAGAGTTCTGTTAATCCTTTTAATAGATAGGAAGAGGAATTAACCTTTATTTAGCTTCTACGGGGCACAATACTAACATCTTAAGAAAGGTAATCTCATATGATATTCATAACCTCATATTGTCATCATAATTGTCATTTGTTGAGGAAATTGAGGCTCAGAGGAGTTAAATTATCATCATCTGTGTAGCTAGTAAATTTAGTGAAACTAAAATGTAGTAAGATTGAGTAAAATCCTCTAATGCAAATATCAATCTCTTTTTTTACTATATAATATTTGTCTCATAACATCTGGTGAAGTCTATTATTCTGCCTTGCTCTATTCTCACAGATGTTCCTGAAGCAGATGATATATCCTTACGAAATTCAGCTGCTCTCAGGCATTGCAGGACATCCCTTCTCTTACTTATGAGAAGGTTACTTCCTTTGGGAGGAGAAAGTTTTGCAGTGAATTACTTGCTCATGAATAATTTATTACTTTTCTCCCCCTATTCTTCTATCAGCATATCTCTTTAGGATATTTGAATATAACAGGCAGTTTATCGCTCCAGGTGATTGTTAATACAAATAAATCTCTGGTATTTCAGGCAATGGAACCAAACAAAGGGGAGATGGGGAGATTGACAGGCAGAATGGGGAAGGCGTATGGGGGCACTGTACAATTCCTGGTTACCTAAAACCACACTATGTAGATTTTGCTTAGCCTTTGCATCCTCATGAGTTTGCCCACCCTATGGCTTGGTCATTGGGGGAACATCAGATGATATTGTTTCTTATTAGAGATACTGTGTACGAAATACCAAAGACCACTCTATTTCCTTAGACTTATGTGGCCTTTCTGGGAAGAGGCAAATCTTGTCAAAGGAGATAGACTAAGAATATCCACCTATCAACACTGATCCAACTGGAAAGAAACATTTTGATTTAGATAAAGATAGCTACAGGAAAAAATTAGCAGTGCCTAAGATTCTTGCTGAGTGGTTTGCTATTTTGTTAGCAACATGTTTAGTAAAATAATTGATCTGATGCATTTATAAACTCTGTTCTGGCACGTGATGCTTAAAATGCTGAGGTGCTTAGTCGTTTGATTAAATTGACTAGTTGATTAGTTAAATGTCATTAATCAACAAACATCATTGAGTGCCTTCATCGTGCATGGGTCCTTGGGGGTGGAGTGGCAATCCGAAAATGTATGACCTGGCTTCTGTTCTGTTTTATGTTCCCAGTCGGGTTGGACAATGACAAAATAACAAATAGGCAACTAACTATTACATGGATCTATACATGCTAAAAAAAGTCAAATAGGCAAGAAATGCTTTATAAAGTCTGTATACAATGATAATAGCTACCACAGAGAATATAGTTCATTTACCTCTCAGAATACCCCTATGAGGTAGATACTATGTTTATCCCTGTTTTAGCAAGGAGAAAATTAAGACATAGAAAAGTTTTAAAAGTTGCCCAAGGCCACAGAAGTAATAAGTGATGCAGTGTGAATGCAGAGGAGGGTGTCTGGGTTAACAGCTCAAGTCTCTAGCTCCTGTTCTCTATTGCCTATCTGTGAGATGTCGCAGAAATGGTCAAATGTCTCCTTAAAATATTTAATGTATTGAAGTTTGTTCAACGTACATTTTTACAAACATATTGTATAAAATGATAAAGATATTGCTTTGTTTGTTTCTCAATTTTCATGAAATGGTTTATTCAAATTCTGAGAAGACTGTTTTTACCATAAGGATCTTTATCATCATCAGAGACACAGTTTTTAGAGCAGATTGTCTTTACATCTATCTAAGTTATCTGAAAACAAAGCACTTTCTCAATATGTATATGGTACTGTCACTGGAAAATTTATCTCTATACAAATGAACACACTTACTTTTTTTTCCCATTTGTTCTGTGGTTGTATTTTTTTTTTAAATCTCTGCAATGTAACCACTTACTATATGCTTTTAAAAGTAATTTTGAGACAGGAATGATACAGAGTGGTTGCAGAATAGAAAATTCCAGGCAGCAGTTTCACATGACTAGCAAAAAGCATACAGTTGAAATAGCATCATAAGCTAGGGGCTTATAAGACCCTGAAAACCAGGGTGTGTGTGAAGCTCCCCAAGACCAACTGGACCCATCACAGTGCTGGATTTGGCCCAGCTTTCTCCTAGGGCCTCATTATATGCCCATTAGCCTAGAAATCACACACCTTCCAGCACCATGACAGTTCCAGGAACACCCATATTTGGTGTAAAAATGGATGGCATCACACTTCCAAGAAATCTCCACCTTTTTCCAGGAATATTCCACCCCCTGGTTAAAGAAACTCGTAAAGATAGAACCCCAAAACCCCTTGGGAGCGACTCACTCTCTTGAGTACGCCCGCACTCCCCTTTCCTGAGTGTGTACTTTCACTTCACAGTACATCTCGGTACTTTCACTCTTTTCTCACTTGTCCTTGAATTCCTTCCTGCAACAGTGTCAAGAGGTTGGACACTGGCCGGGGTCGAGGTCCCACTGGTGTTTGGGCACCTCCCCTAGCCCATTAGTATCAATTTTAAAATTCTTTTCTTTAAATTCCAACACTGGCAGTTCTGAGGTCAAAATTCGAGAACAATAATGAAATTTACAGTGGCTCACGCCTGTAATCCCAGCACTTTGGGAGGCCGAGGCGGGAGGATCACGAGGTCGGGAGATGGAGACCATCCTGGCTAACACAGTGAAACCCCGTCTCTACTAAAAATACAAAAAATTAGCTGGATATGGAGGCGGGCGCCTGTAGTCCCAGCTACTCAGGAGGCTGAGGCAGGAGAATGGTGTGAACCTAGGAGGTGGAGCTTGCAGTGAGCTGAGATCACGCCACTGCACTCCAGCCTGGGCAACAGAGTGAGACTCCATCTCAAAAAAAAAAAAAAAAAAAAGATAAAATAAATAATAAAAAAATTCATATTACACTTATTTGCTTTTTTTAAAAAATGGACTTCATTTGTCAGTCTTTAAGCACCTGATACTAACATTGAGAGAGGTCATTTGAGGCTATGGTGTTCTTCCCAAATAACTCATTGTTGTTCCGGGTTCAGTCTCTGAGAACTATCTCACAATGTGGAAGTCTTGGTAAGGATTTACAGCTAAGGCAGCCATTATATGAGCGGGCATGAGAAATGGATGTATTGAGGCAATTCAAACAGAATAAGGGAAAAAATTAATATAAGTGTGAGGCCAGGCGAGGTGACTCACACCTGTAATCCCAGCACTTTGGGAGGCCAAGGCAGGCAGATCACAAGGTCAGGAGGTCGAGACCATCCTGGCTAACACGGTGAAACTCCATCTCTACTAAAAATACAAAAAATTAGCTGGGTGTGATGGCACATGCCTGTAGTCCCAGCTACTTGGGAGACTGAGGCGGAAGAATTGCTTGAACCCAGGAGGCGGAGGTTGCAGTGAGCTGAGATCGCGCCACTGCACTCCAGCCTGGGCGAGAGAGTGAGACTTCATCTCAAAAAAAAAAAAAAAAAAACATATATATATATACACACACATATATGTATATATATATGTGTGTGTGTGTGTGCGTGTGTGAAAGGAAAGAGCTATTTAAGGATACATTAAGAAGGAAAAGTTTTCAGAAACTCATAACTTGTAAACATGAAGAAAAGGGAAAGAGAATATTTGAAGAGTAGTCTGATGACACCAAATATGCAAATCTCCATATATGATAGACTCTCAGTGTTCCTTACTTAACAAATCAGCATGATAAGTAAGTCCAGTGGCTTGCTCAGGGACGTGGAACTCAAGCCAAGTTTCCCCAATGCCAAAGCCCATGCCCTTTCTTACTGTTTCTTTGTAAAACTTGTGGTTTTCTGTTTTGTGACATTGCCTATTTTATGTGCAAGCTGTATGTGTTATGTGTTTATAAAAATGACATATGGAATATAATTTCGAGGCAGGATATGAACAAATAAAGCAAATTGTATACGTGAGTTTTTTTATTAGATACTTTGAATTTTGTAGAATAATAAAGGCATTAGATAAAATGCAATGGGAGCTGATGATGGAATCTCTTTTCTCCAGTTCCTCTGGCCTCACCAAATTCAAGCTGTTTGTATCTTTGGCCTGGACAATGCAAAACCTTACCTAGTATGCACATACCTGCATGATTGCAGTTATGTACATTGCATGGCTTTTACAGTTTTAAAACAAATGTTAAAATATGGTATTGTTTAAGAGGAGGAACAAATAAAAAGAAAACTGTGGGTAAGGTCAATGTGCCTAGACATTTTGGAAATAAAGAAAAAAAAATCACCTAGAAATTGATGACACTGATCTTTTCTAACATTTAAAAAAGTATTTCTAGGCATTTGTTATACAGCAATGTGTGCAATTCTTTGATTTGTTTAAATTAGACTTTAAGTTCTGGGGTACATGTGCAGAATGTGCAGATTTGTTGCATAGGTATACATGTGCCATGGTGGTTTCCTGCACCCATCAACCCATCATCTACATTAGGTGTTTCTCCTAATGCTATCCCTCCCCTAGCCCCCCACCCCCTGACAGGCCCCCGTGTGTGATGTTCCCTCCCTGTGTCCATGTGTTCTCATTGTTCAACTCCCACTTATGAGTGAGAACATGCAATGTTTGGTTTTCTGTTCCTATGTTAGTTTGCTGAGAATGATGGTTTCTGGCTTCATTCATGTCCCTGCAAAGGACATGAACTCATCATTTTTTATAGCTGCATAGTATTCCATGGTGTACATGTGCCACATTTTATTTATCCAGTCTATCATTGATGGGCATTTGGGTTGGTTCCAAGTGTTTGCTATTGTGAATAGTGCTGCAATAAACATACGTGTGCATGTGTCTTTATAGTAGAATGATTTTTAATCCTTTGGGTATATACCCAGTAATGGGATTGCTTGATCAAATGGTATTTCTAGTTCCACATCCTTGAGGAATCACTACACTGTCTTCCACAATGGTTGAACTAATTTACACTCCTACCAACAGTATAAAAGCATTCTTATTTCTCCAAATCCTCTCCAGCATCTGTTGTTTCCTGACTTTTTAATGATTGCCATTCTAACTGGCATGGGATGGTATCTCACTGTGGTGATGATGAGCTTTTTAAAATATGTTTGTTGGCCACATAAATGTCTTCTTTTGAGAAGTGTCTGTTCATATCCTTTGCCTACTTTTTGATGGTTTTTTTTTCTGTCAATTTGTTTAAGTTCCTTGTAGATTCTGGATATTAGCCCTTTGTCAGACGGATAGATTGCAAAAATTTTCTCCCATTCTGTAGGTTGCCTGTTCACTCTGATGATAGTTTCTTTTGCTGTTCAGAAGCTCTTTAGTTTAATTACATCCCATTTGTCATTGCTTTTGGTGTTTTAGCCATGAAGTCTTTGCCCATGCCTGTGTTTTGAATGGTATTGCCTAGGTTTTCTTCTAGAGTTTTTATGGTTTTAGGTCTTATGCTTAAGTCTTTAATGCATGTTGAGTTAATTTTTGTATGAGGTGTGTAAGGAAGGGGTCCAGTTTCAGTTTTCTGCATATGGCTAGCCAATTTTTCCAACACCATTTCTTAGATAGGGAATCCTTTCCCCATTGCTTGTTTTTGTCAGGTTTGTCAAAGATCAGATGGTTGTAGATGTGTGGTGTTATTTCTGAGGCTGCTGTTCTGTTTCATTTGTCTATATATCTGTTGGCTATACAGGCTGTAGTTTTTTCTAATTCTGTGAAGAAAGTCGGTAGCTTCATGGGGATAGCGTTGAATCTATAAATTACTTTGGGCAGTATGGCCATTTTCACGATATTCCAAGCAGACCTAATTGGTGTCTACAGAACTCTCCACCCCAAATCAACAGAATATACATTCTCCTCAGCACCACATCACACTCATTCTAAAAATTGACCACATAATTGGAAGTAAAACACGCCTCAGCAAATGCAAAAGAATGGAAATAATAACAAACAGTCTCTCAGACCACAGTGCAATCAAAGTAGAATTTAGGATTAAGAAACTCACTCAAAACCACACAACTACATGGAAACTGAACAACATGCTCCTGAATGACAACTGGGTACATAACGAAATTAAGGCAGAAATAAATAAGTTATTTGAAACCAATCAGTACAAAAACACAATGTACCAGAATCTCTGGGACACAGCTAAAGCAGTGTTTAGAGAAAAATGTATAGCACTAAATGCCCACAGGAGAAATCGGGAAAGATCTAAAATCAGCACCCTAACATCACAATTAAAAGAACTTGAGAAGCAAGAGCAAACAAATTCCAAAGCTAGCAGAAGACAAGAAATAACTAAGATCAGAGCAGAACTAAAGGAGATAGAAACACGAAAAACCCTTCAAAAAAATCAGTGAATCCAGAAGCTGGTTTTTTGAAGATTATCAAAGTAGATAGACTGCTAGCCAGACTAATAAAGGAGAAAAGAGAGAAGAATCAAATAGATGCAATAAAAAATGATAAAGGGGATATCACCACTGATCCCACAGAAATACAAACTACCATCAGAGAATACTATAAACACCTCTATGCGAATAAACTAGAAAATCTAGAAGAAATGGATAAATTTCTGGACACTTACACCCTCTCAAGACTAAACCAGGAAGAAGTCGAATCCCTGAATACACCAATAACAAGTTCTGAAATTGAGGCAGTAATTAATTAATAGCCTACCAACCAAAAAAAGCCCAGGACCAGATGGATTCACAGCCGAATTCTACCAGAGGTACAAAGAGGAGTGGTTACTGTTCCTTCTGAAACTATTCCAAACAATAGAAAAAGAGGGACTCCCTCCTAACTCATTTTGAGGCCAGCATCATCCTGATACCAAAACCTGGCAGAGACACAACAAAAAAAGAAAATTTCAGGCCAAAATCCCTGATGAACATTGATGCAAAAATCCTCAATAAAATACTGGGAAACCAAATCCAGCAGCACATCAAAACGCTTATCCACCACCATCAAGTCAGCTTCATCCCTGGGATGCAAGGCTGGTTCAACATATGCAAATCAATAAACGTAATCTATCACATAAACAGAACCAATGACAGAATCAAATGATTATCTCAATAGATGCAGAAAAGGCCTGGCTGGGTGCAGTGGCTCACGCCTGTAATCCCAGCACTTTGAGAGGCTGAGGCAGGCAGATCATGAGGTCAGGAGATTGAGGTCATCCTGGCCAACATGGTGAAACCCTGCCTCTACTAAAAATACAAAAATTAGCTGGGCGTGGTGGCGGGTGCCTATAATCCCAGCTATTCAGGAGGCTGAGGAAGGAGAATCGCTTGAACCGGGAAGCAGAGGTTGCAGTGAGCTGAGATGCCGCCACCACTCTCCAGCCTGGCAACAGAGTGAGACTCCATCTCCAAAACAACGACAGCAAAAAACAAAAGGCCTTCGATAAAATTCAACACCCCTTCATGCTAAAAACTCTCAGTAAACTAGGTATTGATGGAACATATCTCAAAATAATAAGAACTCTATGACAAACGCACAGCCAATATCATACTGAATGGGCAAAAGCTGGAAGCATCCCCTTTGAAAACTGGCACAAGACAAGGATGCCCTCTCTCACCATTTCTATTCAACGTAGTATTGGAAGCTCTGGCCAGGGCAATCAGGCAAGAGAAAAAAATAAAGGGTATTCAAATAGGAAGAGAGTGTGGGTGTTCAATCAGGCTGGTGTGAAAAAACATTAAAGATAGTTATAATAGCCACAGACCTTTTTGGAAGGCCTGAAGGTTTTTGCAAAAGTCTCAGGATAAGGCTATGGCTGAAGGCAACCTAATCCTTACCTTAAGTAAATAGCTTAAAGTGGGTACAAAGGAAGGTAGAGTAATTTATCTAATTAGCTTGTTTACTCATGTGGTCCTAGGACTAACCTTTAATTTACTGGGTTTCTTAATTGCTTTCTACTTGGGAAGTCCACAATGTCAATTACCCTCTAGTGGTGTTGACTCAAGCCTTTGTCAATTAATCTTTACTGATTAAATGTAAGTCTCACTAGCTGATTGGGGCCATGGTCGCAACTGTTTACAGCACTCTGCTTGGAGTCTGTAAGCGGCCCGGATGCTCAGCCAAACTGGCAAAGCAGAATATCTGTGTGTCAGTGTATTTCATTGATCCGTCATTGGGTCAGCGTCTGCAAGACAGACCCCCACAAGAGAGGAAGTCAAATTGTCTCTGTTTGCAGATGACATGATTGTATATTTAGAAAATCCCATCATCTCAGCCCAAAATCTCCTTAAGCTGATAAGCAACTTCAGCAAAGTCTCAGGATACAAAATCAGTTTGCAGAAATTACAAGCATTCCTATACACCAATAATAGACAAACAGAGTCAAATCATGAGTGAACTCCCATTCACAATTGCTACAAAGAGAATAAAATACCTAGGAATGCAGCTTACAAGGGATGTGAAGGACCTCTGCAAGGAGAGCTATAAACCACTGCTCAAGGAAATAAAAGAGGACACAAACAAGGCTGGGCACGATGGCTCAAGCCTGTAATCCCAGCAGTTTTGGAGGCCGAGGCAGGCAGATCACGAGGTCAGGAGATCGAGACCATCCTGGCTAACACGGTGAAACCCCGTCTCTACTAAAAATACAAAAAATGAGGTGGGCGTGGTGGCGGGTGCCTGTAGTCCAAGCTACTCGGGAGGCTGAGGCAGGAGAATGGCGTGAACCCGGGAAGTGGAGCTTGCAGTGAGCCGAGATCATGCCACTGCACTTCAGCCGGGGTGACAGAGCGAGACTCTGTCTCAAAGAAAAAAAAAAAAAAAAAAAAGGAGAGGACATTCCATGCTCATGGATAGGAAGAATTCTTTGGTTTATTTTATTATTATTATTATTATTATTATTTTTTTTTTGCCTGAAATTTTCTTTTTTTGTTGTGTCTCTGTCGCCCAGGCTGGAGTGCAGTGGCGTGATCTCAGCTCACTGCAAGCTCTGCCTCCCGGTTTCATGCCATTCTCCTGCCTCAGCCTCCCGAGTAGCTGGGACTACAGGCACCCATCACCATGCCCAGCTAATTTTTTGTATTGGTCTCGATCTCCTGACCTCGTGATCATCCCACCTCGGCCTCTCAAAGTACTAGGATTACAGGCATGAGCCACCACGCCAGGCCTGATTTTTTTTTTAAGAAAACATATATTTATTGAGCTTTAATAAAAAATTTGCCAGGGATGGTGCTACTCATTTGAGATTTTAAAGAGAAAAAGTCTCGCAAGATTCTGACCCTCATAGAACTTGTAGTGTGTTAGACAGAAAATGAACAAGTGAAAAATAATCAGAACAATTACAAATATTGTAAAGTATATGAAGGAAATAATGATGTGTTAAGTAATTAACAGAGGGCCTATTTTTTAAAAAGGTAATCAAAAAATGGCTGTATGATTCCATAGACAATAAGATAAATAATTATTTTAGCTATCTGATTTATTTGCCCAGTATTCATTTCCCACATGTAGGAATGGCATTTCAGTCGCTTTGGGGAACGAACCCTCTCCCACTCATAGCGCATGTCCGTGTTTCTGGCTTCTGTGGCTTAGGCCTAGATAGTCGATATTTCCTCAGGCTACAATAATGTCTTTGATTTTAGGATGAACTTTTAACCCAAATATGAAAATGAAATTTGATTCCTAATCTTTAATTGGGTCTGTAGGGAAAAAATTATCTTTCCACTGGCATAAGCTGGAAGGATGTAATTGTGGAGCATCCAAGGGCCATGAGATGAGAACTGATTAAGAAAGGAGGGAGTCAGCATAGACAGAAACAGAGCCCGTGGAAGGAAAGAGTTGATGCAGATGACATCATTTATCTATCTTGATGCAGTTGTAAGATTCTCACTCATTGGATCCAATAAATGTCCCTGTCCCCACTCTCTCTTTTTTAAACCTAAGTAAGTTAATTTTGTAGATGAGTTTAGTAGCTGATATGTCAAATTTGAGACAATGTAGGCTCTCATACCT
The DNA here is from genome assembly GCF_028885655.2 of Pongo abelii. Taxonomy (NCBI): domain Eukaryota; kingdom Metazoa; phylum Chordata; class Mammalia; order Primates; family Hominidae; genus Pongo; species Pongo abelii. The sequence continues at coordinate 199,859,701 of NC_071988.2, forward strand.
TAGATCTGTCTATTTGGTTGCTGTGATACAGGACTGTGCCTGTATCACTGGTAAGATTGTGGCAAAATTACTCTCTCTCAATTTATCTACATTAATGTGTCTTAGTTTTAGTAATGAGGAGATAAGATATTTAAAGATGAGAATATACATCCACAGACCCAGAACCACACACAATGTACACATATTACAGTGTATGTATATCCAAAATATGTGTCTATAGAAATGTATACTATATACATATTATATATACACATATACACATATATACTTATATGTGTGTATATATGTGAATAGAATATTTACATGTGTATATACAAACATGTTATATACACATTATATACATATTATATACTATATATATTTATACACATATTTAAACACATGCATATATGTGGATAGAGAGATAGAGAGATGGAAAGATAGATATAAAGAGAGAAAGGGAAAGAGAGTGATCCAAGCTCTGATTTAAATTTAGAGTTGGGGGAAAAAATAACTCTCAAAGAAAATAGAGATTGAAGAATAAGAGAGACAGAAGGATGTCTTACAAAGTAAGGAAAGAAAGATTTTAGTATAGAATTTGTTGTTAAACTTCTTCAGCATCTTCAGTGGTCATATCAGGATCTACTATTATTTTCCATCTCTGATTCCCTACTCCAGTCATGTGTTCACTTTTGCCTCTACCGGTAGCCTCAGAGATGAGTTCCTGCTCTTGGCAAAAAACACTGAAAAGCACCCTTTGCCCCAGCTGTGGATCACTGGGTTTTCTTAGCAGCAAATCCTCAGATGCTGGCTTTTAACACCCTGGGAAACAACATTTAGCTCTATATGCAGTCTGCCGCCTGACATTTCTTGAACTTATTCTATCTTTCCTGATTCTAATCGGGTCTTTGGTTTTGGTGCCCATCTGGCATATGAACACTATGCTTGCCTAAAATTTTTGGTGGATAGGTTTGTTTTATCCTCGGGATGTATTGTCTGAGACTGACATCATCTAGCCTCTGGGGCTCCTTAAAATTTTGCCATGTATCCTGGAGCACTGATTACCTATTTGATCCTTGTGTTTGTTCAACGCTTATGGCCGGGCATGACATGCAGAGAATGGGGAGTGAAACGGATAATTAAATTTTCCCTGATGAACGTTAACAATGCAGTTTCCAGAAAGTGGAGGGGTTAGAAGCACTGAGAAACTTTTGATTTGTCACACATTCTAGATAATCTAAATATGAAAATTAGAACATAAAAAGCAATATTGTATTTTTCTTTACAGAAGAACAGCAAGAAGTAAATGGTAATTTGCTGCATTTGTAGTGGGAGCAAAAAGGTATGTAATGAAAACCTTCTTTTAGAAGCTCCAAAGTAGAGAATGGGTGTAGCCAATTGCCAACAGGGAACACAAAATTGATTGTGGCTTGTCAAATTGGAGGCATATAATGCATGATGTAGTAGCGACTGCACAAGTTTCCCTCATTGCAAAACCTGATCACACTCCCCATGTAATCTATATTTAAATCTTTTGGGAATCATGACACAAATATGCCCACCCCCAATTGTTAAATTGTCAACTTACACTGAGCATACTCTGTAGCTGTCAGACTGATCCATGGGCGGCAGCTGACCTAGAAAGCAGGACACACAGAGCCGCGCTTGAAGTTGAGAATTAAACTGAGGGCTGGATTGAAAAGAGTATATGAAACCAAGGTGGACCAAGAAGTCAGAGGTGTAAAGCAGTAGAAGGTCAAGGCTATGTAATTTCTCAAAAGCCAAAGACTACATGCAGTTGTAGGCTAAGCTGGGGCAGTCTGCAAAACAGGCAAGTCATAGGGGAGGAGGGGACAATGAAGCAGAGACAGGTGTGACGCAGGCAGAGTTCCTCATTCACTCCTCACTCTTGCAAGAGCCAAAATTTGATATCTGGGCAGGCATGAGGGCAGCCCAAGTCTTAGGGCCTCGGGGCAGGCACGAGAGCGTCAGGTCTTAGGCAGTCTGATCTACTTCAGTCTCAGATGAATGTGAACAGGAATATAATACCTGACCCACTCAGCCAGGCATTTGATGCAAAAATGAATTGAACAAAAATTAATTAACCTTCATTTCTATTGAGGTTTTGTAGCAATATCTCATATGAAAATATCTACTCTCCTTAGGTATAACTTATTTTTCTTTGTATTCCTAGGAATAGGAAAATTTCTTCTTATATTTAAAGTGAAGACATATTAGTTAAAGTAACTAATTTAATTCGTCATGTGCTTAAATGTCAAGTACTTTATATTGCTTACTTTTTCCATTCTCTGAGTTTGGCTTCTTATCCTCACATTAGGATGAGAGCTATTAATTTGTTTTTTTCAAAGTTATATCACTAGTAATGGTAGATTCTTGGAAGACCTGTGGTTTTTATTTCTCTCTCCTAAAGAATGTATATATGAAGTATGTATTTATATGAATACTCTCTATATAGTTTGTATATTTCTTTTTTTTTTTCTTTCTTTTTTTGAGATGGAGTCTCGCTCTGTCGCCCAGCCTGGAGTGCAGTGGCGTGATCTCAGCTCACTGCAAGCTGCGTCTCCCGGGTTCGTGCCATTCTCCTACCTCAGCCTCCTGAGTAGCTGGGACTACAGGCGCCCGCCACTACGCCCAGCTAATTTTTTGTATATTTAGTATAGACGGGGTTTCACCGTGTTAGCCAGGATGGTCTCGATCTCCTGACCTTGTAATCCAACCCCCTCCCCGGCCTCCCAAAGTGCTGGGATTACAGGCATGAGCCACTGCGCCTGGCCAGTTTGTATATTTCAAACTTCAAATTTCCAAGCCTGTATTCAAATGATCTTGACAAAGGAAAGTTAATTTACCACTTAATTGAGGCTTGATCAACACTTTTAAGGCAGCTGCTATCAAAAGAGTGGCTGTTGTTTCATATATGAAATAGTTAGAAATTAGATTATGCAGAGACATGGAAATGGGAAAGGAGCAGAACATAACCTGTATCCTGTATGAAATTTAATTCCTAACCTTTAATTGGACCTATAGGAAAAAAACATTCTCTTTCCACTGGCATAACTTGGAAGGATGTAATTGTGGAGCATCCAAGGGCCATGAGATGAGAACTGATCTCTGTATCCTAATTCAGTGACAGAAAAATAACCCTTAAATCATGAATTACTGGCTGCTCGAAATGAAGGTGATTAGAGGTTCCTCTGGTTGGGAAAGAGATGAAGAAATGTACCCAGTAAATTGTCACAGGTAACACCATACACCACTCTGACCATCACAAACAGCTATTTGAATTACTGAGCAACCGCCCAACTCATCCTTTCAAAGCGGACCCTCACACTGGCTCAGTAAAAGAAATCATTTGCCTGCTTAAAGATGATCTGGAGATAAATTGTTGCAGGTCTCTCCATGATATTGTTGCAATTACAGCTCAGACTCACAATAGAATATACAGTACTTGTTGTGAGAGACAATGACTCTTGTTCCTTTAGGTATCCTGATTTGTTGTAACAGTTGCTAATTGTGATCTCCTCTGATAATCTCAAGCCATAGAACATTTGGGAGGGGTGACCAGGCTTCCTTGGTTCAGTCAAACTGGACCTATCTTACATTTTACTAGATAGAATATCATATATATATATATATATATATATATATATTTTTTTTTTTTTTTTTTTGCCTGTGTCTGCACTCCTGTTGTGTTATTCTGAAATGGGTTTGTCTACATTGGCTAGTGGAAAAAAATAGCACAAGGAGATGTTTGCTTAAATTAACATCTCTCCTTCTGCCCTGTCCCTCTGTATCCCAAATTCCATCCGCATAGTAGAATGACAAAGCAATGCAACCATTCATAGTACCAAAAGATTTTGTTGAAAATATTTACATATAAAAAGTCCTAGTCATTCTCATATGAAGAGGACAGAACAAAACTCAATATATCTTTTATTATAAATTACATTAGCAATTATGGTAATTCATATTTCTTTGGAATGCTTATATCTTGTGGCAACAGTTATCTGAAGGGAAAAAGGATGCATATATATCCTGGTTTTTCTTGGAATTGGTAGACTTATTCCACAACATTTATGGCACCAACATTTATGCCTCATTATCATTATTCTACTTTTCTGCCTCTTTAGTAGCAACTGAACTCTGAGGAAAGAAATGATTTCAGGATCCTTTTGGCCCTTTCTTAACACTGAACCTCAATGTTTGAAAATACATTTTTAAAATGTATATTCTGGATTTTAATGATAAATCTTGAAATAGCTGTCCACTATCTTCATTTCAGCATTCAAATCCTTCAGTATTATCTTAACTTTTTTTAAAAAAATGCAAAGCTAATATGGTTTCTCTTCATTTTTTAGAAAAATTAACTAAAACTTTGGCATTGCTTTATCAGCTTGGCTTATTGTGTGCCCTCTCTCATTGGAAGTTAGCCTCTTTTTATTATATTAATGGGCAGATGTTAAAATCCAGTTGTGTTTTCAATGAATGGACTTTCAGCTGTTCCCTTTCGCACATGAGCTTACAGTAAAGAAGTTCCCACTTGCTTCTTGCAAATATGTTTCTACTTGCCATTTTTAAATTACTGTTGCCTTTGGATGTGGGAGAATGTCTTCCTTTGTCAAAATGGCAATAGGAGGCACAAGTGACAATCCCTTTTCCTTAAGATTTGGGACTGCACAAAGCTGTCAGTTTTTAAAATGACACTGTGCCACAGCCTTTCTCTAAGGTGGTGCCTTTCATTTTTGACTCCTGCTGTTCTTGACAGTTGAAATGGCAGCAGGAGGTAGAAACTAAAGTAAGTTCTCTTGGCATTTGCCCTTAGGTAGAAATTAATAATTGAAGAAGCAGCCCTGTGTTTAAAAACAGTTAGTGTCAGATGTCACGCAATGGAATGTGACCAATCCCCTAATGAGATGACCCAAACTGTCCATAATTTTCCAGAGATATACGTAATTCTCACACTTGCTTGCAATGTTCATCTGTGTTCTTATACTTAAAGAACATTTAATATGTTCTGGAATATTATGTTCTACTTCAAGAACTATGCCAAAAATTCCAACTGGATTTTTCACTAAACCCTAAATTATTGTCTACTTTGAATTTGCTAAATTGTGCATTGTATTTTTTTAACTCTGTGTTTCTAATTGCTGATGAATTAATATTCACATTTTGCCCCCACTCCCATTATTCACATTTTTTAATGTAATAGCCTTATGTGATATGAAATACCTCTACTGATTCAACCTAAGTAGTAACTGCATGTTTTTACAGATTTATTTTAACTGTATGGACTCTTTTAGCTTAGTAGTTTATTTATGTGTTGCTGGATTTTATTGTATCCCTTCTTTGTCTGATACAGTCTAGTTCTGCACCATCAGCTGGTTTGTATATAATACTTGCAATTCCTTTCTTTGTGGCTGGATGCTCTATTCCCAGGGCTTGGGATCTGGACATACAATAGAATTTAAATGATCCTCTTCCAAACCCCACTTTGGTAGTTGAATTCCCATATTCAGCTCTGGGAATAAGCCAGGGCACTTAGCTATGTGGTTATGTATGAGATATACATTCCGTCTTTTTGCTCAATAAATTTTCACATCAGTTGCTCTGGTACCTGAAAATTGCCTTAGCATGTACTTTAAACTCTTGCACAATCTCCCTTTCCTTGTCTGAGCTGATGTATATTGATTGATTTATCACTTCCTTGACTTCATTTTATAATCTTTTTAGCTCTTCCAAATGCCTCTTTCTCAAATTTGATTACTTCTTGTTTTTCTTATTTATCTATTTTGGTCCATTTTATTCAGGGTATTTTCCTTACTAGATGAGCCTTCTGATTCTTGGGCAAGATTTGTTGCCCTTTAATAATTGCCATTTTTAGGATTTTGTATAGTTATTGATTACATATATTTAATTTCATGTACTTTGAGTCAGCTTCCAACATTTGTTTTCTTTAAACTGTTTACCCATTAAATGTTACCTTAGTGATAATTGATTGTAGTCAGTATCTCAGTTGGTCCGCTGTATATTTCTAATCTGTCATTTACGTTACTACTGAATAAGTTGGATGCTGTTCCATTTACCATTTCATGTTAAGAAACAATATTTTCCCCACACCCACAAATTACTAATTTTTATTTTTACCACCAGACATATTATCTCTGATATTTTGGTTCATAGGAATGCACTGATACATTTACTCACTTCATTAAAATGTTCCTCATTGTCTATGTTTTTCTTTGTGTGTGTTTATATTTGTTTATATATAAGGAAAGGCTATCTCACTATTTGTTCTAACACAGGAGTTCCAAAACTTGGTTATGTATCAGAATCACATGAGAAGCTTTGAAAAATACAGATTCCCTAGGATTTACTTCAAACTTGCAGATTTGAATTTCCTGATAAAGGTCCCAAGAACCTATATTTGAATAAGCCTCCACTGAGAATCTTTGGCAAGTCAGTCTTCTGATAGGCATTTGGAAACCAATACTAAATATTTCTCCATTAGAAATTGACCCAAGTCCCATAGACAGGTTGTGAGTTTTTCTTTTTGTTTTAATAAACATAGAAGTTGACGCTTCTGGTCTTAAAGCTTGAAACTCATCAGGTCTGGACAATGAGATACCAGGCCCCTCAAAAGGTATTGAAGAACTGAAACTCACCAGATTATCACATCCAGACAATGAGACATCAGGCCCCTTATTCATCATGATTGCCTCCTTACTCCTCCCTTGTTCCTGTTTTCCCACACATAGTTACATTTCTTCCCTGCTATAAAACCCCTAATTTTAGTCAGAGAGTTGGATTTGAGACTGACCTCCCATCTCCTTGGCTGTGGCACCAGATGGAAGCCTTCTTCCTTGGCAGTAACTGCTGTCTCAGTAATTGGCTTTCTGTGTGGCGAGCAGCAGGACCCAGACCCAACCCCTGGTGTTTCGTTAACACATTCGGGACTAATTGTGTTTAAATACTTGGGGTAAATGAAATAATACAGATGACAAAGCTACGTATATTTATGAGGAGCTCTATTTTGATCATCTATTTGGTTTTCAATCTGGTGTCTAGGATTTCTTCGAGGGCTGAAACTTCAGCTTGTTCGCCCACTAATTCCCTACACCTAGACTCCTTCTTGACACATGGGAGTGTGCCATCCATGTTTGCTAAATATAGAGACTGTCTGACCCATTATCAATGGGCATGGCTTCATGAGTGTCTATCAGGACATGTTTGAAGGCAGTTCTTTGAAAAATAATAAATCATTAAAAGAAAGAAACACCTCTCTGGAGAAGCAGGAGGGAGTAGGGAGAAAACATGAGCGAGGAAATGGGTAGCGAAACAGGCAAATGTTGGAAGCATGCAGAAAATGATTTTGAAAACATCAAAAGTTGACATATAACAGCCACCTTTCTTTTAAGGTCATTTATAGAAAATATCTCAGTGTATTGAATGTTTCACTGTTACAACAGGATAGTGCTACTCCTGGTCATATTGTTTAGTCTGTTGCCCACAAAAATGGAATTTTGAAATAAAAACAGACATCCTTCAGAAGAATTTTTAATTTTATTTTCTATTTCCTGAGAGATAAAGTAATAGAAGACACATTGAAAAAAAAAAAACAACACATTGTAACATAAGAAAATTTATTTTCCAATTTCTACAGCGATAAATGAAGATTTGTATATGCGTGTGTGTGTTTATTTCTTCAACTTCATCCTCTTGCTAGGCAGATCAAAGGCAATCTTTTCAAGATTTGTATATTTTAGCATGAAATTAGTGCATAGACTCTATGATTTATCAGGAAACATTTATTTCTAATCACTGAATAACAACAAATGAATAAGAACTCTCATTAGAACATTGACTGAAAATGAGTTAATCTATCCCAATTTCAGAGTTTTAGTATCTTTCATTCCAACCTCAGCTACAGTTTGCACTCTGGTATCATATGTGTGCTGCACAGGGTTTCTTAAGGCTGCAGAGAAATCACTGCAAGAAAGCTGTGCTTCCTAGCCACATCTTTATAAACAGTTATTATCTTACCCAGAAGTGGGCCAGATAGTAAAATGGCAAAACAGGGTGTGTTAGTCCATTTTCATACTGCTATGAAGAAATACCCGAGATTGGGTAATTCATCAAGAAAAAGAGGTTTAACAGACTCACAGTCCACATGCCTGGGGAGGCCTCACAATCATGTGGAAGGTGAAGGAGGAGCAAAGGCACGTCCTACATGATGGCAGGCAAGAGAGCGTGTGCAGGGGAACTGCCCTTTATAAAACCATCAGGTCTCATGAGACTTATTCACTGTCACAAGAACAATATGGGAAAAACCTGCTCCAGTGATTCAGTTACCTCTCACTGGGTCCCACCCACAACACGTGAAGATTATGGGCGCTATAATTCAGTATGAGATTTGGGTGGGGACACAGCCAAACTATATCACAGGGGAGGTGTAATCAATTTAACCCATTGTTAAACTTCGTTATTATTAAACTTGTAAACAGTGAAATATGAGCAGATGTGATATATATGCTACTGGTAGGAGCTTTAAGAATGTGTGTGGCTTGCGGCCAGGCGTGACTAATCCCAGCACTTTGGGAGGCCCAGGTGGGCAGATCACGAGGTCAGGAGTTTGAGACCAGTCTGGCCAACATAGTGAAACCCCATCTCTACTAAAAATACAAAAAAATTAGCTGGGTGTGGTGGTGTGCACCTATAATCCCAGCTACTCGGGAGGCTGAGGCAGGAGAATTGCTTGAACCTGGGAGACAGAGGTTGCAGTGAGTCGAGATCGTGCCGTTGCCCTCCAGCCTGGTCGACAGCGTGAGACTCTGTCTCAAAAAAAAAAAAAAAAGAATGTGTGATGTGTGTGGTTTGCTACTTTTTCTCCCTCTGCTGGAATGATCAGCAATGTTGTAGAGGGTGGCTACTCTGCCAACTGGGATCCAGGAATGAGGAAGATGTGGAATTTTGATCCAGCCAACCTGTAATAAATGTGAAGTATGAAAAAGTAATAAATGATTCTTTAAACCTGCTGAGACTTGGGGCCTGTTGGTTGCTGCCTCACTTCTTAGATCATTCTGATGAATACAAGGGGTATATAATAATTGGGCAATTCACTAGTTGATAATGCAGAATGTTTCAATGGGTTTATAGTTATTCATGGATATGGATTTTACCCAAGGTTTAATATTTATTGAAAAATTTAACTACATAATATCAACATTTAAAAAAGAAAGGTAATATTAAACCATATTTAATAATTACAAAATATAGAATTATTGAAAATTAAATTCAAGACCCATAAATGTACACAATTATATGTCAATTAAAAATAATATCTCTTTAAATTAAAAAAAAGCCTATTTCTGTCAGTTCATCAAACTCATTCTCCATCCAGTTTTGTTCCCTTGCTGGTGGGGGTTGTGATCCTTTGAGGGAGAAGAGGTGTTCTGTTTTTTGGAATTTTCAGCCTTTTTGCTCATCTTTGTGGATTTATTTACCTTTGGTCTTTGATGTTGGTGACCTTTGGATGGGGTTTTGTGTGGACATCCTTTTTGTTGATGATGCTATTCCTTTCTGTTTGTTAGTTTTCCTTCTAACAGTCAAGCTCCTCTGCCGCAGGTCTGCTGGAGTTTGCTAGAGGTCCACTCCAGACGCTGTTTGCCTGGGTATTACCAGCAGAGGCTGCAGAACAGCAAAGATTGCTGCCTGTTGCTTCCTCTGGAAGCTTCGTTCCAGAGGGGCACCTGCCAGATGCCAGCCGGAGCTCTCCTGTATGAGGTGTCTGTCGACCCCTTCTGGGAGGTGTCTCCCCAGTCAGGAGGCATGGGGGTCAGACACCCACTTGAGGAGGCAGTCTGTTCCTTAGCAGATCTCGAGCGCTGTGCTAGGAGATCTGCTGCTCTCTTCAGAGCCAGCAGGCAGGAACATTTAAGTCTGCTGAAGCTTCAACCACAGCTGCCCCTTCCCCTGGGTACTCTGTCCTAGGGAGATGGGGGTTTTATCTGTAAGTCCCTGACTGGGGCTGCTGCCTTTCTTTCAGACATGCCCTGCCCAGAGAGGAGGGATCTAGAGAGGCAGTCTGGCCACAGTGGCTTTGCCAAGCTGTGGTGGGCTCTGCCCAGTCCGAAATTTCCAGAGGCTTTGTTTACACTGTGAGGGGAAAAACCGCCTACTCAAGCCTCAGTAATTGTGGACGCCTCTCCCCCTACCAAGATGGAGTGTCCCAGGTCACCTTCAGACTGCTGTGCTGCCAGCGAGAATTTCAAGCTAGTAGATCTTAGCTTGCTGGGCTCCATGGGGGTGGGATCCACTGAGCTAGACCACTTGGCTCCCTGGCTTCAGCCCCCTTTTCAGGGGAGTGAACGGTTCTGTCTCGCTGGCATTCCAGGCACCACTGGGGTAAAAGAAAAAAAAACAAAAAACACACACAAAAAAACAAAAAACCAAAAAAACAAAACCACCTGCAGCTAGCTCAGTGTCTGCCCAAATGGCTGTCCATTTCTGTGCTTGAAACCCAGGGCTGTGGTGGTGTAGGCACCTGAGAAAATCTCCTGGTCTGTGGGTTGCGAAGACTGTGGGAAAAGTGTAGTATCTGGGCCGGAATGCACCGTTCCTCATGGCACAGTCCCTCATGGCTTCCATTGGCTGGGGGGGGAAAATTCACCAACCCCTTGTGCTTCCCGGGTGAGGCAGTGCCACACCCTGCTTTGGCTCACCCTCTGTGGGTTGCACCCACTGTCTAACCAGTCCCAATGAGAGGAGCCAGGTACCTCATTTGGAAATGCAGAAATCACCCACCTTCTGCGTTGATCTCGCTGGGAGCTGCAGACCGGAGCTGTTCCTATTTGGCGAATCAAAACCACAATGAGATACCATCTCACGCCAGTTAAAATGGCGATCATTAGGCTGGGTGCAGTGGCTCACGCCTGTAATCTCAGCACTTTGGGAGGCCGAGGCAGGAGGATCACGAGGTCAGGAGATTGAGACCATCCTGGCTAACACAGTAAAACCCCATCTGTATAAAAACACAAAAAATTAGCCGGGCATGGTGGCAGACGCCTGTAGTCCCAGCTACTCAGCCTGAGGCAGGAGAACGGCATGAACCCAGGAGGCAGAGCTTGCAGTGAGCCAAGATCACACCACTGCATTCCAGCCTGGGCGACAGAGGGAGACTCCGTCTCAAAAAAAAAAAAAAAAAAAAAAAAAAGCGATCATTAAAAAGTCAGGAAACAACAGATGGTAGAGAGGATGTGGAGAAATAGAAATGCTTTTACACTGTTGGTGAGAGCGTAAATTAGTTCAACCATTGTGGAAGACAGTGTGGTGATTTCCTCAGGGATCTAGAACCAGAAATACCATTTGACCCAGCAATCCTATTACTGGGTATATACCCAAAGGATTAAAAATCATTCTACTATAAAGACACATGCACATGTATGTTTATTGCAGCACTATTCACAATAGCAAAGACTTGGAACCAACCCAAATGCCCATCAATGATAGGCTGGATAAGGAAAATGTGGCACATATACACCATGGAATACTGTATAGCCATAAAAACCTATGAGTTCATGCCCTTTGCAGGGACATGAATGAAGCTGGAAACCATCATTCTCAGCAAACTAACACAGGAACAGAAAACCAAACACTGCGTGTTCTCACTCATAAGTGGGAGTTGAAAAATGAGAACACGTGGACAGAGGGAGGGAAACATCACACACCAGGGCCTGTCAGGGAGTGGGGTGTTAGGGGAGGGATAGCATTAGGAGAAATACCTAATGTAGATGACAGGTTGATGGGTGCAGCAAACCACTATGGCACGTGTATACCTATGTAACAAACCTGCACATTCTGTACATGTATCCCAGGATATTTTATTAAAGTAGAATAAAAAATAAAAAAATTAATAAATTATTTAAAAAATTAAGGAGATCTTAGAGTTCTGTAATCTGTTTTACTGTCCCGTGTACATAGAAACATCCATAAGTCTTTCCTCTCTGTGGATATTTGGTAACTATATAACTCATGGTCTTTTTGAGTCAGCAAATTCTATTGTTGAAAATTATAATTGTTAGGTAGAACTTTCTTAAATTTAGAGGAAATTATTTTCTTGAGGGTTAAGCTCTGTCCTAATAGGAAATTGTTTTCTGTGTCAGCCAGTTCTACTGCTGGACAGCTATAATAATTAGGTAGGATTTATATATATATATATTTATCAAAGTCTTTTTTTATTATTTAATTTTTGCAAGGCCTACACTCAAGAAAAGGTTAGATTAAATGTATTCCACTGTTAACATAACAATTCTTGAAATATTTGAAGACAGCTGTCATGTCCCCTGAGTCTACTATCTAGCCCTAAATATGGTTTCTCAACCATTCATTATAGGAAACCTTTTATGACACCATTTGAAGAAATTCATTGCTCTCCTCTAGATACCTTAATGTATAAATGCCTTTTTAAAGGTACAACAAGAAGGACGTTTGACATGCCAGATGGGGTACAACAGTTTCTGAGTATATGAGGATTATTCTTCCTGGGTGTTATACTTCTGTTACCACAGCCTGGAACTGCATTAGTTTTTTTAGAGATTGAATCAAGCAACTGGATCCTCTAAACTCCCTAGGATGTTTTTCTCCTTCCTCTGTCCTTTTCTTTTGTGATAGGTTTCTGGGAAACAACAGAAGAGCTTTATTTGTAATACCGTATATATTGTTAAAGTAAATATTACTTAATTTTAATTCCATAGAATTACAACTTAAACATTTAAGTTTGTGTGTGTTTATAAACTAATATAGTTGATAGGTGAAATATTTTCCCCTTAGTTTATTAGATATTTTGGGATTACCTATTGCTATAATTTTCTAACTGTGCAGTATAATCTCTGATACACTTGTTTCAAATATATCAAAGTTAAAAATATTAGCTGGGCATGGGTGGCTCATGCCTTTAATCCCAGCACTTTGGGAGGCAGATATAGACAGATCATTTGAGCCCAAGAGTTTGAGCAAGACCAGCCTGGGCAACATGGTGAACCCTGTCTCTACAAAAAATAAAAAAATTAGCCAAGTGTGGTGGTGTGTGCCTGCAGTCCCAGCTACATGGGAGGCTGAGGTGGGAACATCACTTGAGCCTGGGCGGTTGAGGCTGCAATGAGCCCATGATTGCGCCACTGTCCTCCAGCCTGGGTGACAGAGTGAGACCCTGTCTCAAAAAAAAAAAAAAAAAATTAAATATATCATTGGTAAATTTTTATGTGAATTATTAATTTATAGGCTTTTCCCATTCCATTCATGTTACTTCTAAGATAATCTGCTCACATAAAAACCATTTAAACATCAATAGTAAAATGAATAATAAATAAAAATTATACTAAAGACTGTATGAAGCACAAAACCAGGCAAAAATAAGCCATGATGTTTGACATTAGGATAGTGGTTATCCTTGGGCTTGAGTGGATTGTAATAGAAGTGGGGATGGGGACTGCTTATAGGATGCTGATAATGATTTGTTTCTTGGTCTGGAAATTAGATATATGATTGATGAAAAGTCATCTTGTGTCCAGAATTTATTCCTTCCGGTGGGTTCTTGGTCTCGCTGACTTCAAGAATGAAGCCGCGGACCCTCACGGTGAGTGTTACAGCTCTTAAAGATGGTGTGTGCAGTTTGTACCTTCAGATGTTCAAATGTGTCTGGAGTTCCTTCTGGTGAGTTCATGGTCTTGCTGACTTCAGGAGTGAAGCTGCAGACCTTCGCAGTGAGTGTTACAGCTCTTAAAGGTGGCACATCTGGAGTTGTTTGTTCCTCCCAGTGGGTTGGTGGTCTTGCTAACTTCAGGAATGAAGCCGCAGACCCTCATGGTGTTACAGCTCATAAAGATAGTGCGGACCCAAAGAGTGAGCAGCAGCAAGATTTATTATGAAGAGTGAAAGAACAAAGCTTCCACAGTGTAGAAGGGTACCCGAGTGGGTTGCCGCTGCTGGCTTGGGTGGCCAGCTTTTATTCCCTTATTTGGCCCCGCCCACATCCCACTGACTGGTCCATTTTACAGAGCGCTGATTGGTGCATTTTTACAGAGTGCTGATTGGTGCGTTTACAAACCTTTAGCTAGACAAAGAGCACTGATTGGTGCGTTTTTACAGAGTGCTGATTGGTGCGTTTACAAACCTTTAGCTAGACACAGAGTGCTGATTGGTGCGTTTTTACAGAGTGCTGATTGGTGCGTTTACAAACCTTTAGCTAGACACAGAGTGCTCATTGATGCGTTTTTACAGAGTGCTAATTGGTGTGTTTACAAACCTTTAGCTAGACACAGAACACTGATTGGTGCGTTTTTACAGAGTGCTAATTGGTGCGTTTACAAACCTTTAGCTAGACACAGAGCGCTGATTGGTGAGTTTTTACAGAGTGCTGATTGGTACATTTACAATCCTTTAGCTAGACACAGAGCGCTGATTGGTGAGTTTTTACAGAGTGCTGATTGGTACATTTACAATCCTTTAGCTAGACACAGAGTGCTGATTGGTGCGTTTTTACAGAGTGCTGATTGGTGCATTTACAATCCTTTAGCTAGACACAGAGTGCTAATTGGTGTGTTTTTACAGAGTGCTGCTTGGTGCATTTACAATTCTCTAGCTAGACGGAAAAGTTCTCCAAGTCCCCAGTCAACCCAGGAAGTCCAGCTGGCGTCACCTCTCTGTCTGTGTACTTATAATAGGTACATGTTTCTCTATGTATCTTGTATTTCAATAGAAAGTTTTCAAAGAAGTTTCCATAATGGGAACTATAATCACATTCTCTAAACTGTTGAATCAATTCAGTAAGCTGTTATAAAGGCAAAGCCTATGTTCCGACTTCCATCTGGGAGAAGTGTTACTTCATTCACAATGCTGTCCTTACTGTGGTTATGTTTCAGAGAAGCACAATGGAATTACTACAGTTTTGCAATAATTAAAATATTGCACCTATAAAAAGGGAAGCTTTGTCCCTTCCACAAGGCTCTTCGAATGTGATGATGCCATGTGGAAGCCGGGGCTTTTGGAAGTTGGTTATGATTGAGTGGTGAGATCTCTTCACTCTCTCTCTCACTACTTCTTCATCCTAGAAAAAGTAGTAAATACTTATTTTTCTATCTGATTAAAGACTGTCATATTTATTTGTTCTACTGATGGTAGACCTTGCCTGATGCTTTCCTATATCTCTATTGAAATCTTCTGAAAGTGACAGAATGTTCCCATTAAAAACAATTTATTGACACTTTGCTTCAAGACACTGGACCAAACTATAATTAATAGTGAGTTAGAGAGAATGGAGTTAGTAGGTACTGGTGACTAGAGGTGGAAAGATCAATAAAGAGAAGGAATGAGATACAATAGAAGAAGCAGACAAGGGCCATTGAAATAGAAAAAAAAGTAAAGAAGAAAAAGAACTGAGAAATGAGAAACAAAGGGACAGAAAGATAAAAAGAGAGACAAAATGGGCTGGTCGCAGTGGCTCAAGCCTGTAATCTCAGCACTTTGGGAGGCTGAGCTGGGTGGATCACGAAGTCAGGAGTTCGAGACCAGCCTGGCCAACATGGTGAAACCCCGTCTCTACTAAAGAAACACACACACACACACAAACACACACACACACACAAATTAGCTGGGCATGGTGGTGCGCATCTGTAATCCCAGCTACTCGGGAAGCTGAGTCAGGAGAATCACTTGAACCCAGGAGGCGGAGGTTGCAGTGAGCTGAGATCGCACCACTGCACTCCAGCCTGGGCAATAGAGTGAGACTCTGTCTGAAAAAAAAAAAAAGGAGAGACAAAAATTTAAACAGTGATCACTGCTCCTCATCCTTCCCCACCCCACCCCATCCTAATTCTGCCACAGCCTTTCTTTCCTACCCACTTCATCTGAAACTTGTTGGCCTGGTCCTATAGACAACTTCCCCACCTTCCCTCACTCAGGAAATCCTTCTTTTCTTTTTTCCTTATTACTGTAATTCTTGTAATGAACATTAGTTGAGGGCCACATGCTCTGGTTGGCTCTGAGGATAGCAGGGAAATATAGCACTAGTTGAGGGCCACATACTCTGGTTGGCTCTGAGGATAGCAGGGAAATATAGCACAAGGTCCTGCCCCTTGGATGCATTCTCTTGTGCTATGTCTTTCTGTGGCTACGGTCACCCTTACTGAGATGCTGTGATTGGGACCCTATTCCTTGATGGTTTCCTGTCAGGTTGATTCAATTGTGTCAGGCAGTATTTTACTTACTCAAATTATAAGGTTCTACAGTTAAACCCCATATTTTACAATTCTGCATGTGTTTGAATGTTTAATTCTGCATATATCTAAACATACATAGCTAGATAGATATAGATCTAGTTTGGCTTTAGTTTGCAGTTATTCTATTTTATGTTATTATATTTGTTTCAGGGCTTGCGATTGTTTTCATTCAGTCTCTTGTTCTATGTTATAAAGGCCAGGCCAGGCGTGGTGGCTCACGCCTGTAATCCCAGCACTTTGGGAGGCTGAGGAGAGTGGCTCACCTGAGGTCAGGAGTTCGAGGCCGGCCTGGCCAACATGGTGAAGCCCCGTCTCTACTAAAAATACAAAAATTAGCTAGTGTGGTGGCACATGCCTGTAATCCCAGCTACTCGAGAGGCTGAGGCAGGAGAATCACTTGAAGCAGGAGGTGAAGGTTGCAGTGAGCCGAAATCAAACCACTGCACTCCAGCCTGGGCAACAGAGTGAGACTCTGTCAAAAAAGAAAAGGTCCAGGTCATAGAGAAACAAATGTTTCTTAAGTGCCTACTTTATGTCAGTGGCTTTCCTGGATAAGTAAGATTGGATAAATAAGACATACAGTATTTATGTTTCAGAAAGAAATTAAAAAAAAAAAAAACAACCAAAACCCTGTATCCCAGATAACTAATTCAGGAATCACTGGTTGAGGAGACCTGATGGATCTTAGTCTAGCCTTTTACATGTTAAAATGTTCAGCTTTTCTCACATGTGACATTTGCTGGTCTAGATAGCCTTAATTTTACAGCCGCAAAATTTCTTTGGTATGGCAAATGCAGACAGAAGCCTAATCTCGTGGGATTAAGTAGAGTTAAAAACTATTTACAAATAACTTTTAGAGTGAATAAATGGACAGACATTACTGTGTGTCTCACATAGCAACGGCACATGCGCCCACAGTGCAGTAGTAGATTTCCCCTGGTACCCCGGCATCAGCACTAGTTTACTTTTAAGAGCAGGGCTGAGCTCTTTGGGAGCACATTACTACTTCTTAAGTGTTTTTTCTGCTATCTCAGGATATCCCGTGTGATATTCTGACTACTTTAGAGGCCTGGGCAACTACGCTGCATTCATCATCAGTGTGAAAGAAATCTACACATTACATCCAGTTAAGGATATTTCTTTGTTCCTTTTTGTGTTTCAATTTAAATCAGAGCCAATGTGGTGTATTTTAGCTGCGTTTTAGGTATGTAAAATTTTCAGTACTATGGTTGGTGCAAATATAATTGTGGTTTTTGCCATTGCTTTTAGTGGCAAAAACCACAATTACTTTTGCACCAACCAAATACTAAAATAAACTTTTTTCATTATAATAAATTTAATACCATGATATAGACTTAAGAAATAAAACCTTAAAAATATCTAGTTCAAATGGCATACTATTATAGTAAATTATGTAATAATTTTAAGCAATTAAACATTATTACTTAACCATATTCTCCTACATGATTGGCATTTTAATGCAAATAGTGTCAGTTAAAGAGAAAAGTTCTTCTGATAAAAGCTCTATTGATATAATAACTAAAGTCAAAGTTAATTCTAAATAGTAAATAAATCAATCAATGCACATTTATTGGGGGTAATTCTGTGTTTTCTGCACAATTCCAGAGTTGCGGAAGATAACATAATTCCCTTTCTAAAACAGAAAGAAAAATACAAGGGAATTTCTAATTAAATGATTGATTATATGGCATAAGTATATTTGCTATAGAAGTTAAGAAGAGAGCTATGAAAGCTGGAATGAAAATTTGAACTAGCAAGGTTAGATCAGATTTAAATGACTGGAAGAAAAGTAGGAAAGATATTTTTGGCAAACCTAAAAGCTGGGATTGAATGTGTGAGGCTCTGAGGGGAGGCCACTCTGTGAGTACAGCTGTCAGTGTATGTTGAAGTGAAGCAGGATAGGGGCTAATGTGGAGAATAGGGCCAAGTTATAAAGAGACCTGTAGGTCATGAAAACAAACAGAAGTAGGCTGGGCATGGTTAAGATCTAGTGGTTAAGATCTAGTGGGTGGTTAAGATCTAGTGCTCATTCCATTCTCTGCATGAAATAGATGGGTATTCTTGTAGTTCAGAATCTCAACTGGGCTCGGTGGCTCATGCCTGTAATCCCAGCACTTTGGGAGGCCTAGGCAGGCAGATCACCTGAGGTCAGGAGTTCAAGACCTGCCTGACCAACATGGTGAAACCCCATCTCTACTAAAAATACAAAAATTAGCTGGGCGTGGTGGCGGGCATCTGTAGTCCCAGCTACTCAGGAGGCTGAGGCAGGAGAAACACTTGAACCTAGGAGGCGGAGGTTGCAGTGAGCTGAGATCGTGCCATTGCACTCTAGCCTGGGTGACAGAGCGAGACTCCGTCTCAAAAAAAAAAAAAGAAAACAAACAGAAGTAAGAACAAGTAGAGATGGGCAGGGAAACAAAACATTTCTTGGTTGTATTGTACAAATTATAATTGGTAACCTTCATTATTAGCTTAATTAGCCGAATATTGTGCTAAGAATTTCACATAAATTACATAATCCTCATATCAACCTTGTAAGTTGGTATCATGATTGTTATTTTAAAGATGAGAAAACTGAGACACACAGAGAATAAGTCACTAGGCGATTATACACAGGTAGTATATGGAAGAATCAAGATTTAAAGTCAGGCAATTTAGCTTCCAAATTTCTATACTGAGATACTTTACCATCCAACATAGCAAGGAGGCTCTCGGCCTAAAAATTTACACAACCCTATGAAAGAGGTATAATTATCCTAATTTTCGAGTTAATATACTGAGTGTCCACAAATTACTACATTTCTATTTACCTGAAAGTACAATACAGCATTTACTCTGAGTTCAATTGCAATAAAAGGAAAATATTTAATCAATAATTTAATCAATATATAGAGACAGCAATACTGTATGCCAAACACCGTTGGCAGTACTAAAGATATAACTTGGGGACTTTGTAATTAACTAAACATTTTGTTATATTTATTTCTTCATTTATCTATATGCATTTTATATGCTCAGCTACTAATATTTTCTCTTTTTTTTCATTATTTATTATACTTTAAGTTCTGGGATACATGTGCAGAACGTGGTTTGTTACATAGGTATACACGTGCCATGGTGGTTTGCTGCACCCGTCAACCTGTCATCTAGGTTTTAAGCCTCGCATGCATTAGGTGTTCCTCCCCTAGCCCCCCACCCCCCGACAGGCCCCAGTGTGTGATGTTCCCCTCCCTGAGTCCATGTGTTCTCATTGTTCAACTCCCACTTATGATTGAGAACATGCGGTGTTTGGTTTTCTGTTCCTGTGTTAGTTTGCTGAGAAGGATGGTTTCCAGCTTCATCCATGTCCCTACAAAGGACATGAACTCATTCTTTTTTATGGCTGCATAGTATTCCATGGTGTATATGTGCCACATTTTCTTTATTCAGTCTATCATTGATGAGCATTTGGGTTGGTTCTATGTCTTTGCTATTGTGAATAGTGCTGCAATAAACATACATGTGCATGTGTCTTTACAGTAGAATGATTTATAATCCTTTGGGTATATACCCAGTAATGGGATTGCTGGATCAAATGGTATTTCTGGTTCTAGATCCTTGAGGAATTTTCTTCTGTTAACATTTACTTTGGTTTATTCTGAATTTCAGCCTAACCATTCCCTTCCCTTATGCTTTGAAGACAAGACAGGAAATAGGTACCAACAAGCACAATACCAATGATGAAAATCACAGTTGTAAGTTTCCTCTGGTGTGGAGCACCTAGTGAAAGTGAAAGCAGATTGTTAAATATTTAGGAAGTTTGATGGCTGATTGTTATAGTTTATAATTTATATGTTATAGTTTATAGATTGTTATATAGCTTGAAGTTAGCCATCACAGGGTGCATCTACATCACAGAAAGTGGCAAACATTACTGATACTATGATATATATATATGCTATTAAATGTGTATATATAAAATGTGATATATATGGTATTAAATATGTATATATATGCTATTAAATGTGTGTATTATATACATATATGTATATATATGTGTGTGTATATGTGTGTGTGTGTGTACATATATATATCTGTTCTGTCTAGTTTCAGTGGCTTGCTGCACAGAACTGCCAGGGAAGAAGGCTTTTTATTTGGGTGAAGTCAACCAGAGGGATGAGAGCCAAACCTCAAATCCATCTCTCCAAATTGACTAAAACTGGTGTGTTGACATAGCCGTTGGGGGGGAATATAACTACATGTGGGAAACAGGAATTAGAGGAATTAGGGAAGGATAAGGAAGCAATCATGATGGATGGGGGCTCTGGCTTCTCATTGTCTGGGTGCCAGGATCTGGTGAGTTCCTTGCCTGAGGGTTGGTTTCCTGAGGAAGGAAGCCAGAGGAGACAAATGTTAATTTGAAGTTTCAAGATCAGGAGGATCAATTTCTATGTTTATTGAAAAAAACCCATAAATATCAGTTCTGTGGGAAATTGGGCCAGTTTTATATAAATACGTATAATAAGTGTATGTATAATTTTGAAATGCTTTAGTAAGTAACATAGTTGCTTTGTTCATTTATTGATTCCATAAATACTGAATATGTACACATATTGTAAATATGTCATCTGTATACACATAGGGGCACACACACATATAGGTTTTCATCCGTTGTTCCTGGCTCATAAGTCCCGTAGCCTTTGTAGCAGTTTTTATACTGCTGTGGCTCTTTAGGTCTCAAAAACCAGAAACTCTCTCTCTGACCTTCTCCTATCCTCCTGTGAGCAGCCCAAGACAGGACTCTAATCTTCTTTCACCATTCCGATTGTGGGTTATAAGATCCTCATTTCAGAAGGGGTCCTGCCCCTCAGCCTGGAAAAAGGAATACAGTACAGAGAAGTCAAAAAGAATCTGGACAAGCCTTGCTGGGTTTCTGTTCAGCCTATTAGTGTTAGAGAATACCCTTTTTGTCCAATCACACTTCTCCCTGGTGGTCAATTTTGTCTATGCAGTGAAGTCTCCATAAAAGGCCCAAGAGGACAGGGTGCAAGAGAACTTCTGGATAGCTGAATATGTGGAAGCTGAGAGGAAGGCAAACAAGAATTCATCTATGTGCTGGGAGGTGGTGCACCCCAACTCCAAAGGGACAGAAGCTCCTGTGCTTGAGACCCTTCCAGACCTTGCCTTGTGTATCTCTTCATCTGGCGTTTATGTGTATCCTTTAAAATATACTTTGGCATAAACTGGTAAACATCATAAATGTTTTCTTGAGTTCTATGAGCCACTCTACAAAATTAATTAAACCCAAAGAGGGGGCTGTGAGAGTCCCAATTTGAAGCCAGTGCATTAGAAATTCTAGAGGCTGGGGTATGCTGGTGGGAAGGAGGGGGTGGTTTTGTGCGACTGAGCCCCCAACTTGTGGGATCTGAGGCTGTCTCCAGATAGTGGCTGAATTGAATTGAATTGGAGGGCACCCAGCTGGTGTCTGCTGCAGAGCCGATTGCTTGCTTGGTGGATGGGGAGAAACCCCCACACATTTGGTCACAGAAGTCTTCTGTGTTGCTTGTGGTGAACAGAGGAAAAACACAGTTTGAGTTTTTCCACTATCACAAGTACAAATGAAGTCTTTTTTTTTTTTTTTTTTCAGTCTAGCTGCCAGTACACCACTGCCCTCCTCTTTTTTGAGATCTTTGTACGTTCTATTCTCATTCTTTCAGATGCCTGGTATATTTGTAACTTGTATCCTTTTATTTGTATCTTTTTTTTCCTATCAAAGAGAGCTCACAAGAATGGAGAAGGGGAAGGGAATTAATATTTCCTAAGAATCTGCTATATATCAATTACTGTGCTTACTCTACATATTATTTGATATTCATGATAACTCAGTGAGTTAATTATTACTCTCATTTTCAGGCTAGAAAACTGTGACTTAGAAAGGTTAAGTTAGTTTTCTGTGGTCAAACATATAAGAACTGAAGTTGAGGGTGGGCGCAGTGGCTCACACCTGTAATCTTAGCACTTTGAGAGGCCAAGGCGGGTGGATCACGAGGTCAGCAGATCGAGACCATCCTGGCCAACATGGTGAAATCCCATCTCTTAAAAATACAAAATTTAGCTGGGCGTGGTGGCACGTGCCTGTAATCCCAGCTACTCAGGAGGTGCCACTGCACTCCAGCCTGGGCGACAGAGCAAGAGTCCTTCTCAAAAGAAAAAAAAAAACGAAACTGAAGTTGAATTTCTTCTATGTGACTCTAAAGTCCACAGTCTTTCCAGCTGGTGAATGTGTTGGTAATTTAGGCTTCTGGGTTCATTTAGAGTGGCTAATTTTGAAATGCTTTAGTAACTATTTTACATAGTTGCTTTGTTCATTTATTGATTACGTAAGTACTCAAGAAATACGGCCGGTCGCGGTGGCTCACGCCTATAATCCCAGCACTTTGGGAGGCTGAGGCAGGCGGATCACGAGGTCAGGAAATTGAGACCATCCTGGCTAACATGGTGAAACCCCATCTCTACTAAAAATACAAAAAAAAATGGCCGGGCATGGTGGCGGGCGTCTGTAGTCTCAGCTACTCGGGAGGCTGAGGCAGGAGAATGGCGTGAACCCGGGAGGCAGAGCTTGCAGTGGGCCGAGATGGCACCACTGCACTGCAGTCTAGGCGACAGAGCGAGACTCCGTCTCAAAAAAATAAATAAATAAAAAAAAGAAATAACTGGGTCCCCATCTGACAATGAGAAGCACATTTAATGCCTTAAGGTAGGAATGAAAGAGGCAGACACCTGAACAGAGAGAGCAGGTGTGTGGAAGGCATTGTTTCCTAATCACAAGCATTTGAAAAAGGCTTTTTGGGGAAGCAAATATAGGCCTCTTGACGTCCAAGAAATCCTACTACATTCCTATTCCAGTTAAGGCTGAGTCTGGAAACAATGTTTAGTACCTGTTCTCTTAAAGACCTTTCATACCACTTGAGCTGTAAGTTAATAATGGAGTCTTTGTGTAATAAAAGAGTAAAAACAGACATCTTTTTCTATTAAATTTTGTTTTTGGTTAGGGAGGAAAAAAACGTGAAGCTGTATCAAGGTTGTATTTGTCCTAATAAATTTTGCTTTAGATTCATTGACGTTCAAAGGCCCAAGTCTCCTAAATCTCAGCTCCGCTGTTTGTTACCTACTTACTACATTGCACCTGTTGATAACTAGCTCAGCTTTTTGTCCCCACTTTTCTCATCTATAGTTTCACTACTGTATGAATACTCACCTTACAAGGCTGTCTGGCTATAGATAATGTACAAAGCCTCTCCAATCTACCTTTGTACCCAACTTTTATCACTTTCCTGTGGAATCCTTAATGTTAGTAAAACTTTTCTCCTCACTACACTTTGATCAGTCCTTTGGGATTAACTTTCCTGAAATGGCTTCTTTTCTCTTTGTCCCTTCAATCTCCAACCTGAGGGCCCAAGTCAAGTTTAGTACCCTCCCAAATCCTTCCCAGTCCATGATATCTGCTTTAGATCTCTTCTAAGTTTAGACTTGGTCTTCATTTCCTTTACCTATTTGTTATTATAAACCATCATTAGCATCTCTTGTAGCATTGCTTTGTGCGGTTACACATATCTTTCCCTTTTCTTTCCAACAAGATTTTAATTACCTAGAGGTTGGGGCTGTTATGTTTCTTCACATTTCTCACAGAGTGCAACACACCTGAACAGTCTCAAACAGCAGCAACATTAATATGTACTAACATTCATAATCTTTCCATGAGCATTGCATACAGAACTGTGCACAGGGTGAATGTTTAATAAGTATAGCAGTAATTACTTATTACTTCTGTGCTAATTGTAGTATGTTCCAGGAATCCAACCTCTGCAGCACTTTTGCTCAGTTTTCTTGACCTGTGTAAATTCCCAAGAAAATTAACAAAAAGTTTGTTATGGTCTGAACTGTGTCCTCCCCAAATTGAGAGGTTGAAATCCTAACCCCCGTATCTCAGAATGTGACTGTATTTTGAGATAGGGTATTTGAAGAGGTAATAAAGGTTAAGTGAAGTCATTAGTGTGGGACTGGTGTCCTTATAAGAAGAGGAGATTAGAAGACAGGCACATACAGAGAAAGGACCACATGAAGACACAGGGAAAAGACACCTATCTACAAGCCAAGGAAGGAGGCCGTAGAAACAACCCTACAGACAGACACCTTGATCTTGAAGTTCAATCCTCTAGAATTGTGACAAAATAAATTTGCTGTTTAAGTCACTCAGTCTGCGTGTGTGTGTGTGTGTGTGTGTGTGTGTGTGTGTGTGTTTTCAGTCTGGCAAACTAATACATCATCTTAGAAGAGCAAGTTTGTCTGCATCTTTTCATTGTACAGCGTGCTTCCCTTTGGATCTGGCCCTTTCATTTAGGTTCTGGGAGGAGCCAATGAGTTCAATTGCTTAGTGGTCTTTTTGAGAGAGCACAGAGAGGCAGGAGACCATGGCGGGTATGAATGGATTCGTTGCTCTGCAGTCAGACTTTTTTGACTTTGAACATCAGTTTCATCACCTGTTAGTTGTATATTCTTGGGCAAGTTAAGAGATTTCTTGTTTTTGTTTTGCTTTTTTTTTTTGATTTGGAGTTTCACTCTTGTCACCCAGGCTGGAGTGCGATGGCGCGATCTTGGCTCACTGCAACCTCGGCCTCCCAGGTTCAAGTGATTCTCCTGCCTCAGCCTCCCAAGTAGCTGGTATTACAGGCATGTGCCACCATGCCTGGCTAATTTTTGTATTTTTAGTAGAGACGGGGTTTCACCATGTTGGCCAGGCTGGTCTTGAACTCCTGACCTCAGGTGATCTGCCTGCCTCAGCCTCCCAAAGTGCTGGAATTACAGGCGTGAGCCACCATGCCCAGCCTTAGATTTCTTTTTTCCTTGGTTTATTCACCTGAGAAATGGGGCCTGTAATCACATATTTCTCATAAGGATGTGAGAATCAAATGAGTTTAAACATAGTAGTGTTTAGAACAGTTCTTAGTACATAGCAATTAGTAAATTCTAGCTATTATTTAAAGATTTTTACCTTTAATATATTATGTAAAGTTATTTATTTTTGATGAATTGAATTCTAACAGCCTAATTAAACAGTTTAGCACTGAAATTGAGAGACCCGTTGCTTCTAACACATATTCCTGTATCCACTTGTATTCTCAAACAGGTTTAAAACAAAGAAGTAAATTATATATTTCTCTGTTGTGTGTGTACATGTACAGACATACGTACATATTCATCTTTATTAACCCAAGAAGAAGTGACCTGTTAGCACCTCTCTTGTCACAGGAAAAACACACATTTCTATTGTCAAGTTTCCCTGGCTCCCAGGCCTCCTTTGTTTGGGTACCTCAGTCACTGGGTCTTGATCCTGTTGAACTAATGAGGCAAATTGACTATGTAGTTCAGTGTTGATGAATGGTCTAAGAGATGACTTCAACTGAATATTTTTCTTTTTATTATCATGTTCTTCTTCTAAATTACTGCTATAAAACCAAGGACACACTTTCACTGGTGTTTCTGTGATTTGAGATTATTTCTGTTACTGCCTTTAGATTTTGTTTCCCAAGGGGGTTGCAGAACGGACTACCTTTGCACATTGTGAGCATCTAATCAGTTATAATATGCTAATAAGTTTTTAATATGGTGTGATCTTGTGTTTATAAGCACAAACCTTATTGTAAATGTCAAAATAATTCAGATCTTAATATATCCCCTGTAGTGATACATTAATAAGGGCCATAGGAGCAAGTACTGTAGGTGGTTATTTCTTAATGGACAAGGATCTTTTCTATTTGATTTGGAGATCAAAACCCAGAGAGACAATAAATAGCCTGCATTTTAATTTCAGAATGTGATATTTGTTCTCCTCACAGCAAGGGAGAAGTTCCCCTGAAAATCCTCATTTATTAATCCACCATGACAGTACCAAGGACATGATAGGTTTTTCTACCCATGATTGTCAAATAAATAAATAGATGTATTCAACATTGTGTTACAATTATATGTAGTCTCAAAAGTAGTCTTTGAGCTCAATAGTGTAGCACCACTACTTTGCAGTTAAGAAAACGGAGGTCATAGAGGTTAAGTGACTTTGGATCATGGACAAATCAGATTTAGAACCCAATTCATTGATTCCAAATCCAATTTTAATTTTGGAGCTTTTTATTTTATTTTTAATTTTAATTTTAATTTTTTTTGAGACAGAGTCTTGCCCTGTTGCCCATGCTCGAGTTCAATGGCCCAATCTCACCTCACTGCAATCTCCGCCTCCCAGTTCAAGCAATTCTCGTGCCTCAGCCTCCCGAGTAGCTGGGATTACAAGCGCACACCACCATGTCCAACTAATTTTTGTATTTTTAGTAGAGACGGGGTCTCACCATGTTGGCCAGACTGGTCACGAACTAATTTTGGAACATTTTGTACTACACCATCTATAATAATGATTTGAAGGAAGTAGGATAATTGTTAGATTTTAATTGCCTTTGACATTGAAAACATATTTTTTTGAGAAAAATAGGGAAAACACACAATATGACTAGTTATTTCGGTATAAGAAGACCTTTCTAGTTGCTGCATATATTTGTTAGCATTATGCACCCAAGTCACTACTCACTATTTTTGTACTTCTTCATGAATTGACTCCCACAAGATAGTTGATCACTAACTTTAATCCAAATGGAGCTTAAGACAAAATACAACTTAGCGTAATGTTCTACAGGTTCATCCATGTTGTTGCAAATGACAGAATTTATTTCTTTTTTAGAGGCTGAATAGTATTCCATTGTGTATATGTACCATGTTATCTTTATCCATTCATCCATCAATGGACACTTAGGTCATTCCATATCTTGACTATTGTGAATAAAGCCACAATGAACATGAGAATGCAATTGTCTCTTCTACGTACAAACTTCAATTGCTTTGGATATATACCCAGAAATGGAACTGACAGATAATATGGTAGTTCTATTTTTATTTTGCAAGGAACCTCCATACCGTTTTCCATAATGACTGCCCTAATTTATATTCCCATTAAGAATGTACAAGAGTTTCCTTTTTGTGATGAATATGTTAAGTAGTTTGATTTAATCATTCCACATTGTATACATTTATCAAAAAATCACCTTGTACTCCATAAATGTATATAACTATGATTTGTCAGTGAAAAGTAATATGAAATTAAGAAACAAAATTAAAAACCCAAAATGCAATTTAGCTGACAATCACTCCCGATGTGACAAAATTTAACAAATCTGTATTTTATGTTGCCACCAGGAGGCAGCACAACCAAGCAATCCAATCTGTTTTCATTATCATTTGTTTTTTTTAATCAATCTGGAAAATTGAATAGCGTACAGGCAAGTATAATATTGAATTGGTCGATATAACCTCTTATTACATCACCTCACTATCTTTTGCCATGTAGGTTTAAACTATGACTTAGTGGTGCAAGAGGCCACATCTTCAAGTAGCAAATGATGGAATCTCAATGACCACATCCATGATCTCCTGGTCCAAAAAGCAGATGTTCTGTTTCTATGTATCTCCATTTATCTAGGTCATTCAACTAATTCCTGGGGGTAGGGGAGAATCTCCTTTCAGGTGGCATTATGGTTTAGAGGACATATTAATTAGGCATGAGAAGTCTTGGCTTCTGCATGAACTGTGAGATCTTGGGATCTTGGCCTCAATCTAAACCTCTTGGCATCAACATTCTAATATGTAAAATGGGAGAGATGTGTGAAGGTAACTTTTCCTCTTATGATATCTTTGTGAGGTAATATACTATGCTTCTAAAAAAGAATTGGCAAGAAAAAAATGTGAGAATTCCTTCAGCCGCAAGACTGACAGGAAATCTCCAGGTTTCCCTGTAGTCTAACTCATATCAGAAGAGTCATGGCTGAGTCAAAATACATCAGTTCAAAAATATGGCACAGTTTTTTAAGCCTGGAATGATCCAACCAGAATACAAACTCAGTGTTTGTACCTCACAGTGGGTTTTAACATCTCTAGAATGCGCTTCATATGTGTAGACTCTGAGGCACTTTGATGGAAGATTATTTCTGATATTTAGGAAACTCAGTCCGCCTTTTGGAGATTTGTAGATGCTGTGATTGACAACTGGTTTCAGATACATATTTTCATTGCTTTGGTTAGGTGTGAGTATATATCAAAATGAATTGCTGAGTGTATGAAATAAAAGAAAAGTGAGTTTCTTCTACTTGTGTGATCTCTAAAGATCTTAAAGGAATCATTTGTAAAGCAAACTGGCTAAATATCATTTATAGCAACCTAAGGGAATTTTCTTTTTTTATATATAAAAAAGACATGAGAATTAAACCAAAGGTCTTTGGTGTGCTAAAGACCTTTGAATGTGCACTAGTTTTGGAGTAAGCAAACTAGTTTTGGAGTAAGCAAACTGTTGTATTTTTTCTTTATTGCCAGTGTTTTAAGACCAATTTATTCAAGCCATCAGATGGCTTCTTTGTACTTACATAAAATGAAGTTATGTATGCTTCAAACCAATCCTCTATTTATTATTTATTTGCATGGAGCTTTATTCACACTATTATTATTATTATTTTCTTCAAGGATAATTGAGGTGCAGGAATATTTAGGATTTGGACAAAAAATTTAAAGACCTGATATTTACTGACTTTACTCAAGTTGATATTCTATCTTTCGAGCTTGACTCACATTTTGTAACATTTTGAAGGATTATTTTCAAAATAAAGAATATATACAAAGTTAGAGGACCAAACAGCAAAAAGTTTTCTCTTTCCATTAGGGAATGCTGGATTCCATTAAGGTAAGACATATTTTGATGAAGTAAAGCAGTATATTCAACTGTCAGCCAAAAGGCAAAAACTTCTATTTCTTTTCTTGTTATTGATCTTCTTGGAAGCCTGTATCATTTGCAAAAATATAATTCTTAACTTTTTCACATCCGTTTTCTTTTTTTTCTTTTTTCTTTTTCCTTTTTTTTTTTTTTTTTTTTTTTTTTGAGATGGAGTCTCGCTCTGTCATCCAGGCTGGACTGCAGTGGCGCGATCTCGGCTCACTGCAAGCTCCGCCTCCCGGGTTCACGCCATTCTCCCGCCTCAGCCTCCCGAGGTAGCTGGAACTACAGGCGCCCGTCACCACGCCTAGCTAATTTTTTGTATTTTTAGTAGAGACGGGGTTTCACTGTGTTATCCAGGGTGGTCTCTATCTCCTGACCTCGTGATCCGCTCGCCTCGGCCTCCCAAGGTGTTGGGATTACAGGCCTGAGCCACCGCGCCCGACCTTCACATCCATTTTCTAAAGTGTAAACATTTTTTCTTCATGATTATACTCTATAACAGTTTGTCCAATTTACAATAAGATCTCCATGGACACAATTACTTTAGTTTCCGCAGGTTGGCCAGTGAACCAGATCAGTGCCAGCAGAGAAGCATATTGTAATGCTGCTATTGATACGGAAGGGGAGCAGGGAAGTGGTGGGTAGAGGAGGGCATGGTCCCTGGTTAGGGCTCCACCCCCACGGACCTAGGTGAGGACAGGCAGTCCTGCCTTCCTGCCCAAATGTTGCATTTCCCAAGACCACCCTGGCCCACCACGCCCCCATCCTGCACCTATAAAAACTTGAGACCCTAGTGGGCAGACACAGGTGGCTGGAGGTCGTGAGGAACACATCTGTGGAGGAAGACACAAGTGGCTGGTTGTTCAGAGCATGCCAGCTGAAGAGCACGCGACAGGCACCGGCAGGCCAGAAGGCCATTGACCCGCGAGACGAGGCAGAGTTTGGCCGGGGCAGTTGGAGGAGAGTCCTGGACCACCGAGCGGCCCAACTCTGGGGGAAAACCATCTCCCTTCTGGCTCCCCCGTCTGCAGAGAGCTACTTCCACTTGATAAAACTTTGTATTCAGCCGGGCGCGGTGGCTCACGCCTGTAATCCCAGCACTTTGCGAGGCCGTGGCGGGCGGATCACTTGAGGTCAGGAGTTTGAGACCAGCCTGGCCAACATGGTGAAACCCCGTCTCTACTGAAAATACAAAAATTAGCCAGGCATGGCGGTGCATGCTTGTAATCCCAGCTACTGGGGTGGCTGAGGCAGGAGAATAGCTTGAGCCCAAAAAGGCAGAGGTTGTAGTGAACTAAGATTGTGCCACTGCACTCCAGCCTGGGTGACGGAGTGAGACTGTCTAAAAAAAAAAAAAAAAAAGAAAGAAAAACAAAAAATCAGGTATTTCCAGTAATTTTGACTAGTGCTATATGACATTGAGATGGTTGAATTCAAATGTAGGTAGCAAAATTGCATTCTTTTAGAAAAGTTGAAAGCCCAGTTTGTCTTCTCACTCAGATAGGTAGTCATTAACACAGAGATGTACATACTGGTAAGTTGTAAAGTTCTTTTACTCCAACTTTGGGTGATAAAGATGATAGTTACTTCAATTATCTTAGCAATTATTTACTTTCAGAGGTGCAAGTTAGGCAATTCATTACTGCTGATATTGTTTAGGTTGTCACAACTTTTAAGATCATGTATATCCTACGAGACTTGAAATAACCTTCCAAAATTTAGGTTATTACCTTTGAGAATTCACTATAGTAGGAATTAACTTGGTGATACATTTAAATCAGTCAAGAATCACATTTTTCTTATGAAGTTAATTTGTATAATAACACATTTAAGAGTAAAATAAGCAGTACAATGGCATACAATAAGGAGTTAAAAATAAATTGCTACTTTCTATGGAAAGAAAAGTAGTAAGTTTAATGGTGAAATTCCCTAAGAAAACCACACAACTTAACATCTTATTCTTGCCAAGTAGCATGACCTGTTTAAAAGCTCTCATCTCATTTCCAAAAGGAAATAGAAAATCAATGAAAACGTCAACAAGTAAAGTAGGCTAGGTGCTTCAAAGAGGAAATAGAAAATCAATAAAATACCCAGCAAAGTAAGTTCTATAGTAACATTTGTAAATGAAATTAATATATGTTAGAGAATGTGTGTGTGTGTGCATGTGTGTGTGCAATGAACAGAATCACTTAATGCACACTATTATAGGAAAGTTAATTCCTCAGAGAGTTCATGCTATGATGCTTTTCTTGGTTTGCATTTGAAGCAAAGAGGGATAGAATTAACATTAATGCCTTATGATATATTTAGTTAGTGGATCCATTATTGTAATTTAAGTTGTATTTATACTTAATAATCCTTATTTTATATTTTACTTGGATTGAATTTTGAAACAAAACTGGATATAAGATGGTAAAAACCTAGAAATTTCATTTTCATCAGTCTTTCTAATATATATTCATGCACCGCATAACGGCGTTTCAGTCAATGATGGACTGCATATATGACAGACTCCAGATTATAATGGATCTGAAAACTTCCTATTGCCTAATGACATCATAATCAATGCATTACTCATGTGTTTGTGGTGATGTTGGTGTAAACACACCTACTGTGCTCCCAGTCATATGAAAGTATAACACATAGAATTCCATACAGCACATAATATTTGATAATAAATCAGTTTTACTGACATACATTTACTATACTATGCTTTTATCATTGTTTTAGAATGTATTCCTACATATATGTATATATATACTATTAATTAGTATAATTAATAACACATAATACTAATGAACAGTTAGTACTAATTAATACTAATTATTATTATAAGAGTGTATATATATATATACTGTTAGCCTCAGGCAGGTGCTTCAGGAGGTATTCCAGAAGAAGGCATTGCTATCATAGCAGATGGCAGCTCCATGCAGTGGGACAAGATGTGGAGCTGGAAGATGGTGATATAGATGATCCTGACCCTGTGTAGGCCTAGGCCAATATATGTATTTGTGTCTTAGTTTTTAACAAAGAAGTTTAAAAAGTAAAGAAAAAAATAGACAAAAAAATTGTAGAATAAAGATCTAGAGAAACTAGTCAAAAAGTTAAAAAATAAAGTTTATAAAGTAAAAATGTTACAGTAAGCTAATTTATTGTTAAAGAAAGAAAAATTGGATCACATGAATGTAGTGTAGCCTAAGTACACAGTGTTTCTGAAGGCTACAGTGGTGTATGGTAACATCCTAGGCCTTCACATTCACTCATACTCATTCACTCAGTCACCCAGGTCAATTTCCAGTCCTGCAAGCTCCATTCATCCTGAGAGCCCTTTACAGGTGTACCATTTTTAATCTTTTATACCGCATTTTTACCGTACCTTTTCTGTGTTTAGATATGTTTAGAGATGCAAATACTTACTATTATGTTCTAATTGCCTACAGCATTCAGTAGAGTAACATGCTGTACAGGCTTATAGCATAGGAGCAAAAGGCTGTATCATTTAGCCTAGGTGTGTACTAGGCTATACCATCTAAATTTGTGTAAGTACACTTTTGTTGTCTTGATGTTCACATAACAACTAAATTGCCTAATGTTGCACTTTTCAGAACATTAAGTGATTCATCACTGTATTTAGAACCATTCTGATCAAATGTTACATTTGGATTTTTCTTCTGTGTTTAGTCACAGTATAAATTTTACCACATTTTATTCACATATTTAAAAGACAACGCCAGCTTTTCTAGAAGACTTCATATATTTATAGAACAAGGCTTAACGTATGAATAAGAATCTAATTCCTTTTAAATAGCTTTTAATCTATATAATTTATAATGACTTTTAAATTACCTCTAGATATTTTTAAATGGTAAAGCCTTCGGAATTATGAAATTGCATTCTAAGTTTAATGTAGTTAGTGCTTTGGTAACTTTGATACTGTAGGATGGGTAATAAAATAAATGCATCCTAAAAAGATTTTTTTAATTCCCATTTTCATCAAGAAAATGTGAGATATGAAGATTATATTGCCATTAAAATAAATTCAAAAGCTTCATCTACTTTTTAAAATAAACTTCTCATTTTAGGAGAGTTTTATATTTATAGAAAAAAAAAGATAGTACAGAGAGTTCACATATAGCCCATCCTCAGTTTTCCCTATTTATCTTAAATTGCTATGGTACATTTGTTACAATTAATGAACCAATATTGATACATTATTTTAAAAGTCTATATTTTATTCATATTTCCTTGGGTTTACCTAGTATCCTTTTTTCTGTACAAAGATTTCATCCAGGATGCAGGATTATATTAGCTCTCATGTCTCGTTAAATTCCTCTTGGATGTAACGATTTCTTATACTTTTCTTGTTTTTAATGGCCTTTCATAGTTTTTGAAGGTTATGGCCAGGTACTTCATAGACTGTCCCTCAGTTGTGACTGTCAAATGTTCCTAATGTTTTGGGGAGGAAAACCATAGGTAATGTGCCATTTTCATCACATTACATCAGGGAAACATGCTGTCAACAGAAGTAATCACTGTTGACGTTGCCATGGATTACCTGACTAAGAATAGTGTGTGGCAATTTTCTCCAATGGGAAGTTTCTCTGCCTACTCCCCCTTTCTATACTATATCTTTTAGAAAAAAGTCATTAGTACAGTTCTCACTTAGGGAAAAGGGAGTAATGTTCCACCTCCTTGAAGATGGAGTGTCTACATAAGTTGCTTGGCATTTTCTGAATAAAAGATGTATCTCTTCTCTCCTATTGATTTATTTGTTTCATCATTTTAACAGTATGAATTCATGGACATGTATTTAATACTTGGGGATATAATTCTATCCTACTTTATGTTATTGCTTGAATTGTCTCTGCTTTAGCTGATGTGTCCCTTTGACACACCACATCACTGTATGGGGGTGTGTGTGTGTGTGTGTATGCACACATTTTAATTTTTTTTAGTTCTTCCTTACTTTATGGCACTAAAGGATGCTGTAGGCTTCTCTTCTATATTTCCTACCCCAAGCCTACAATCCACCATTTTTCCAAGGAGTCCTTGTTCCTTTTGTTTCAGGATGGTATCAGAAACAGAGACCTAGGAGCTTTATACGCTCATTGCTGCTGGGTGTCATTGTTTCTAGGACTCTTAGCTGACACAGCAAGGAAATACACACACACACACACACACACACACACACATCATTTACTTTTTTGATCCCTGTTTTCCTGTGTGTTTTGGCTGCATGCTAGTCACAGAAAGGCTATATTAGAACTATCTTATATCTGCATGTTTCAATAGGTTAATAATGATATGCTACCCATAATTCCCTCTCCTCTCCATGCCAGCCTCGTTTTATGGGTGGAGTCACTATTTGTCTAATTTGGTTTTAAATAGTGACTTTAAATTTTTTAACCAGGCAGACCTATTAAAAATAATGGTCATCTGACATACAAAGGAAAATGATAGAGGTTTGTACAAGTTTTTTATAAAAGCAAGGAAGGAAAATTATCCTGACTTGTGAAGTTTAAGGATGGATGAAGTGTTTAAGCTCATAAGCAATCGTAAAGTCCATTTCCTTGACCTTGTGATTATTTTGGGTCTTTCTATAAAAAATTTCATTTTCTAGTTCATGTTACACCATGTGCAGTTTTGATTACTGCAATATGGTGTTACTGCTTTACCAAAGGTAAATATTCATGCCTCATTTTTCCAACCATATTTAAGCTGGTCTGTGAAGCTTTGTTTTTTGTTATGTTTTGTTTTGGTTCATTATTATACTTTAATTTCTAGGGTACATGTGCACAACGTGCAGGTTTGTTACACATGTATACATGTGCCATGTTGGTGTGTTGCACCCATTAACTCGTCATTTACATTAGGTATATCTCCTAATGCTTTCCCTCCCCTCTCCCCTCACCCCACGATAGGCCCCCGTGTGTGATGTTCCCCTTCCTGTGTCCAAGTGTTCTCATTGTTCATTTCCCACCTATGAGTGAGAACATGCAGTGTTTGGTTTTGTGTTCTTGCAATAGTTTGCTGAGAATGGTGGTTTCCAGCTTCATCCATGTCCCTACAAAGGACATGAACTCATCCTTTTTTTATGGCTGCATAGTATTTCATGGTATATATGTGCCACATTTTCTTAATCCAGTCTATCATTGTTGGACATTTGGGTTGGTTCCAAGTCTTTGCTATTGTGAATAGTGCTGCAATAAACATACGTGTGCATGTGTCTTTATAGCAGCATGATTTATAATCCTTTGGGTATATACCCAGTAATGGGATGGCTGGGTCAAATGGTATTTCTAGTTCTAGATCCTTGAGGAATCGCCACACTGTCTTCCACAATGGTTGAACTAGTTTACAGTCTCACCAACAGTGTAAAAGTGTTCCTATTTCTCCACATCCTCTCCAGCACCTGTTGTTTTGTGACTTTCTAATAATCGCCATTCTAACTGGTGTGAGATGGTATCTCATTGTGGTTTTGATTTGCATTTCTCTGATGGCCAGTGATGATGAGTGATGATCATGTGTCTGTTGGCTGCATAAATGTCTTCTTTTGAGAAGTGTCTGTTCATATCCTTTGCCCACTTTTTGATGGGGTTGTTTTTTTTTCTTGTAAATTTGTTTGAGTTCTTTGTAGATTCTGGATATTAGCCCTTTGTCAGATGATTAGATTGCAAAAATTATCTCCCATTCTGTAGGTTGCCTGTTCACTCCGATGGTAGTTTCTTTTGCTGTGCAGAAGCTCTTTAGTTTAATTAGATCCAATTTGTCCATTTCGGCTTTTGTTGCCATGGAAGCTTTGTTTTTTATTTGACTCTTTTAATTAACTTGTATTAGCTTTTATTTTATGTATTAGCCTTAGCTAACAAAAAAAGTCAAAATCTCAGTGGCTTACCTCAAACACTTATTTTTGCGCACTTGTCTCTATATATCTTCTCATTCTGAGACTCAGGTGCTGAAGGAGCCTCCATATGGCTAATGCTGTGCTCATGGTAGAGAACCAGGAATACAAGCCCTGCTGAGCCCGTTGCAACTACATTTAAAGCTTCTGCTTGGATGCAGAAAGTGGCATATGTGCTCTCATTCCGTTGGCCAAAGTCCAAAGTCAATGTGTCAGACAGGATCATCTACTCCTCCTGTAGAAGCACAAGAAAGTTATGGGAAAATGGCAAAGGATGTAGAAACAGACTACAGAGAGTGAATGAGGAAACACAAACAATAACCCAGCCTCAGAAACTTTGCCTAAATACTTATGCATTAGAATTACATCAGCTATATGTGTCAGAAAGACCAAGAGAAAATGGCTTAAAACAAAGGAGAAGTTTATGTCTCCCTCACCCAAATGAATGGTCCATGCTCAGTATAGAGCTTCACACCGTTCAGGACTGAAGCTCTTTCTACGCTGTTTCTCAGCTGTATGTGATGGTATGGTTTAAGATGGTTCCAGGCAGTAGTATGGAGGAAGAGATGGTGAAACAACACATCAGTTGTTTTTTCAGAAGGGTTTAGAAAACTGCTAAGTAATAATTTTATTTACATTTTATTGGCCAAAACATAGTCACATGATTATACATAAATGCAAGGAGACTTGAAAATATGGTCTTATTCTTTGTTTCTCTGTGCCCAGCTAAAATTTTTATTACTGTGGAAGATGTGGAGAAAGAGTTGGGAATGAAAACATGTTAACAGACTTGGAGCAAAGTTCTTTGAATGAATCAGATAAAGTCTAAAGAATGAAGGAACATAAGGTAGTCAACCAAAGACCAAATGAAAGGCAGAAACAGGCAAAAAAAAAATTCAGAAAATAATGGTTCAATTGAGTGGAAAATGCAATGAGGTAACAACAGTTAACAACAGACTTTGAGCAGAGAAGAGAGATGGCTGGATGACGGAAATAACTTTGAATTTTTGTAGGAGATAGGTGCAAATCAGATTCTCAAAGAGTTAAAGTTCAGTATTTTTCTGCTAACGTTAACGATCCATCTCAGGAATCTTAAGTTAACCAACAATTGCCCCAAACTTGTTTCAGTTCTTCTTATGACCTTTCATTGAGATTAGTTTTAAGTAATTTATTTCCTCTGGTATTCTAATCAAATGGCTTAAAAAGGATCTCTGAGATTCCTAAGTATGCTTGGCTGTTCAAATATTTTCCGAACAAATTAATGGACTTGCAAATCAGACAAAAGAGGAGAAGTTAGGCTGAGACTGCATTGTGTGCTCTGTAAAGCCAGAGAATGAAAGGATGCACTGTGTACCAAGACATTGACTTAGGACAGTAAATGTGAATACACCTTCTTATAGCAACGAGCAAATGTTGGTTTAAAAATACTGGTAGCATGGCCGGGCGCGGTGGCTCACGGCTGAGAGGCTCTCACTCTGAGAGGCTGAGGCGGGCGGATCATGAGGTCAGGAGATTGAGACCATCCTGGCTAACGTGGTGAAACCCTGTCTCTATTAAAAATACAAAAAATTAGCCAGGCGTGGTTGCGGGCGCCTGTAGTCCCAGCTACTCGGGAGGCTGAGGCAGGAGAATGGTGTGAACCTGGGAGGCGGAGTTTGCAGTGAGCCAAGATCGCGCCACTGCACTCCAGCCTGGGCAACAGAGTGAGACTCCGTCTCAAAATAATAATAATAATAATGGTAGCACATTAGAGCATAACGGGAGTTTTATACTGACAATTTCATTTACAGTATTTAATTCAGGAACATCTCTATGAATATAGGCACTCGATATGTTTCATACCTGTGTTCTTATACTTTGATATCTATTCCTCATCTTTTGTAAATGGTATTTAAGACACATCCTAATATTTCTGAAGTATTCAGGGATATTTTTAAAGTGTGGGTGATGTATAAATCACCAGCTAGTTGTATCTGGTGCGTTTTACTTTGTGCTTGAGAATTGCATTGCAATTCTGGCCAGTGACTATAGAGTAGTCATTTTCTAGTTAATTGGTTTTAAGAAAGTTTAATCATTACTGGAAGCACCTAAACAGACATCAGGTTAGACTTGACGTTTATTTATTTATTTTTTATGTTTCACCCTCTTGGTCTTTTATTCTTTTATTTTAAGTCTTGTTTTATTTTAGCATATGAAGTGAATGCAGACCATTCTAGCATTGTACATCTGGGGGACTACCATGACCTTTAGAACAGCAGCATCAGAGGAATCTGGGGAAATATATGCTTTGAACATTTAATAACACCACTGCCGTGAGTTAGTGAATATTTCCATGCCTGTGTATTATGAAAATATAGCACTGGGACCATGGTTGAAGAGTTCAAAAACACAAAAGCTGAAGAATACATGGCATTTCAAATGTCTACATTACTGTTCTGTGAGATGTTTAGTTCTACTTTGCTAGAGGCGGGATTATTTAAACCTCGGTCCTGTAGATTATAACAAGAACAGATGAAACGGCAATTATTTCATATTTCAGATGACTCTATAATGTAAAATGCTTTTTAAATTTTCAAGTTTAATCAACAGTGTGTTAATGTAAACATTGTTATAAACTCATGATCAGTGTTTTACAAATAACCTGAATTAATTCTTTTGAACTAGCTGTGTTTTGACAGAGGATTTTTTTTTTTTTTTTTTTTTTTGCTTCTCTGACAAAGGCCTTTGGAAGAATGAGCTCCTTCCCCCACATCTTTATTTATTTATTTATTTATTTTTAAGCTATCCTCAGGAAAATGAACATTTCTCCTTTGCAGTTGATAACAGCATTTACAAGGTATACAGCATACAGGGTTGTTCCAAGTTCCTTCCCCAGGTAACCACGCTTGCCAAATAGCTTTGACTTTGCAAAAACATTGCATTGTTGGACAAATGCCTAATATGAATCTTTCCCAAACTTTCTGTTGGGGAAGCAAATATGTGGAATAATGCTCAGAGCCATTTGCTGTTCAAAGGATTTCAGATCCTCCATCCAGCCCCACAGATACTAAGCCTTTGCCACAGTTTTAGCAGCATGCTTGGCTTTTTTGACAGCAGGAATAGCTCTTTGGCCCACTTTCTCTTCTAAACTTTATCTAAACTTCAAACTCCTTGGCTTTTTCCCCCTCTTTTGCTAAAGCTAGTGATCACATGCTGAATAAATAATCTATAGACCATGATGTCCTGTCCTGTGAGGCTTGTTATCCAAACTCTAAACCAGCGATGTGGGAAACCTGCCTGATAAGTATTCCCAGGTAGATTTTCTAACTACCTCCCCCACTGGTTACCATCATCATTGCTTACATACTTCCAGAACTCCCTCGTAGCACATTGACTATATTTGGAAGAACTAATTGGTGGTTCTGGTGTCTTTGTTAGGAAAAAGTGACACTTTTTGAAGTTAATAAAAATCTCTTCAGCTACAGCCTTTTATCAGATGTAACAAAACATTGTTTGAACAAATATGTTCTCAGTAGTAGTGACAGTTCCTTTCTGCTTTTCCTAGCCATCAACATCTTAGGAAAGAAAATGGTAGGAGAAGTTCCTTAAAGACATAAAATTAGTTTTTGAATAATGGCAGCTCCTGATAGAAAATTGCTTTTCAAATCAAGAACTCAATTAAATTAGGTTCCAATTGGATTGCATCAGCATTTTTATAATATGTCTTTAAGTAACATATTTTTCATTTGATCTTAAGCAACTTTTAATATCTATTTCAATTCTGTACAAACATTTTTTACTATAGTAACAGCTCTTTTGGAGGAAAGAAGCATATTTATCAATATCACAATTAAGAAAGTGACTCTGTGATTATTCAGGTGTGACACCAGCAAAACTAAAAAGGGTTCCCTTTAGCATTTACTAACAGAATTTTCTTGAGAGACAATGAGAAGCAGAGAGATCATGCTCTTTGGGACAGAAAGTTTATCTGAATACAACAGAGCTTGATTTATTCAGCAGTGACTGAGAATTCAGTAAAGTCTTTCAATATTTGAACTCTAGTACAAGATGTACTTCTAAAAATTTCTTTATTTCCCATTTGTAAATGTTAAAATAAACATATTCTTGTTTAGTGTGGGGGAAAAGGATAAATATAATCCATTAAATATAGTGCAATGCCGATGGGTGGCTGGGTGCACTCGCTTCTGCCTCCTCCATGATATCTGTTATCTACTCTCAATTCACCCTCATACCCATAATACCTAATTGAAATACAATGATAACCTGAAGACTTTAAAAAAAAGTAATTTGGATGCTACTACTGTTTTATAAATTATGATTTTGATAATATGGGAAAATAAAAAAGTTTATTCATAGAAATCTACTCTGCTGCTTTTCAGGAGCCTTATTTTTCTTAATTAAATTAAATTAATTAACTCATTTTTTTTGAGACGGAATTTCACTCTTGTTGCCCAGGCTGGAGTGCCATGGTGCGATCTCGGCGCACTGCAACCTCTGCCCCCGGGTTCAAGCAATTCTCCTACCTCAGCCTCTTGAGTAGCTGGGATTGCAGGCATGCACCACCATGCCTGGCTAATTTTTTGTATTTTTAGTAGAGATGGGGTTTCTCCATGGTGGTCAGGCTGGTCTTGAACTCCTGACCTCAGGTGATCCACCCGCCTCGGCCTCCTAAAGTGCTGGGATTACAGGCATGAGCCACCATGCCTGGCCTATTTTTCATTCTTTTAAAAATTTAGATACTTATTTTTCAATGAGAATAGAAAATATTAAGTGATCTAGTTACTTTGTTTTCTTTTTAGCCTAGTGAACTACCAAATTCAGTTGATTTTTTTTTTGCATAATCAAAAGTGATACATGAAAATATTAAATCTAAGCAGGTAGATGAATATTTGAATGAGAAGTTGTGCCAGTAGTATGTACATTAACCCAGTAAAATTTATAAATCAGTTGACTAAAAAATTCAGCTAAGTATAACTAACTTGACAATTTTGAATAGTAAGGTATTAGTAGCACTTTTTCCACAAGTATCTCATATTTCCAAAATATTCGGCACTAAAAATTATAAGGTTAAAATGGGACTTTATCAAATTCATAAGTATTTTGAAT
The DNA here is from genome assembly GCF_028885655.2 of Pongo abelii. Taxonomy (NCBI): domain Eukaryota; kingdom Metazoa; phylum Chordata; class Mammalia; order Primates; family Hominidae; genus Pongo; species Pongo abelii. The sequence continues at coordinate 199,900,841 of NC_071988.2, forward strand.
TCAGATGTAAAATAAAGTATTTTTATTATTTGAAGCATTCGTTAATTGCACCGTTTACTCAACAAAAATGTATTGAGTTTCTTTTTTGTACCAGGCACTGTGTAAAGCATAAGTGAAGTGCGTAAAGTATTACTTTACTTTATAAAGTAAAGATAGGTGAGATGTTCATCCAGCCTCCAATGACTTTACAGAATTAAAATGTTTCTTAATTAAAAAAAGAAAGACTTAAACCAAGTAAAAGCCGAAACTAAAGCAAACAGAAATGAACAGAAGACAAAATTCACTGAGGGATTAGCACCAATAAATACACAGGTGTGTTTTCTCACCTGTTTTGTGGGATTAAACTGAGGCAATATTTTCACGAAGTGTATTATTTAGTCTTAAGAAACCCCACATGTTTCTTAGTTTGCATAAAAGCTGTTGAAATGGGTTAAATAAAAAGTAGTGTTCATTTCACTAGAGATCAATGACTCAACCTGACACTTGTTTCTAATGGTCAGCAAATTTTATTTTCAATGTGTGTATTACTTTTTCATAATCTCGAACCAAAGTTTGCTAATCTTCATCAATCTCCTGAGTATTTAGTATAGTAGAAATGATTTGTTTTGAAATATCAGAGCAGATGATGAGGGACCTTAATTGTGTGCTGCTACAATAGAATACCACAGACTGGGTAATTTTTAATGAACAGACATTTATGTAGCTTACAGTTCCGGAGGCTGGTAAGTCCCAGATCAAGGGGCAAGCATCTTGTGGGGCCTTTTTGCTGTGTCATAACATGGCAGAAGGGATGACATGCGCAAGAAGGAGGAAGAGAGAGAGAGCATGCACTCACAGGAACTGAGAGAGTGAGAGAAGGGGTCTGAACTCATCCTTTTATAAAGAAACCAGTCTCTCAATAATGACATTAATCCTTTTAAGAGGGCAGAGCCCTCATGACCTAATCACCTCTTAAAGTTTCCATCTCTCAACTCTGTTGCATTGTGGATTAAGTTTACAACACATGAACTTTGGGGGACTCATTGAAACCACAGAAGTGACCTATGTTTAATCTTTGTACGATGAAATTTTCCCTAAAAAATTAAACCTAAAAAAATTGTAGCTAATAGATGAAGAATTATCCTATTATCACACTGTTATAAATTGTATTTCTTTATTGCTAATGAGGTTCAAATAGTTTTCTTTTTTGTTTTATTTTTCATTGACACATAGATTGTTAATAAAATAATTAAATTTTAAAAATATTATTTTTAAGTCTTTGTATTGAACCTAAAGAGCAAAATACAAATATTTAAATTGGAATGACCTAGATATATAAATATGAAATTGAGGACTTAGATCCTGATGGATTAAAATGGGTTGGCAAATTTCTTCTGTAAAGGACCAGATAGTAAATATTTTAGGCTTTGCAGGCCATATGATCTCCGTCCCAGCTACCTAACCTTTTTGTAGTACTGAGAAATCTTCCACCAACAGTGCATAAATGAATAGACATGGATGTGTTCTTTTTTTTTTTTTTTTTTTGAGATGGAGTCTCACTCTGTCGCCCAGGCTGGAGTGCAATGGCACGATCTCGGCTCACTGCAAGCTCTGCCTCCCGGGTTCAAGCGATTCTCCTGCCTCAGCCTCCCGAGTAGCTGGGATTACAGGCGCCCACCACCACGCCAGGCTAATTTTTTGTATTTTTAGTAGAGATGGGGTTTCACTGTATTAGCCAGGATGGTCTTGATCTCCAGACCTTGTGATCCACCCACCTCGGCCTCCCAAGGATGTGTTCTAATAAAACTTTCTTTATACAAACAGGCTGAGTACCGGATTTGGCCTAAAGGATATAGTTTCCCAATCCCTGGATTAAAACATACATTGAGTGGATAGGCATTTATGTTAACCATAAATGTGACTGTGTCTTTGCTGATAAGTCATTGCTTCAAACACTGAGATTCATTAACTTTTGGGAAGACACAAGCTGCTTGTTTCTCAACTCTATTTTAAAGAAATAGATTGCACTTCTTTCTTTCTCATAATCAGATGGGGATCATGTTGTACTTACTGCAGCTCTGCCAAGGAATCAGTTTTTTATATCAGTGCTTCATCCAATTCCTTCCCGCCATGGCATGTTTGGAAAAGAATAATATTTATAGAAAATACTTGGGCAAATGGCTGAGGCTGCGTATGGATGAGGATTTTGATTATGCCCTTTAAATTCAAAGAATTATCACAGTATTCTCACTTCCTTCCCAATTCTTTTCCTCTCCCCCACTTTTTTTTGCTGCCCAATTCTTTGCAGGTTTGAGTTCCACTAAATATATCCCCCCAAAATGAAGGTGACAAACATTTGCCAGGAATGAGATGAGATGCTGCTGTACATTATTTTTACATATTTTAGTGAGCCCATCTATTTTCATTTTTGTAAAGAAACCAGGAGAAATAAGAGATTTTCTAAGGCCTTATTCAGGATTAAATTTACATATTTACATATGATATCTGTCTTTTAAAATCTGAAAGAAGTCTCTTTTTCTGGAGTCTTCCTTGTCCTCTGAACCCTTTTCCCTCATGTTCTGTTACTTGTTTATAAAATAATATCAGACATCTCAACTTTTTCTAGAGGAAAGTGGGCTTAGAAAAATAAGTTTAAAAAGTACAGCAGAATCTCCTCTCGTTAATCCTCAGAATCTGTACGAGTCACAGTAAATTATATTTGATGCTGAAACAACCCAAAATTTCTGTGGCTCGCCAAGTTAAGAATATATTTATCACGGACATTGCAGTCTGATGATTCAGGTGACAGTAAGTTCAGGCAGAGGTGCCAGAGCTTCATGCATTAAGCAAACTCAGCACCTCTGTTCAGCTAGTGGCTCTTGGGCTTTGAAGTTGTCTATAGATGAGGGACTAGGGAGTAAAGCTGGAATATCTGAATGTAGCCAACAGTACTTCTGCCCACGTTTATCTGGGGACCCAGTTACGTGGCCCCATGTAATGGTAAGTGAGCGTAGGCAATGTAATCTAGCTAATTGCATAGAGGAAAAGGAAACAAGGCTTGGAGAATAAAAATCATTGTTTCAGCCCTAGCCACCAAAACAGGTTTTCCACGAAGCTGATGTTTATACAGGCATGCAGTTCCTACTTGGTGTATGCTACCTGCAACATCATCTTCTCATACTCAAGGAGAAGCACAGGGAAAAGTACATAAACCTCTGAATGAAATGGTGGAAACTATAATTCTAAAACTCTGAGGGAAACACCAACAAGCGGAATAGGGCTGAGCTTAGGTCTCAAGACTACAACTGTGAATTTGAGTATAACAGAAACTCTTAAGGACAACAACCAAGTGAAGGATGTATTGTAGATAAAATCGTGTTTAGTTGTAGAGATTTTACAGACATACATTCATGTCAACTGCCAGAACTCTAAGTGGTAGAAACCAGTCTGCTATAATAGATCAAATGAAAATGGTTTAAAAATGAGCACAATGATTAATAGATACGTATTTGATTAATAGGTCCATACACACACATATGGATGCCCAGGCATACCCCATATTCTACTTCTTTCTCATGCTTTCAAACTCAACTTTCACATGAAAAATTCTTTCCTATATCTTTTCTTTTCCCCTTGACTGCAGTATTTATGATATATGATATACTGGCACCTTTTCATATAAAGGCCATCAGGAACATTTTTGAGAATTATGGATGTAAGCAATGCCACAGAGTGTCCTTTAATTTTTTAAGGTTACGGTGGTGAGCTACTTCAAATAGTCCTGTTTGCTTATATAAATCAAATGAAAACATTGGTAAAAATATACACAATCAGATGATATAGGTTATTAATCCAAATTTTTTAATGTTCAAAAAGTGATCTACCATTTTTCAGAAGTATTTTATAATTTTAGTATAGCTGGCAGTTGAAACTTATCATTACATTTCCTGACCCAAAGCATTAGATACAAACTCATTTGTTTTACCTATAGACATGAATTTAAACCATTTTCTAGTGACTAGATATTGTTGCTGGAACACATGGAGCTTAACGATAAACTAAGCATTACATAGCCTTTAATAAACTGTGATTCTGTTTCATAATGTTTTGATGCCATAGATTATCAGAAAATGGTATTAATGTTCTTTCCCAAAATAACATTCATAAAACTTTCCCAAATTGCTTTTTAACTCAAACTTTTTATTTGATGCATTAAAATAATGTTTATTGAAGGTTTTTTTTTTTTGGATGAACTTAAGACATTCAGGGTTATTTTTTAAACAAAGTAAGCTCATTTATTTAAAACTCACCACAAGCTATAATTTGCACACACTCATACACAAAAAAAGCCTGGACAGCTGCATTGGTGACATAGGTACATCAAAAAGATCTGAATTATCTATGTGACAAAACTTGTGAAGCCTTTTTTCTGTGCATCTGTTTTAAACCGTTCTTTTCTATTCCTGCATCATTTCTCAAATGCCACCCATGCAATCTCCATCCCTGCTTTCCTGATCTTCCTTTCCCTGCTCTATTTTTTCTATAGCACTGATCATCTTTTAATAGATAATACAGATTGCTTATTTGTCATATGTGTTGTCTATTGTCAATTTCTCATTCTAACTTGCAAATTCCATGGGTAGGCATTTTTGCCTGTCCTGTTCCCTGATGTATTCCAACCACCAGGAACAGTGTTTTCTCCATGTCTATTTCTATATTGAAATATGAATCTAACTACAAATATTACTTGCTTAACCTTTATGTGTGATTCGTCTTCTTTTTGCTCACAGCAACAACAGCAAAGATCATCCCAACTGTCTCTTTCATTCAGATGGTTAATAGCTCTGATGACTATGGGTTGCCTCCACCAAAGTTAGAACCTGCTGTTTGAGTCTAAGGACCTTGGACCCAGCCGTCCATTATTCTTGTGCACACCAGAGTTACCACTGCAACTACTCTTCTATGATTCTAAGTGTTTGATCACTAATGCACTTAATTCCAAATTAATTTGTAAAAAATCCTTAATTCCTTTTGAAGTCATCTCAAATCATTTTGGAAACAGGGTCAATATAAGTAAATGCATAAATTTGCTGTTGAATTACACTTTCTTTTTCTACTTAATTTGCGTTTTTTGCTAAGGAACCACTTTTCTTTACAAGCTGCATCAAGATTCTTTTTCAAAGAACTGTAGCATTGTGCAGATCTCATGTTTTCCTCATCTACCATTCATTTTTATGCAAATGCAAATTAGTCTACTTAAAATAAACACCAGGAACAGCTTTGTAGGGGATGATATCTCCTTGAAAGTGCACCAGACGTCTCTAGGCAAGCAGGGGGAGGTCTGAGGGCTTTGATTTCCCGTTTCTATAGCACTATTGTTCTCTACAGTTTCCCCACTAAGGGCTGTCTCCCTTAGGTTACTAACAGCTATAGCATTATCTTGCCTTCTGTAGTACAAGTCCTGAAGCAGCTGCTGTCATACTCTACAGCAGTAATTTCCAATCTTGGAGCATGAAATCTGACAGTATACAGTAGTTGATTAAACTAGCTTTATTTGTTCTTTAAAAACCAGAACAGCATAGTATAGAATATAATAAAATGGAACAGACTAGTATGGAACAGAGTAAGATGTATCAGAATACTCAGTAAGGTTAAGTATCACTTCATTAAGTAGTAATTTCTTGTCATTTAATATCTATAATATACATGTATTATGCATGTATTATAGAATCAACCAAGAGAGTGCCATTATTCTAGGTTAGGGATTCTTAACCAAAAACCTATGATATGGGCTTTAGAGTTTTCATAAACCTCTTGAAATTGTACATATATTTGTGCTTATGTATGTTTTATATATGGATTTACAGACTATATATGTATATATGCATATGTGTGCACCTATATATGTATATATAGTATGTATATACATATATTTTATTTCTTTGTACATATAGTCACATGCTACATAACTGTGTTTCCAGCACCAATGAACCACATATATGATGGTAGTCCCAAAAGATTAGAATCTTGTATTTATACTATACCTTTTCTATGTTTAGTTATGTTTAAGTACACATATGGCCATTGTATTTCAATTGCTTACAGTATTCAGTAATGTGCTGTATGGGCATATAGCCTAGAAACAATAGGCTCTACCATATAGCCTTGGGGTGTAGTAGGCTATTATACCACCTAGGTTGATGTAAGTGCCCTCCGTGATATCCGCACAACCATGAAGTGTCTATTGAGGCATTTCTCAGATCATATCCCTGTCACTAGATGACATACGACTAGAGATTGTTTTTAGGGACAGAATCATAGCTGCTATCAAGCTTTCAAACTGGGCTTGTAACCTCAAAGTTTAGGAACTTCAGTTCTAGGAAAAGGCATTCTCACTAGAGAAGTTCATGATTCAGGAATTCCCAAAGTCAGTTAGCATCCAGTGGAGTTTTTGGCTATTCTTCCATACCAGAGAGGGCCATATTCTGTTGGTTTATTTTTTGAGAATTGTTAATCTTAAATAGTAGATGAATTTGACCAGGTTATAAAAATCTCTTCACGTTAAGGTAATTCCTTCCTTGTCACTTAAAATTCACTCAATAAAAGTACTGGTTGGATATTTTTCATGTCCAGGACATATCTCTGAACTTAAGAGACTTACAGATTAATAATGAACATTCGTTTATAAAGTCCTGGCTGCTAGGCATAGTTCTAGTAGATTTCACAAGGTTATTTTAGTACTTAACGAAAACCTTGAGGAAAAGGTATTGTCATCCTCGTACAAGGAAACAGAAGCTTGGAGAGTTTCTGTTAGAGATACATAAATTCACCAGCTTGGTAAGACACAAAGCTATAATTGGAACCTGTGTCTTCTAATGTGTTTTCCAGATGCATGTAAAATGAATGGATTTCTAAAGAGGTGAATCCTTTCATTATGTCTGTCATACTTATTTTACATTCTGTGTTCAGGTTGTTATTAGTACCATTGGATCAAATACATCACTAAAAGTGATCTGTTAATTTGTTGTCCAAATTGGTACACATTAGAATGTGAAAAGGTGCTCTATTGGTAATTACTATGGTCTCAGGCAAATCAGAATAGATGGTTACCCCAAATGATGCTAAAGAATCATGTTGGTTTTCTTTAGGGCTTCTTAGTGGTCTGAGAACAGCAGATTTGTATTTGCTATATCGTCTGGTTTTATCACATGAACAATTCATTTGTATTGTATTCATCTGTGGATTGATTTGTGTAATTCTACCATAATTTTCCATTGGTCAAATATGTCCTTGTTTCACTATAGATTTCTTAGTTAAATAAAGTTCAGAAATGATAAAAGAATTGAGCTACATATTTAAATGTCTGATTTTCTGATATATGGTCACCATATCCAGGAATTATTCCAACTGTCACTATAGATGTTTTAACAATTATTGAACAAAAGTAATTAAAAATTACATATAATTTTCATCATTGATTTTAAGGATATTATATATCACTATAATAGTAGAAATAATTTTTTACTTGTAGTAAAAAGATGTAGTCTTGAATCTTGGCTATATAATTCAGTCTTTGAAACTTTGAACAGTAATTCATGTCTTTAAATATGAGCTTTCTCATTTTTAAGAGGATATACAAGTTTCTGCTGTAACACCTCAGAGGAATACTGTAAATACTAAATAAGATAATATGTGAGTGCTTTGGAAATTGTAAAGAACTTTAAAAATTGTATGTCTGTAGGTATATATATTTACATATATACATTTCGATGTCTACATTCTCATATACATTAAAGCTTAAATTATTTTGCTTTATAGATTTTAACTAATATTTTAAAACTTAAAATAACTATACATAAAAAAACCTTCTATAGCTTTAAAATAATAATTTAAAAACCCCACCAAGGAAAGTAATTTCTAATTTACTTCATGGAGCTGTTTCCTAAAAACGCCCTGAAGATGGCACAATAAGTACATTTTGGTGCAAATATTACTAAAGAAATTGTAAGAAAAATATATTTGAGGTTAAAACACTAAATTTACAACAAGCCTTTTGAAAGTTTGTGGAAAAGAAATAGTTTCTGAGCCTTTTAACCAATGCCCATTGTTTTAATGTTACAGAAGTCATTTGTTTCATTGCAGTTTAAGGAGCACTACAAACAGGTAGCTAGTCAGAAAACTGATATTGTCACATGTTACTGACAAGAGTCAGGTTAGTTCATGTTGTGCAGTTTTATCAATAAATTTACCCTTGTAATTGTAAAACAGCTGATAAGCTCATCTGTTATCTTCTGCATAATGTACAATCTGTATCTAAATGCCAGTTTTTGTTAGGCATTATGGGGATAAGGACTAGCAGAGAGAAAAGTTGAAAAATATCTGTTTTATTAAAATATGAAATACAGTAGGCCCTATTCTTAGAAAAAATATTAGACAGTTATAATGATTTCTGTGGGGTTGTAATACTTACAAGTTTTAAAAATATACATCTATATTATAGGCCAACTATATATTTTACAAAGATGAAGTAGAATTCACGAAATGACAGTTAGTAGAAATAAAGGTTCCTTTGGAAATACACAGGTGTGAGAATATTTATGCTCTATTTGAGTATCAAAGGGTACTGTTCTCAGCCATCTCTGTGACTTACTTGTTTATCACACACATATTAAATACTTATAATATGTATTATGTAATCTCTACCTATTAAGGATTTAAAATCTAAATATGACCAATTATATATTCATATGCATACACATATAAATGTTACACGTAAATTAATGTTATATATATTGGTTGTAAATACATGTCCATACACATTCACTTACGGCATGTTAAGTAAATACTTAGGTGAAAAATAGGTTTTGTAATTAAATTCATATCTAAATCCTCGAAGGAAAGAGTTTGTGTTTTTATGGGTGTTGGCAAATTGCGTCTCACTGGAAGGGACTTCTTTAACTTACCTTCTGAGAACTGAACTTTAGTCCCAACAAAACTGATTTATTAGTGTTATAACTCTTCTATAATTTGTGTAGCAGGTTTTCTGGTCTTCACTAGAAAAACCCATAAGGATACATTAAACAAAATGATTTATTATGGCATTCTTAGAGCACTGAGATACTAGAGGAGCATAAGAAATTTTGACAATTTGGAAGTTAATTACAATTTTTTTTCTGTGTCAATATCCCAAGGCTTCTTGAATTTTTTTCAGGATCAAAAGTGATATGATTTTTGGCTATTAGTAAATCATGGAAATGTCAATATAGTCTTTTCAATTTAGATGGATTGCTAAAAATTAAAATGATATGAAGTTATAGCATTTGGGACTTCATCAGTTTATAAATTAGGAACTGAGGCTGGGTGCAGTGGCTCATGGCTGTAATCCCAGCACTTTGGGAGGCCGAGACTGGTGGGTCATCTGAGGTCAGGAGTTCGAGACCAGCCTGGCCAACATGGTGAAACACCATCTCTACTAAAAATGCAAAAATTAGCCTGGCGTGGTGGCAGGTGCCTGTAATCCCAGCTACTCGGAGGCTGAGGCAGGAGAATTGCTGGAACCTGGGAGGCAGAGGTTGCAGTTAGCCGAGTTCGCGCCATTGCCCTATAGCTCAGGCCAACAACAGCGAGACTCCATCTCAAAAATAAAATAAAATAAATAAAGAACTGAAAGTCTTATCATTTGTTTTGAGCTTTTCTTCTTGTGTTTCTTTTCAAATGAAATATCTGCTTATTTAAAATATTTTAGTAGACCTTTTATGTTCAAAATATTTAGGTAGGGAAAATGGGAGTATATATTTAGGAAATTATAGATTGTGATGCCTACAAAAAAGTCACCATAAGTTATCAAAAGAATAATGGATGATTCAAAAATGTCTAAATGCTTATGAAGCTGATTGTCAATGATGTGTTATTTGGAACCATATGGGTTAATTTGACAATGTGTACTTAAGGATGTCAGGCGACATGTTGCTGAACTGACTGCACTGCCTCTGTTAAAAATGTTTTAAAAACTGTCCATATATTCACTTATCTATGTGGTCTTTGTTAGTATATTTTTCACTGTTTTTAAAATATTTTTAAAAACAATTTAAAAAATCTTAAAGAAATGAACAAAATGGATGCACACACTAAACAAGCAAACAAAGAAAAAGCAAACAGAGAGAGAGAAAAAAAGCTCTTACCTTGCTACATGCTATTTTGAACTTAATCTGACAGAATCGCAGTCAGTCCGTTGTTTGAAGATTCTCAAAAGAATGTGAGATCTTATTATTTGATTGAAAGAAAACATGGCTTTCAGTCATAGTTTTCATATTTCATTGGGCTGACTTTATTTTCATTGTAGAGTGGTATTTCATGACCTTGGCAAGGTTATAAAACCATTCTGCATTGATGTAGCACATCCTATAGATGTCAGAATGACCTGGTTAGTATACCATCTCTTTCAAAGTAGTCCCAAACAATTATTAAACACATGATAATATGTTTAATACTTTCTGAGATCCATAGTTTAGCATCCAGTGTCTCTAAGGACTGTTACATGTTAATCCAAGGAAGAAAACGGTATAATCTATATTATGATGAAAAAATCAATAAATAACTGTGAATGAACAACATTGATTAATTAACATATAGAAATAATGAAAAGTAGTGAAAATAGCTGAGAGAGTGATAATTCGCTGCCATGATATTTCATTGTAATTAATTAGTTGTTCATATTTTCTTAGTTGAGAGATTTTGAAATTTGACTTTCCATATATTACCTGGGAGATGGCATTAAATGAAATAAAGCCTATTGTTATTACTTCCAATTAATAAAATCATGTGTATTTGTTGATAGCATGCTTTTGTAAAACAACTTTTTTGGTGGCCACACAAGAACACACATAACAATGTTGTAGGTATTTGAAAAAGGAGCATAGTAAGCTTGAAGGGAGTGTTAAAAAATGGACTATTTTACCTTCATTTGCTTCACTTAATTGTTCTAAAATTTTAATAAAGAAAGTTGTTATTGTATTTTTAAACTTTTTGTATTGGTTTCTTTGTTCTGTCTTATTGAGAGTATAGTTTTACTTATCTTACTCTATGAAAATAGCAATCTGCAAATAGATATGTTTTACAGTGTCTATAGCCACCTATCAGAGAGTATGTCATCTTCTGTTCCAAAAGACTCTAAAATAGAAGTCATTATAATGATTTAGATGTGACATTGTGTGAGTAGAAGGCTCTATGAATGATCTCGAAACATTTCTTAGGGCTTTAAGATTGTGAGATTTTCTGAATGAAGTTTGGGTGTTCCCCAAGCAACCATTAGTCATGGTAAGTTATTCATGTGCATGATTTCCTTATCTTGTCTAAATAATCATTGTTAGCATGTGTGAAGCTTTAGCAACATTCATGTTATGCTCACTGACAGAATGTAAAGGGACTCTACGTTTGGCATGCTTAGTAAATGGCTTCAGGTTTTGGTTGCAGTGATGTCTTTCTTTGTGAAGACTCTAGAACACCTTCGACTTCCTTCAGTAACACTTATTTCTCAGAGAATATTTAGGGACTTCGATGAGACACTCACAAAAGACAGTTCCTACCACAGTGGGTTCATCACCACCACCACCCTACTACTGTAGTGTTTTGGGTGTTTGTTGGCCACTGTGGTGCAGGGGCCCTCACTATGTCTTTGCTCCCTCCATTTCTTCTGCCACTTGCTCCAACTCAGCTTTCATACTGATGCCAGACAAATCTTCCTCAAACACTGCTCCTATCATGACCTATGTGAGTGAGGGTTTTGTGGATTTTTTTTTTTTGGCCAAACCAGTGAAAATTATTTAACCTAATATATTTTCCTTTTTGTTTTATGTAAGAAAATGAAGAGTGAAATTCAGCACAGCGAAGTGCTCAGCGTCCAGCTGTTTCAAGTAGTGTGTAGCCCACCATCTCTTCCTTCTGTTTCATTAAATTCATTAAGTCCATTAAATTCGTCAAGCAGACAATGCTTGGTTTTATTCCCTGATGCCTAATTTTGTGTCATATTGTACTGTGTATGCCACTTCATGTCCTCATGGAGATAAGTGCAGTATAATTCTTAAACAAGAAATCTCAGGCTTTTGCTCAAGAACTTCAAATGTTTCCCAGTTTTCTACTGTATCAATTCTAAGTTCTGCTGTGTAGTTTACAAGATTCTCTGCTCCATGTATTTATTTCCCACGATTTCTCAAAATGTACTTTCTATCTAATTAGGCCTATTACGTTTCTCTGAAGCTGTCATAGCCCTTCTCGCCTTTGCTTTCCCTGGAGCGCATCATCTTGCCTCTAATGCACTCTCTTTTCCCCACTCCTATGTCAATCTCACCATTCTGTCCTTGAGAGACTAACTCACACAACTTTTTTATGAAGCCCACTGTAATTATTCATCGATCTCCTTCTTTAATAGTAAATGTTTCTGTTTCTGTGCTGCAAAAAAAAAATCGTTGTTAAATCTTGATACATTTTGCATTGACTCCTTAACTATATTATACATTTTAGGATTTTCATGGGTAGGAATTATGTCTTAAAACTTTTTATGTTTCACAAAATCTCGAATATAAGATTGAGGACTCATCTAGTAAGCATTTTGTGGCAGAGATCTAACCTCTCTTAATTCTTCTACATATTACAAATTTTTAAATTGCATAGCCTTTAGTTGAGACACGTGGCAGAAACCAATGTTTCCTTCTATTTCTCTGCATTCTCTAGCCTTCCATCTTGTTGTGATTAATGCACTATGAGCAGAAATGACGTCACTTCCAGCAGAAGTAGAAGCCAGCAGGTGTGTCTCCACCATCACTCTCTTCTCCTGTGACTTGGGAGGCATGTGTTCCTGATGGCAGAGTAGCAACATGAAATAGGATTTGTATCAGATTTCAGATGGACAAGAAATACATCTGTGTTGTTTTAAGCCATGGAAACTTTGAAGTCTGTCTCTTGCAGAAGCTAAATTTAATTATCCTCAGGAGTATAAGATTCAAATGGTGGTATACATGTTTTGTGGAATCTTCATGTATATATATATTTGTTTTATAGAATCTTCACATATATGTGTATTTGTTTTATAGAATCTTCAATTTTATATACATGTATGTTTTATAGAATCTTCAAACATTAATTCAGATATTTGTATTCTCTAGAACTCCAGAGTTCTGCAACCTCCCTAAGAATCTCTTCAAAGTAAATTAACATTGTTCATATCTACAGCAAACAAAGGCACCTATATAATGGTTTTCTCAGTTATAGCAAATGTTGGCTTTGACTGCATTTTGACATTAAACATTGTTGATGCCATTTCTGAATCTACTGCATAGTTGTAATCTTAGTTGGAAATACTGTTGGTTACTGGTTGGTCAAGGAGATTAACCCTGGAGTTTGAGACTTTATTCAGAGTTCTTTTGGACTTGAAAAAAAATCTGCTAAGAGAACTTGTCCCATTTTAGGTTATGCTGAAGCATGACAAGATGTGCAGAAATATTCTGAATTCTAAAGGAAGCTCAATATTATGTAATCTCAATTTGTAGTATAATGAAAAAAGTGTGAATGAGAAAGTCAAGGAGTAAAGGTGAATTTGATATTCCATAACTTCAGTTTTACTTCTGCTATATATTTCTTTATTAATAGAGCACACGGCCAGTCATTTGATAAGGAGTGATTAAAAAAATCTCAGTTACCGAAAAAAGCTATCCTTTTAAAAGTTCTCTCATTTTAAAAAACACAGTTTTAAGTATCAGGTTTTTTCTTTCTAAGTTTTAAGTTAACCATGAGCTCATGCTGTCATAGTGGCTTAATGGAATTATTACTACATATAATGCGAACAAAAACCTTCATGTTTATTTTGATATTCAAAATGCAAAGTTAGACCAAGATAAAACAGTTAGTTATCCAGCTAATAAAGATATAGGTATGATAAGAGATACTTAAGACAATGAAACCTGTCATATACTATTGGTAAGAATCTATTCTTCCTGGAAAGCAGTTTGAAAATGCATATGAAAATCTCTAAAAATGTATTATTTCCCCCATAATCCTAGTTCTCAAAATCTATGCTAAAAGATAATCACAGATACTATACGTGTGTGTATTAATTTTTCATAGTTCTTAAAAAAACTATAAATCACCAAATGCCAAAACGAAGGTCACGATTAAATATACTTTGGTACATTTTGATGATGGCGTATTTTGCAGTTACTAATAAACAATTTTTAAAGATAACTTAAAATATTTAACGGCATGTGAAAATGTTTGCAATATTAAGTTGAAAACCGGGTATCAAACTACATATTCAATGACTCCAATTTAATGAAATTTATGTAGCTACCTTGAAAAAACGATGAACAGAAATACACAGAAATATTAACATCAATTGATGTTTGCAGTATTTTTTTGCTTTATAAATTTATACATATAGAAATGAAGAATATAGACAGACTTATAGAAACTACTAAATTATTAAAATAAGCATCTATTGCCTTGATGAATGGAAATCACCAAATTCTGAGCCAGTCGTATGGAGTGTGTTGTAGGCCTGTCATCTTTCTGTTCATGCGGTTGCTGTTACCTCAGAACAAATGAACAACAACAACAAAACTTTTCATCTTCTCAGACAACCTTACTTCATCTTAGCCACTAAGGACAGCGGAGGTGCCAGCCTCTGTGACAAGCCCTCCCTGCCCCGCTTCAGGTTGGGTTGTGTGTTCTTCCTCGTTACTCCCACTGCGTCCAGCATATTCCCTTACAACGGTAATAAAATGGGATTGATTTGCTTGGCTGGGTTCCCCATTGGATTGTAGCTCTGCAGCTCTTTGAGGTCTGGAATATCTTTTCCACGTTCTTAGCATTATAGCACAATGACAGGCACACAAATGGCAGTCAATGAATGTTTGTAGACTGAACCATGTTTAAATGACTTACGGCAGTGTGTAATGCAGAGTGAAGTGCTGTCTTGAGGCAGGTTCCATTAAACTCCTGATTTGATTTTGCTCTGGAAATTTCCAGAATGTAAGTAGTCTGAGAGTCCTATATATGAAAAATATACACATCAACTTTTGCTATTCAAAGATGATTTAGATAATTATAAAAACAATACATTAAAGTACTGTTGTTTTATATTTCAGGAATATTTTTCATTGATAAATGAGAGTTTCTGATTAATCTGAATAACTAAATTTAAGCTTTCAAAGCCAGGTTGTTAATGGTAGTCTTTAACAAATTGTACCCCCTTTTTAGACTCTGTTATAAATTATAAAGTGCACTGGTACTAAACTTCCCAACTCAAATCACAGTGATGTTTCATAAATTTATTTGATAAGGTTATTCATTAATTTCTGTGAGAAAGATTGTTGTCATGGTAATAGCTTAAAATGAACCGAAACATAATCCTGGTCATGTTTGCTAAAGCAGGTGAATCTGCTCTATTGCGTTGCATTTTTCTAATTTAAACATAACTGAAGCAAAATATAAAGGGAATTTAAAGTGAACATTTAGGGGTGTTTTCACTATATACATATATATATATATATAAAATAGAGTTTCAAAAATCCCCCAATTTGGAGAGTCTGTTCTATTGGCATACTCGATATTCGCATTCCTGAGTTTTCCATAAAATGCAGATTTTATTCAGAATGATTCAGATCAATGCAACTGGACTTTCGTCTGATTTTCAGAGAATGAGTTAATTAAATGGCTGAGATGTGTCTGGAGAAGAAGGCAAACAGATAAGATTACTTCTGTGTACAAACATGTTGTCTTTGATTCCCTACCCAAGCTATTTGGTTTGTCATAACTTGCCATGATGATAATTAGGTGACAGAATAAATGAATGTGCTTTCATGGAAGAATGGCAGATGCAAAATATAATAAAAAAGGCAATACCTGAGCTTGAGTAATTTTATTATTGTACATTCAGAGAGTTTTGAAATCTATGGAATTCCTGCTGGGAAACAAATTTTCCTCACTGAATGGATCATTAAAAAGTCCATTTACTATAACAAAACGCATGTTCTGAATGTGTATACATTTGAATTTGTAGATTTTTTTCCCTTCAAGTATAGATGTTTGAATTTCATTGATATAATTTAAAAAGAGTGAAACAAATTTCTTAATACTAAGTAGTTTTATTTTTTTGTAAATGTTGCTATGTTCAAATAGCATTGGCAAAAATCATTGCTTATAGCATTCTGTGTAAGGAAAATAAAATGTAATTGTCTCTCAAATTGTAAGGTATACCTTATTGTTTACTTGAAAGTTTAGTGCTGTATTTTAAATAAAATATATTCAACGTCTTAGAGTAGCAGTCATCTCTGCATTTTAGAGCCAAAACCTCAAAACAAATCAGGCGTATGTGTGTAAAATATGTGCATATTTTTAACTGCTGCATAAAACACAAATATACATAACATTTTTGCATAATCCCAGCCTCTTAACAAATGTTACAGTAAGATACCAATTGGTGAGTTTCAAAAAATTAAGATGTGGATGAAAAATAAAATTCCGCCTCTCAAAAATTGTCTGGAATGCCATTTACATTTTAATTCCAAGAAAACTCAAATATCAATAAGATACTCTTTTTGGATGTTTTACTCGTAATGTAAGATATTCAGATAGTTTTTAATTTGTTTAAATTTTAGGTTTGGGGGTACACGTGAAGGTGTGTTGCACAGGTAAACACGTGTCTCGGGGCTTTTTTGTACATATTATTACATCACCCAGGTATTAAGCCCAGTAAAATCCCAACAAATTCACATATCATCTTATCCATGTGACAGTAAATATCCAAATAATTAAAATTGAGTACTAAATTTTTATAACTTACCCTGTGTGATATTAAATGAGAAAATATTTAGTTACATCCAGGTAATTGACTCAGTTCCTTGTGTCTGGTATGTCACTGTTAAAATTGAAATACAGATAAAGTAGATTATCTAATTTTTGAATTGTGTAAATGTCTGTGTGTACCAAATGAGGAGAAAAGTCACAAAACCCAATTCCCAAATCCTAGGTGTTGCATATGAGATGAAGGTTTTAGTTATGCAACAACAATAATGATTTCTCTGTACAGTACAATCTTTAAAAATAACTTTCAGTGTGCTGATTTTCATAATTACAAATAAGTGAAATTTAGCTAGTAATTAAAATGAAAATGTTAACAAAGGTTCTGCATTGATGCCTCATTTGCAAGTACCGGCAAATGTTCTGAGGCAATCTGTCTCCACGCTTATTTCTTACTTGAAAATTTCCCTGAAGATATTCCTTGCCTTACAAAGCGAAGTGAATTGTTCAAAAAAATATTAAAGAGTAATTTTCTATATTATTCTTTAAAAAACTACAATTATTCACAATATCTTAGGGTATAAGTAACAGCATAATAAACCTATTCTGGCAACAGCACCCCCTCATCCCTACCAATTCATGTACTCAGATCCACTTTATATGTCTATTCTAGAAAATTTCAAGATGTAGTAATCAGTAACAGTAATGTTATCATTTTCAGACAGTAAAAATTTTAACTTTTTTGAATAACTGGAACAAATTACTTCTTTTTGCCAAGTATACATTTTAATGACCATATATTATCTTGTTAGCAGACCCATATATTAGGCGTATTTACTACTATACTTTGATTTACTTTGAGATCAAGCTTTGTTCTATTGTCTACATTTAATAGGTTCATTTTCTTTCGTAAAGAAATGTATTACTATTTTATGAAGAATGTAACCTATGATTTTTCTAATGTTTCTAGTGAATTTTCTTCTGGCTTAAATAATATTTCTTAAAATAAAGCAAGTTAAATTAACTTTGCAATATGATTTCTAGTTCTTTTCTCTAGAGCCATTACAAATGACTTTTACTACAGTTCTATATCATTTATAGTATATTATGATACATTAAATATATAGAAAATGTACTCAAATTGATATCTTTTAAAAACTTTTCACTAAAGGGTGTATTCATACAAAATAGAATATGAATTCCACAATATGACTTGTTTTATATTAAAAAATTATTATTTTTAAAAATGTGTTTTGCATTATTTACATCTGGTGAAATTTAAATATGAAAGAAATACATATCCATGGTTCTTTGGAAAGTGTAGTAAATTTGAGGTCTATGTATGCTTTATTTTAATGTGAACACAGAAAACCGTAGAGGTTATTATTTCTTTCCCTTTGGAGATAAAGCAGTTGGGTAATGGATAGCAAACCACCTGTCTTCTGCTTGGAGAATGTGCTCTTGTTGCTCTGGGTTCAGAGAATCCCTCCTGGTACCCATTGCCATGTCCTATATTGTAAGTTAATAAAGTTACAGTCTAATGGTCTTTTTGAGTAAAGTACACTTCTGAGTCTCTTTTTGCCCAAAGGGTCTGCACTATTAGTAGAGTCATTCCCAGTGCTCCTTTGATATTTTGCTTTTCTGTGCTGTCTTGTGAATGAATTAGTAAGAACAGTGATATTAACTATTCACTTCCAGTGTTGGTTCCATTGCATTAAGTGGCCAAACATAATTAATTCCTAAAATCCAGTCATTTCCTGTGTCACGTTTATTAAGTCTGCAAAAGCAAAACAACCCCATTTTATTAATACAGAAGTATTTTTTATTTGTTTTGGAGGTTTACTCAGTTTCATCTTCTTCTTTAGCATGCTTTTCTTGTGTAATAAACATTTAGTCTCACAGCAAAATATTCATTTCAATTATGCTATCAGTTAAATAATTTATTGAATTTGTGTGATCATTTTCCTCCCTCATTTATCTAAATTTGTTAGTGCCTCACGGTTTATGAAGGGTCATAAATAGTTTACTGGATTTATCTTTTCCGATTTTAATCTAATTCTTATTTACCCACGACTGCTAAAGTTATCCAACTATTGTTACTGAGATGATGTTGGGAAATGACAAAGAAAGTATAATTTGATGTACAATTTTATACAGTCTGTATTTTCTTATGCTCCTTCTGTTTTTGTTGTTTTGTTTTGCATTTTTCGAGACAGAGTCTCACTCTGTCACCCAGGCTGGAGTGCAGTGGTGTGATCTCGACTCACTGCAACCTCCGCCTCCCAGGTTCAGGTGATCCTACTGCCTTAGCCTCCCAAGTAGCTGGGATTAAAGACATGTGCCACCACCCCTGGCTAATTTTTGTATTTGCAGTACAGATGGGGTTTCACCATATTGGCTAGGCTGGTCTTGAACTCCTGACCTCAAGTGATCTGCCTGCCTTGACCTCCCAAAGTGCTGGGATTACAGGCATGAGCCACTACATGTGGCCTCTTATGTTCCTTTTTAAAAGGCATTGAAAAAATGTGAATGTTTTATAGTATCCTGTTGATTTTATGAATGCATCTTACTCTTAAATTTTTTTTTCTTTAAGATGTATCTGTAAATGTTAAGTAGTATTCATATTTTATTAACTGGTTATTTTAAAATTGAACTTTCCTCCCATTTGGTATATAACTAGCATTTTTCCACTTTGTTTTCAGAACCTGTTTCATGTTTATATTCCATGCACCCTGTTCCTCTAGAATATTAGGTATCTTTGTGTTAGAATGTAGGAATTTGCTAGGGAATATTTATTTATTAATTGTGTCCTATATGGTCAACATTGGAAAGTCACTTGGTGATCATCCATGAAAAGTCCTCTTGTTTTCTTTCCAGCTATTACACATTTTATCTGTCTAGTCCCCACTGATACAGATCCATTATATCTTTTCCATATAATTTTCCTTGTTTGCCCCAAGTTATCTTCTCCATTGTAAGATCTCATCTGGATTAATTTTGAAGATTGGTAGAAAGTCCTTTCTGATACGTTTTCCATCTACTCTCATCCTGCTAGGCTCTCAGATGCTTACAGTTCCATTATTATTATTGTGTAAGTTAAACACTGTATTTTGAGTTATTGCTCTCAGTGATCACATAATGAATTATTATCTAAATTTTCTTGCCTTAAAATTTTAAGGGCCACACTATGGAACTGCTGGCCCATATTAAAAATGTGAACTCTGTCTAAAGAACCTTTTATTGGCCAGGCATGGTGGCTCACACCTGTAATCCCAGCACTTCGGGAGGCCAAGGCAGGAAGATCACTTGAGGCCAGGAGTTTGAGACCAGGCTGGCTAACATGGTGAAATCCCGTCTCTACTACTTGGGAGGCTGAGGTGGGAGAATCACTTGAACCCAGATGGTGGAGGCTGCAATAATTATGCCACTGCTCTCCAGCCTGAGTGACAGAGCGAGACTCTGTCTCAAAACAAACAAGAACCTTTTATCACTCTTCAACCAGTGTGCATTACTCAGACTTGGAAATCTTTTTTGTCCTTTCAGGGATAACCCCTACCTCTAGAATAATTTACTTTCTAAATTTGAGTGTGAAAATCTAACAAATAAGATTTGCCTTATTCTCTTTGATCTTTGTGCCACCAAAACTTGTGAATGTTTCATTTATTACTAATTCTCTATATTTGCAAATAGCACATTAAAAAAAGTAAGTGAAATCACATTTTTCAAAGGAAATTGTTTAATTTTTATCAATGAATACTTCTTAAAATGAAAAAAAGATGAACTTCCCTTAACTTTCATTTCTAAATGTAGTTACATCTTTACAGTAAGAGTTTAGGTATACATTTACAATGAGATGGTTAACAGAAAGCATTAAATATCCTGAATTGTCAGATGGGAGAACTTTATCCACAAAAACACCTTGATCTCTTTTGCCTGTGAGCTTTCTCAGCTTTTGTATCTCATATAATACACATTTCTTCTAATTTTATGTTGTCTGGAATCCTTTCATGTGTGTTAGATTTGCCACTTGAGGTAAATGCTAAAGTTTTTTACGATAAAGCTTATGTCACATATTTGTATATTATCTCTATTTCTATATTTTCAAAAAAGTTAATTTGTTAATCAAACGATTGAACATGTTAGTTACTAAACAGATTTTCTCTAATTGTTGGACAAAGAATATTTATGTGAGCAATTGACTTTTAGCAATAGCACCATAAAGATAAAGGCATATTAATTTAAACCTTAATTTTTATGGGTAAGGAAAATGATCCATAGAAATTAAATGAACATTGAAAGATGATATAACAAAATTGTTCCTTTAACCTTTTTGAAATGTTCACTTTTTCTAAAATGTGCACTTTTATATACATTATTCATCTATTAGCATCTTTAGTACTGGATCAGTAGAAATAGTATTTTTAAAATTTTACATGAGTGGCTATTAAAGCATACAACTAGGGGTCTTTAAATTATAAAACCTAAACAAATGATTAATCTCTCCTAACACTAAAATATTTTTAAATTGATTACTACAGTGCTGGTAAAGATGTATACCTGGCAGCTGACCGTCAAATCTTATGAAGGATTAAAACATAAAGTTTGCATTAAAGGTAAGATTTCTATGTACCTTATAACTGTTTCATCTCAGAAAGCAATATAACAACTTCCTTTTCTAACAACCAGTATTTCTTTTTTCACAAACATAAATCTGTGAGCTATTAGCAAACACTGAATTGACATTCCATTGAAAAGATACACACTGAAATTTACAGTATAAAATACATTTTATGTCCTCTTTATGGAAAACACAAACACATACCTACACATGCACACATACACACACTCACACTCACATGGAACTCTATCAACATAGCATAACTAACTGCAAAGTATGTATCTAACTAAAAACATCGTTACGTGACAATGATTCTATCCTTGACCAAGCTCTTTTCAGGCTCCTCTGAACTCTTCTCAATTAGGCCCTGACTTTTGGGCTTCTGTGTTTATCTCTGCATTGTCCAGCTTTAGCAAGAATCGTGCTGAGTCAACTTATAAAAGCACCCCTCCATCCGCAATTCTTGGTCTGACTACTCTCTGAATTTTATCACCTGGCCTGTCTTCAGCAAAACTCCTTAGGTCAGCTGAACAAATAATTACCATACCTCCTAGTAATTGTCCATCCAGCAGCCCCTGACCCTGCTCTTTGCTATAAATCCTTTTTTCTTATTGTATCTGGAGTTAAGCCCAGTGTCTCTCACCTGCTACAATCCTCCTTTGTAGTAGCCCATTTTGAATTAAGTCTTCCTTATCATCTTTAACAAGTATCTTCAGTAATTTTTCTTTAAGATAAAAATACATTCCAGCAATTCAGTTTTTACACATTTCCTCTTAGATGTTTATCATTCTGCTTTCTTATTAGCAATTAAATCATAAAATATAGTTATATTGACATTTAATATTTGCACACTTACAACATGTAGTCTTCGAATCAATAGCCCTAACACATAAAATGTGCTTCAGAATGGCCTTTTCTCCATAAATATGTTTTTCTTAGCCCACTGGATAAAAATGCAAGTTATTGTATTGAATAATATAAACCAGTACACATGTTATAAGCACCATATTATATATCTCTGCACAAGACAGAAGAATGCATTTTCCCCCTCAAATAGACATTTAAGTTCTGAGAACAAAACAATACATAGGAAGTAATAGAGAGAGGAGGTTGGAGCCCCCACTGAACAAGATGAAGCCCCTCACCTGTTTGTCCCCTGTTTGTCCTCTGTCACATCACCTTTTCAGTGAATTCAATACCAAGCCTTAATGCTGCAGTTAGACACTAAGCAATGATCTTTTGTTCATTAACTGTATACTCCTTGATATTCAGCTCTCATTTACACAATGTCAATATGCTTCTTGCAGTTCTTTTTGCTCTTTCAAACAAACTATGACCTTTAATTGAAAGGAGAAAATTAGTTGTGATACTGTGGCAGGAGATACCTTCTGGGATTTGAATTTGCCAGAAAAGATAGTAGCTAAGAGTTTGGTGCCGAGAAATCTGGGAGTAGAGAAAAAATAAAGTGGAAATAGAAGAAAAGTGACATGTGAAACATATTTATAATAAACAGATTAATATGAAATCTACATAAAGAGAATAGACTAATGATGCCTGAATACAGCATTCATTGTCTTCTATCTCAAATTTTTATTTTCAAGGACTGACAGTAGGCTGCTTGTGTGTAATGATAACTGGCTTTTTTCCTTCCCTTTCTTTCTGAAATCATGCTGTTGGCGGCTAATCAGTCATAATAATAATGTTACAGTGTCCTCAGCACTTGTCCTCCTAAAAGCTTAAAGAACACAAAATGTCCTGGTTCACTCATTGGTTTTATTTTTCCCAAACTCTGTATCCTTCCATTGCACAGCCTCTGGGCTCAATTAAATGATTTTTAAAAATTAGGTTAGCAAAAAGAAAAAAATGGCCTGTTTTTTGTAGATGCAAAGACTAAATGGTCCCCCTACATTGAGGAGCTGACACAGACAATGATAACAGAAAGATGAAAAAGCAATAGAATCCTTGCATGTGCCCCCCCACTCCCCTTCCCTCTTATTCTTTGTAGGAACAAAAGAAGGCAGCATTCCTTTTTCCATCATCTGCTGTCACAATACTGACTGGCTTGCCTTGCAGAATTACCTCTAGAATGACACAGAATTTGTACCAAGTGCAGGCAGATGACAAAACTGAAGATCAAATAATATGCAATTGGGAAATGATTTTTAGGTGCTTTTCAAAGCATTAAAGTCTTCTAGGTATTGGCCCCGAATAGTGGTGTTTATTTCATGAATGCATGAAATGGATCTGGCAATTTTTCAATAATATTGACAAACATTACCTCCTCTTTGAAGCCTTCCTCAACTTGCCCAGCCAGAAAAAGTGGTCTAAGGACTGCTCTTATCAGAAGAAAGCTTTAGGCCAATATCTGATCATCTAAAGGATCTTGAAGGATTTAAAGTTACTGAATATTTGAAATAAAGGCCATCTGAAAATTCTGAAATATATGATCACTATCTATTCTATTCCATTTACCTATTGCGACATGACAAACCACCCCAAACTTAGTGACAAAATGTCAATCATTTTATTTTGCTTAGACTTTCTGTGGATCAGAAACAAAGGCACATTGCAGGCATGGTTTTCTCTGCTGCATGTCAGAGCCTACCCTGGAAAGCCTTGACTGGCTGGAGGTGACTCACACTTGTGAGTCATCTGCAGGTTTCTCCATCTGCGAGTTGGGTTCTTGGGCTGGGGTGACTGGCAGGCTCAGCGGGGACTGTCATCAGAGCACTTACTTGTCCTCTTCCCAGGAGGCTTGGCATTCTCACAGTATAGCTGCTGGCTCCCAGGGCCTGTGTTCTGAGAGGGAACATCCAGATAGTAGAGATTCCAGAAAGCCAGATAGAAACCTTATGCCTCTAAGGATCTTGCTTTGGAAGTCACATAGCATCACTTCTGTTATCTACAGGTCAAAACAGTCACAAGCCTGCTCAAATTCAAAAAGAGGGGACGGAAATGGAACCTCTTCATGGGAGGAAGGTAAAAGAATTTGGTACCGTCTTTAAGACTACCACATTACACCAATGGCATCTTCTCCACACTTTTAGCACAGCCTCTCTGCAACTCGATGATTTGCAATTTGTTTTCTCTTCTCCCCAAGTGACTATGAACTCATGCGGGGCAAAAATTATTTATAACCTTAAAAAATTATATCCTAAGAAACTTTATTAAAATGAAGCACTATAAATATTGAATGAAGTTTACACACACACCTAGAGAAAATTAAAATGCTAATAATCAAAGACAATCTAAAGTCTATGGTTTAATCTCTTACTTAAATACAGTCATTTGCATTTGAGTAACTTGACAGAGATGCAGGGCAGGTGACCCCCCCAAATTGGGGTTTAGCCCACGAGGGTTATTGGCTTCACCCAGGAAAGAATTCAAGGGGGAGCCAGTGGTGTTAGACAGCAACTTTTATTGAAGCAGCAGCGTACAGCAGTGGCAGAGCTACTTCTCCTTGTGGAGCAGGGCCACCCCATAGATAGTGAACTCAGAGTAGTGGCCAAGAGCCAGTTCTGTAGTCATATTTATACCCACTTTTAACTACATGCAAATTAAGGCGGGATGATGCAGAAATTTCTAGGAAAAGGATGGTAACTTCCAGGTTGTTGGGTCATTGCCATGGAAAGGGGTGGTAACTTCCGGGTGTTGCCATGGCAATGGTAAACTGATGTAGCACACTGGTGGGCATATCTTACGTAATGTTGCTTTTGCCCCAGATGCCCTGGACCTTTTAACTAGTCCTCAATCTGGTCCAGTTTCCGAGTCCCTGCTCCAGAGTTGAGTACCACCTCCTACCTCAATGGGCAAGAGTCTAGAAAATTTAATCCTTCAACCTGGTAACTTACATAATTATTTTTCTTTGGATGCATTCTAATTGTTTCAGGGTTTTCTAGAGATGGACAATTGAGAAGGTGGCAGTCTTGCCTATTTCTAGCAAAATTTCATTAAATAAATCCTGGCAGACAACAACAAAAAAGCCCTAAAAAGAGTGTTTGTTATTTTGCCCTCCAGGTGCAGATTGAGATGTGACTTTTATCAATCAAGAAAATTGATCATAAGAAAAAGGAGATTGTGACTTAGAAGCTTTACCTCTAGATTTGTCGTTTATATTCAAAAGTACATTGACAGTCCTCTGTTCCTTGAACAAGACAACATGCCTCTTTGCAGAGCTCTTGCATTAGCTTTTCTTTTGTCTAGAATGCTTTTTCCATAGTATATATGTGCCTCATTCTGTCACTTTTTTTTTTTTTTTTTGAGATAGAGTCTCGCTCTGTTGCCCAGGTGGAGTGCAGTGGTGCGATCTCGGCTCACTGCAACCTCTGCCTCCTGGGTTCAAGCGATTCTCCTGCCTCAGCCTCCCTAGTAGCTGGGACTACAGGCAGGTGCCACCATGCCCGGCTAATTTTTTTTAGTTTTTTTTTTTTTTAGTAGATACGGGGTTTCACTGGGTTAGCCAGGATGGTCTCAATCTCCTGACCTCGTGATCCACCTGCCTCAGCCTCACCTCCCAAAGTGCTGGGATTACAGGTGTGAGCCACTGCGTCTGGCCTCTGTCACTTTTTAAAAGCAACAGCTTAAATGTCAATGCATTGTCCTTTTCTAACTATAGTTTATACAGTCCTTACTCCTATCACTCTATCTAGTTTTGTCATAGTATTTACCTAACAGAAAACTACTTATTTGTTTATTTATTTAAGTCAACCTCCCTTACTGGAATGTAAATTGAATGAGCAGAGGGCCTTTCAGCTTTATCTTCTACTACCATTCTAGTTCGTATTACAGCGACTGGTGCATAATAAACAATATACATTTGTTATATAAAAGAATGAGTACAAAGCATATAAAGACAACCTCCATTGTACAAGGTCATGGAGAAAATAAATAGTGATACATTTAATGAATTTATATATTGAACAACTTTAAACATCACATCTAAAGAGCTTAACAAGTATTTGTTTTTATAGTTTTTGCTGAAGCACCAAAATAGAGGCAAAGTTTTGTGGAGGCCAAGTGCTCCCTTATTCTCAAATGGAGTTTTAGACCATCCATGAATTACTTGCAAAAGGCATGTCCTGAAACTCTGCACTACTAGACCATCGTACACCTTTAATGAATTCTTAGATGCATTTTATATATGATGTTATGTACATAAAAATGAATGAATTCATTAGAAGACATTTTAAAAAGGGGAATTTCCCTGGACAAAGAGTTTTAGGAAAGTGGAGTATTTCTTTTGAAGCTATGTGAGGAGAGCTTTTGGAAGAGCACTAAGAAATTTTGATAGGTATGCTTCGTGCTTCTGTAGACACACGGTTGGCACCTGACTCAGATATAAAAAAATCTCAAGGTTTTATCATCGCTGGCAGAGCAAGAGGAGAGATGGCCAGAGTGGGACACTGCAACCCACCCACGGAAGTTGGGGTGAAGACGCCCTGGGCCAGACCTATAACACATAAATAGAAAGGAGCTGGACTTGAGGGACTTGATTTTGAGCAGGACACTGTCAAAAGCCCCCACCTGGGAAATTGTACTAATAGCCCCCACCTGGGAAACTGTACTAATAGAAGAGTCAGCGTGGGGTGGTGTGTTAGTTTGTTTTGATGCTGCTGATGAAGACATACGCAAGACTAGGCGATTTACAAAAGAAAGAAGAGGTTGAATTGCACTTACATTTCCGCAGGACTGGGGAAGCCTCACAATCATGGCGGAAGGTGAGGAAGAGCAAGTCACATCTTAAGGCGGATGGCGGCAGGCAAAGAGACAAAGAATGAGAGCCAGAGCCAAGTGAAACGGATTTCCCCTTATCAAACCAGCAGATCTCACGAGACTTATTCACTACCACGAGGACAGCATGGGAGAACCCGCCCCCACAATCCAACCATCTCTCCCACCAGGTCCCTCCCAGAACACGCGGGAATTATGGGAGTACCATTCAAGATGATATTTGGGTGGGGACACAGAGCCAAACCGTGTCAGGTGGACTGCCAGTAAAAAGGGGCGGGCGCGTGTTAATGCTTTGGAGAAGGCATTGTGTCTCCGATAGGAACTACAGGTGAGAGATCCCAGTGACAGAAGGTCGCCAAGGAATCTGTGGGAGAGGAAATAAGAATTTGGCTGTCTGTTCCCAGTTGTTTTGAGACTGGGGAGAAGACGATGAGAAAAGTTTTAAATTGGATGATAGGTTGATACTCAGATATTAGGCAGAAAAGAACTTTTATACTCCTGAAAAATGAGAGTTCTTCTTAATAACTAAGTAGAAAAAAATGTCAGATCGGCCTAATATTTCATCTGGGGATAAATAAGGACAGTTCAAAATTAGAGCAGTAGTGAGAAAAAAAAATGGTCACTCTCTGCTTTTAACCTGACAACTCTTATTCAGTCAGTTTAAATGTTATACAGGTTTTAGATAAAATACTAATAAGTAAAACACCTATGATAGAGTTCTGAGTAAAATGTACAGCATTCTGTACTTCATAAAGAATATAAACTCAAGTTTATTATATATATTACATGTTCTCTCTATATTCTTTCTATATAATCTATTATATGTATTTTCTCTAATAGTAATTTAAAAAACCCACACATACAGGTATGTATAGAAAAAATTGGATGCTGACACACTTACCTAATGTTAAGACAATTTTATCCCCTGGGATTGATTTAAATTTTCTTCTTTATATTTATTTCCTCTGGCCCTGGAGGCTGTGTATACTTATTCTTTGATGCAAATACTTTTTTTTTTTTTTTTCAGATGGAGTCTCACTCTTGTCGCCCAGGCTGGAGTGCAGTGGTGCTATCTCGGCTCACTGCAACCTCCTCCTCCCGGGTTCAAGCGATTCTCCTGCCTCAGCATTCCAAGTAGCTAGGATTACAGGTGCCCACCACCACGCTCTGCTAATTTTGTATTTTTCGGTGAGACAGGTTTTGCCATGTTGGCCAGGCTCATCTTGAACTCCTGACCTCAGATGATCTGCCCGTCTCAGCCTCCCAAAGTGCTAGGATTACAGGTGTGAGCCACTGCACTGGGCCGCAGGTACTTTTTTGAATCCTTTGAAGATGTCTGTTGGAAAATGTGATTACACTTCCCAGGAAGCAGGTGATAATCTCTCCCTAAGCCCCTTGACAATGGGTGGTCCAGCCTCCTGTTGGGGTTGGTTGGTCCTTTGGCATGATTTAAAATTTCTTAGGCAAATTTTTATTTTCGGGCAGCCCCTCGCTGGTTGATGAGAACCATCTGCATGCTGTTGCCCCTGCTGATGAGGGAATTCTAGCTGGTTCCAGGGCTGCTTGTGCTTTCTCTGCACAGTACTTTCTTGTTATTACCGTGGCCTCTTGCCTTTATTTCATAGGCCTTTGTCAGACCCTGGGTAACAGTTTTCCTAAATATCCAGGGCTCCAGGAGGCCCTTTTTCTAGGCTTAAAGCTCTCCTAACTCCTTCCCAGTCGGGAAATTGAGACTTAGAGCAGACCGACAACTTTCTCCTAAAATAAATCACCTCTTCTATCTGCAACCTAGGTCAGCTTCTCTAACTCTTTTACCAGCTGGAGGCCAGTGATCTGCTAAGGTCATATGTGTGCACATGTTGCTGGGTGAGTCTAGCTTTCTATAGGCTATGGGAGTGGTTGACATACATTTCCTAGGACTTCGTCATACACATAATGGAAATAATTCCATGTGAACATGCCATTTTTAGCTTACTAAATCCAAAAGTATATTAAAAGGTACTTTGTGATAAATAGAAGAATAGAAGAATATTTTCACTTTGTAAAAGTTTTCAATGTTCTAATTCACTCATTAACAGTAAAAATCACATAAATATCTTGATAGATGCTGAATAAGAGTTTTATAAAGCTCATTATTTATTTTAAAAATTGAAACAAACAACTTATAAAGTTGAATTTCTACCATATTATGTATTTTTTAAATTCTCATAAAATTGAATGGAAACTTCCTTAATGCGTTAAAAGCTTATACCAAAATATAATGCAAATATAAATATTTGATGCATATACATCAAATATCACATTTAAAGGTTAGATACATT
Organism: Pongo abelii; assembly: GCF_028885655.2. Taxonomy (NCBI): domain Eukaryota; kingdom Metazoa; phylum Chordata; class Mammalia; order Primates; family Hominidae; genus Pongo; species Pongo abelii. The sequence continues at coordinate 199,930,280 of NC_071988.2, forward strand.
ATCTTAAATTGGGAGCAAAACAAGTGTCCAGTTTTAATTATTGGATTTCAATAAATCACTTGAGATTAGGGCTAATTCTTTGGAATTCATGTAAAAGAAATATGGATTTTGAAAATTTTGAGAAAAAAATAAAATAGTATAACTCTATAATTACAGAGATATGATCCGCATGAAATCCTAGTAGAATTAACAAAGAATGAGTGTTAATAAGAGAACTGAACAAGTTTGCTAAACATGAGGTCAGCTTTCTCAATTCTTCAGCATTCATTTAAGTAAGTAATGCCAACCAAAACAAAAAATAATGTAATATAAAACAATAGCAACAAAATTTTAAAAGCATTTAGAAATTAACCTTGGAAAGAAATCTATAAACCTTTATAATAGAAATTTTAAAATTGTAATAAATGAAATTAAAGAAGACCTAAATAAATGTGGAGATCTATTATGTCTTTATTTAACAATATAAAAGCTTTTATTCCAAAATAAACGTATAAGTTCAATGTAATTTCAATAAAGATTCAGTAGTACCTTTGAGGAACTGAACGTATATACGTATATACAAAATATACAGATACAAAAATATCTGAAAAAATCAGCTGACAAAAAAGAAACAGGGTATCTTCTTAGTGATATATAAATGTATTACAAAGCCTAAGTAATAATATTATAGGAAATAAAGAGTGAAAATATTAATGTAACAAAATGGAGTTCAAGAGCAGACCCCTTGATCTGGGAACTAGATAAAGATGAAAGTGGTATCATGTCCAATGGCAAAAGGTTGAATGGTTCATAAATTGTTTTGGGAAAACAGACTTACAAAGTATAAAAATAAAATTGGCCTTCTATTTCATAGCATACACAAAGGAGGACTCCTGATTGATTAATGATTTAAATGCAAATAGTAAAACCATAAAAAATAATGGGGCTATGGAGACTTCATTGCAGAACCTTAAAAGCACAATGTATATGGATTTAACTGCAATGGATTTATCACCATAAAAATTCAGGATATTTTTCCAGCAATGAATATTACAAAAAATGTTAACAGATGGACGACAGATTGGGAGAAGATATTTGCAAAGGGTTTAATATTAAAACTATACAAAGAATGTCTTCCAAGTAACCAAAAAGATGAAAAAATTAGTAAGGAAATTGGCAAAGTATATAAATGGCACAAAATGACTGAAAATTATGTGTATAGATGTGCAACCACATTAGTAATCAGATAAATGCAAAATAAAATAAAATACTACTTCACAGTTATTGGAGTCCCAAAATGGAAAAGAAACTGTGTTGATAAGAATATGGAGAATTGATGCTTGTCGTCTATAGCTTATGGGAACATAGACTGGTGCAGCCTTTCTGGAGGAAATTACACAGTGATGGATTTACAAATGCTTACATCGTACTACTCAACAATGTGATCTTTGTTATTTTATTCTGGAAAAATCTTGCCCCCATTCCAAGCAGGGACATGTTTTGTGGAAATAGGTAATTGGAGGCAACATAGCTATTATTATTAGGGGAATGAATAAAAGCAAAATGTGTTGATCACATACTATGATTGTATTAGTCTGTTTTCATGCTACTGATAAAAACATACCTGAGACTGGGAAATTTACAAAACAAAGAGGTTTAATTGGACTTACAGTTCCACCTGGCTGGAGAGGCCTAACAATCATGGCGTAAGGCAAGGAGGAGTAAGTCACATCTTACATGGATAGTGGCAGGCAAAGAGAGAATGTACCAGCAGGAGAAATGCCAGATGCTTATAAAACCATCAGATCTTGTGAGAACTCACTCATTATCAAGAGAACAGTAAGGGGGAATAGCCCCCATGATTCAGTTATCTCTGCCTGGCCCCGCCCTTGACACCTGGAGATTATTACAACTCATGGTTAGATTTGGGTGGGCCCACAGAGCCAAACCATGTCAATGGCATTCATAATCAACATGTCTGATCTTAAAAACTTCATGTTGACTAAATAAATAGAAAAGAGAATATTGATAGCATAGTAATAATTACAAGTACCTTCGCAAAACATTATTCTTGTTTTAGAAAAAATTCTCATACTGAAAAAAAAAACCCCAAAATCATGAAATCAAGCATTTATTCCATTGATAGATGAATGGGGGTAGGACACAGGGAGGAAGGTGAGAAATATAAGATAAAATATATAATAAAATACAATGAAACAAAATGGGGCCTTTCAGACTGATGGTGAATGTGTATCATGATTTATGTGAAATGTTTAATTCAGTTATTTGGACCTGTGGTAAAAATCAAATATCATGGGGTAAAAATTAAATGAAATTTTATTTTAATGCACAGGAAAATTGGTCATGCAGACAGATCCTATTCTACTATCAATCTCTTTTTAGGAAATCCCTTTACAAACAGTAGACTGTTGAGCATTGTTTCTTCAAATTTTCTATATGTGAAGATTTAAAATATTAGGCATTTTTGAATATGGAATTGATAATGTATGGTGAAGGCAATTTCTTTGTGTGTTTTAACAATGCTATCCAATACACAATGAGTATGTAAAACATTTCTGTCAACTTCAAGTCTGCCATTTTGTTCTATTACTTGCCAATATTTTCACTGCATGAAATTAATTTCTTTGTTTCTGAGGAGTTGGTGACTTTCTGTAACATATTTTATGTATAATCCAAAACAATCCATCAAGCACTCCCTCCCCACACTCCCTGTTTTTCTGTTGACATTCAGATTCAACACATTTATAAAATTAAGGACTGTTTTGCCAATCTCAGGTACCAGGTGTACTATACTTTGAGGTTTATTTATTTTCTTCAAAGTCAGACTGGATTTTGGCCCATACTTCATTTGAACTTCTCTCCTTGCATTATTTGTCTATAGGAGAAATATTGATTGGAAAAGCAGTATAGAATAAAGTTAAGTATCCTATATAATTTTTCCTAAATAATTAAAAATGAGTTTTTTTAAAAAGTGATGTTAAAATTGTTAAGTAAAATCCAGTATGACTGATTCCTGGATTGACTTCCCAAGGATTCAAATCTCACTGGATAAGCATGTAATATGTCTTACATGATAAAGTATCCATAAGAGTAGCTAATAGTTTTCTTAGCATGTAACATTCAAAACTGAGCAATTAATAATATGGAGTGACCAGTAGCTAACAGTATTTAAATTTAATGGAAACTTCACAAATTCATGTTCTTCCATTTCACAGGCGAAAAGGCTGATATTTAACAGTATTCAGTTTTTTGGGGGAATACTTTTTAGGAGTAATAATATTTTCTAAGTGCTTATTCAAGATAAGTTTTACATTATGGGAAAATGCAAGTTATTAATTCTCATTAGGTTTATTTAGTGTTCTGTCACTCTTACATTTTTAGAGATTTTCCTAATAAGATATGTATATTTTGACATCCAACCTCTCAATATCTTGCGTGGTATTTAATATTGATATAGATATTCCTTTTTGTTATCCTGGAGTTTGAAAATGCCAGCTTGTGGTACGTCCTTTGTATATTATGAATTAAAATATTTGCCATTCTTTAAAATATCATGTTATCCATGATTCATCTTTTATTAACATTAAATCCACAGACTGCCATAAGCATACTCTTATCACAGTTTCTTTTCACCTAAGTATTTAACAATATAAATCAATGTGTTAGATGTTCTTTCATGTGCTACTAGGGAAAAATAACTGGCTTTTAAATGATTTTTAGTTGTAATTGTAACAATAGCTATAGTTCTCCTGATGGCTTTTTTTTCCCAGGTGGCCTATTTTTATCCTGACATTTTTGTCCATCTATGAATTTCATCATAGGGAAGGAACAGCAGTTTGTCTTAGAGCAGCTCAATTTCAATCTCCAGGTGACAAGCTGATATTTCTTTCCTTTGAAGAAGCTTTTAATATGATGGGTTAAATGTCAAGGAAAAAAACCATCATATACTGAACCTTGATAACCTCATTTCTCTTAATATTAATAACATATTGACATTTGATTTTTTAAAAATGTTCTATTTTTTAACAGATGTCAAGATTTTTAAGTAATGCATTTATTTACGTCTCTTGCACCTTGTTACAAGTCATTTAGGGTAATCACATTTTGGTGAATATAAAAAATAATCAAAGGTATTTACTCATCTTCAGCTTACTGATAGTGTAAAAAGAAAAATTGTGAATTATTACACTAAAAATTCTGTGATAGACTGCATTCATTTTAGTTTAAAAATGGTATCTACTATGAATAACATGAAGGAGCCGAAAAACTAGAGTTGAAGAAATAACTTCTATTTATTAGATGATAAAAGGAAAGTAAGTTATAAACAAGAGAGTTTAAAATCGTTTCTTAAGTGTTACTGGCTTCTTAAATAGATTTTTACATTACCTTTTTGAGAGACACAACTATTTAAATATTGAGAAAATAGAACGTTATGTTTACTATCTGTTTACCTAAGGCCATTAATTATACAACAAATATTAAATGTAGTAATGGGCCCGGAATTGGTGGGTTCTTGGTTTCACCAGCTTCAAGAATGAAGCCGTAGACCCTCACGGTGAGTGTTATAGCTCTTAAAGATGGTGTGTCCGGAGATTGTTCTTTCTGATGTTAGGATGTGTTTGGAGTTTCTTCCTTCTGGTGGGTTCGTAGTCTCGTTGGCTCAGAAGTGAAGTTGCAGACCTTTGCAGCAAGTGTTACAGCTCTTAAGACAGCGCATCTGGAGTTGTTTGTTTCTCCCAGTGGGTTCATCATCTCACTGGCTTCTGGAGTGAAGCTGCAGACCTTTGTGGTGTGCATAAAGGCACTGTAGACCCAAACAGTGAGTACTAGCAAGATTTATCGCAAAGAGCAAAAGGACAAAGCCCCTACAGTATGGAAGGGGACCCCAGCAGGTTGCTAGTGGTGACTTGGGCAGCCTGCTTTTATTCTCTTATCTGGCCCCACCCACATCCTGCTAATTGGTCCATTTTACAGAGAGCCTATTGGTCTGTTTTACAGAGAGCTGATTGGTCTGTTTTGACAGGGTGCTGATTGGTGCGTTTACAATCCCTGAGCTAGACACAAAAGTTCACTTCTCCACTGGATTAGCTAGATACAGAGTGCTGATTGGTGTATTTAAAAACCCTGAGCTAGACACAGAATGCTGATTGGTGCATTTACAAATCTTGAGCTAGATACAGAGTGCTGATTGGTGTATTCACAATCCCTTAGCTAGAAATAAAGGTTCTCCAAGTCCCCACTAGACTCAGGAGCCCAGCTGGCTTCACAAACTGGATCGTGCACCAGGGCCACAGGTGGAGCTGCCTGTCAGTCCCACACCTTGCGCCCGCACTCCTCAGCTCTTGGGCTGTTGATGGAACCGGGCGCCACTGCGGAACAGGGGGTGGTACTCCTCAGGGCGGCTCTGGCGGCGCAGGAGCCTACGGTGGGGCGTGGGGGGTGCTCAGGCATGGCGGACTGCAGGTCTGGAGCCCTGCCCTGCCTGGAGGAAGCTAAGGCCGGGTGAGAAATCAGCACAGCGCTGTGGGCTGGCACTGCTGGGGGACCCGATGCACCCTCTGCAGCTGCTGGCCCGGGTGCTAAGCCCCTCACTGCCCGGGGCCCACAGGCTGCTCTGAGTGCAGGGCCGCGGGGCCCACACCCACCTGGAACTCACGCTGGCCCGCAAACGCCCTGCGCAGCCCTGGTTCCTGCCCACACCTCTCCCTCCAAGCCTCCCGGCAAGCTGAGGGAGCCGGCTGCAGCCTCAGCCATCCCAGAAAGGGGAGCCCACAGTGCAGCGGTGGGCTGAAGGGCTCCTCAAGCGCGGCCAGAGTGGGCGCCATGGTCGAGGAGGCGCTGAGAGCGAGGGAGGGCTGTGAGGGCTGCCAGCACGCTGTCACCTTTCAGTAAGCCCCTTACCAAGCCTGAAAAGTAATTTCAGTTTTACAGCATAAAAACAAAATCAGGTGCGGCAGGAGATGTGATTCATGACTCTTACATAGCTTTAAAATGAGGAGGGGATATGGGAGGTTTTTAGCCTCTTAAATAAATGCTGCAAGTATAGCTTACTCCATTTATCCTTTCTAACAGTCGCTATACACACAAACACAAGTATGAACACATGTAAGATGTGTAGTCTATACTTTTAGGATGGTAGCCACTAGCCACGTGTAACTACTTAGGTTTAAATTTAAATTCATTAAATTTTAATAAATTAGTAAGTTCGTTTTCTCATTTTCACTAGTTCGATTATAAGTGCTCAAGAGTCACCTATGGCTGCTGGCTTTCCGATTGAACGGTACAGGTCTAAAACATTTCCATCATCGCAGAAAGTTCTATTGGACAGTGCTGCTAATTGATTTCTCAGTGTGGAAGGAGGTGTCTTTAAACACCTTTGATTCTTTCATAACATTACATTCAATATTTAATATCTAGTCATACATATTTTCCACTGTTATGGAGCTACAATATGCATCCATGAACTTTTCACAAATTTCTACTTAAAAAAAATCAATACCACTGTATACTGTCAAGTTCTTAAAAATTTAAGAACTTAAAAATTAATGTTTAAGAAAATTTAAAATTTAAGTTTAAGAACTTAACAGGACGGCTTAACCACTCATCACATCGTAAAGAAGATACACTTTCTTAGGAGAAATAAAAAAGATTAAGTATTCATGTTTGGTTACTGCTATGGTTTGAATGTCCTTACCAAAACATGTTAAATTTAATTGCCAATGTAACAGTATTGGGAAGTGGGGCTTTTAACAGGTGATTAGGTTATGAGAGCTCCACCTTCATGAAAAGATTAATGCCCTGATGGAAGCAGTGGGTCAGTTATTACAGGAGTGGGCTCCTAATAAAAGTGCAAGGTGGACTTATCTATCTTGTGGAAGGGTGCCTTCCACCCTTCTGCCATGGGGTGACGTTCACCAGATGGTAGGGCCGTGCTCTTGGATGTCCTAGCTTCCAGAACCATGAGCCAAATAAATTTCTTTTCTTCATAAATTACCCACTCTGCAGTATTCTGTTACAACAGCAAAACACAGAGTAAGACAGTTATTTACTTTGCAATTAACTTTTTAAAAATTAGTCACTCTGATTTGTTTGAAGGCAAGATTTTGTTGTTTGAATTTGTGGCCTCTACTGAAACTTCTCTGCGAATAATTTTTCTTCAGACTGTGTTATTTTGTAATTGCATAAGGAGTCTGACATTCTAAAGAATGCTTTGAGGGAATTATCTTTTTCTAATCTGAAAAATTATTGGTAATAAGGGCCATAGTAATTTCAATTTCAGTTTCAACAGAATATTATATTAAAACACAAGGGGCACAATTTACAAGGCTAGTATGATATATTAGGTGTAGTTTAAAAATGATAAAGTGCTTTAACTAAAAGTTATTTTATATCAACTTAATTATCTATCAAAGTAAGTAACTTTATCTCTATCAGAGAAAAGTTATACTGAAGTTCAGAAAGGTTATCTAAGTTAATGTAAGTTGTGATTGCAAAGTAAGGATTTAAACTTATGTCCTCCAAACTTGAAGTCCTGTTTTTCAATTCTATAGCTGTGGTGTGCTGGTAAACCAGCTCTTAAAATTAAAAAAAAAAAAAAAAAAATTAGTGCTTTGCCACATCTGCTGATTTTTGTGATGTAAATACTCCTGTGGCTAAATTTAAGCTACCAATGATTTAAAAAGCGGCTACAAAATTGTCAAATAGTTCATTATTGTCTGTCCTGAGTCAGTCTGAGTGACTGCAGCACACCAATGCCACTCTGCTTTTCTAATATACAGAAAAATTGTGAGTGAAGGGGAGTAGGTGGAAGAACATTGTAGAATTATGGAGAGTCACCCTTTTCTGCTCCTGAATTTTATTACATAGTATTTTCAGCTAGGGAGATCTATCTGAACATTCATCCAACTACGATTATTGAAGGTAATAAAAATACGTATCTATAATTATTTTCTATTTGAACTTTGTTGCATGGTACAACAGATTCTAAAAGAAAAAATCCAGTGTACTATCATTTTCAATGAAAATTCAATTTGATTCTCTTTTGTGCTCTCTCAACAAGCTGATGCCAGGCTGGCGTCCAACCACAGGTAAAGAATAATGCTGAATGATCAAGTAAAACATAGGAACAACCACATGCATATCGTGATATTACATGTCTCCAATGATGAGACTTTGTCCTCAGAACACAGGGGACAACTTTAGACTCAACTGACCATGCTATCTAATAACTATCATAAAGAACAGCATACTGTTAACTATACAATGTTAAAACTATTGGTTTTGTTTTTACAGATATTCTCCAAATTATAATTGCAAATAATCATTATTAAAAATTGCACTTAACAGGCCAATTTGTTCAATTACGTGCATGCATATTTTGGTGTTAACTGAATTCTCTAGGTGCAATGTTGGGGCAATGTTATCCTAAATCTAATACAGCATTCCACAGAAGAGATGATCTTTGAAGTGAGAGCCTGGTGAAACCTCAAAAACATTCTCAATTCAAATGATGTCTATCATGTTGAAATGTCCCTACACATAAAGCCACCCATTAAGTGTATTAAAAAGGTGGTTCTGTAGGCTCCACTGCAATGGACTCTGAAGGAGTACGTTTAAAGAATGGTTGAAGAACGTGTACTTTCCACAATCACACCATATGGATTTGATGAAAGTTTAAGCTTCTACTGAAATAGAATTAAAATAGAAGAAAATTAGGTACCCAAATTTCACTAACTTTAGGCCTCTAGACACATAGTTTTCTAGTTCTTAAAGACTTTATATCCCCTTAAATACATTTCCTTAGATCCTCTTTTCCTGCTTTTAATTTTGTTTGCATTCCAGTTCACCTTTTATTATGCACATTATACATCACTTTTCAGTAAAACCTGTCTTGACCCACCCCCGAGTAAATTTACCTCTCCTCTTTCATTGCATATGTAACACATCTGCATTTATTCTTGCATCTATTACACTCCAGTGTCCTTTTGTTTGCTTCGTTTTGATCCGTAAGGGCCTATAGCCTTCTTGAGATCAGGGATCCTGTTCGTTTTGTGTTGCCTGTCAGTGACTTGTCAAATATGTCGAATAGATGACTGAACAAATCAGCTTACCTGCTACCAAAATTGCCTCACAGAGTTAGGCTTTATTGCTGGGTTCTTAGGCCATTAAAAAAAAATCCTGGTACACATTTTAAAGGCACCCCTATTTAAAAAAAGTGACCATCATATTTCTGTGTGTTCTTTATATAAGAACTCAGTTAATAAACTTCTTTTAGAAAATCTTTGTCCCTCTTAAGGAATTCATATTATTATGAATTCACAACTCTGCCTATCCAGGTTTGAACGGTGTTTCCATCAGTTACCCTCTGAGTGACCTCAGGCGATTTGTTTAGGATATCTGTGCTTCAGTTGTCTTATCTTTTAAATGGGGCTAAGCTGGGCACATTGTCTAGTGCCTCTGTAATCCCAGCTACTCAGCAGGCTGAGGTGGGAGAATCCCTTGAGCCCAGGAGCTGAAGACCAGCTTGGGCAACACAGGGAGAACTGGTCTCTAAAAAATAAAATTAAAAAAGAAAACGGGGCTATAATCGTAACCACTTCTTGAGCTTTGACTAAATTAATATATGAAAATAACTTATAATAGTAAGAAAACATTGTAAATGTTGACTATTATTTCTTTTTAAAAGATTTTGAGGCTTATATTTCTCACATTATTTTTCTTATTCAGGTTTTGAAAACATCTGAAGGTAATATTAATATCCATTCACAGTAACTGACCACATCATTAGTATGTTTGCTTTCTTCTACTTCTTCCTATTTTAATATGATATTTCTGCACTGCCTTGTTTATGGTATACCTGTGAGATGCCTACTGTATGCCTTGATCTTTTATTTCAAGTTGTCTTGAATAACTTGCAGAACATCTAGAGAGCAAATTATTAATAAATACTCAATAGCCTTGGATATTTTACCTTTTAATGTATGTGCATATGATCTTTACATATATATATATATATAAAAATTTTTTCCTGTCTGTATTCTCACCCATCAGATGTCACTTTTGCATTTGTCAATATATTCTACCTAACCTCTCCACCCTAATTTGTTGCTGTGCTTTGGGAAAACCAAATAATCACATAGCCACCAGCTGTGTTTATCTCAGAAAGGACTTTTTGAAGTCTTTAATCTTAGTGAGTAGCACAAATGACATTTTGCTTGCATTGTTGGATAACTTTGGTAGCTATCACCTGATTGAAATAGATGGTTTTGACAGATAAATAATATTGGATCATAAATGAGAATTAAGGCTAACTTTATTCATTTGTAGCAACTGTTTCCCTTCCCAAAGTCCAAGAAAGTATAAACAGGATTTGAAGATGATAAGCAGCAATAAGCAGACACTTTGGAAATGTCATCAACAGGACATAAATCAGTAAGTTAATAAAAATATCATGTTTCATGGATAACAGGAGCAGGAAACATACATTAAAAAAACTTTCAATACATCAAAAAAGATGGGATATAACTGAATTCCTAGAGATGAAGAGAAAAACCAACCTCTGATTTCAGTTTCCTGAAGTCTTCGTTGGCCGACTTTTAATCATTTACTCCAGGCACATTGATATTAACAGTATCATTGTTATGTTCCCTGACCCTCCAGTCCTAGACCAGCTATAGAAGGGGACCGTCCCAGCACACCTTCTCCTCAGAACTGAGTGGGAAGCTTTAGTTGATGTGCAAATGTGCCACATTGTTTAACAAGAAATGTCGCATTTATTAAAAAAAAAAAAAATAAGTGAGTGAAACTGAAGCCTCTGGGCAAAAGGAACTGGGAAGGAAACTGAAAAAAAAAAAAAAAGAAGGATGGTTGTGATTAACAACAAAACAATTTCACTTAAAATGATGAGGAAAGACATCCATTGTTTAGTTAGAAATAGAAGCCCAGATTGGCTGAGCTGAGGTGGCACCAGGAAAGACAGAGTTGGAGCTTATTTTTTCAATTTTCTGTTTCCGTATCTAAGAAGTTACTTTCCTCCTAAGTTTGAGTATGGACACAACCGTAACACAATGTATATTGGCATGGTTTCAATAGTTCTAGGTTGCTCAAATCCAGGGTCAGTTATATTCGTCATACAAGCATAAGAAGGTGAAATTAAAACATTTGCCTGGGAAACTGATTTGTGAGGAAATGTTGGAAATAGGATTAGAGTTAAACATTTCACCCATATTTACCCCACCTATGCTCCTCAACAGCCCCAACATATTTACAAAGTGTGTTTTTGCTTCAAAGAAGGAGGAATTTAGCAAATTATTTTTTGATAAATATATATTTATTCCTTTTCATCACCCCGTAATTGGTTAAGTCTTGGGCACTGATCCCTTTATTTGTTGCTGCAGAATCCTTCCAGATTCTTCCTTGGGTCTACTAGTCTGTAATTCCCTAATAAAGATGTTATTCATTTATTTTTGTAAATATGTTTGTATTTGCTCAGACTTCTGGGATCTTATGATTCCTCAATGAGTCTTTAAATATAAGAGGTAATGGCACTGAGATTGAATCAGTAGTTTCTGAGTGCTCTGGGGTAAATTTCATCAAGTCTAGATTACCTGTAAGCATGTAGTTTGACTAAGTAGTCTCTCACCTGTTAAGCTGCTGTTTGCAATTACTTTGCTGTCAGTGTTCAAATTTATGTGAAGCCTGCGATCACACTTAATTCCTTTTGGGAAGAGGAAAGAAAAGACGATTTAAGATCTAACATTCTAGATTTCCTCTTTCATATATTTATTTAAAAATATTTGTTAATTTCCTTTAAAGGGAATGTTGTATGCCTATGCACAGCTATTTTTATACAACAGAAAGTGAGAAAGAATTGTGGATAAGATTAAGAGTGACACCATTGGAGCCAAATGGCATGGGTTCAGAATCTTAGCTTTTCCACTATGTTTGTGTAATCATGTTTGCTCATTGTTTTTCTGTTTCCCCATTTGTAAAATGTGGTCCTAGTGGTATGTACCTCACATCTACTTTATAGGGTAATTGCAAGAATTAAATAAATTAATGTATAGAGCACCTGGTGAGTGCCATGTACTATTGTTTAATAAATAGTGCTATGTAACTATTTAATTCTTATTTAAATATGTCATATGATGTGTGTATATATGTATGTATAATATTCTCTATATACGTACATATATACATACCTATGTACAGACACGGCATTTTATTTTTCTTGCTCCTTATACCATACACTTAAATATGTATTATAGATGTTCAAAAGATAAACTAAAATATTTTAAAAGTATGAGTATGACTCTCACAAAAATATAAAAAGAATACATGCTGAATATTTTATTTGACTTATTGATTCATGAGAAACCAATAAAATATTAAGATTGTTTCAAAGGAGGATTCAAAATACACACACATACATACATATAGGCCATCAGGGATGATGAAATAAATTTTCTTACTGATATACTCATATACATAACTAATTATACATATGCTTATATACGTAACAATCAGCTCTTTATCTTCCTACCTGTCATTTTGTCTATAATTTTATTTCCTTAGCATTTTGCTAATTATTGTGTACATTATATGTGGTCTCTGGATGCTTATAAACCTTATTTTTAATTTGTACTCACTTTCCTTTGTGTAATATAAATCTGAGTTTTAGTTTCAGAGAACTTATCGTTTGGCCAAGATGATTTCCTGCAGTGTATTTCATTCATTGTCATGATTCTGCTTATGCATCTAATAATGCTTCTATTTACAAATTTACCTATTCTCCTTTTTTTCTCTACTCCTTGAAATCTTTTCTATTGTTTCACCATGCTAACATTTGCATTTTCCAAGGACATTTGCTTTTCTTTTTGCAATTTTTCATCATCTTTATGTATAAAACCCTAGTTTTTATTCCTCTATTTTTAGAATATGTTAAAATGTTAAATTGTCTTGTTGTTCTTTTTGCTTGTGTCTTTGCACAGTGTACACCCTAAGCATTTGTTAAACCCTTCTATCACATACCCAATGTCCATTTACATTTAGCTCTAGGATTTTCTCACTTTACCAATTGTCTTCTCGAACTTTCATGCAAAATCTACATCACTGACACAGAAGACTTTTTTGCTTCGTACTCTACTTCTAGGGATATTTGAAAGATATCTCACCAAGGGTTTTATTACTCATTATCATTGCTTTAATTATGTATTCCTATAATTCTTTTGTGAATGTGATTAAGTATCCTCTTTTCTCATTATTGTTCCTGGTACAACTTCTAAAATCTGCATCAGCTGATTGCTTTCTCCATCATTACAATTTAAAATCACCTCTTGACTATGTTCATCATTCACTGAAATTATTTCAAAGTCCCTTCCTTGGATTAATGACTCCTTCTTGCTTTGTACTGCGCTCTCCTTTCTTTGAGAGATAAATAGGTAAGTAGCCCATTCCATAATCATCAACTCATGAGATTAGAAGATAATACTAGAAGTTATTTAGAGTTGATCCCCTTGATTCCAGATGGGAGGGAGGATACTGAAACTTTCCCAGTCTGATGGTTATCTCTTCAGAAGGAGATTTGGGAACATCTTATGTGAATAAATTTATTTCTATGCTGTGATGCAGAGTTACTAAAAGTGAAGGTTCAATTAACAGCTACAAATTCAAGTAAGTTTAAATCACATTACTGCCAATTATCCTTTGCTGGTACGTGCCAAAGGGGAATATTAACCAGAAAATTAGCATGTTGAATGTTTCATTCATATACAAATCAAATTCGAGCAAGATGTCTCTTCCAAGGAGAAATAACAAGACATGTATCTTTAGCTATCTTTGTAGGACAAGAGATTCAGTGAGGTACTAGTTTTTAGAAAAAACAAAACAAAACAACTATGAACCTTTTAAATAATTTTGTATTTGTTTTGTGAGATTATTTAATTGTATGTAAAGGCAGAATATTTCCAGAGTTGACATTTATAAGTTTTCTACCTACTTCGTTGTCTATCTTGTAGCAGATAATAATAACTTTATTTACTTATTACATCAACAGGAGGACAATTTCCTTTTTAATTTTTTCTTTCTTTTTTGGGGGGAGTGGTCTTATACTGAAATTCAGTGGTAGAGAAAAACAATTCAGGGAGAAGCATCGAAAGTTTGCAGTGTATTAATCAATAGTAAGAAACATTCTTGCAGCTTTTTCTTACCTTTGACTTTTATCTACTCTTTTTTCTCTTGCTGAAATAGCTAATGTCCCCTATTCACCTATCAATGTTTTAAAACTCTATTGAACTATCACCTTTTCCGGAAAGTGTTCTCTCAATTTGTTTTGACAAATCTTTCTGCACTGTCACCCAGTGTGTGGGTTTCTCATTGCACTGTGGTAAGAATGGCTTGTCTGTGGATCAAACTGCAGTACTCAGCTATGAAGTCCTTTGTTGGTGGGATGATTCTTGATTACCCCTGCATCTTTGATGACTAACACTGCATCTGACATTTGGTGAATAGAAATCTATTTATATTTGATAAGTAGAATTCTGACCCACAGTTTGCTGTTATTTTGGTCAAAATAACATTATCACATTAAACAAAAGCAATATTGCGTAAGTGATACAGAGGCTTAACAAACTCATAGGGCATATGCAATGGAGAAATCAAAAAAACAATCAAAACAAAAGCAACAAAAAGACAAAATAAAACAAACAAAAACAGGAAGAGAGAGTCAAGAATAATTAAAATAAATGAATTTGCTAAGCCCTACATGAACTGCTACAGATTTGATAGATGTTTGTGCTAAAGACATGAATCAGCTATCTTTAGTTTTGTAAAATTGATGTAGGAGGGACATTATGGGGAGGAGACATCAAGAATTCTCACAATTCACAACTCTCCTCTATGGCTACTAAACCTTTCAAATAACAGGTAGTGTGGTGGTGATTGTGGTGATAGTGGTGGTCTTGGGGCGAAATTTGATTGCCTGATGATAATTGAAAGACAGTCCACCTCCCTTTTTGAAGCATCAATTTCTAAGAGATGATTCATGAAAGACCTTCACAGAGAGTGAGGGATGGAAACCTGATTCTCTGGTGAAGCTTGGAGCAAGGGGTGGAGGGGGAGACTGAGTTCAGGAACAGACTTACAGAATCAACACCATATTCAGATTCTGGCCTAGGGTATAGATATGCTGCTTGAACAGATTCTACTGATTGCTAAAAGGGTGCAGCAGTCTAGCCATCCTGGACCCTTATTTTGACAACCACAGGAGGCAGGGCTGAGACGTGACTGGTAATTCTTTTGGCAATTTCAAGTGCCTTGCCACAGTCACCCCTCACAATGGCAGGTTATGCATTTTTGCTAATACTTTTTCTATTTTTCCCTTGAATTTCTTCAGATTTCTTAAATGCATTTAATCTGATCCTGGTACTTTGTCTTCTATCTGTTTTACCAATTCAAACTCTTCTTCCCTGTGACATTTCGTAAGAGGTGAATTTTAGCAATAGAATGATTATAAAATGACCCTTGGAAACTGGAACTACAATAATAAAATAACTATCTGAGGTTCACTAAGAATAAATATTCCTGGGAAAGAAAAACAAACTGCAATAGGAAAATAAGCAAACAACAAAAAACTCCAAATGAGAAACGAATGTGAATAAATTGCTACCTATGGAAGTGAAAATAAGATGAAATTCAAAAGCTGAATTTGACCCTAGTGTTTGGGCCAACTCTAAAAACAAGCATGAAATTACAATCAATAGAATGGGGACCAGCATTCCTAAGGCAGGTATTAGAGTCCAACATGAGAGGAATACAGAGGATGTAAGAGGCTTAAAAAGAATATCATCATGGTGTTTAAAGGATTCCATAAATTTGGAATAGTTTACCTGTGAACAGATGATTGAGAAAAGGCTTCTAGGAACTTAAAATCTATTTTGGAAAATAAAACAGTTATAGAATAGTGTCAGACCATGGGCAATGATTTCTAAATTGTGAGGTTTAGACTAATGATTGTGTATCATTTTGGAGAACAAGTTCTATGAGTTGGACCAGGTATAGATATTTACTTAGAAGAGGTGGAATTTGGGCCGGGCGCGGTAGCTCACGCCTGTAATCCCAGCACATTGCGACGCTGAGGCGGATGGGTCACGAGGTCAGGAGTTCAAGACCAGCCTGGCCAAGATGGTGAAACCCCGACTCTACTAAAAATACAAAAATTAGCCAGGTGTGGTGGCGGGTGCCTGTAATCCCAGCTACTCGGGAGACTGAGGCAGAGAATTGCTTGAACCCGGGAGGCGGAGGTTGCAGTGAGCCGAGATCAAACCACTGCACTCCAGCCTGGGTGACAGAGCAAGACTCTGTCTCAAAAAAAAAAAAAAGTGGGGGGTGGAATTTAATTTGACTTTTTAAGGGTTTTAGGATTTAGATGAGCCTGGATACTGGGGCATATTGGGATATTTCACATGAGAAATAGGAAAGCAAATTTACATGTATTTAATTTGGCATAATGGATGGCCATGATGTAGGGTGTTTTCCACGAAAACTTTTTTTTGGTATTGTTTAAATGCCATCATAGAAAAAAAAATTCGTTTATGTCTCACTTGCTTCACTCTCATTTTTATGAGGATTTTGGTGACCCCTGGTGAAGAACTATATTTCACATGCTATTTTATATTTGTTTGAAAATAATTATTAATAAAATACATAGCCATAAAAATATCCAAAATTCATGTATAGATTATTAGCTTTTTTAGTGAAGCAAGGGTGGTGTTTTAAAAAATTATTAATATCTTGACTTACTGTAGATTCTTTTTTTTAATTAAGAAACTCACCCTATGCCCTAACTAGGTCCCTTATGTCTCTGAATTGCTTGTACTGTGAGGGGAATCACTTAATACAAGCTTATTAGACAACCGAGTAGCTTGGAAATCCCCCGCTAGACCTTTCAATAAGTTTAATCAACCAGGTAAGACCCTGATGAGGCTGGCAATTAGACTTACTGTATTTTTTAAATGGAGATGCTGAGTTTCAAAATATTAAAATGCTGTTTAAATACAGTGATGACAAAATTGGTGGCGCTATTGCAGCCACAAATCCAAATCCCTGCCCCCACCCCCACCGCCACCCTTCAACCCTGTGGTTCATTACAGCGCTTTGTTGAATTAACAGGTATTAATTTACCTCTGAATTGCTACTAGGAATTTAGCCTGATTCAGTATTGGCATTTGAATGGAGAAAATAGTTGCAGTACTAATAGGTATTGCACTGGAAATAATTCAACTGAGTTTTTTTAACTCTCCATATCTCTGAACTGAATTAGCATTTCTACTTTAGTTTTCTTTTAAAAAAATACACACATATATTTATATATGTGTATATACAAATGTACAAATAGAAATATATGTATATACATGATAAATAATATATGGATATAGTAAAAAAATTCAAAATGTATAGGAGGTTATATTATTAAATATAGTTTATCTCTTCATTCACCAGGTTTTTAAGTTGCTAATGTAAGGACAAATAAAAATTAAAGTTAGAAGCTTAATTCCCCTCTTAAAAGCAAGAGAATGTCTCCCTTACCTTTTCTTAGAGTGTTTACTTTAGGAAACTTGTAATTATGTTATTTCTTGGCCTCTGAAATGTATGGAAAAATTTTTAAAAGCTAAATAAGCTTCTGACCAGCTTTACAATGAAGAAATATCTTTCCCAAGGACCAGGAATCACCTCTTTTAAATGTAATTATTAAGCAAAAAAGCACCCCACCTCTCAGTTTCTGTGGGAGGGTAGGAGCCTAACTCCAGTGAGTTGCAAAACTACCTCTTGTCATAAAGACGAGTTTATTTCTCAATTGGATAAATCCAATTAGGTCACACAAATGATCATCCCAACTATCAAGTGAGTTTAGGATGAATTACCTGTGACAAATGGTGCTGTCAAGTCCTCTTATTTGAGGACTTGGCTATATAAAGGGGTGAGGTTTCCTTCTGTTTTTGCAATCCCTTAGCAGATTTTGTGGAATGCACATCACATTCTGGTTTAATGCTCATTCGACAATAAAATTGTCTTCTTTCTCTTCTACCTATATTGCAAGTTTTTCTGGGTTGTTAGGAGATTTTGTTTTTAATCCTATTTTCCCCAACACAAAACAGACACAACTCTGGTTCTTTTTTTTTTCTTTTTATTATTATTATTATTATTATTATTATTATTATACTTTAGGCTCTATGGTACATGTGCGCAACGTGCAGGTAAGGTTCTTAACAGAGAAAAGGGATGAATTTTAGGTATCTAAGATACCTAAAGGATTCTCCAAGATGATTGGAGAGTCTGAATTGGAAACTAACATAATAACGACCATTAAATCTGGACAGGCAAGCTTTGTAGCTTGAAACACAAAGTGAGAAATTACCTAAATGTAGGGATAATTTTCAAACACATTGGACAGCCAAAAATATCCAGTATCCACTACATCCTTCCAGCCCTGTCTTTATTATTCTCAAATGTCACTATTATTAGTTATTAGTTATGTAAGACATTCATGCACCATATAAGATTGACATACCACATATATGAGATGGTCCAATAAGATTATAATGGATTTGAGAAATCCCTATTGCCTAGTGACGTCCTAGCTATCCTAATATCTTAGCACAATGCATTCATCACTCATGTATTTGTGGTAATGCTTGTGTAAACAAGCCAATTGCATAAAAAGTATAGTATACACATTATGTACAGTACATAATACTTGGTAATGATATTGGTTTATGTATTAACTATACTATACATTTTATTGTTATTTTAAAGTGCACTCCTTCTGAGTATTAAACAACTGAACTGTAAAATAGCCTCAGGCAGATCCTTCAGGAGTGCTGTAGTTTTGATGTTTGTTCTCGCACAATCTCACCTTGAAAATTTATTCCCAACATTGGAGGTGGGGCCTAATGGGAAATGTTTGAATTCGGGTCATGGGGACAGGTCATGGGGTAGGGAGTGAGTGAGTTTGCAGCCTATTAGTTCCCATGAGAGCTGGTTGTTAAAAAGAGACTGACAGCTGGGCACTGTGGCTCACGCCTGTAATCCCAGCACTTTGGGAGGCTGCGGGGGGCGGATCATGAGGTCAAGAGATCGAGACCATTCTGGCCAACATGGTGAAACCCCGTCTCTACTAAAAGGACAAAAATTAGCTGGGCGTGGTTGCGCTCGCCTGTAGTCCCAGCTACTCGGGAGGCTGAGGCAGGAGAATGGCTTGAACCTGGGAGGCGGAGGTTGCAGTGAGCCGAGATTGCACCACTGCACTCCAGCCTGGCAACAGAGCAAGACACCATCTCAAAAACGAAAAAACAAAAAACAAAAACAAAAAAAAAGACACTGAAGTCTCCACACCTCCTCTTGCTTCCTCTCTCACCATATGATCTCTGCACACACCAGCTCCCTTTCGCCTTCCACTATGAGTGGAAGCAGGCTGATACTGACGCCCTGCCTCTTGCACAGCCTGCAGAACCACGAGCCAAGTTAACCTCTTTTTATATATGACCCAGCCTCAGGTTTTTCTTTATAGCAACACAAAACAAAGACAAGGAGGTATTCCAGAAGAAGGCATTGGTATCATAGGAGATGACAGCTCTGTGCTTGTTGTTGCCCCGAAGACTTTCCAGTGGGACAAGATGTGGAGGTAAAGACAGTGATATTGATGGTCCTGACCCTGTGTAGGCATAGGCTAATTTGTGTGTTTGTGTCTTTGTTTTTAACAAAGACATTTAGAAAGTGAAAAATTAAAATAAAAAATTTAAAAATAGAAAAATCTTATAGAATAAGAATATAACGAATAAAGAAAGAAAATTGTATATTGGTACAATGTGTTTGTTTTAAGCTTTGTTATTACAGGAGTCAAAAAGGTAAAACAATAAAAAGTTTATAAAATAAAAAAGTTACAGTAAGATAAGTTTACTTTTTTATTGAAGAAATAAATTTTTGTTTTAGAAATCGACTATAGTGTAAGTGTACAGTGTTTATAAATTCTACAGTAGTGTATAGTAATATCCTGTGTTTTCACAGTCACTCACCACTTTCACTGACTCACCCAGAGCAACTTCCAGTCCTGCAAGCTTCATTCATGGCAAGTGCCCTATACAGCTGTACTATCTTTGTCTTTTATACTATATTTTTACTGTATCTTTTCTATGGTTAGTCATGTTTAGATATGCAAATACTTAACATTTTGTTCCAGTTGCTGATAGTATTCATTATAGTAACAGGCTGTACAGGTTTGTAGCCTGGGAGCAATAGGCTATACCATACAGCCTAGGTGTGTAGTAGGCTGTACCAACTCAGTCTGTGTGAGTACACCCTATGATAGTCACACTATGAGGAAAATGGCTAATGATGCATTACTCAGAATGTATCCCCATCATTAAACAGTGTTTGACTGTACATCTAGATAAACTACGCTGGCCGGGCGCAGTGGCTCACGCCTGTAATCCCAGCACTTTGGGAGGCTGAGGCGGGCAGATCACGAGGTCAGGAGATGGAGACCATCCTGGCTAATGTGATGAAACCCTGTGTCTACTAAAAACACAAAAAATTAGCCGGGCATGGTGGCAGACATCTGTAGTCCCAGCTACTTGGGAGGCTGAGGCAAGAGAATGGCATGAACCTGAGAGGTGGAGCTTGCAGTGAGCCGAGATCGCGCCACAGTACTCCAGCCTGGGCGACAGAGCAAGACTCTGTCTCAAAAAAAAAAAAAGATAAACCACACACATGCAGGCAACAATATGAAAACTACACATTCTGTCTTGAATATTGTTTTCTTAAATTTTTTTATTGAAGAATGATATATATAAAAGTAGACAAAATATAAATGTACAATCCAAAGAACTATCAAAGCTAACACCAACATAATCACATCCCAGGTAAAGAAATAGAATATCCTCAAATCCCCAGACTACTGCCCTGGCGCCTCTTGCAGTAAGTCGCTTCTCTCTCCTCGTTCCTGAGTTTTAATACCATAGATCATTTTTTTGTATGTGCCTATTTCTGAAGTTTATATAACTGGAATTATATTCTTTTGTGTCTGGCTATTTTGGTTCAAAATTCTGTTGGTGAGATTATGTTTGTGAGTGTAGCTGTAGTGCATTTTATTGCTTTATGGTATTTCATTAAGGTCAGTGTCCCCCTGGTAATTTGCTCACTTCAATGTGGATGAATTCCTGTTTTCAGTTTGAGGCTATAATACATTAAGCTGCTATGAATATTTTGAAAGTGTCTTTAGGTGCATATGTCCATGCAGTGCTGTTCAGTAGATGCTAGGAGTGGAATAGCTGGGTTATACATCAACTTTAGTAAGTACTGTTTTTGCAAAGTGATTGTACCAATTTGCATACCC
Organism: Pongo abelii; assembly: GCF_028885655.2. Lineage (NCBI taxonomy): Eukaryota > Metazoa > Chordata > Mammalia > Primates > Hominidae > Pongo > Pongo abelii. The sequence goes on from NC_071988.2 coordinate 199,951,668, forward strand.
ATGAGCCCTGGACGAGAATTCCTATTATTACTTCACATGCTCAATCAAAACTTAGTTGTAAGTCTTTCATAATTTTAGCCATTATAATGCATGGTTAATAGTGTCTCATTGAGATTTTATTTCCAATTTGCCAGATTAATAGTGAGGACGAGTACCTTCCACATTAGTAGTTATTTGTATCTCTTTCTGTGAAAGGATATTCTTTTTGCCCATTTTATGATTGAATTGTGTGTCATTTCTTATTGATTTGAAGGGATTATTTATTCTAGATACAAATAATTTGCTGTTTATATGTGTTGCAAGTGTCTTTTCTTGTTACATGGTTTGATTTATATTCTCAGTGATGTGTTCTGATAAGTAGAATTTTAAAATTTTACTGTATTTGAAGTGTTAATCTTTTATTTTATGGGATATATCTATGTATTTATACACACATTCATTTAGGATTTAAGATTTGTAAATTTCTTGTCTTTCTTTCTGCCTTTGTTTTAGAAACAGGGTCTTGCTCTGTCACCCTGGCTGGAGTGCAATGGTATGATCATAGCTCACTGTAGCCTTGAACTCCTGGGCTCAAGCCATTCTCCTACCTCAGCAACCAGAGTAGGTGGGATTACAGGTGAATGCCACCACACCTGGGTAATTTCTTTTTCTTTTTCTTCTTATTTTTATTAGAGATAGGATCATGCTATGTTGCCCAGGCTGGTCTTGAACTTCTGGCCTCCAGCAATCCTCCTGCCTCAGCCTCCCAAGTGGCTGGGATTACAGGCATGAGCCACCAGACATGGCAGATTTGTTAATTTCTTTGAATAATTATATATTTTTACGTTTACTTCCATGTATTTGCCTTTTTGTGTGCTTACAACTGGTATCTTTTTGAAATTTCATTTTGTAATTGTTGTTGCTGGTATATAGAAATAAAAACAATTTTCATATATTGACCTTGTCACCAGCAAATTTTCTGTATTTACCTATTAGTCGTAATGTGTTATTTGTAGATTCTGTTAGATTATTTGCATTCATTAGCATTGATTATGTAATGGTATACATTGGAGCTCATTTCATATTAGTAAACACAAAGCTGGATAATTCTTTTTAATGGCTAGTGAGTATTTTATTAATATACTACAGGTCAGTGGCATGGTTAGGATGGAGACTCTAGGGTCAGACTTCTGGGTTTGACTTATGTTCCACCAGTTATTATCCGAGTGACCCTATTAATGTCACCCACGTCCCTATGCTTCACTTTCCTTCAGGGAAGACTCATGCATATGTGTTGCTCTTACCAACACTGTTTCAGTGAATGCTCTTGAGTATGTTCCTTGTTTATATGTTGTGTATAAATGGGTGTGAAGTTCTATATTCAGATATTTCTCTGAAATTGTTGTACTAATTTACACTCGTATCAGCTGTTTGTAAGAGTTCATATTGCCTCACATTTTTGTCAACACTTGGTAATGTCAAGCTATGAAGGTTTTGAACCAAAAAGATTTGGAAATCTTGTCAAACTTAAACATTGGCAAATTAAAAAAATAATAAAACAGTGTCTCAATTTTATGAGACTGACGCACTGCTGGCCTTGCTAAGAGGTCTACGTAGCTCATTAATTTTATAATTAGCACTTTTATGGTTACTAATAAGTTTTGGAAACTTTCCATATCCTTGATAGACATTTTGCTTTCTGTGAATTGGCTATTCATTTTTTGCCTTTTTTTTTTTTTTTGAGACACAGTCTCGCTGTGTCGCCCAGGCTGGAGTGCTATGGCACGATCTTGGCTTACTGCAACCTCTGCCTCCTGGGTTCAGGCAATTCTCCTGCCTCGGCCTCCCAAGTAGATAAGGCTACAGGGGCCCGCCACCATGCCTGGCTAATTTATTTTGTATTTTTAGTAGAGATGGAGTTTCACTATGTTGGCCAGGCTGGTCTCAAACTCCTGACCTGGTGATCTGCCTGCCTCGGCCTCCCAAAGTGCTGGGATTACAGGCATGAGCCACCGTGCCTGGCCATTTTTTCTTATCAGTTCAAAGGAATTCCTTCAATGTATTGATTACTTATTCTTTTTTGGTTACATAGATTGTAAATGTCTTTTTCAGTTTGTCATTTCTTCTTCTTGTTCTTTTTTTTTGATGGGGTCTCACTCTGTCACCCAGGCTGGAGTGCAGTGGTGTTATCTTGGCTCACTACAGCCTCCACCTTTCGGGCTTAGGTGGTGATCCTTCCACCTCAGCCTCCTGAGTAGCTAGGACCACGGGCATACGTCACTATGCCTGCCAAATTTTTGTATTTTTTGTAGAGATGGGGTTTCACCATGTTGCCCAGGCTGATCTTGAACCCCTGGACTCAAGTGATCCACCCATCTCAGCCCCCCAAAGTGCCGGGATTACAGGTATGAGCCACTGCATCTGGCCCAGCTTGTCATTTCTTTCCAACTTTGTGTATGCTGAACTTCGTTGTACAGAAATTACTTAATATTGTGTATTATGTTTTGTTCATTTTACTCTTGTATAAAAAATCCCTTCTGATCTTAAAATTAAAAAAAATCTTGCATACTCTATTCTCAAAACTTTTACAGAAATGCTTTTCGCATATGTATCTTTAATGTACCTGGAGTTTGCTTTTGTGTATGGTTTGAAGTAGGGACTTAATTTCATTCTGTTTACTTTCCATATGAATAACCAGTTGTCCCAGAACAATGTATTGAAAAAGTCTTCATTTTCGCACTAATTTGCAAGCACTCTATCTTATATCAGGTTTCCACAAATGCATGCATACACTTCGGAGCACTTTCCCCTCCTTCTTATTTATCCTTGCACAAATTCCACATTATCTTACTAGTAGGATTTTCTAATACAATTCTCAGGTATCAACCCCCCTCTCTCCACTATTATTCTTCTTTAGGAACATCTTGGCTCTTTTTGGACCTTGAAGTTTTCATTACTGTAATTGTATTAGTCAGGGTTCTCTAGAGGGACAGAACTAATAGGCTAGATGTATATATGAGGGGGAGTTTATTAAGGAGTATTGACTCACACGATCACAAGGTGAAGTCCCACAATAGGCTGTCTGCAAGCTGAGGAGCAAGGAAGCCTGTCCGAGTCCCCAAACCTCAAAAGTAGAGAAGCCGACAGTGCAGCCTTCAGTCTGTAGTCAAAGTCCTGAGAGCCCCTGGCAAATTACTGGTGTAGGTCCAAGAGTCCGAAAGCTGAAGAACTTGGAGTCTGATGTTCAAGGGCTGGGAGCATCCAGCGTGGGAGAAAGATGAAGTCTGGAAAACTCAGCAAGTCTGCTCTTTCAATGTCTGCCTGCTTTATTCTAGCCACGCTGGCAGCTGATTAGATGATGCCCACCGAGATTGAGGGTGGGTCTGCCTCTCACAGACCACTGACTCAAATGTCAATCTCCTTTGGCAACACCCTCACAGACACACCCAGGAACAATACTTTGCATCCTTCAATCCAATCAAGTTGACACTCAGTATTAACCATCACAATTTCATTTTAGAATTTTAATAGGATTTGTGCTAGTGGGTTGTCTGTGATTAGCTGTCTCTCAGAACAATTGTCCTCCCCCACCTGGGACCCCTTCCTCCTTGTTGCTTTAAAATGCAACCCTGGGGCGAGTCTAAGGGAATAGAGGGGTTTTGCCCCATGGTGGGACTGGGAAAGAACGTCTGCTGGGGACATGAACTGCAATTTGTCTCAGACAATCTGGCCAAGGGAAAAGGGATCCACTCACATCCACTGACAGACTCCAAGATGCACTTTCCAAAGGGGCATCCCCCCTATTAGAAAGGATCTCTCGGTGCTAGAACCTTACACTGAATGAACACTGGGTGAGCAACCCCAGGTCAGTTCAGGTATGAATTATGTTGAGTGACCAATCCAGGTACGAGGATAAAAGGTTGCGGGAAGACTCACTGTCCTGGTGCTGTTTGGGATCACCTGACTTAAGACATCCAGAGCATGGTGGCTGGCTGTCTTCATAGGAGAATTTAGAGTGAGAAAGATGGGGTCTGAGTTCCCCAAAACATGTGTGGATTTGTCCTGCTTGAGCTTCCGCCTCCAGATGCATCACATGTAGGGACTGGGGACTTTTGACCAGAATGAGGAGGAGAGAACCTTCCTCCTTTCCGGGGAAGGCAGCCAAACCTGTTCATCCCCTGGCCGTCAGGCTGCACCAGGGAGTGGCCCTGGCCCATTGCCTTCAGTTGCCAGAGGGATACTAGAGATTGTCCACTGGACGACTGAAAGGAAAACTCTAAACTGTCACCTCATCAGGTGGTGGCAGTCAGATGTCTTTCCACTAGGACATTCTGGCCCACTGGGGAGTAGCCCCTGTCCGGGACCATCAGTTGTCTCCAGCCTTGGACGCTGTCCACTGAGAGGTTGCAGTTGGAAAAGAGGAAATGGGAACAGTAGGGGAGAGAGTACGCAGCTGGCTGGGGCTGGCATTGCAGGGGGTAAAAGAATTTACTGACACAGTTCTGGGTAAAGAAAGGTAGATTTATTAGAGAAAGTACAAAGATACATTAAAGGGTATACAAAGATACATTAAAGGGTGCGACAGGCAGCACAGCAGAGAAGGGGCTGTCTGCTAAAAGACAGAGGCAGGGGCTGGAGGGTGGTGCTGAGAAGCTGTGTGCAGAACGAGGTTGTGCTGCTGGGGCTATGTGTGGAGCAAGGTATTTGGGAACAGGATTGTTGTACGAGTGGGTTGTCTGTGATTAGCTGTCTCTTAGAGCAATTGTTCTTTCCAACCTTGGGCCCGTCCTCCTTCTTGGTTACTTATTTCATCAGGACTCCACGATTACCACAAATAGGCCCTCAAGCTATTTTGTAGTGATCTCCCCAACACTGTACCCCAGGAACCACCCCATTTCCATCACCATGATTTAGTTTTGTTTGTTCTAGGACTTCATGTAATGGAGTATGGTATGCTTTTGTTTGCATCTGGCTTCTTTTTTAACTTTTAAGTTCAGGGGTACATGTGCAGGTTTGTTACATAGGTAAATGTGTGTCATGGGATTTGTTATTCAGATTATTTCATCATACTAAGCCTAGTATCCATTAGTTATTTTTCCTGATCGTCTCCCTCTTCCCACTTTCCACTCTTTTCTCTCTCTCTCTCTCTTTTTTTTTTGAGACAGAGTCTTGCTCTGTTGTCCAAGCTGGAGTGCAGTGGCTAAATCTCCGCTCACTGCAACCTCCACCTTCTGGGTTCAAGCGATTCTTGTGCCTCAGCCTCCTGAGTACCTGGGATTACAGGCACCTGCCACCATGCCTGGCTAATTTTTGTATTTTTAGTAGAGAGGGGGTTTCTCCATGTTGGCCAGGCTGGTCTCGAACTCCTGATCTCAGGTGGCCCACCCACCTCGGCCTCCCAAAGTGCTGGGATTACAGGCGTAAGCCACTGCACCCAGCCTCCACCCTCCCCTTTAGCTCAGCATACTAGTTTTGTTCATTCACGTTCTATGCATCAGTAGTTTGTTACTTTTATTCCCAAGTAGCATTCTACTGTATGCACATACACAACTTTTATCCATTCTTCAGTTTATGGTCTCTTGGGATGTTTTTAGTTCTGGGCTGTTGTGAGTAAAGCTGCTATGAACGTTTGTATATGTGTCTTTTTTTTTTTTTTTTGAAATGGAGTTTCGCTCCTGTCGCCCAGGTTAGAGTGCAATGGCACAATCTCGGCTCACTGCAACCTCTGCCTCCCGGGTTCAAGCGATTCTCCTGCCTCAGCCTCCAGAGTAGCTGGGATTACAGGCATGCACCACCACGCCTGGCTAATTTTTTGTATTTTTAGTAGAGACGGGGTTTCTCCATGTTGGTCAAGCTGGTCTTGAACTTCCAACCTCAGGTGAACTGCCCGCCTTGACCTCCCAAAGTGCTGGGATTACAGGTGTGAGCCACCACACCCCGTCATACGTGTCTTTTTTTGTATACAAATGTCTTCACTTCTCTTGGGTAACACCAAGAAATGGAATAGCAAGATCTTATCCAAGTGTATGTTTAAATTTACAGGAAATTGCCAAAGTGTTTCTCCAACAGTTATAGCCTTTTACATACCCACACACAAAATATGAGAATTCCATTTCCTCACATCTTTTTATTTTTAGCCATTCAAGTGGGTGTGTAGTGGTACTCAAATGTGGTTTTAGTTGCATTTATCGAATAAAAGAAGATGTGTGTGTTTTCATGTGCTGATTTGTTATTCATATAGCTTCTTTGGTGAAGTGTTTGTATAAATCCTTTGTCTATTTTTAATTGGATTGCTTGTCTTCCTATTATTGAGTTGTAAGAATTCTTATTATATGCTTGGTTCAAGACCTTGCTCAAATACGTAAATATCTTTTCCAGTATGTGTCTTGTTTTTCACTTAGTAAAGGGCATATTTTGAAAAGTAGAAGTTTAAAAGTTAATGAAGTGAAATTTATTACTATTTTCCTTTTCTGGTTGGTGCTCTTTGTACTTTTTATAAGACATGATTGCCTGACCCAAAGTTGCAATGAGTTTTTCACTTTTTAAAAGACATTTTATAGCTTTGGCTTTTGTATTTGTCTATGATTCATTTAAAATTAATTCTTAGGTGTGGTGAGATTCAATTAAGGTTTAACTAAAAAATATTCTTCAGTTGTTCCAGCAGCAGTCGCTGAAAAAGCTACCCTTTTCCTATTAAATTCTCTTAGCAGCATTGTTGAGAGTCAATGATGCTTTATGTGAGGGTCTATATTTGAATTCCCTGTCCTGTTCCATTGACCTATATGGTCTATCCTTATGCTAGTACTGTATTATCTTGATAGTGGTAATTTGTTTTTTTCTCTTTTTTTTCTTGGTTGTCCTGGCTAAGGCTTATCAGGTTTGCTGATCTTTCTAAATAGTAAACCTTTAACTGTTTCATTGATTTTTTTTCTATTGTTTGCCCATTTTCTATTTCATTGATTTCTGCTCTGTTTCCTTCCTCTACCTATTTTAGAATTAATTTGTTCTTTCATTTCTAGATATTTGTGTGTGTGTCTTTTGACTTTGGTCTTTCTTGTTTTCTAAAATAAAGCACTTAAGACTATAAATTTCCCTTTAAGTCCTGATTTAGCTGCATTTTACAGGTTTGGCAGTGTGTTTTTATATTTCAAAATATTTTCTAATGTTCCTTCTTATGATTTGTTCTTTGGCCCATAGTTATTTAAAGGTATGCTGCTTAACTTCCAAATGTTTCTATATATTTTTGAAAAGAAATTGTCTAATTGTTTGCTTTATATATATTTGTGTATATATAATTATCTCATCAGTTATTTATGTTCAAATATTTCATAATTTTTAAAAGAATTATAGAAAGAAATGTCATGAAATATCCTTTCAACTATGATGTTGAATTTTCTGTTTACCTTGTAATTCTTTCATATTTTTGTTATGTATTTTGAGGTTATAGTATCTACCTGCTGATTGAGGAAAAAAGTTATCATTGCATAATAACTATATTTCTTCCTCTTAATTATTCTGTACTACAATGTATTAGGTCTGATTAATATCTCCATACCAGATTTCATTTAGTTAATATTTACCTGGCATATATTGTTTCGTATTACTAGTCTAAAAAATGCACTCAATCTCTGCTTTTAAATTTAGTCCAATTTATGTATTTATATTCATTGTAAATACTAGTATATTTGCATTTATTTTTAATATTTAATTTTGATTTGCATCCACCCAGCTGTTTTCTCTGTTTCTTTTTTTTTCATTTTTTCCCTATTTAGTATTGGAATACACAATACCAAAAAAAGCTTACTTCTTTAGAAATTGTATTTTCTGTTTTTCTGTTAGAGGTTAACCATAAAATTGTTGCATGTCTATTTGCCTTAAAAATGTCTAACATTAATGTATATGTCTATACTCCCTATATTAAAAGAGTTTTAATTACCTCTGAAAACTTCTTTCTTGTCTCACAGGTAATTGATATAATTGATATAATTGAATTTGTCTTTTTCTATGTTTACAAAAAACCCATTATTAATAATTTTTGTTTATACTGCTGCTGCTGTTATATAGTTAATACTTTTTAAAGTCTTACCTACAACTTCAGTAACTTCTTTGCTCACCATTCCTTTCTGTATTTCAGACGTTATTTATAAGGTTCAAATTCCTTATACCTGAAATATATGCTTTATTACAAAGAATTCTTTTTTTTTTTTCTTTTTTTTTTGAGACTGGGTCTTTCTCTGTCACCCAGGCTGGAGTGCAGTGGCAAAATCTTGGCTCACTGCAGCCTCAGCCTGGGCTCAAGTAATCCTTCTACCTCAGCCTCCCGAATAGTTGGGACCACAGGCATGCACCACCATGCCTGGCTAATTTTTGTATTTTTTGTAGAAAAGGGGTTTTGTCATGTTGCCCAGGCTGATCTCGAACTCCTAAGCTCAAGTGATCTGCCCGCCTCAGCCTCCCAAAGTGCTAGGATTACAAGCGTGAGCCACCACACCAGTCCGGAATTCTTTTATGGATAAACACCAGTCTTTTATTTTTATTTTTTCTCTCTTAGTTTGAAAATACAGCCCTTTTGCTTAGCTGGGTATAGATATCGAACTGAACTTTTCTTAGTACATTCATTGTCTTTATATTTTGTTTTAGCTCTTCAGTAGTCTGCCCTTAATCTAAAAATCAGTCCTTTGAAAGTAGTTTGCCTTACCTATTAAGGTCCTCTCTTTTACTGTTTTTCTTCTTCTGGTTAATGTTTACCTAGTTATCTGTGGATTTTAAAAATTTTACTTTTTATGGGATATTTTGTACTACTGAATCTAAGAATTATATATTTTTTCTATGTAAGGAAAATTCTCCAAGATAATACTTTTAAATATAAGTTTTTCCTCATTCTTTTTCAGTTTAAAAACTTTATATTAGCCATAAATTCTATTTCCTATTTTAACTTACATATTATACTCTCATATATTCCATGTCTGTGTTTATTTTCTGCTAAATTGTAAGTGATTTTTCTCTGATTAATATTCAGATTTACTGATTTTCTTTCCAGCTTTATTTAATTGACTATTCAGTTCACTCAATTAGTTTTTGACTGCAATTACTAAATATCTTTTAATGTTCAAATTTCTACTTTATTTACATGTATCTTTATTTTTATAGTCTACTAGTCTGGGATTTTTATGTGTTTGATTAATTCTTTTATATTTTACTCATTTTGGACTCACTGTATTATCTCTATATAATCAGATAGTCCATATCTGATAGTTCTTCTGTCTGTACTTGAATATTTCTTTCACTAGTTTTGGATCAGCTGGTTGAATTCTAGTTTTCCATGTTCACACTCATGTTAGGTTGAAGTCTGTGAAGAGGGAGTTTAAGAGAGAGCTTTTTTTTCGTTTTGGTTTGGTTTTGTTGTTTTTCAGTCCGTGCTTTTTGGGTGCTACAGGTATCTCAGCACCTCAGACTGCATTTGCTGTTGACGTCTTGAGGTAGGAATTCCCAGATCATACTTGAAATTTAAGCTGCAGGCCCATTGTGCTTGTAAGTTTCCAGGAGATTTTTTGGACCAAAGCCCAGGCTAAAATAGGCAAACAATGTTTGTGGGCATCCTCTATCAGTGGGAATATGTTTTTCTCTTTCACTCTTTTATTGTGTTTTCATCTAAATGATATGTGTGGTTGGCCAGGTGCAGTGGCTCAAGCCTTTAATCCCAGCACTTTGAGAAGCTGAGGCAAGAGGATTGCAAGAGAAGCTGAGGCCAGGAGGTCTAGGCTTCAATGAGCTATGATTGCACCACTGCACTCCAGCCTGAGCGACAGAGCAAGACCCCATTTTTCTCCAAAAAGAAAAATAGTATATGTGGAATTCTTCACAGCAATTCCCCAAGGCTTTTTTGCCTGTCCCCACATGTGGTTTTCTTGGTTATTAAGATGAGCAGAATCCTTCAGCCAGTCGCAGCTTCAATTCATGGGCATAACCATGTTTGTCCCTCATGATTTTCTTTATACTTTTCTGTTCAATTATTTATTGATAGATATCCCACACATACACACATACACTCATCACTATTTGTATGCATTTCTAATGGTTTTATTCTGGGTGACTTTTGGAGGGCTCACTCAAGGCTTCTTTCTACTGACAGAGGAAGAGAAATGAAGAGTGAAGCTTCTCTGCTTGTGCGTGAGATTCTAGTGTTCCTCCTGATACAGAACGGGGGCTCCTGGCTAAACCCCACCCTCAAGCCTGGAACTTTGGCGCTAAGTGAAAAGAGCTGACCCCATTTTTCCTCCCAAATGATTATCTTTTTGGCCTGCCCCGCCCTATATCCTGTGCCCTTAAAAACCAGACCAGTTGGCAGAAACAAACAAGAAAAAGAGCAACAGAAGCAGCTGATGCAAGAGGTTGGGGAGGCAAGCTGCTGAGCATCGGGGATGCAAGCTGCTGAACGGTGGGGATACCCGCTGCTGAGCATCGGAGACTACGGATAGACTCGGTTAACTTCAGATGGTGCGGCTTCAGGGAAAGATCACCTTCTGCACCATCTCCTTTCCAATTCCCCATCCTTCTGAGAGCCACTTTTAACACCCAGTGAAATCCTCCACATACACTAGCCTTCAAATAGTTTGTGTGACCTGATTCTTTCCAGACACCAAACAAGAACTCGGGTATCAAAAAGTGTAGGTGCAACTGGCTGTCACCCTGACCCTTCACTGAGCTGTTAACACTTATTTGTCCATTGACTGGAGGCTGAGTGAAATGAGCCATTCCAGTTCCTGCCCACGAAGGGGGTCAAGGTCAAGGGAACAATCCCGTCTCCCTCCCAGAATGGTTGGATGGGATTTTACCATTTTGTTTGGAGCTGCCATCTTCTAGGCTAGCTGTTTCTTGCAAGGGAATCAAGCTTGTAATCCTTTTGTGATTCTCCCTCAAGAAGACCCAGTGTGAACAGTGTTACATTTATAATCCATAAAGAGAGAAGTAACAGCTCTGTGGATCAAAAAGCCTGGGTTCTCTGGGCAATTTGTGAATGTCCTGGTCAAATAAAGTCGCTTCAGTAACTTGTGAGAAGGACCAATAGAACAGATAAGACAGCACACCAAGCACCTCATCTAACATTTGAGTAACAGAAAAGGGCTGAACCACAAAATAATTATTTTGCTATACACTTCTTCCCTAGATGTGCCTCTGATGTCTTGGAGAGACTTCTCTTATATTACACAGCATGGATACTCTGATTCACATGCCCTGAATCAGATTCTTTTCGTTCTTTTTCTTTTTTTTTTTTTTTTGAGATGGAGTCTTGCTCTGTCGCCCAGGCTGGAGTGCAGTGGCACGATCTTGGCTCACTGCAAACTCTGCCTCCCAGGTTCACGCCATTCTCCTGCCTCAGCCTCCTGAGTAGCTGGGACTACAGGCGCCCGCCACCGTGCCTGGCTAATTTTTTGTATTTTTAGTAGAGACAGGGTTTCACCGTGTTCGCCAGGATGGTAGTTATTTTTCTCTTTAAGGTTCCTAGTTAGAGTGGTGGTTCTTACAAGCCACACTCCCTTTGCACTAAGTCAAAATATGTATTAGTTGCTGCGTTTAGAAGTTATTAGATATCTTCCTGCATTCACAGAATCATTTTTATTAAGTTACAATGTTCAGTTAACAATATTATTTTTCCATTTGAGAAGTCTAATAATATTATTCAAAGGGGCCCTTCCTATTATAAGAAAATAGCTGTCTTATGTGTAGACTTCAGTAACAGGATGTTCCCACATATATTATAAGGACGATGTATAAATATGTGGCTTAGCTTATGTAAGAGGGGAGCCATCAACCATTTGGTATTCTAGGTTATGTCAATCTAAAGATATTTGGGTGATGGAGAAATAGGGAAAAAAAACTCAATTTATTTTTCCCCTTTATATCAATAGCAGCAGGTGCCCTTTTCAATCAACCTAGAAGGCTTTGATTTCATATGGAAATATCCATAAGTGAAGGTGTAAAATGAGTTAGGTACTGGAGTATGAACATTTTATCAAGAAGACAAACTGTATTAATGCTCATCTCTCCATTTATTCATTTTAGATAGATTTATTTTATGTGTCAGGCATGTAGCCATTCTATTAGGCACGAAATGTACAAACACGAGTAATCTGGCTCTTTCCTCAAGGAACTCATGGTTTGATAAGAGAATACACACACACACTGTCTATTATCTATCTATCCATCTATTTATTACCTATGTATTTATCTATCACTCTCTCTCACACACACACAATAATCAGGAAAAAATTTACAGATGATTGAGCTTAATGGAGTTTATCAGTCAGGCAAGGAAGGAAAAAAGCATTCCAGGAAGAGGGAAAAATATTAATATAGTGAGATGTAGCCAGTGAAAATAAAAGTAATATTCAGAGACACCGAGGTAATTTGAAATTTCTGAAGTGTAGAGTGCATAAAGAAGAGTAGTGGGAATTCAAACTAGGACAAGTAGAGGATTAACCCATAAAGGGCCTTGGATAATATGCTATAGAACTATTGACTTTAATCTTCCAAATAACCAAGCTTCTCAATAATATAAATGAGAGAGACCATATAACACCACTTGAATTCATCTCACTTATCCTTCACTCTATGTCAGACATGTACTTCCAAGAATGGTACTGGACCTGGTCAATAATTAGCACCCCTATAAAAGTCAAACTTTCATGTATATTGTTCTTACCTCACTTCCTATAATGACAGCTCACTCTTAGTCCAGAAATCTTCCAGTGCCACTCTAATCCCTTACTCCACTGGTGTTATTTAATTGGCCCTTACCTGATTTGATTATGTCCTCATTGCCCTCCTTACTCAGAATGAAGCTCATAATCAATCACTCTTACAATACCTTTGCATGTATTTTCAACCTTGTTTTCAACGTTCTTGCTTGCACTAGGTTGGAAAACCTACAATCTGGTTAAATTCAGTTTTCTACCTAATTCTATGACTGGTATCAGCTTCAAGTCGTGATGGTGAACCTCAAGTGGACTGCTTGGAATCACACTGTATATATCCACAGGCTATTCTCCAAAGGAGATCATTTCCAAATTTATTTTATTTTGTTTGTTTTTAAACTTTTAGGTTCAGAGGTACATGTGATGGTTTGTTACATAGGTGTTCTCATGCCATGGGGGTTTGTTGTACAGATTATTTCATCACTCAGGTATTACACCCAATACAAACAGTTACCTTTTCTGCTTCTCTCCCTCCTCCCACCCTCCACCCTCAGGTAGATCCCAGTGTCTGTTGTTCCCTTCTTTGTGTTCATGAGTTCTCATCATTGAGTTCCCACTTACAAGCGAGAACATGTGGTATTTGGTGTTCTGTTCTTGTGTTAGTTTGCTAAGGATAATAGCCTCTAGTGCCATCCATGTTCCCAAAAAAGAAATAATTTACTTCTTTCTTAAAATAATTTTAATGTTTATTAAAACAAGCTGTTTTATGTTTTCGTGTGGGTATAGTGGATCTACTTCTTTTTTATGGCTGCATAGGTTTCCATGGTATATATGTACCACATTTTCTTTATCCAATCTGTCATTGACAGACATTAGGGTTGATTCCATGTCTTTGCTATTGTGACTGGTGCTGCAGTGAACATTTGCATGCATGTGTCTTTATGGTAGAATGATTTATATTCCTCTAGGTATATACCCAGTAATGAGATTGCTGGGTAGAATGGCAGTTCTGCTTTTAGCTCTTTGAGGAATTACCATACCGCTTTCCTCACCAGCATCTATTATTTCCTGACTTTTTATTTTATGATTTTTTTAAGGCAGTGTTTCACTCTGTCGTCGAGGCTGGAGTGCAGTGGCATGATCTTGGCTCACTGCAACCTCCGCCTTCTGGGTTCAAGCAATTCTCATGTCTCAGCCTAGTGAGTAGCTGGAATTACAGGCATTCACCACCATGTCCAGCTAATTTTTTGTATTTTTAGTAGAGACGGGGTTTGGCAATGTTGGCTGGGCTGGTTTGGAACTCCTGGCCTCAAGTGATCTACCCGCCTCTGCCTCCCAAAGTGCTGGGCTTACAGGTGTAAGTCACTGCACCTGGACTATTTTTTGACTTTTTAGTAGTAGCCATTCTGACTGGTGTGAGATGGCATCTCATTGTGATTTGATTTGTATTTCTCTAATGATCAGTGATGTGGGGCTTTAATTCATGTGCTTGTTGGCCACATGTATGTCTTCTTTTGAGAAGTGTCTGTTCATGAGTAGACCATTTCAGACCTTGGCTGACCATTTTCATACCCCAATGCCTCCTCCTTCTTCCCCACTCTCAGCTTGGTTTTTTTCTCACTGAAAAATTGAAGCAATCAAGAGATATCTTCCACAGACTCTCACTGCTCACTCTCTGTCTTCCATACTTGCAAACTTTGCTTTTCTGCATGTCACTGTGGATGGACTTTCTGTGATACCATCTAAAACCAATCAACATCTCTACTTTGCTTGTCCATACCATGCCATTTCTTTGTTCCTTGTAATAGTTAACTTCCTATGTCTAAGCCTTCTTCTCCCATTATTTTAGAAATAATGCTTTTATCAATTTTTTCCCCTCACTTCTCCATCAAAATTGCTCCTAGACCTCACTAATGACTTCATGTTGGTGCCATCCTTGTTGGTAGGAGATATAATCATCTTATCTGACTTGGTAGCAGCATTGGCAAAATGAATACTCATTTTCCCTTAATACACTAGATTTTCACATGGACTAAAACAAACAGATGTCCTTTCTTTCCCTCCCACTTTGCTGAACTTCTTGGGTTCCTTTGCAGGTAAAATAGAGAATGAATTATTTTTCTTATATGAAAGACATAAACTGCATATTTGTGTGTCATGAGAATAAGCCATTCAGAAGTTAAAAGTAATGATACAAGAAAGTGTGATGATTAATTTTCCGTGTCAACTCGGAATTAAGGTATATCCAGGTAGCTGGTAAGAGGTTACTTCTGGGTATGTCTGTCATTGAGGGTGTTGTAAGAAGAGATTACCTTTTGAATATTAAGAAGACCGAGTATAGAAGATCTGACCTCATCATTGTGGGCAAGCATTATCCCACCTCTTATGGGCCCAAATAGAACAAAAATGTGGAAGAAAGGCAAAATTTCTCTCTCTCCTTTAGCTGAGGTATTTATCTAATTTTTCGCTTAGACTTTGGAGCTCCTGGTTTTTGGGTCTTTAGACTTTGGAGCTCCTGGTTTTTGGGCCTTCAGACTTTGGAACTTACACAAGTCCCTTCCACTTCGGCATGGGTTCTCTGATTTTCAGACTTTTATACTCAGACTGAATCACAACACCAACTTTTCTGGGTTTCCAGCTTGCAAACAGCATATCATAAAACCTCTTGGCCCTCATAATCATGTGAGCCAATTCCCATAATAAACTTCCTCATATATTTATACATATCTTATTGGTTCTGTTTCTCTGGAGAACCCTGACTAATACAGAAAGCAAAGAAATAACAACTTTCTACAACGTCTATGAGCATACAAAGAGGGGATGAGATTCAGGACAAATTGAGGAACTGGTTTTGGGTAAGACCACGGCAAATTCATCTAAGTTAACAGGCGGAAGAGTAGGTTAGGCAGGTGCAGATTGGAGTAAGTAGTAGATGTGGTGGTGAGACTCTGTTAAATGTCACCTTACGGTGGCTCCATTTTTCTATGTGACTGTGAGTAAAGTCATTAACTGAAGGTGTGGGTGGGAGGCATGAAGGAAGAGGTTTGGGATATGAGCAGGTATATTAAATAATGAATCAGTATTTCTGTTAACTTTAGAGAGACCTGCTGAAATCCCCAAATTCACTGTAATTCTCCTGGAAGTTACCAGGGGCTGAGCTAATGACATGGCCAACAGCAAGCATGCGAGGTTTATTAATACTCATACCATTGAGGATTCCAGGAAGGAATGCAGACTCACCAACTGGAGGTGGGTGGTCCAGAACAACAGGCGAAGTGGCAGGAAACAAAAGGGAAAGAATGTATGCATTAATTAGGGAGGGACATTTATTTGTTTATTTGTTTGTTACTTTTCATTATTTTGAGACTAAGATTGAGATTATTTTTCTGGTTGTGTAATTGCAACCTTAATAAAAATAAAAGATTGATGCCTTTGATATTTTTCTTCCAAATAAATAGATACAAAAAAACAACAAAACCAAATACTTGTAACCTTAGTCTGGGTTCAGCATTCGCCCAGCTCTTCATGGGAGTTTCTATACCCTCCCAAATAAAACTTCGCCAAAGAAAACCTCACAACATCTAGCAATGGTATCTTTATGCCTTCATTTCCTACTATAATGTAAATTTCTACTAGTACATTTCCCACTAGTCACCATACAATTGGATTTCGGTCCCAATCGGTACTTGCAGATATCACCAAAAAAGGGAATCTGCTTTTCTTTTTGTATCACAGCCTCTGATGAGGGCCATTTATCAACCTAACCCTTATGAGTTATGGTTGTTGGTTAAGAAGAAAATGAACTGGGGAGAGGCAAGTGGTAAACGTTGCTGGGGCATCCCTGGAACTGACAAGCAGTTGTCACTTAGACATTACAAACTGGTGAGTCCTTCTCATTTCAGTCACCTGGGATTGTGGAAGAACAGACCTACATTTATGTCTGTACCCAGTAGAATTTAAGCTCCTTGAGGATGAGCTTCTTTGCCTATCTTTTTGAAGGACCAGTATCCAGTATAATGCTTGGCACTATTTGGCGCTCAATAAATATTTGTTGGAAAATCAATTGCACATATAAAACATTATTCTCATAGAGTTTGTAGGGATTGCAGAATTGATATGCCAAACAAACAAACTGGTATCAAAGTAATTCAAATGCTTACATTTTTCAAACACTGTAATATTAACCAAGACTTTTGTTTTTGAGGACCCTTGTTTTTGAATATAAACTCATGTCAGGGTGTTTTGCAGAAAAATGTTTTACTCTTTTTCATTTTCTTCACATAACTGAGAAATCCAAGAGGTGAACGAATGTCAGTTATGGCTGGATCTAAGGCTTCATGGTGCCACTACAGCTTGATGCCCTCTCTGTTTCTGACTCTGCTTACCCTGCCTGAATTTACTCTCAGAAGAGCCATCTCTGTGTGGTGGTGTGAGTGAGGGCTGCTTCAAGTCCCATGCTGCCATCTTCCTTTCCACCTTTGATCCCAAATCTGAGCCACTTCTTGGAATTCGGGTAAAGAGATTAAATTAAAGAGGAAAATGCATCATCTGCATTAGTGGATTGAGAGAGGGCAATTCTGGGAGCATCTAGAGATGAATTCTTTCTGTTCTCTCAAGGATTTAAAGGATTCAAATTCCTCCAGTGCACATGCTCTTTCCTTTTATAGGGATGACTTCCATAGTGTGTGTGTTGGATAAACTCTTACTTATTGTTCAAAACGCTGTCCAGCTCTCACTTGCTCTGTGAAATTGTCTGCGTCAGTCTGGGTTTACTGAGAAAAAGTTCACTACAAGTATTGGAGAAATAGAAGATCTTATCTAGGAATCTACATATAGGATTTAATGTAGGAATTAGAATTTATCTGAATATGGTAGGATCTGGAAGACTGAGAGATTAGAGTCTGGGAGATTGGAGAAATACTCAATATGATGTCAGCCTGGAGGAAGCTGCTGATCCTGTAGCCTACCCAGCAGGAGTTTGTGGAAGGCTCTGGAAACCTGCTGCATCAGACACTATAAAATGCCAAGCTTCATGGTTTCTGCTTTCCCTCTTCCCAGTCTTCTAGGAGTTCATTTCAGTGGCAAAATCTAACCTGGCACTTTTCAAGATAAGTGGTTTCTGAGAAATGTAGTTTCCAGCTTAGAAAGAGCTGATAGTGATGTCACCAAACTGACAGCTGTCAGCCCCAAAGCACTGCCATGGTGGTAAGCTGCCTCCAACCCCTCAGCCAATCCCCATAACCGTGGCTGAGGCTGGGCTTCCTCTGCTGTAGCCCCGTGGTTATGTGGGGGCTTCCTTCGACTGCCTTCTGTGTACTCCATAAACCATTCTGTTATTTCATCTTTTATATTCTATTATAATTATTTATTTACATAAATGTCTTCCTCTCAGAGTTGTGACTATAGAAACTACTTTCTTATTCATTTTCATGTCTTCAGAATCTGCCATGTAGTAGACCCATAAACATTTCCTGTTGAACTAAAATGTTGTAATAAAAATATTTCAAAAATCAGAAAGAAAGGACCAGATATCTATAGATAACAGTTAAACGAAGGCATGAGGATGCCATTGCCAGATGTTGCGAGGTTTTCTTTGGCGAAGTTTTATTTGGGATGTTATGAAGACCCCCATGAAGAGCTGAGAGAATGCTGAACCCAGACTAAAGTTACAAGTATTTGGTTTTGTTGTTGTTTTTTTGTATCTATTTATTTGGAAGAAAAATATCAAAGGCATCAACCTTTTATTTTTATTAAGGTTGCAATTACACAACTAGAAAAATCTCAATCTTAGTCTCAAAATAATGAAAACTAACAAACAAATAAACAACAATAACACTGTGTTCTTACCTGAAAGAATATTGCTTTCTTAGTACTGAGATCGTTAAACTTAATTCCTGAGAAAAACAAAGATGGCTGACTTGTCTTTAGGTATTTGTTCAGCATTATGTGTTTTACTCAAACCAGTTGGGTCATCCACAGGATATCCTACATGCCCTTAAAACTTCACTTCCTTAAGGATAGGACAGATTAACAGTTTGTCCTATCTTTAATTCCGTTTTGCAAAAGCTATTTAAAATACATCTGATAACACATGTATTTTAATGCCAAAAATCCCGTGCCACTTTCCTTTGAATGAGTCTCTGTCTTGGAGTATTTATCCTTTTTGATACTGCATTGTTTTAGAATTCAGAATGTCGAGTTTAATTCAGAATTCTGTCAGTAACTTGGCAAACTTTGTCCAAGTCACTTTTCTACCTAGTGCATGAGTATAAAAATAGGCATCTAATCTCACTCTATCAGAAAACCTACAGTAATGTTTTCAAAGCATTTTGTATTCCTAAGGCAAAACTCTCCATATAAACCCAGTTTCCTTCCTTCTCAAAATGAATTGAAAGTTAAAAAAAAAAAGCTCAAGTATATGATGAAAATTATTTTCCCTGCATAAATAATTAAAATGACATTTTGCATGAGACACTCTAGGGTCCACTGAATAAGCCATTAACTCGTTGTTTAATGTTTGCTCCCACAGGTGCCTTAAGAGCAATACTGGCAGCATGCTGAAGTATTTTTCTTACTTATTTTTAGCTATTGCTTTCCTTTTAATTTTTCATATATCATGTATAAAATAATAGGTCATTAGTAAAAAGAGAAAAAAAACTAGAGGATATTTTCCCCATTCTTTTGAGGAATTCGGAGTTAATTGCTCATACTT
Organism: Pongo abelii; assembly: GCF_028885655.2. NCBI lineage: Eukaryota > Metazoa > Chordata > Mammalia > Primates > Hominidae > Pongo > Pongo abelii. The sequence continues at coordinate 199,971,054 of NC_071988.2, forward strand.
TTGTATTTCACTATGAACAGAAATCTTGCCCCCTGTGTGGCATAGACTACAAGGATTTAAATCATATCATATGATAATACTCTTGCTTTAAAACCATTCCAGAAGCATATGCATTTGCAAGAGGCTGGCCACTACAAAATTAAGACAAAGAAGAGGAAATTTTTAGGTCTCTTACCTCAGCTAGGGGAAAAAAAAAACAACTTAGAACATAATCCAAGTAAATGCTATTTGCGTACTTTAAATCCCTACCATGTGCTTGGTATAATGCACAAAATATTTTGGGTGAAGGGAGCTTGAAGAAGGAAGAGTAACATTTCAAAAATGTGAAGTTAAAAAGAAATTAAAGATCGTCCTTCTAGTTCACTTTCAATATTGTTCACAGTTCACTTCTTTTTTGATCTAATTTGAAATTTCAATCTATTGTTTCCTTCACATTTATACAATTTAATGGTCCCTTGTCTTAATACTTTCTTTCATATCCCCTTAGGATTCTAAGATCCATCACCCCAGCCATTCTTTTCTCTGTATGCTAAACCTCCTGCTCCGTTTCATCTAACTGGCAAAATCCCAAATCTTGCAGACATCCAAGTAGAACTGCCTGATTTATTCTCACCCCGAAGTAGGCCACTATATAAGAAGACTCCACTTCAGAGACTATGAATGCCCCCCACCCCCCACCCAGTGCTTTCGTAAAAGGTCTGTGTTTCTTGTCAGGGCTTATAGGACTAGGGGCGTTCTATTTCCAAAACTTGGCTGCTTGGCAGTTTCCTAAAACATTCTAAAGATACAGTAGATCTTAGAAATAAGTTCTAGTGTTCTATAGCACTGTAGGATTTCTATAATTAACAATAATATATTACTATAGTTGACAATAATATCTGCTATATAGATAATATATAATAGTAATATATTAATAATACTATAGTTAACAATATACTATAGTTAACAATAATATAGTTTCAAATAGCTAGAAGGAGAATATTGAATGTTTCCAACACAAATAAATGATAAATCTTTGAGATGATGAATATGCTAATTACCCTAATTTGATCACTATCCATTATATATATGGAAACATCACTATGTATCCCATAAACAGGTATAATTATTATGTGTCAATTAAAAAATAAAATGAAATAAGTAGACAAAGAAGCACTGGAATGCAAACAAATAAAAATAAAATGATATACCTCAGTATACCCAGGTCTGTTTTCCCCTGGATATTTAGCCATTCTGCCCACAGGCCCATTGCTCTTCTCTTCTATATGATGAAAAGCCATTCTGCTCTATTCACCATCTGTCTTCAACTTGCTGACCAAAACCCATCTCAGTGCTCAGCAACCAAAGTGCCATTCAGCCTACAAACCCAGCCTCTTTAGAATCCATTCAGAAGCGATCCTTTGTTACAAGATCATGTCCTTGGTTATTGGGCGATGGATGGGGTTAACTCTGCTCTTGAAGTAGCTTATCAACATATTTCTTTCAAAAAGCTCTCTTCCCCAGAATAATTCTGGTGAATATATGTATATATTTCCACTGTCTGATTCCACTGTTCCATTCTGACAAGTGTTGTGTGTGGCAAGTTATGTGATCGAACTGATTACGTTCAATTCAATTGATTACGTTCAATTCAAATTCATGTTATTCAAGACTAATTGGATCCTCACTGCTGCTCCACAAATCTCTTTACTTCTCTTTAGCTTTTGAATTCTGAACAGTAGCTGTCCTAAACTATTTTATTCCCATCAAGACCTGACTTCCCTCTCATTACATGACTTTCTCTTCTATTTTAATAAAATTACCAAGACTATCTAATGTAAGCTCCCTGTGCTATGCCTTAGAATGTCCTCGTATTTTCTGCCCTTTTCTGTTTCAGAGGAAAAATCATCAATTCTTACTTTGAAGATTATTATTAGTGTGGTAACAGTGTAGCAGTCCATCTGTTTGATGAATCTGAAGATTCCTACAATTTTACTCTGAGTTGTGAAGAGAGTAAATTATCAAAGTTGAGCTTAGGTTTCCTGTTCTCTTTGTTGCATTCTCATCTCTCTATTCCGTCTTCCTAATTTGCTTCCTGCACTTCCTGGGTTTAATGACTTCGTATTTCTTTTTTTTCCTTCTGTGCTCCCAACTTCCACTTTCAGGCTCACAACCTCAAAATGCTGAAATCCTACTTACCCTACAGTTCCATCCCTTTAGCTAGCTCTCTATCTCATCACCTTCTTTGCAGATTTGTCTGTCTCTTTATATTTTTACCTCCGTATCTGGAGGAATTTTTTCTGCCTCTACCACATACCACTGAGTGTTAAGGTTATCACTAGGGATAAAAATATGTGAATGAACTATATTTCCCATTTACAAGGAGTCCTATTTGGAATAAATCATTTTTTAACTAGAAAATAGAAATGAGGAAACTAATGATTAATGAGGCATGCTGGTCTGAGGTGCTTCATTGAGCTGATCTTCCATTCTCATTTGATCAGTAGGTCACATTCTGATTACCTGAAATTTCCCCTGATAATTTCTTAACTGGAAGAGTAAGGCTACTTTCTTGTGAATTTGTAATGCCGATACTATTTATTCAGGATAAATATTGAAAATCTGCTATTTTTATAAGTTAAGCTAACATATTTTCAAAGTTTTGGTTTTGTACAGTTTTGTTGGTCACCATCTGTATGCACAATATGCATTATACTAGCTCTATCACAAACTAGTAACATTCAGTATAGAAAAATTCTACTTCTTCCTTTTGCATCCCAGACAACCACCTGGACCCAAGAATCTTCATGCCTCTGACCTGGCTCCTATAGTACTTTACCTGTGTCTGAATGGGCTTTAGTTTTATTTGTTTGTAGTTTTGTTTTAAACTGCAGAGTAGACAGTTTTCTTAACTTCCACCTATTAGCATATAACACTAATAAGGTTATATGCTTGTATTCTGACAAAATTTTCCATGTGGCTATATTATTATGTAAGTTTTTACAGTTATCATAACATGCTAAGTGGGTAATTTCCAAGATATAACATGTTAATATCATTAATGAATCAATTTAGACATGTTGGCAGATACATAAGAATAATATTGTTGCACATGTCAGTTTTTCAGCATCTTTAAAAGCATATCACTGATTAAACCATAGTTTCCTAGCCTAGTAGGTCTTTGGATCCCAAAGTTACTCATAGATGGCCTTCAGAGGACCAGGTGTTGGCGAAACCATTCAAAGAGTTTGCAACAATTTCTTTATGCATGTTTACATATATATATATATGGTTTAGAAAGAGGGTCTATAACTTTACTTATATTTTTCAGTGGGATATGAGACCTTTCAAAATGTTAAAAACCTTTGACTTACTTTTACTAACTTCAAAACACTTTTGAATGGAGTAAACAAATGTGATTCACAATCTTTTGATTTATTGTTTATTTCTTAAAAGATTTTTTATGTGAAATTTACAGCTTCAGTTTTTCAAGAATATATTTTTAAAATATATTTGACTTCTAAAATTATATTTACTTACTTCTAAGGTAGAATACAAAATTGAACTAATACAAAATTGAACTAAGCATCTGACATGTCCACCCCAGGAATCTGAATATAGATTGCTTCATAATATCGCCTAAGGTATTGTATCTAATGGTAAAATGGCAGAATAGAAGATATTGTTAATTTTAACAAAATTAACTTTGTGCTTTGTGAGTGTTTTATATTCCTTTATATATTTGCCCCAGGATATTTCTAGATGAAACAAAGTACCTCATTTGCAATCAAGAAGGATGGACTCTGAGCATCACCTGGCAGTCCTATTGGTTGAGATTAAATAGCTCAGCAGTGTTTCTGAAAAACATTAGATGCTCCCTTGGGCACATTTTGAATTTCTACTTTTTGATTTTTAAAATATATGTAAACATAAGCATGTTGATTATAAAAATACCTCTGAACTCATCTTAATGTTACTGCATATAAATTATTTTCAAATCAGGTGTTCAAAACATTTACTGGCCAGAGACAGTGCTTGTGCTTAAAATCATGTTTGTGCATACAAATTAAAAGTATCCAGAAGAAGCAATAATAAGAGTACACTTCTCATTTAACACCAAAGTCTCTTCTGCCTTGCTCGATTAATTGTCTCTGAATGCAATTTTATCATAGTTAAAATGAATTCAGGTCTATTTCCAGGTAGTAATAATTTTGGGGGGGTTATAGAAATTAATGTTCCTCAAAAACTAATTAGTAATTTCTAAAGAATCATTTGCATAAAGGATGTTCGAGTCTTGTGGCCATTATGTGTTGTATGTAACTAATTCACAGGTCCATTTTCATTACTGCATGTAGCTATGAGGTGACAGGCGTGACCACTCCAAATGGCCAAGAAAAAGGCTAACTGATTGAGCAGTCATTTAGCAGCAGTTCATGCAATGATCACATTGTGTGTTTCAGTAAGGTCTGTCAACAAAATAAAGAAAAGAAGGGCAGGAGGAAGGGAAAGTCCACCAAAATAGTGGTGATGTTGTTTGAACTTAGGCTTTTTTCTACCATAAACTTATTGTTCTTGAGCCTGGTTCATTTCTGCATTTTAACAGTGTACTATGCATTAAGATGAAGTCTTGATCTCACCATAAACCTGTATGGAAACAGGTTCATTATATAACACATATTTTTACATTAGCAGAAATAACTTTCCAACTTTTCATTTGTTTTGATGTCAATGTATTATAAGAAACTCTTGCCTGGAAATAGAGCTATTGTGTTGCTCTGCTGAAAATTACTGTGTATAACAGTTTTAATATGTTAAATTTGTTTGACTTATTGGTAGAGCCCACCAAATAAGGACCATGCAAGAGAGCATAATTCTTAGCAGACAGAAGATCCATTCATTATTTCTACTATAATTACAGTGAAAACATTATTGATAAATCAAACCAATATAATTATTCTTTGAAAAGGAAAGGATATTTGTAACTTTCTAATGCCATGGAAGATGCTGAGTGTAAAATGTTCACTTGCTCACTCTCAAATGTGCTGGGACAATCCAGAAATATCAAATGCAACTTTCCACATCATTTCCTCCACCAAACTTCATTTCCACCGTCAACGGTGGTGAAATTATAGGCCTTCAAATACAACATATGGAACAAAAATCATTTTATCAGAATGAGGATGTAACATCAACTCCCCACCCCAAGCTCAAGCAAAAGAAAACAAAATAAGGAGTTTTTATAGCTTTGAAGACAATCCACAGGAGGTAAATTTCCCCCCATAGCAAGACCTTACTGGAAAGTGTGTGCTAAGAAAGCATTTCAATTACCAGCTAGCTGAACATGATTCACAATTTTCAAATAAACTTTTTTTCCAGTTCTCTGAATATGTAGAAAATTACATGAAGAAATAGCTATAGAAAATAAGAATGCTAAAGTCAGCAGTTGAAAATAGAGAAAGCAATGTCGAATAGCTTGTTCAAATGACTTAAACTTATTGAAACCTCACTAATACATTATCTTGGTGGAGTCCATTTTTGAAGATAATACAACCAACTGATGCCATTGTGAGCTGCGGGCCTCCAGGTACCTGGAAGGACCTGGATGGAATCAGCAGTCTTTTTTACTGTACATGTGAAGAATCTTCTGGCTTGGGGAAATGGTTGTTTTGGCTTATTCTCTGCCCTTGAAAATGCCCAAGGCTTTTGCTAAATGTGAATGACCTCATTTCTGATTGCTGTGTGCCAGGTCGGTCTGTCTGCTGTTGTTATTTCCCCAAAGTGGACAGTTAACTCCATGTTGTTTCAAATTGTGTTTTTGTATTCTTAAAGCTTTTCTTCAGACTGCTGTGCTTATAGCCATTGTAGGGCATTCTTACAGCAAAACACTTCCAAAATCTTACTATATATAATAGGGAAAATATAAAAATCACTTCATTTGCTACACCACACAAAGTGGGAGCGTTTGCTTAAAAATGTCCCTAAAGAATGTTGCCAAATATTTGCATCAAGAAAAATCCCTTTAATTACAAAATAGCAAAACAATGGTTTAAACATTAAAATAACACCCTAGGTTAGTAGCAGTCGGAATAATCCCCCAGAGACTTAACATTCTCACTAAGATAGACAAAAATGCTGCTATGACAAAATGATCATGTCTACATTATAAAAGAAAACAGAGACAATTCTTAGTTTACAGGCTTGAATTCTGGAAATATACATAATCCAGTTTATAAGAAGCAATATAAACCAGTATACAGAGTTTTAGTTTAGCACTTATAGAGGGCTGAGGTGTAATTTAGTGGGTTTTCTTATTCTTCATAAAAATAAACTGTGCATTTTATATATGTAGGAGCTTTTTGAAGTCATCAGAAGTCATTTGGCTTCTCATTTTTAAAAAGGCTTTAGATTCAACTATCTCCAAGATATTTTATCATATTTTATTACTATGACTTTAATTTCATTGCAGAATAAGTGGGAAATTAATATGTACAAATAATATATTACAATATTTTAAGTAATTAAGTATATCCATAGTTTGATGCTTTTTTTGATAACTGTGTTTAAAATTTTATATGCCCAGCATTATTAAGAAGAGTTCAGGAAGGGTTTTAAAATGTATGTATTATGTTTTGTGTAGTCACATTATAAAATTCAAATTATGTTGCTCCCCCCCATTCCCATTCAGTTACTAAAATCATTTATATATATGTTTAATTTTTAAAAATTTGTATGCCTTGGATACAGAGAGAGTATTGGGTGTGATCTTTTAGGGAATGCCAGAGAAGCAACGCTGATTTAGAAAAGACATAAAACAATATGGTGGGAGAAGTAGAATCAGGAAATTCTTGACTTTTTGTTTTGGATGCAAACACATTTCACAACAGAAACTATATATTAAGATAGGTGCATTCTGCATAATATAGAAATTTCTTTTGTAATGTAAGATATTGCTTTACACATATAGTTCATAAGACTTGTTTCATGGTATATTATATCATATATGGTAACTTCAGAGGATCCGTACTTGCTCCCTGTTCATTAGATGGAACTTTGACATGAGGAAGGTGCATGAAGGGCTTAAATACACCTGTTTGTATTTTCTCATTGTCCTTCCAAATGCCCCAATTTTATGATGTAATTTTAGAGAACTTAAAGGTAAATGGTGCAAAATTAGAAAACTAAATTGTATTGAGCTATACTTAAAATAACTATGATATTTGCTTATTTTTAATGCATCTAAACTAATAGGAATTAGTCATACAAGAGTGTGGCAAATAGCTTCTGCTTGTCTATTAGCTTATATGTGCTAAACAATTATCCTCAGGGGAACTTCACTATAACATGAGGCAGACTTCGTTCGGCAAATATATGTAGTATTTGATCTTTGATTTTGCCTACCCTCATCTGCAATATGTGCTAACACAGAGTTGGGAAGTGGATGAAGAAACAGTTTATTGAGTGAAAAATCAGTTCTGGCTTCTAGATATGTTGATTTGTATTCGTGGTAATGAGGCCAGGGAAAGCAATGCTGGAACAATATGTTCTGTAGATGTTGGTGACAAAGATTATTTTCACGACCAAACTCTTGATCCTTCTCCTATGTCCTTCTGTGAACCCTGCTAAATCAGTTTAGCAAGAAAACCTCACCCTCAATATCTGATCATCCTCAATATCTAATCGGGATCCTCATCCTCTGCCATCCCCCAGGTAAGGTCTGATCACCCTGGCCTGTCTTCAGCAAGAATTCTGTTAGGTCTGTTTAGACAGAGTCATCCTTCCTTGTTAGTCATTTTCTATCCACTGGCACCCACCCTGCTCCTTGGCTATAAATTTCCTCTTTCCCATGCTGTGTTGGGCGTTAAACCCAATCTCTCTCCCTTACTGCAAAATCTTGCTACGGTGGTCCTTAATATCTATCGTGATGGCCCTGTATAAAGACTTCCTTATCATGCTTTAACAACTATCATTGAATATTTTTTTTTAAACACTGAGTAGGGAAGCCAGTCTCAGAAAAAGAACAATGTACTCATACACTGTTAGGAAGTCATTCTCATCAATGGTCAAGTCATTTGCTGATGTGAGCCACAAGTTACCTTTTCTGTTGTACACAGGAAGAGACTACTATTAGTTAGATATTGGCTATTTCCCAAGGTCTAGAAGATTGAATAATAACTTACAAAATTGTTCTAATATGGTTTTTAAACTAGTACTGTTCTCTAACCACAATCTTAAATTGCTCAGTAATTTCCAATTTTCACTTACATGACAGCAATGTAGATGAAGCTTTTATAATTACTGAGATACTACAAATAATCATGATTTTGTCACAGAAATAAGATGATTGAAATTCAACATTCAGCTACTAGTTGGAAAATACCACTTGGCTTTTATAATTTAAAATATTCATTAAGTACAATGTATAATTTTATTTTAGATATTAATCATAAACTGATTCATGAGGACACTTATAAACCTTGAATGGGCAGTATTTATGGCGTTGTAGTTATGAGCCCAATCACTATATATTAGAGATGTGAGCCCAAGTCCATTATTTGAATTCTCTATGTCTTAGTTACTTCGCATAAAAAGTGAGAATAATGGTGTCTGTTTTCTAGAGTTGTTGTGAAGATTAATTGTAAATCTCTTAAAATGGTACCTGACATTCTATAAGCAGCATATAATTACAAGCTAATATCCTAGAGAATCTATATATTTAATGTGTAACATTATTTCCAAATATTGGAGAAATGGTAATTTTCATTATGAATGATTTTATGTACTCTCCATCAAGTTACTGAATTACTAGAACAAAGTTATGACTCTTCCTTTAGATAATTATTATTTCCCCTCCTCTGGCTATAGTTTACTTAAATTACTTAGAACTCCTTTTAGTAACAGGCTGACTTCTAACGTTGGTAAGAAACTATCATAACATGTTATTCAGAAAATATTAAAACTAGATATTTGTTTTTAATGGAACTTGTTCAATGTGTCAATTACCTGGACTATTGTTATCTAATATATGTGTTACGGGTGAACACAAATAAGATTGCCTCTTCCAGATTTATCAATTTATATTTGGGATATGGAGACTGTAAGATGCAAATTAGGAAAATACACCAAGCAGATGGTAAGTAAAGAAGCCAGTCTACAGAGAAAGAACAAGGAAACAGACAGACAGAAAAATAGATACATACATAGCACCATTATGAGAGGGAGAAAACCGTCCGAGTGATATTTTCCTTCCTTTAAAGCCCTATTATACTGTACATAATATAATCATATGTATGCATACATACATACACATATCTTAATTCATATATATAGTAGGCTGAGAGCCCATTTCTGATGATGACTGACATATTGGCTCTCTTGAACAGCAACTTCTTATTGGTCAAGCAGACAACAGTGGAGAGAAGCTGACACTCTTCATTTCTTATGGAAGAAACAATACATGCCAAGACATAATGGTATAAGAGCAAATTGTGCTTGCGGGAGTAAATTAGTTTCTAAGTATAAGATGCCAGGCTATGTCTGGTGCAGTGGCCAGAGATGATGCTGAAATAGAGGGCAGAAGCCGGATCATGAATGACCATGCTTTCCCCACTGAGGGTTTGAATTATATTCTGTAGGTGACTAACGTCACTAAAGGATTTGTACTAGGGAGGATGACATAATCAGATATTTGTTCTAGAGGTTGACATTTGAAATATTCATATATGATAGTCCAGATATCATGTTCAAGCAAAACTCATGATTCCCTTTTGTTCCATTACACACAGAAGTGATGAAATACACCATGACAATGAAACTTAAAAACAGTCATCAAGGCCAGGCGCGGTGGCTCACGCCTGTAATCCCAGCACTTTGGGAGGCCAAGGCGGGTGGATCACAAGGTCAGGAGATAGAGACCATCCTGGCTAACACGGTGAAACACCGTCTTTACTAAAAATGCAAAAAGAAATTAGCCGGGCGTGGTGGCGGGCGCCTGTAGTCCCAGCTCCTCGGGAGGCTGAGGCAGGAGAATGGCATGAACCCGGGAGGCAGAGCTTGCAGTGAGCGGAGATCGCGCCACTGCACTATAGCCTGGGCGACAGAGCGAGACTCAGTCTCAAAAAATAAAAATAAAAACTAAAAAATAGTCATCAACCCACGCAAGAATTAACTGAAAAGTGGGTGGGGCTGGAATAACATGACCCTTGGCTATGCCTACCTTGAGGGGAATAAGAAGATAGACACCAGAAGATTTTTACTTATCTACCGTCTAGCTGGGGTTAAAGTGAATGCATAAACTAAAAAACATGCAGCCACTCACAAAATCTCTTGTGAAATGGGAAATGAACAGAGTAACATATTAATATACTACCTCTTATGTATGGTGTGTTTTTTTTCCCCCTGATAGAGAATTGTGATTGAAAGGTCTTGGGGACCACTGATTTTATTTTGCACTTATTCCTGTTTTAAAGTCTTAGAATTAGACAAAAGTCAATAGTACAGTATAGCCACTGTAGAATGATCCTGAGGTAATTATTGGATACAGTATTAAAGATAGTAGTGCAACAATTTACTTTGGCTTTAGATTTGAGAAAAAACTTTTCCAGTTATTACATGGAATTGAGAATTAGGAGTGGGCAATTAGAAAAAAATTAACATTATTTTGTTGGCAAAAGTCAGATCTAAAAAAAAAATCCTAATTCAAAAATCAGTAAAGAGATACCAAACAAATGTTAAATATGAATAAAGATAACTGTAATAAAGTAAAAATAAAATCTCAAGGGAAAAAGGGATTGCTGTTTTCCAGGCAAAATTTAAGAAGAGACCCTTACCTAGAGATAGATTAGTGGCATCTTCAATCTCAAGAAAAAGAAAAAAATCCTATTGGCTCTCAAGCAGAAAAGTAACAATAAGAAAACTCTGGTTACTTTAAAAAATTTATAATAATAGTCTTCTATAACATAAAATTCCAGAAGACAATGGAACAATAACCAATGATAACATATTGAGAGAAAACAGTTTTTAATCAAAATGTTGACAGTGAAGCAAGTTGATGTTTATTGTAAATGCAACAACAGAAAAAATAACTTTCTCAGAAATCTAATGGCTTCCAGGATGCTGGGGTAGTGGTAGTAGGGTGATTCCAAGACTTACTCCTACTGAGAAAGTGGCTTAGAGATAAATACAGCTGAATAATTCAAAAACATGTACTTCATAGTTTGAAAGAACTACTCATGAGCACTGAAATTGTAACATGAAATGACAAATCCAATCCTCTTCTGTTCTCATTTGAATGCATAAAACAAAAGGGGAATATTTATGATCCCTTAAAATATAATAATGATTGTTTAGTTTGATATTTCAAGATTGAATTCATGAAAAATAGAAGTGGGTGAGATGAAGAAAAATAAAAGATATTTTGCCCTTCAGCAAGAAGGAAAATAAGGTCAATATTTTGGTGTGTTTGTTTAACTTTCATATTAGGAGAAGTAAATTCATGTAGGTTTTGAAAAAACTTACAGACAAATAACACTGGAATTTTTTAGAGTTTGACTTTCAAGTCATTGCAGATAATGGACGTAATAATAGCTTAGTACACATAATTATAGACTGAAAATAAATGAAATAATTAGGAAGCCTGATAAAAAACATAAAGCAAGAAAACAGAAATGTAACCAAGGTCATCAGTTATTGCTCTAAATGTTAATTGATAAAGTCCCCTATTGTAACAAAATGCTCTGAGATTGTGTTACAAACAAAAACTAAAGGAAATTCAATTATATATTGCCCGTAATGGAAAAACTTAAAGCCTAGTTACACTTAAAGTGTTGAAAGAATGGGCAAAAGCTTATCAGACAAAGAAAAGGAAAGATACACCTCAATTTTATTAGTGATGCACAAAATAGAATTTGAAAGAATAAAAAGTAATATATTGATATTATATTTATATTGAGAAAAGGTACATTCCACAGTAAGGCTGTAATATTAATGAGTCTCATTGAAATGTGAACCTTGGGAATAGAGATTATCATCAAGGCCAAACACAGTGACAAGCACATGCAACAGATGCTTATTAAATAAAATGGACCAAGGATAGTAATTTTTTGTTGCTAAAAGTTAATAATAATCACTCACTCTTTTACTCTGTACCGCAGGGATCATGAAGCTCTTTTATGGGCCTTAGCTCCTTCAGATACAATTCATAATGAAGACAATCCCATCATAAAACTGTGACAAATAATAGAGCAGCAAAATGTTTATGACAAAAGCCATCGAAAATCTAAAATAAATAGATAACACACAATTACTGGAAGAGCTATTAATACATCACTAATTAAAATACTAAGAAATATATAAAATATGAAAAATAAAGGATTTGAGCAATGAAACTAATAAAGCTTAATTAATATATACCATATTTTGTGCACTACAAATAGAATATACTTTCAAAAATTTGTATAAATTTAAAGGGTACAAGTAGAGTTTTGTTGCATGGATATATTGCACCATGGTGAAATCTGAGCTTTCAGTGTAACCATTACCTGAATAATATGTGTTGTGCCTATTAAGTAATTTCTCATCCTTTACCCCCACCTTTCCCCCTCCTACCTTTCTCGGTCTCCAATGTCTATTATTCCACACTCTATGTCCACGTGTGTACATTAGTTATCTCCCATTTATAAGTAAGAATATGTGGTATTTGACTTTCTCTTTCTGAGTTGTTTCACTTACGATAACAGCCTCCAGCTCCATTCATGTGGCTGCAATATACATTATTTCATTCTTTTTTATAGCTGCATAGTAATTCATGATGTATATATTCCACATATTCTTCATCCAATCATCCTTTCATGAACACTTAGATTGATTCCACATCTTTGTTACTGTGACTAGTTCTGCAATAAACATCTGAGTACAGGTAATCTTTTTGATATAATAAACTATTTTCCTTTGGGTAGATATCCAGTAGTAAGATAGTTGTACTGAATGGTAGTTCTATTTTTAGTTCTTTGACAAATCTCCATATTGTTTTCCATAGAGGTTGTACTAATTTACATTTCCACCAATAGTGTATAAGTGCACCCTCTTCTATACATCCTTGCCAACATCTGTTATGTTTAGACTTTTTAATAATGGCCATGTGGAGATTGACGTAAGATTATATTTCACTGTGGGTTTAATTTGCGTGTCTCTGATGATTAGTGATGAGTATTTTTTCATAAGCTTGTTGGCAATTTGTATGTATTCTTTTGAGAAATGTCTATTCATACATTTTGCTCACTTTTTAATAGTGTTATGTTTTTGTTGTTGTTGAATTGCTTGAGTTCCTTGTAAATTCTGAATATAAGTCCCCTGACAGACGCATAGTTTGCAAATATTTTCTTCCATTCTGCAAGTTGTTAGAGTACACATTTTAAATAAATTTGAATAAAAGAATGAGTGGATGAATATATTGTGTGTAGAGTGGGTTCCATTATTGAGATAGTAAGTGTGAGGTTATGATCAGTTTTAGAACTCCTGTTGAGACCTACTGCTCAAAAAAATTCCTTTCAAAATATCACTGTTCATTGAGAATGCACTTCGTCGCTCAAAAGCTCTGATAGAGATGTATAAGGGGATTAATGTTGTTTTCATGCCCGCTAACACAGCATCCATTCTTTAGCCCATGAATCAACACGTAACTTTGACTTTCAAGTCTTACTACTTAAGAAGTACATTCTATAAGGCTGTAGCTTTCACAGTGATTCCTCTGATAAATCTGGGAAAAGTTAGTTGAAAAACCTTCTGGAAAGGATTGACTGTTCTAGATGTCATTAAAACCATTCATGATTCATGAGAGGAGGCCAAAATATGAACATTAATAAGAGTTTGTAAGAAGTTGATTCCAATCCTCAGAGATGACTTTGAGTGTTTCAAGACTTCAGTGGAATTAGTCACAGCAGATGTGGTGGAAAAATAGCAAGAGAATTAGAGGTAGAAATGGAGCCTGAAGATGTGACTGAATTGCTGAAATCTCAAGATAATACTTAAATAAATGAGGAGCTGCTTTTTATGGATGAGCAAAGAAAGTGGTTTCTTGAGATGAAATTCACCCCTGGAGAAGATGCAGTGGGCTTTATTTTTAATGACAACAATGAATTTAGAATATTTCATAAAGTTGATAAAGCCATGACTGGGATTGAAAAGATTGACTCCAATTTGGAAAGAACTTCTACTGTGGGTAAAATGCTATCAAGCGGCATCACATGCTACTGAAACATCTTTCATTAAATAAAGGGTCAACCGATGCAGCAAAGTTTATTTTTGTCTTATTTTAAGAAATTGCCACAGTCACCCCAGTCTTCGGTAGTCACCACTCTGATCAGTCAGCAGCTACCAATATTGAGGCAAGACCTCCCACCAGCAAAAACATTACAATTTGCTGAAGCTTCAGATGATCATTAGCATTTTTTTTTTTTTTTTTACCAATAAAGCATCTTAAAATTAAGGCTTGTACATTGTTTTTTAGACATAATGCTATGGCATAATTAACAGACCACAGTATTCTATAAATGTAACTCCTATATGTTAACTGAGTACCCCATTTTTTTCTAAGAGAAATGTGTTTTTTATTATATTCTTCTTCTTTTCTCTTTTCTTCTTTTCCTCTGTTCCCTACTTCCTATTTCGCTCTTTAGAAATGCAGTTATAACCTTTACCCTCTCTTCACCAGACACTTACTACAGGGCAAGCTTATCTAACTATGTACTTACTTAGAAGCTCCAGAGCCAGAGCTCTCTCCCACCAGGAGATTGCCTCAAAAGACAACAGTCAATTTACAACTGATATGGTTTGGCTGTGTCCCCACACAAAGCTCACCTTGAATTGTAATAATCCCCATGTGTCAAGGGTGGGACCAGGTGGAGATAACTGAATCATGGGGGCAGTTTCCCCCATACTGTTCTCCTTGTAGTGAATAAGTCTCATGAGATCCAATGGTTTTATAAATGGGAGTTCCCCTGCACACACTCTCTTGCCTGCCACCATGTAAGATGTGCCTTTGCTCTTCCTTCGCCTTCCATTATGATGGTGAGGCCTCAGCAGCCATGTGGAACTGTGAGTCCATTAAACCTCTTTCCTTCATAAATTACCCAGTCTTGGGTATGTCTTTATTAGCAGCACGAGGATGGACTAATACAAAAACCTAACATATGCCCACCAGAGAAAACTCTGTCCCACCTGGAAAATATCTCATACAATGTCCACTTTGTGGCCTAGTTCTTCCCATAGTGGTGCCAAGTCGACCACCCAGGAGAGAAGGCACTGAAGTGAGTCACATAGATCCCCACCTGCTCACTGCCTCCCCTGCATGCTGTTCATGCCAACTGCTGCTTTTAAAGCCCCTGCGTTCTGTCCCAAAGGAGAAGTGGCCCCCTCAAAGGCAGGAGCCTGTCCCTCTTCCTTTAAGCTAAGCTTTGAGATAAAAAGTCACTTTCAGTCAGATGCCTGTAATCCCAGCACTTTGGGAGGTCTAGGTAGGTGGATCACTTGAGGTCAGAAGCTCAAGACCAGCTTGGCCAACATGGTGAAGCCCTGTCCCTCCTAAAAAATACAAAAATTAGCCGGGCATGGTGGGGCATGCCTGTAGTCCCAGCTACTTGGGAGGCTGAAGCACGAGAATTACTTGAACCTGGGAGGCAAAGGTTACAGTGAGCTGAGTTTACGCCACTGCACTCCAGCCTGGGCAACAGAGTGAGATTCTGTCAAAAAAAAAAAAAAAAAAAAAAACCATGAAACCAGTCACTTTCTTTATATCAGACCTCACTCTTGCTAATTGGACTGCAAGCAGCCAGTCACTGAACCTGAGATTTAGTTACATATATACACCAGGAAACCAAAATTTTGTGTGACTCACTTTATGATGATATTTGCTTTATTGTGGCAATCCAGAACAGAAACTGCAATATTGCTAATATATGCTTATATCTTATTCTGTTCATAATTCTGTTATAGTGTATCTAAAGTATATCTTTTCCCGCTTTACCTCAAGAATTAAGTGAATTCATTTTGTATCTATTTCTAAGTGTCCATCTGAAATTAGCACAACTTGGAGTTCATTTCATTCAGGGACAAAAACAAAACAGTTTGTAGGGAGAAAGGCAAAGGGCTTGTCTCCTGACTACCATCCTTGTAACTGGAGATTGCAGAGAATTATCACCATAACCGGAGCTGGACAAATGGTCTCATCCATTGGGAAATGTCTAGAAGAATCTGTTTGACATCAAATTTTTTCAGTATTTTATCCCAGAATTTGTGCCTTCTCCTTTTAGTTCCAACTCTTTCCCCCTTCCTCCAGTGTATTCATTTTTCAAATCCCAATGCTTTTTATAACTGAAGTTATAAAGGACTCTGATTAGACAATATTATTATAAGATATTGGAAAAATAGTGTAATACCTGAGGTATTTTCTGTCCTTAGTGTGTTTTTTGTGTGTTGGTTGGGGAAGGATAGGTATATAACACTAAAGTCTCAGTATTCTGGCCTTACAATGTAATCGTAATCGAGTCATTCTCTAAATCATTCTCTAAATCAGTGGCCCTGTCTCAGAACAATTAAATAAGAGTTTCTGGGAGCCAGTCACAGTCATTGCTATATTTTAGCCCCTTCTTAGGTGATTTTCCATATAATTAGTTTTAAGAACTACACCTTATATTACAGACTTTAGAAATTTCATATTCTTATTCTTTGTTTCCAGGTCAACTGTAATTGAGTAGTTTTGTGAATACTTCTTTCAGATGCCTATAATTTGAAAATAATTCTATAAACTATGACACTGGGGTTTTGTAAAAATAAGCATTTGCATTATCACTTTTATGATCTAACATGGTATATCCAAGCCTGTTCAGAGTTTAACAGTAATTTCTAATGGTTCTCTTTTATAGAATTTAACTTGTGAATTTATTAAAATATACTAAACTTGCTCACCCTCAGGGTATGTGAGAATGAGCTTCTGCATTCCTGGGAGCAAATTGCAGATCAGCATTTTTAATGCTGCCTAAGACCCTTTGTGTGTGTGTTTTTTAAAATTACCAACATAGATCAAGTTTATGTTAATTGTATGAAAAAGCAACAGAAATAATCAGTAACATTTACACAACTTTAAGTAGTTAACCTAGTTCTGAGGCAGCAGAATTATTAAATAGTCAGCACCTTAAAGTAGGCAAAACATGTAATAAAGCGTTTTTTTTTCTAGAGTTTTTTTCTTTCTGCAGGCATGGTTGAGTATCGAGGTGTACATATTGGGGTTGTAGTGATGTGGTTTAAATCAAATTTATCTCAACTTAAACTACATATGTTTCTTTACATATGTTAAGCAGTCTTCTGTGAGTGACTTCTTCTTTCTTCAAATGTTCCGTGCAGCTCTTAAAAGGAGTAGAAAGATCACTAAAGTGACAGCACAGAACAGGCACAAAAATTCCTTTGTATGCAATTGCACACACACAAAAAGAGAACAAAATAGCCGTATTTTAAAAACTTTATAAGAAATCAACATTTATTAAGAGTATACTTCTATACTTTATTGACTGAACAATAGCTTATCTTTTTATTGAAAAGAAAGCTCCTGAATATTGTGGAAAACAAAACAAATCTTAGAAACAAGTTACTATATACTTCCTCAGGGGCTGAGTAGCATTTTCTGTCTAAATGACACATTGCTGTGTATTATCACACTGTTCTTCCAAATAAATCTGTGGTTTCATCAATGAAAGGTGAGTAATAGGTTCATTTTTTTCTTAAGATTTTAGAAGGAACATAGATCTAACTAAATACTACCAGCATTATTAATGAAGATCTATGATCAATTAAAAGCCTATGGAGCTTTAAAATTACCACTGGCTACTTGAGAATTAGAGTGGCCCCTCCTGTTCTTACTCTACTCTTTCTCCCTCTCACCCACCTCCTGGTGACCTTGTCACTACAGTGGACTTTTCATCATTGATCTGCTATTACCAGACTCTTGCTCTAGCACGTTTTGGTTTTTTCTGTCCCATCACCATTCCAGAGGTTTTTCTCTTAAACACAGATATACGTGTCCTTAGAACATTATAGACCCCGGCAAAAGCTTATTTTACAATTGTGGTAAAAAGCACATAACGTATAATTTACAGTCTTAACCATTTTTAGGTGCATAGTTCAGCTGTGTTAAGTACATTCACATTGCTGTGAAATAGATCTCTGGAATTTTTTCACTTTGTAAAACAACTCCCCGTTTTCCCCTGGTCACAACCAATTTACTTTCTGTTTTTATGCATTTAACTACATTAGATACCTCATGTGAATCACACAGTATTTGTCTTTTTGTGACTGGTTTATTTCACTTAGTAAGAACTTTGTTTTTTGTCCTGTGCGATGGGAAGCTATTAGATGATTGATATGGTTTGGCTGTGTCCCCATCCAAATCTCCTTTTGAATTGTAGTTCCCACAATCCTCACATGTCATGGGAGGGATCCAATGGTGAGAGGTAATTGAATCATGGGAGTTGGTTTTTCCTGTGCTGTTCTAGTGATAGTGAATAAGTCTCATAAGATCCTGATGGTTTTATAAAGGGCAGTTCCCCTGAACACACTCTTGCCTGCTGCCATGTAAGATGTGACTTTGCTCCTCATTCACCTTCTGCCATGATTGTGATGCCTTCCCAGCCATGTGGAACTGTGAGTCCATGAAATCTTTTTTTCTTTATAAATTACCTAGTCGCTCAGTATGTCTTTATTAGCAGCGTGAGAACAGACTAATCCAATGATCTTGAGCAGGGGAGTGACAGAATCTGATTTACGTTTTTAAAAGGTCACCCTGATATTGTGAAGAGTGGGTGATTTTGTGAAGAGATGATGGCAGCTTGGATCTGAGTGGTAGTGGTGAGTCAATGAGAATTGACTGTATTTCAGTTATATTTTCAATGTAGATTAAAGCTATTAAGGTTTTGCCATTACTTTCAATAGCAAAAACTGCAATTACTTTTGCACCAACCTAATAAAAGTCACTGATGAGTTGGATGGGGAGGTAGGATTCATAAGCCTGTGTTCTGCGTAGCTGGGAGAGTGGTGGTGCTGTTTCCTAGGATGCATATGCTCCTTAGAAAGGGAGTGGAAGAGACTGAGGTGTTTTCCTTTGCACATTAAAGAGTAGAAATTGCTGAGACCAGCTCGGTCGTGGAAACCCTAACCCAGTGGTGCTAGAGGAATTAAAGACACACACACAGAAATATAGAGTGTGGAGTGGGAAATCAGGGGTCTCACAGCCTTCAGAGCTGAGAGCCCTGAACAGAGATTTACCCACATATTTACTGACAGCAAGCCAGTGATAAGCATTGTTTCTATAGATTATAGATTAACTGAAAGTATCCCTTACGGGAAACAAAGGGATGGGCCGAAATAAAGGGATGGGTCTGGCTAGTTATCTGCAGCAGGAACATGTCCTTAAGGCACAGATCGCTCATGCTATTGTTTGTGGCTCAGGAACGCCTTTAAGCAGTTTTCCGCCCTGGGTGGGCCAGGTGTTCCTCGCCCTCATTCCCGTAAACCCACAACCTTCCAGCGTGGGCGTCATGGCCATCACGAACATGTCACAGTGCTGCAGAGATTTTGTTTATGGCTAGTTTATGGCCAGACTTGGGGGCCTATTCGCAACAAGAAATATTGTTCAAGTAGTTCGATTTAGGAGACTTCACAGGGTAGAAATTGGGGTCAGAGATGTAAATTTGGGAATCATCAAAATATAGAAAACATTTAAAACCTGGATCCTGGAGAGAGTCTAGTTAGAGAATAACAGTTGTCTGAGGGCCGACCCCCGGACTCCAGCTTTTGGAGGTCTAATCTGCACTGAACACTGTTTGCCAGCATGCTGCTCCAAAGTAGTGCTTTATCCCTTCCCAGGGATCCTGTGAGGAAATTATAAGCATAACTCCACTTACAAAGTATCAAGAAATTATTCAAAATTAATAATTTATATTATCTAGTACATGATTTCCTACTCACATTCTTAAGTGATATTCTGAACACCCTTTTGAATGGTGATATACTCTCTGTAAGATAACTTTTTTTTTGAAATAAACATCTGTGTACTGATTCAAGGAGCAATTCCTCTTCTTGCTTAGACTGATGTGTGCTTATTTGCAATGTTGAGATTTTATAGTGTAAGGACAAATTCAAATTAAAAATAACAGATTTAATTCTTTCTGTTGAAAGTAAGGAAAAAGACTTCTTCCCACTCTCTTTTCTCAGATAATTTAATTTAGACAACTTGTTTATTCTTTCTCTGTCTTTAAAAATATATTTCAATCTTAAAAAGCTAAAGAATCTCTGGAAGCTTCAGGACCCAGGAATGTTTTGCTCGAGGATCTGAGAACCATCTCTTGAAAATGTAATCATCCTCAAGGAAGAAAGTGTAACTGGACCTAAGTCCAGCAGTCCACTACCCAAAAGCCAGTCTTGAAAGACAAGGTTTGGTGGAAGGAAAAATTGGATTGAATCAAGTGCCAGAGGGCTTGTGAAGATGCTGAACTCAAGTCATAAAGACCACCTCAAATTTTAAAGTTTATCATAAGGTTTTAAAAGGGAAACTTGATATGGGAGACATGCAGGAATTGTGCAGAGTGTAAGGTCTCAGTGTCTTTTTCTGCTGGCTATCTTGGGTACTCACCCATCTGAAGATCTGGTTGGCATTATCTTGACTTTAGCCCAATGATGGTGGCTTGATAGTTCACAACTCCTCCTAAAGAGAATTCTACCATTAAGCCTCCATGCCTTGTTTCAAAAGATTAGTCTTTTGAGTTTCTTAAGGAAGAAAATAATTAAGTGAGTGTGCATTGCTGGAGGGGAGTGTCTAGAGAGGTAAGGAATGAAGAGGTGAGGGAAGGAAAGGAAGAAAAAGAGAGTAAGTGATATAAAAATACATGTTTAAAACTGAGGTCCCCAATTACAAAAGTACCCCGACCTCCCAATTTCTGTGGGAGGGTAGGAACCTAACACTGGTGGGCATCTCACTCCAAGTTGCAAAACTACTGCTTTTCATAAAGATATGAGAAGTTTGTTTTTCCTCTGGATAAAGCCAAAGGAAACACAGATGGCCAGCCCAATGACCAAGAATCCAGGATGAACTATGTGTTGTCACATATGTCACAGTGGTGCTGTCAAGTCCTTTGATTTGAGGACTAGTTATTGTTTATCTGACCAAAGAGTAAAATATGTAATGGGTTGTATCTGCTTGGCTATATAAAATGAGATGTCCTTCTGTTTTTGCAGTCTCTTAGCAATTATTGTGATGCACATCACGTCCTGGTTTAATGCTATTCAATAATAAAATTATTTTTTCTTCTCTATCTTATTGGAGCAATTTTCTGGGTTGGCAGAAGAGTTCTTTTTTAAGTATATTTCTTTAACAATAGTTTTAAAAGTGTGAAGTTGGAACCAAATATTGTTTTAACAGATGAAACGGAGGTCCAGGGAATGTTACTGACCTATCAAGGCTGACAAAGCTGATCAGAGCCATATTTAGAAGCAGTAGCTTGTACTTTCAACACAGTGCACTTTCTGTACTCCATGGCTCTTGTCCACATTCAAAAGCTTAATTGTTTTTGAGTGTTCCCAATACGCATAGCTAATAAATCTGGGGTAATAGTTTTTTCCATGCTTCACTGGAAGCGAATCAGCGTGATTTGACTTCTAAGGTTATTGACATTTTCTAAGTGATAGCTGCTCACTGTAATGTGTACGAACCTATTTAACAGAATTAATGAAAATCTAACCATTTCTGCATTTTGAAGATGCTGAGTTAAGAGAAAGAGAGAAAAACAAAAAAGAGTGGAGCAAAAGCACTGCAAAGATGAATTGATTTATGAATATCACCCTAGCTATTCCAATAGGATATGACATGAAACATATTTATAAGATGAAAACATATATGTGTATTAATCTTAATGAGAGAAATTCAGAGAACTGATGCATAACTACAGGATTGAGAGCTAACAAAAATAGAGAGTAATAAATGTTTTACTCCAGTAGTTTTGACTACTCAGGGGAAATAGATTTGGAATAAAAATGAGATGTGCAAACTGATCTAACTTGTACCAATCTATACTGTAAATTAAAAAAAATTAAATAGCCAGTTTCTAAACTAGCATAGATGAGAATAAAGAAATGTGAAGGTCTGTTGAATCAATCTGTCAAAAGACTGTAATGCATAAAAAATTGTGCTTAAAAATTTACTTCCATGAAACAGGTTCTTAAAAAATATCAAAGGAAGGCTTCTAACCTGCAATCAGGGTACTTAAATTTAGATTAGAAGAGGCAGTTGATGCTCTGTCAATCCATTTTGCTATTACTATGCACGCTAAAGCATTAGAAGGAAAAGAGTTAATGGCTGAGGAGAAGGGGGGCAGGTTTGAACCGAATGATTACCCTCATTTTAATGTGTGAACTTGACCAAAGAGTAAAATATTTGGATTTTTGAGGAAAAAGGGCATAGAGGAACACGGGAGATAATAACCTCACAAATGATTTCACCAAAGTGTTCTATATAATTTACTATTGCAATATTTGTTTTTCAAAAGTAGTATCACGTATCAAAAGAATGATGCTTATTTCTTATCAGTCTGATCTTTGTTAGATAAAGCAAAAACAGTGATGTGCAGAAACTTTTTAGTTTTAATTTGCATTTGAATGTAAGCAAATTAATTAGTATTACATTCACCTCTTTTGCTACTTATAAAGTGGTTTTGTCTTGTGTAGATCCGTATGTCTGTAATTTAAATGTTATTTTAAACTCCTAAATTTCATTTGTAATTCAAATTTGCATTAATTTACTAAACGTATTGTTATGGGTGGGTCTTTGTTCTTAGAGCTCCCAAGATGGTGGCAGTCCGCTCCCAAGATGGTGGTGGGCCGCTCCCAAGTTGGTGGCGGGCCACTCCCAAGATGGCGGCAAGCCTTTTGTTCTCTGACCTGAGGTTCTTGGCCTCACGGATTCCAAGGAATGGACCCTTGGGCCATGCGGTGAGTGTTATAGCTCTATTAGAAACTGCAGGTCACAGAGGAGAACCCTGGAACCCAGCAACTAGTGTTCAGCTCGATTAGGACGAACCCTGGCGCTTAGCCATGCAGGAACAATGGCAAGCCCCTAGCCCGAACGGGAGCGGCAATGGGTGCCTTGCTGGATCAGAAACACAGTGGACACCCTGCTGGGTCTGGAGGGTGAAGTCAATGGCGGGTCTGTGATGACGGCGAACAGCAGTGGTGGACAGTGAGCAAAAGCTCAGCTCCAGCAAGAACAAACACAGACCAGAAAAGCATGCAGTTACAAGATTTAATAGAGTGAAAACAGAGCTCCCACAAAAGGGGAGGGGACCCAAAGGGGGTTGCCCACTCCTGGCTCGAATGCCTGGGGTTTATATCCCAATCATTGTCCCTCCCCTGTGCTCTCAGATGATAGATGATTTGACTATTTCTTTACCTCCTGCTTTCAGCCTAATTGGTATTTTAGTGAACCCTCTTTACTACCTGATTGGTCAGGTGTGAGCTGAGTTACAAGCCCCGTGTTTAAAGGAGGGTACTGTCACCTTCCCCAGCTAGGCTTAGGAATTCTTAGTCGGCTAGTCCTGTCTCTCAGTATGCCAATAAATTGGTGACATATAGAGGTGTGAAGTTTAAATGAATAAATAATATTTTGTTTAGACTTGTTATTTTGAACATTTATTACTTAGCAGAGTTGGAGGAAGAAATGAACTATGAAAATACTTTAAATATTTGAATGTACTAATGCCTTTAAAATTATTTTATAAATCACAAAACTCATCCATTTTGATAATAGATACTCTAACACAAAATATCTATTTTATTGTAATATTGGTAGTGGCAAAATACTTGCTTTGCCATTTAAATAAAATTTAAAGTAAGTCTGCATCCCAGAGTCACATTTTAATAATTGTAAACTAGCAGAAAATAAGAAAACATGATTGAAGCAATTGCATAAGACATATTCAGAGAATCCATGTTCAGCTATGGTGTACATGCTTATTATAGGAATAGAGGCCGATTTTAGAAAATGGAGAACAAATTAAGTAAAAAAAACAAAAAAACAAAAAAACTTTATACTCACCAAGTATAGCCATCATAGCATATTTGCATTTTGTATATTTCCTGTCACTATTTTTTCTATGCCCAAACTGTGATTAAACTCTAAGTACAATTAAAATGGTTATTTTCAGGCCAGCTGTGGTGGCTCATGCCTGTAATCCCAGCACTTTGGGAGGCCAAGGCAGCTGGATTGCCTCATCTCAGGAGTTAAGAGACCAGCCTAGGCAACATGGCAAAACCCTGTCTCTGCTAAAAATGCAAAAATCAGCTGGGCATGGTGGCAAGTGCCTGTAATCCCAGCTACTTGGGAAGCTGAGGAAGGAGGATCAGTTGAATCCAGAGGCAGAGGTTGCAGTGAGAGGAGATCATGCCACTGCACAGAGGGAGCGACAGAGGGAAACAGAGCCTGGGCGACAGAGGGAGACTTTGTCTCAAGAAGAGAAAATAGTGATTTTCTAGCTTGATATTATATTGTAAAAATTGTCTCATGCCATTAAAGTCCTTCAAACATCTGTTTGTACTGCCTAAAATAGTCTTTTGTATAGATGTGCCATAATTATTTTTTGATTATTGAAATTTTGACTTATTTACATTATCTTCTTCTATACACAAGATTATAATGAAGACTTTTTAACATATTTTTATGTTTAAATGTGTGATGATATACTTAGGAAAGATACCAGAATAAGAATAATTAAGTTAAATTACATAGGGATTTGTAAGTATTTCGATACAAACTGTTGAATGCTTTCCAGATGTTCTAACCAATTTATATTCTGTACCAACTTTTCAACACAAAATCATATTTAAAAGTTATTTTCCATATGTTAAAGCATAAGTTTCTTCATTTGCTGTAACAACTACAGAAATGCAGTATTATATATATTCATTAAACAATTATTTTTGTTTAATTGCTTATTCATTATTAGATTTTCCTATTTTTCACATTTATTTTAAGAGAGTGTATGTGTGTGTGTGTGCTTGTGTGTCTGTATATGAGAGAGAGAATACAATATTAATCTTGGCATTGAAAAATAAGCTTCCAATTAAAAAAATGTTAATTTATGTTCTTTTTGACATTAAGAAGGTTTAGTTATTTTTCATTCAGATCTATCAACATTTTCTTTAATAATTGCTTTTGCTTTTTAAATAATTAACAAATTGCTTCCAATTTAGCAATAAATATTTCTTTAACTTATTTTTTAAATAATTTTTTTAAATATTCACTTTTTTGTCTATTTGAAACTGATTTTGGTTTATGGCATTAACACTATTTATTGATTACTATGTTCCTTCTCCATTGGTTTGTGATAGTTCTTTCAGCATGAAATCAATGTTTATAACCATTAGAGTCTATTATATGGCAGTTTACTATATTCCATGAATTTGCCTGTTAAATATGATATTGTCAGAGGTTATTATTATACTGATTGATTATACTGTGTTGTTTTATATAGCCCAGTTTTAATTATTTTATAGCTTATAATTTATTTTAATATCCAGAAAGGCGTGTCGCTCCTCATTACTCTTTCTTTTCCAAATTTTCTTAGCTATTATTGCCTCTTTATTTTTCCAGGTGAAGTTTATAGTTTTTTAAAAAAGATCAGAAATAAGTAATTTGTTATTGCATTGGAAATATAAACTATTTAAAAAAGAACCACAGTAGTTGATCTCCTCATCTAGACTCATGGTAAATCTCTCCATTTATCAAAGACTTATTTATTATCTCTGAGGAAAAGTTTCAAGGTTTTATTTATATATGCACATAGCTTGAAGATTATACCTAGACATTTTAGGTTTTTCTCTTTCTGTTTTTTTTCTGTACTTAGATGAATTTATGTATTTGCATATAAGAAATGACAAAATGTTATTTAAAAATGATTAGCAACTTTTAAAAATGGCATTTTTCATATTGGCGAGCTCCAGGTGAAACTGGTATAGTCGTATTACGGTGGGTGCTGAGGTGGGTCATAGTAACTGCTAACACTTATTTAGTGCTTACACTTTGCTAGACTTCGTCTTAGCAGTTTCTTTTTTCTTTTTTCTTTTTTTTTTTTGAGATGGAGCCTCGCTCTGTCACCTAGGCTGGAGTACAGTGGCTCACTGCAACATCCACCTCCCAGGTTCAAGCAATTCTCTGCCTCAGCCTCCCGAGTAGCTGGGATTACAGGCGCCCAAGACCATGCCCGGCTAATTTTTTTGTATTTTTAGTAGAGATGAGGTTTCACCATCTTGGCCAGGCTGGTCTTGAACTCGTGACCTTGTGATCAACCGGCCTCGGCCTCCCAAAGTGCTGGGATTACAGGCATGAGCCACCATGCCCGGCTAATCTTAGCATTTTCTAAGTGTGGTGTCATTTAGACTTAACAATAGCAATCTAAGGCAGGCACTGCTATCACAGAAAGTTCAAATTCAAGTAAAATAACCCAACTTTAATTAAGTGGTACTGCTGCCAGAACTCAAAACTAGGCAGTCTAACACCACAGTCTGTGCCAGTAATCATTAACTTTTTGTTTTTTTATTATAATATGTATTGAAATAGAGTTTATACACCATAAAATTTACTTACCTAAAGTGTACAATTCAATTGTTTAGTATATTCACAGAGATGTGCAATTGTTAATCAATGGTAGGACATTTTATCACCCACCAAAAATGACCTGTACCTATTAGCAGTCATTCTGTATTTTCTCTTTAGCCATTTCCAGCCCCTGGTAACCACTAAACTACTTTCTGTGTCTATGGATTTGCCTATTCTGGATGTTTCACAAATAGAATAATAAAATATATGACCTTTTGTGACTGGCTAATTTCACTTAGTATGATGTTCTCCAGGTTCACCCATATTGTAGCATGTATTAGTACTGAATACTCTTTTATAGACAAATAATATTCTTTTGTATGATTAAATCACATTTGTTCGTTCATCAGTTAATGGACATTTGGGATTTTTCTATTTTTGACTGTTATAAATAATGCTGCTATAAACATATTATTATTACTATTATTATTATTATTTGAGATGGAGTCTCACTGTCACACAGATTGGAGTGCAGTGGCACGATCTTGGCTCACTGCAACCTCTGCCTCCTGGGTTCAAGCAATTCTCCTGCCCCAGCCTCCTCAGTAGCTGGGACTACAGGCCTGTGCCACAATGCCCAGCTAATTTCTGTATTTTTAGTAGACACGGGTTTTCACCATGTTGGCCACGCTGGTCTCGAACTCCTGACTTCAGGTCATCCATATGCCTCGGCCTCCCAAAGTGTTGGGATTACAGCAGTGAGCCATTGCGCCCGGCCCATAAACATTCTCGTTCAAATTTTTGTGTGGCTGTGTGTTTTTCCTTTGGTATATACATTGGAGTGAAATTGCTGAATCATGTGGAAACTCTATGTTTGACATTATGAGAGATTGCTGAACTGTTTTCCAAAGCACTGCACTATGACACATTTCCATCAGCAGTTTCTGAGGGTTCTGTCATATTCTGTTTGTGCTGCTATAACAGAATACCTGAGACTGTTCTAATTTATGAAGAACAGAAATGTGTTTTCTCACAGTTCTGGAGGCTTGGAAGTTCACGATCAGGGATCAGGGTGCCGACGGGGTTAGTGTCTGGCGAGGGTAGCTCCCAGCTTCCAAGATGGCACCTTGTTGCTGCATACTATTAGGGGGACGGATGTTGTGTCCTCACATGGCAGAAGGCAGAAGAGCAAGTAAGCAAGCAGGACTGTGCAAAGCCTCCTTCGTAACAGCCTTATTTCCATTCATGAGGGAGATCTCCTGGCCTAATCACCTCTCTGAGGCTCTACCTTTTAATACTATCACATTGGCCCTTAGTTGCAACACCTGAATTTTGGAGAGGACACCTTCAAACCATAGAAGGTTCTAATTTCTTCACATCCTCCCCACCAAAAACTGTTATTAGGTGACTTTTTGATTATATATTTTCTCGAAAGAGTAAGTTGGTACCTCCTAGTGGGTTTGATTTGCATTTCCCTAGTGATTAAAGATGTAGAGCATACATTTTGTCTTATTTCTGTTTGGGCTGCTATGACAAAGTACCTTAAACTGAGTAACTTATAAGCAAAAGAAATGTATTCATTTCTCACAGTGATGAAGACAGGGAAGTCCGAGATTAGGGTGCTGGCATTACCTGGTGAAAGCTCTTGTTCTCACAGACAGAGTGCCTTGTAGCTGTGCTTTTACACAGTGGAAAAAGTAGACAAGCTCCTTCAATCCATTTTTATTTTTATTTTTATTTTTTGAGATGGCTCTCATTCTTGTCACCCAAGCTGGAGTGCAGTGGTGTGATCTCGGCTCACTTCAACCTTCGCCACCTGGTTTCAATTGATTCTCCTGCCTTAGCCTCCTGAGTAACTGGGATTACAGGCACCTGCCACTATGCCTGGCTAATTTTTGTGTTTTTAGTAGAGACGGGGTTTCACCATGTTGGCCAGTGTTGTCTTGAACACCTGACCTCAGGTGATCTGCCCACCTCAGCCTCCGAAAGTGCTGGGATGACAAGTGTGAGCCACCACGCCCAGCCTTCAATCCATTTTTATAGAGTCACTAATCCCATTCATGAGGGCTCTGTCCTCATGACCTAATCACCTCCCAAAAGTCCCCACTTCCTAATACCATCACCTTGCGGCTTAGAGTTTCAACATGTGTAATTGGAGGGCGACAGAAACATCTAAACCATAACAGCCATCTGCATATCTTTGATTCAAATTCTTTTCCTATTCCTTTTTTTAACTGTATTGTCCTTTGTTGAGTTGTCTTTAGGATATTTTCTCCCATTTTGTGTAATTTTTCTTTTTACTTTTTTGATGTCATTTATTGAAGGAGAAAAGTTTTTAATTTTTATGAAATCTGATTTTCTGATTTTTCCTTTGTTGCTTGTACTTTGATGTCACATCAAAAAAGCCTTTGTCTAACCCCAGGTCACAACAATTTACTACTCTATTTTCCAGTTTTAGTATATGTGCTGCCGAGGCAAGCATTACTCCTCTATTTCGTCTAAGTGTTACATTTAAGACTCTGATCCTTTTTACTTTTATTTTTATTTTTTTGAGATGGAGTCTCACTCTGTCACCCAGGCTGGAGTGCAGTGGTGGGATCTCGGCTCACTGTAACCTCCGACTCTCTGGTTCAAGTGATTCTTCTGCCTCAGCCTCCTGAATAGCTGGGATTATAGTTGTGCACCACCATGCCCAGCTAATTTTTGTATTTTTAGTAGAGACGGGATTTCACTATGTTGGCCAGGATGGTCTCCATCTCCTGACCTTGTGATCCACCTACCTTGGCCTCCCAAAGTGCTGGGATTACAGGCATGAGCCACTGCGCCCGGCTCAACTCTGATCCATTTTGAGTTAATTTTTGTGTAGGGTATGAGGAAGGAGTCCAACTTCCTTCTAATGCATCTGGATGTCTGGTTATCACAGCCCTATTTTCAAACCAGGATTTGATGTTGTCAATAAATAGTCCAGTGTCCTTTATCATACATACATGAATGCATACACATACACTTACATCCTTTAATAGCTCCCGATTTCTCTTAGTGTAAAGGTGTAAATCTTTAACATGATTTACAAAGATCATGCTCATGCCTGTCAAATTACATGACTGCAAGGGACCATTCACCTCCCGGGCTTCATTTGGTTTTTTAGCTCTTGCCACCATTGTCCTCAATTAGGTGCCTAAGAAATGTGTTTTCTTTCACTACAGGGTCTTTGCACGTGTTACGCCATTCTCATGACATTTTCTTTCCTTTTTTTCTATTTTAATCACACTCATCTCTTAGAGTTCAGCTCAGTTGTAATTTCCTTAGGTAAGCCTGTTTGGCATTCTTCCTTAAGTCAAATCTCCCTAGAGCATTGGTGTACCTGCCCGTGGCTGTATTAAAACAAATTAAGCTTACTTTTGAGATTTTTACATTTTTTTGTGTCTCTCGCATGGGCTTATGTAGTCAGGGACCATGTTAGCTTTTTCACTTCATTATATTCCTGCACCTGGAACTCTGTCGGGACCCTAGTTAGGCTTTATTAATATGGATTAAAATAATGAATGAGAACACCTCCTCTATGCAGCAGTTGTGGAATTCTTTGTTAGGATTAGGGTGGTCTTGTTTGCATCTGCTGTTTCCATACTTTTTTTAGAGCAACAATTTACTGAGTGTTTGTTGTGTGTTCGACACTGTTCCAAATGCTTTAGATGTAGTAGTAAACAAAACAAAAATTTCTTCACTCATGGAACTTATAGTAAGGAATACAGATCACAGGTGATAAAACCGAGCATAATATATAAGTAAGCTATATTGCATATTTGAAAAATACACGGAGCTTCGAAAATGGAAAATTAGAGCAAGTTAGGGAGTTTGGATGTAGGTAAGGAGAGTTGCAGTTTTAAGTACTTTGGTTGGGGTAGGTTCTGTTAAGAAGGTGACAATCAAAAATGTGAAGGAGGAATTTAGTTGTACAGATACATTGGGGAAGAGGGGGATTTTTTTTTCCAGGCAGAAGGAACAGTTAGCACAAGAGGCCTGCTGTTGGAAGCACATTTGGTATTGGAGCAAGTATGAAGAGGTCACTGTGGCTGGAGCTGAGTGAATAAAGTCATCAAGAGAGCAGAAGAGGGATTCTGAGATGTAAAAGGTGGGGAAGGGAGTGTAGATTATACATCCTCTCTGAGGCCAATTTGCCAAGATAGATGTGGAAAAACATTTCTGGGTATTTCATCAGAGTGGCATGATGTGGCTTATACTTAAATGATCATTCTGGCTGCTGGGCTGAAGATAGACTGCAGGGGATAAGGGTATAATGAGGCGGATGAGTTAGGAGGCCTTTGCTGCAGATTACCAAGATAATACCAGGGGAGCTGTTGAGAAGTGGCTGGATTCCAAGTATATAGTAAAGGTAGAGCCAAAGGGTTTTCTGATGGATTGGATGTTGTCCTGAATCTGTAAATACCATTTTTAAGCTGGTCCAAATCACAAGTCAATCCATGAAAGGTTGCTTCTAAAATGTTGAAAAATTTTCATTCAGTTCTACTAGTTATTAACTTAATATCTAGAATGAAAATGTTATGAAAAAACCTAAACAAGCCAAAAAAAAAAAAACCACCCAAAAACTGAAAACCCAAAAAAACCTCCTCCCTAAAATGCTTACTTGTTTCTTCAACTGAAGGAAAACCCACTGATTTTTTAATAACATTATGCGCATACTCTAAGATTGGCAATAGAGGAAATATTTTCTTATGCAGAAGCAAGATTCTAGTCATCTCTCCACACTACCCTGACTTAATTTTGTTGTTGCTGTTGTTAAGAATATTACCACTGTCACTATCATCTTGATTTCAGGAAAGCTGTTTCTTCCTATTTAACCTCTGGCCTAAGAGGAGGAGGTTGGGAAGACACACTTTTCTTAATTCTTTTTAGCAAAGTATAGGCCACGTGAAAATATTTCAGTAAGACTGAACTAAATGTTTGGAGAAGAGAAGAAAATATAAAAACATGCAATTAGAAAAAATAGTTTACACTACAGAATTTTACTCAGCTATTCCTTGAGGTTCTGTTTTTGGTTTTTGTTTTTTGAGATGGAGTCTCGTTCTGTCGCCCAGGCTGGAATGCAGTGGCACGATCTCAGCTCACTGCAGCCTCTGCCTCTCGGTTTCAAGCAATTCTTCTGCCTTAGCCTCCCGAGTAGCTGGGATTACAGATGTGCACCACCACGCCTGGCTAATTTTTGTATTTTTAGTAGAGACGGGGTTTCACCATATTGGCCAGGCTGGTCTCGAACTCCTGACCTCATGATCCACCCACCTCAGCCCCCCAAAGTGCTGGGATTACAGGCATTAGCCACCACTCCCGGCCTCCTTGAGGTCCTGGACAGAGAATATTCCTACCACAGTCCTTGGCTTCATGTGAAGTCTTTCATGCCTTCACCAAAGAAGAGCCTCAACTTACCTGGGCGCCTTGATGTCTAAGTCCTATAGAGTGAGACTCAAGAAAAACAAAATGACTTCCTGCTCTGTTATCCAAACCCTCTTTCCAACTTACTGTTTCCCCTTGAAATATCTGCCTTTTCCAGTGTAATGAATAGCATGGCTTTTCAGGGATAGAGAAGGATAAGAACGTGTCTTTACTCTGGGCAACCCAGACATTCAGTCAGTACACAGGACATTAAGCCTAGCATCTGTACAGGAGACACAGGGACTAACAAAAGAGTGGGTGATTTTAAAATTGTATTTAATTAATTAATTTATTTTTTGGCTACATGTGGTATTTCTGAGGAGATCAAGGTGATTTGCTTTTCTCTAACATAGTGTGAAAATTAATTCGTCTTCACAGAATTGGAAAAATGAATGTAATTTGACATACGTCTTGAGTCTGGTTGGCTTCTGAGAAACTTGTGTGCATCTCATCAGTATGCATCTTAAGAACTGATATTACCCTACTTCAGCATTGTAAGAAGACATGCATTCTCTTCTTATAAATAATGTGGATCTTACATGTAAAGTATTATAAAGATTAGCTGTTTAACAACTTAAATAAGCTTGTGAATAATAAATTAATAACAATGTTATGCTAATACGTAACTATGATATTTGCTGAACAAAATAAATTTGCCTACTTTGGAAGCAGATTGGGTGGTTTAATATATCAGCAAAAGAGTGTTTTTTAAAAATATCAAAGTTCTGTTAATCAAAACGTTTATTTTAGGACAGTTAGTAATGTTTTGTTTGCCAACTTATATTACAAAGTCTCTGTCTTAAATGTTTCCTTGCAAATAAAATGACAACACTGCCTTACATTTTATTACTTTAGAGTTTGCAAAATATCTTCATTATAATATTTCATTTAGTAGACATGCCTATGGGAACATTACTTCCAGAATTAAAAACCATTATTTTTGTTTTGGTATATTTTTAAACTACAAATGATAGAAAGGCAAGTAAATGTAAGTTTTTCTCTAGTTATTTGTTCAAATGATAATTTAAAACATGTGTACATTTCTAATACAAAGATTCCTTAGTTGAGAAAAAATGGATTTCTTAAAAACAAAACGTGTTTTAGCAGAGAGACA
This sequence comes from Pongo abelii, assembly GCF_028885655.2. Lineage (NCBI taxonomy): Eukaryota > Metazoa > Chordata > Mammalia > Primates > Hominidae > Pongo > Pongo abelii. Next base: position 200,004,221 of record NC_071988.2, read on the forward strand.
GGGCATTGAGCTGAAAATGGTGTCTGGAAGTTGGGATCTGTAAGAGAAGTTGAATGTGCCCCGAGGCACAAAGCTGCTAATTTTGTTTTATTGGATTTTACTGTAGCTATTAATATATTTTGCTGGAGATTTATGTGATCAATTTATCTTATGGCCAGAACTAATTCCCTTAGTATATTTTATTAGAATATGTGACTTTTTCTAAATTTAGCTTTATTTTTCATATTTTCCATAAATGGCAAAGATTCTATGTTTCCAGACATGTTAAGTATTGCAAGAATTATTTGAGCACCTAAAGATAAATAACATCAAAATAGTATCATTGTTTCCTTTAGTTTCTCCTTCTCCCCCACAAATAAACCAAGAGGTATTTAGTTATACTATTGCATGTCTCTAGCTTTATTGGATTCTTCCAGGAAAGAAAAATGGATTACATTTTTGGTTGTGTGGCCCTCGTTGCCCTATTGCACTTTTGAGAATATTTGCCTGTGGCAAGTAGTTATTTTTCATTACCACATTCATTCATGAGTAATAAAATATTTTAATAATGGTGAATGTGAAGTTAATTAATAACCCACAGGTATGGCAGCTGGACAGGATTTCTCTCCATCTCAAACACAAGGAAAATAATTCCATCAGTAGTTATAAATTTGCATATGAATGTCAAATATATGAGGTTTTGAATAAAAATAATTTCTGAGTAAAAGTGTACATCGGCAAGCTGTATTTAAGTTACGTATTTATAGATAAATTATTTCAGAATATGTTAGTTACTATGACAATCATAATCAGAGTTCTTCAGTTAGGGAACTCTTGTAGTGTGTCAGTAGGTATCAATATTGAAATATTTGATATTATTTAACATGTTTTGCAACTTAGTTGAATGTATATGTGGTTTTACATATATTTAAGACATGTATATTAGTGAAATTTATTTTGGAATGAATTGTTGCTTTATGTATTATAAATACAGAAATGTTATGCAAAGTAATTTTAGGTTTATTGGCATGCAGCGTATCTATATCTTCCTTCCTTCTTTCTCTCTTTGGTTCCTTCCTCTCTGCCTTCCCCTCTTTTTTTTTTTTTTTTTTTTTTTTTGAAACACAGTCTCTCTCTGCACCCAGGCTGGAGTGCAGTGGACCTATCACAGCTCACTGCAGCCTGGGCCTCCCAGGCTCAGATGATCCTCCCACCTCAGCCTCCAGAGTAGCTGGGACTAAAGGCATGCACTACCACACCTGGCTAATTTTTTTTGTATTTTTTGTAGAGCTGGGGTTTTGCCAGATTGGCCAGGTTTATCTCAAACTCCTGGCTTCAAGTGTTCCACCTGCCTCAGCCTCCCCAAGTGCTGGGACTACAGGCATGAGCCACCATGCCTGGCCTCTTCCTCCCCGTCTCAATCTTCCTTCCCTCTCTCTTTCTTTCCCTCTCTCTCTCTCTCCCTCTCTCTTCTTTCTCTTTTCTCCTTCCTCTCTCCCTCCCTCCTTTCCTTCCTTCCTTCTCTCTTTCTTTCCTACTTTTTCTTTCTTTCTGCCTTCTAATACCCATCTTGTTTTTTGCAAAGTCAGCAAAAAATAGACAAAATCATTAAAATCTTTAGTAACTTTTTCAAAATCATTTTCATGTATTCTCCCATATGTGGCCTTCTAGAAAAAAGCAAAAGCCACTGAAAGAGTGGAATAATCTTCTTCTTCTTCTTCTTTTTTTTTTTGAGACGGAATCTCGCTCTGTCACCCAGGCTGGTGTGCAGTGGTGGGATCTCGGCTCACTGCAACCTCCGCCTCCCGGGTTCACGCCATTCTCCTGCCTCAGGCTCCTGAGTAGCTGGGACCAATGGCGCCCACCACCCCACCTGGCTAATTTTTTGTATTTTTAGTAGAGATGGGGTTTCACCATGTTAGCCAGGATGGTCTCGATCTCCTGACCTCGTGAACCGCTGGCCTTGGCCTCCCAAAGTGCTAGGATTATAGGCGTGAGCCACCGCACCTGGCCGAATCCATTTGGGAATGGCTCAAGTTGTTTAACTATGTAAGACATAGAATTTTTGATCCTTTTATTCTATTATAGATGCATTGCTTGTGTTGGTCAATCTATTCTTTTTAGGTATGAAAGGGACTATCATTGTTATTGTTTATTAGTTATCAGGAGAGGAGCAGGTGAGATAGAGAAGTAACAGGGTCTGGTCAGCAGGACCCTTCCTTGGGGGACCCTTGAAAAGCTTTCATTTTTACTGTGAGTGACAAGGATTGTGAGCAGAAGAGTGACATGATTGGAGTTACATTTTAGAAGCATCCCTTTGGCCACTGAGTTTCTAACTCGCTATTGAGGGAAGGGTAAAAGCCGGGAGGCCAATCTGAAATCGATGAAATAATCTAGGCAAGAGATGATGCAGGCCTAGACCAAAATAGTTGCTGTACAAATGCCATGAAATGCTCATATTTGGTGGGATATGGAGTGAAGGTAGGAACAAAAAAATTTACTGATGGACTAGATATCTGTCCTTAGAGAAAAGAGGACCCTGGATATTTTCAAGACTTCTACCCTAAACTACTAAAAGGTAAGCATTGCTGTAAAATAAGATCAGAAAGACTGCGGCAAGACAGGTAGAGGGAAAGATCAAATTTTCAGTTTGGAAGATTTTGAAGGTGGACTGTCTCTTAGACATTTACGTGGTGATCTTTTCTAGGTAGTTGGATACAGGAATTTTGAGTTCAAGGGGCAGTTCTGTCTGGGAGATTTAAATGTAGGAAACATCACTTAACAGTGTATTCATAAATCATTATCTAGGTAAAATTACATAAAGATAAAAGAGGATGCACTGAACCTGATGGTACTTTCCTGTACAATTGAGAAAAGGTGGAATAAGCAGAAGACCAAGGGACGCATTGGAAGGAGGAGAACCAGGAGGAGAACTGTGTAATGGAAGCCAAGTGAACACAGTGTTTCCCAGTGCTGATGAGTTAAGTCAGGTGAAGACTTGGACTTGACCATGTAGCAGTGTGGAGGGTATTGATGATCTCTGTTTCCCCAGAAGGGACAATAGAAATAATTACATATCAACAGAGGAATTCTACAATTGCATTGTGTGATTTTCCTCACCTTGAGAGCTCTTATGTCTCTGGCAATGTCTAAATCTTTCATACATATTGACTCATTTACTCATCCATATAAACTATAAAGTAGAATCCTTTATTATCCTCACTTTAGAGACGTGAAAACTGAAATCAGAGAAGTTAAATAATTGGGCCATGTTATTACACGGCCAGAAAGTAGCAGAGCTAAGATTTGATCTCAGTTGTTCTGATTTTAGAGTCCACAGTCTTAAACACTGCACTATATACTAGCTATAAATAAAGGAAAGTTAAACATGATTTATATGTGATCCTAAGCAGTAGAATTTATATAGGTTTTTATATTTTTATGTGATCTATATTACATATTATTCTAAGTAGGATAAAAAGGCAAAAATGGCTACCATGTAATCATCAAAGAATGCTAAGTTCAGAGTGTTTTAGTATCACATATTTTTTTCTAAATATTTTTTCCTTTAATAAAGAGTTGAGCCATTAACTATTAGGCATTGTGTTTTTTGTTTGTTTGTTTTGTTTTTCTGACAGAGGTCTTGCTCTGTTTCCCAAGATGGATTGCAGTGGTCTGATCATGGCTCACTGCAGCCTCTATCTCCCAGGTTTGAGCAATCCTCCCACCTCAGCCTCCTGAGTAACTGGGACTTCAGGCATGTGCCACCATGCCTGGTTAATTTTTTAAACTTTTAGTAGAGACAAGGTCTCCCTATGTTGCCCAGGCTGATCTCGAGCTCCTGAACTCAAGTAATCCTCTTGCCTTGGTCTCCCAAGGTGCTGGGATTACAGGTGTGGGCCACTGTGCCCAGCCAGCACTGGCTTTTAATAAGTGTCACTGAAAAGTAAGTCAGTAAGAAACAACCCTCATCTCCAGGTGGTAGTAACTGAAAATGAAAGTAACAGAAAGTGAGAACATGGGGTGTGATTCTTGTAGTCTGTATTTTGCTGGCTTTTATTAGTTTTGAGCCTCAATTTGAACCTTTTGTACTGGAATCTAAAGATGAAGTTTCCCTGATGGCAAAATTACAATCCATCACTCACTAATGTCATTTCTTCCATGAGTCACATCCATCCTGAAGGAAAGTGCTTGAACTAGGAACGTATACTGTTATTACATGTAGGGGCAAAGACTATAATCCTATTATTTACTTCACCCCCATCTAATGCCTCTTAGTAATAGGGATGTTTATTATTTTTTAAAGCAGAAGTTCACTTTATTGTATCCATGTAAGTCTGTCTAGTTAAATTGGAGTAAACTGAATCCACTTCTGGCCAACTCAAGATACAATTGAAACTTAATTGAATACAGCCATGTGCCGGTCATAATGGTATTTTCGTCAAGGACGGATTGCATATGCAACAGTGGTAATATAAGGTAATAATGAATGGAGTTGAAAAATTGCTATTGCTAATGCTGTCATAGCCATTGTAATATTGTAGCACAAGGCATTACTCACATTTCTGTAGTGATGCTGGTGTAAACACACCTACTGCACTGCCAGTCATATAAAAGTATAGCAATACAGTTATGTACAATACAAAACACTTGGTAATTCTAATAAATGTTTATGTATTTATTATACAAAACTTTTTACCATTATCTTAGAGTGTTCTCTTTCTACTTAAAAAAAGTTAACTCTAAAATAGGCTCAGGTAACTGTAAACAGCCTATTAAACAGCAAGTCCTTCAGTAGGTATTCCAGAAGAAGGCATTGTTATTACAGGAGATGACAGCTCCATGCGTGTTGGTGCCCTGAAGACTTACAGGTGGGACAAGATGTGGAGGTGGAAGACAGTGATATTGATGATCCTTACCCTGTGTAGGCCTAGGCTAATGTGTGTGTTTTTGTGTCGTCGTTTTTTTTTTTTTTTTTTAGACGGAGTCTTGGAGTCTTGCTCTGTTGCCCAGACTGGAGTGTAGTGGCGCAATCTTGGCTCATTGCAACCTCCTCCTCCCAGGTTCAAGCGATTCTCTGGCCTCAGTTGCTCAAGTAGCTGGCATTACAAGTGCATGCTACCATGCCCAGCTAAGTTTTGTATTTTTAGTAGAGATGGGGTTTCACCATGTTGGCCAGGCTGGTCTTGAACCCTTGACCTCAGGTGATCTGCCCGCCTCGGCCTCCCAAAGTGCTGAGATTACAGGCATGAGCCACTGTACCAGGCTTACATCTTAGTTTTTAATAAAGAAGCTTAAAAAATAAAAAAAAATTCAGAAGCTTATAAAATAAGGATATAAAGAAAATATTTTTGTACAGGTGTACAATGTGTTTGTGTTTTAAGCTAAGTGTTTCTTCAAAAGAGTCAAAAAGTTTAAAACATTAAAATGTTTATAAAGCAAAAGAGTTACAGTAAGCCACAGTTAATTTATTATTGAAGAAAGAAGAATTTTTAAAATAAATGTAGTGTGGCCTGAGTGTACAGTGTTTACAGAGTCTACAGTGTTGTACAGTCATGTCCTAGGGCTTCACATTCACTCACCACTCACTCACTTGCACACCCAGGGCAACTTCCGGTCCTGCAAGCCGTATTCATGGCAAGTGCCCTGTTCAGGTGTACCATTTTTTATCTTTTCTACTGTATTTTTACTGTTCATTTTCCATGTTTAGGTAAGTTTAGATACATAAATACTTACTATTGTGTTCCAATCGCTTACAGTATTTAGTAGAGTAACCTGCTGTACAGATTTGTAGCCTAGGAGTAATAGGCTGTACCACATACTAGGTGTGTAGTAGGCTACACCATCTAGGTTTGTGTAAGTACACTCTATGTGGTTTGCACAATGACAAAATTGTCTGAGGACACGTTTCTCAAAGTATATCCTCATCATTAAGTGATGCATGATTATACTTGAGCTGTAGAATGCTGATTACATCATTTGCCTTGATCTCAAAAGCTCATTGAAACTTCCTATTCTTTCAAGAGTTATATCCATTTTTTTAATCAAAACATGAAATACTCCATCAGTCTGTATCCGAATTAACTATATTGTCTGCTGTTTCCTTAAAATGAACATATTTTCAACTCACTGCTTCAGTCAGCCTTAATCTTTGCTCAAGCAATTTTTTTCCAATCTCTATTCCAATCATAGTCATCTTTCTTTTCAAGTCTTTCATTAGGAGAACTTTTTTCCTTAGAATTAATCACATTATTTCCTATTTCTGCCTCAGTGTTTAAAAACTTAATATCTACAGATTTTATTGTACTTCACTGTGTACAACTAAATTATAGTTACAGCATTTTAATCCACTCAGACCTACTATGACACCTTAAGAAATTGAACTTCTGAGCGGGGCGCAGTGGTGGCTCATGCCTGTAATCCCAGCACTTTGGGAGGCCCAGGTGGGTGGATCACCTTAGGTCAGGAGTTCGAGACCAGCCTGGCCAATGTAGTGAAACTCCATCTCTACTAAAAATACAAAAATTAGCCAGGCATAGTGGCAGGTGCCTGTAATTCCAGCTACTCAAGAGGCTGAGGCAGGAGAATCACTTGAACCCAAGAGGTGGAGGTTTCAGTGAGCTGAGATCGCACCACTGCACTCCAGCCTGGGTGACAAGAGCAAAACTCCATCTCAAAGAAAAAAAAAAAATAAACTTCTGGTGTGTAACAGGGATTTATTGAGAAATTCAAACAGGCAATGATGTTTGAGGTTTTTGAAATGTGAGCGTAGGAGCGGTATAGTGTTTGGATTGGAGGAGGGATAGACTGGCCTCAGGGAGGCCAGTTAGCACAAGACTGAAATAGTATTGTCAAGGAATGATTAGCCCTGAATTACAGAAATAGCAGTAGGAGTGGGAAAATACTGAAAACATTTGGGACATGTCCAAAACATTAAACATTTTTCTCTATTATTCTAGCAGGCTGGAAGACATGACAAGTGAAAATCTCCCCTCTAGAATCCCTTTTCGTCACCTCTACTATTCTACTGCTGGTTTCACATATATCTTATAGATTGAGGGAGTTGGGCTGGGCGGGGAGACCGGTCTCTTTTCTGGCTTTCTAATTCTGCTGTATATCCTGCAAAGGCTTAATTTCTGGTGGCTGGCTTCACATTGAACAAAGGCCCTGTGACCAGGCCATTTTCTGGGAGCAGAAAGACAAAGAGGAATTTCGTTCTTCTTCCTAAACTCAGCAGTGCATCAACCTCGATGCCATTTATTTAATGGGCATAGTTTTTCAACCTTGTTTATTATGACGAAGTTTCAATTGCTAGACCCATTTAAGACTTGTAGGAACAGAATGCGTCTTCTTGCTTCCAGGATGGAGTTCCTCTCCTGGTTTCTTCAAGACTTTGTTTCTGTTTCGATTCCAACACCCTGCGCACTGGGACTCTGCTGCTGAGCAATAACGCCTGTGCTGTTCTCCAGTCACAGGCCCTTGTTTTTGCGTTTCACAGTAACTCTTCTGTGATAATTGCAAGATTATCTGCTGCTGACTTCTATTTATTTCTTCACTTACGTGTTCAAATATGTTCAGTTATCAAAAACCTATTTTGTATAAATTACTCCACTGGCATCAAGGAGAGAATGCATAGAAATAAAAAAATTCCCTGCCCTCAGTAAACTTACACACTAGAAGAGTTGACTGAAAGTTGGTTTCACTGCCTTTCCAGTCTGACCTGTGAGAGATTACCATAGATTCTTCACTCTAAGTTCTTCTATGAAAAAATTACATATGTAATACATAAAAATATAATTTTTTTATATAAAAATGAAAATAAAGTAGAATAAAAAGTAGAAGCTTTCTCCACTCACAGATGCATACACAAACATACCCATTCTTTGTAGAAGGAACCATTATGAAGAATTTCATGTGTCCCCCTACACTACTTTTTCTTTGGCTTTAGAAAGTATACATTTATGTATATTAAAGCATATACATTTTTATACATAAATGAGTTTATATTACTATAGAGCAATTCTACTTAAAGCATGCTTTCAGATTTCAGTGAATCTTTGTTTTAGACACCTTCTGTTAATTAGATTTTGCAATACTTTAAAGATAATCAAATAAGGCAGTGCCACCTAATTATAAAAAGCTAATACCAGCTCTAAATTATGTGCTAACGCTATTCTAATATAAAATACACATTAAGCCAAACTCAAAAACTCTACCTCTCAAATTATTAATGTGTGATGCTGGTTAACCAGACAATTTTTACATTGATTTGAACTCAAAGAAATTATCTATGTAAAGTGGCTTAAAATGGAAAAGTCTCCTTATTTTGATAACAAAGTCGTATGGAGGTGATAAATATTTTTAATGTCTTTGGAAAAAATCAACTCAATAATGATAGTATTTTAATTTGCAGTGGACTGGAATTCAAGGTTCCATATAAAGAACTGTGGTTGTTTATAAAATAGTCAGAATATTGTGGAACATTGTAATATGCAATGATGTGGCTTTTATGCAAACTAGGTACAAGCTGATGGCTCTTTCCTTTGCGATTGAATTATTTGCTCCACATATAGCCTGTTCAATCTTGAAAATTAAGTCAAATCCCAAGTATTTTCTCTTCACTTGATCACTTAGTTATAAGAAATACTCATATATTCTATTGTGCATTTCTTAGTTTTGATCTTCAACCTTAAATACCTTGGCTTTGCTTTTGTTACATAGTTTTAATTTACTGTTTAACTTGCATTATGCCATTATACTAAAAGGGATTAAAGGGAATATAGCAAATTAAAGTGTGGATTAGATGGTAGCTGTTTTAGTGTAATACCAAAGCTGGGTTTCCACAAGTATTTCCTTTTATTTCTATTTTGTTCCTTTTATTGCATTAATTTAATTTATTTGCTTATTTATGTATTGGTTAGCTTTAGTGATATTTGTTCCTTGGCAACTCTAATTTATGTAGCCTGTATGTGAGAACTGAGAATGAAAAGAAAAAAAAAAGAATGATTGTAATAGAAAGGAGAGCAATTGTGTACAACTGGAACTTCTAATTTTCAATGACATTACAATTTCAGGTTTATATTAAGTTCTCAGATTAGAATTTTATATAAAACATTGATGCCTATTAAAATAATTATTTGATATGGAAATGATACGTTAGTATAAATTCTTGAATTATCAATTTATGCGGTTATTAGTTGGATAAATATTTATAAGATAATGTCATATCATCATCCAATAATTGTATTATTTTACAACTTCTCTAACTTAACCACTGAACATCCTATGAGCCTGTTGACATGGGTTTTTATCATTTCTATAATCTAGTTGGATGAGTAATGTACTAATCTTTGATGAAAAGTTATGCTTCTTTTTACGGGGCCGCAGATGGTGTGGAGGTAGATTGATTAATTTGTGTCACGGTTTTAAACACGGATCAGGAAAAATAAGCTTTCACAATAAAAAAACATTTTTCAGAAAGAAAAACGTATGTAAGAGTGAGAATCGTATGCCTCAATCTAGCTTTGAGTTTGGAAATTATAAATCAAGAACAGAGTGAATAGAATCAAGGCAATATTTAAGGTTATTAAACATAGGAAACATAATAAAATGGAACAAAGATCTTTCTTCGTGGCTATATATCAAATAACATCATTTTAAATTTGTATCTATTTTGAATTGCTGGTAATGCTGCCATCTTGTTCCTGCACTACAAGCTGAATAAAGAGCCTGGAAATAGTCAACATTTATTAGCAGGGTTTTAAAAATATGTTCTTAAATTTAAACTTCATCACCTTTCATGTACCACTTATTATCTTTTTTATTATCTACCTCACCTAAATTCTCTGGAAGCTACTTGGTAAATTAAAAGGAAGATATTGAGCATATCAATAATTTTTTAGAGCAAGCATTAAAATCCAGTGGCATGTAGTAACAGATTTTTTTATGGGAGATATTATTTAGCTTTCCCTTATTGCTTCTAGTTATTTGTGTTCAAGAAAAATGTTTAGAGAGGTTCAATAGATGTCTAGTGTCCCCCACAACTCTGACCCCCATACTCTAAAACAAGAATATCTCAAATCTAGGGTGTTGAAGAAAGAGGAACAAGAGGGTATCACCAAAAATTTTAATCACTTATTTGTATGTTACGTTTCACAAACTACCTTGAGAGACTTAATTTTATATAATGCAGATGTTAGTAGCTCAATCTCTAGAAGCAGAAAGACTGGAGTTTGAAATTTGGTTCTATCACTTTTCCCCAGTGTGATCTTACACCAATGATTCTAGTCCTTACTTTCTTCATCTACAAATTGAAGAAAATACCAGTTTTTACTTTATAAAGTTATGGTGAGCATGAAATAAATGTTATTGCATGTAAAGTTTATAGAAGTGTACAGAGAAGGCATATCAAAAGCATACATATTAGCCATTGTTTTAATATTCTAATAATTTGTTAACCTAACGTATTTACCACCTAAAAAATTTGTTTGGTTTCCCATTGTCTACCAGACACAGCGTGAGCTCTTTGGTGTACCACTTATGACACTTTATCGTCGGATCTAAACATCCCTTTCCATTCTTACCTTCTGTAAGTACCAAAAAAGGATGTGGGTGAGTAAACATCACACACTTTTGGATATAGCTTCACAACACTATTCATCATTTCTAAGTAGATCATTTCCAAATGTCATGATCTGTTTGCATAAAAGTGATCTTTGCCCATATTGCCTGCTAAATGTTTTCCACTTGCCTCCACTGGGCATGGATTATGACCTAGGTTAATTCTTAACTCTTCTTGTAAACCTTTCCTTGTTCTGGGCACTCCAGTCATAATTAATTAGTTTGTTTTTTGTGTTCTTATATAATTTAAAAAATATTTATATTTCAGTGCTATAACCAGTACTATGGTAATTTGTAACAATTTATCTGCCACAAAATTGTAAATTCTTCATGATTTTGAAAGGTTCAAGCTCCATGTCTTGTATTTATCACAGTTCCTAGGACATAGTAGGCATTTGATAATGTTTTCAGAAACAAAAACTCATGGAAATTAAGAAAAATGGGAGACATTAAGAACTTACTAAAATCTTAATAAAGATTGCTATGTACTGAATGATGGTGACTCCCCCAAATTCTTATGTGGAAGCCCTAACCCCCAGTGTGATGGTGTTTGGAGGTGGGGCCTTTGGGAGGTGCTTAGGTTTAGATCTTGAGACAGAGAGCCTTATGATGAGATTATTACCCTTATAAGAAGAAGGAGACAGAGAGCTCCTCGGAAGGGACATGTGAATGCACAGCTAGAAGGTAGTTACAAGCCAGGAATTAGACCCTCATCTGGAAATAAATCTGCCATCATCTTGATCTTGGATTTTCCAGTCGCCTGAACTGTGAAAGACAAGTATCTATTGCTTAAGACATCAAGTCTTGGTATTTCGTTTTAGCACCCCAAGAAGGCTAAGAGAAACATATTATTTGGTGTTTTCATATTAGGTAGAGAAACATTTTTTAGATGAAAGCATGTCTATTTTGGGACTGGGATCCTCAAATAGAGGATATCACTGTTTTAAAATTTGAAAACTTTAATAGAAGTTAATATAGGCAAAATAAAAGAAACATGTTGATGATCAAGTGATCAAGGCAGGCCGGAGTGAGGTATGAGAAACCTAGTTTATAATACAGCGGATAGTAAATAAATATTTGTAGATGACTGCCCCATAATGAATGGATGCATTGATTAATAAGTGAAAACCTAGTAGGCCTCCCTCTACTGAACTTCAATGTTGGCATCATGAGATGTCTCACTTTTAAAAAAATGTTTCCCACTGAGTTTCTCTTATTCTTTGTCATTTGAAGAATATTAAGTTAGTTCCATCAGGTTTAATCTCACAACCTTGCACATTTCTGTAGTTATGCCAGATATGAAGTTCTGTTAAGTTAGTCTCCTAGCAAGTTGTCCATTAATTCTGAATTCAGACCAAACTTTAAAGTTATCAATAGGAATAAAGCTAATGAAGTCTATAGTTCCAAATAAAATTGATGATTATTCGTTAAATCACCAAGAGAGAAATATCCAAAATTTTCAAGGCAATTATATTTATGTACATGCATTTGACCACAGATTTTGAGACAGGTACTTCACAATATCATTGCATTTTGAACGATTAACTATTCATGAATTCATATATTCATGCATTATTTTATTTTAATTAAAATAATGTAACACCTTCCAATGATTAATAATAGGATGTTTCACAAAAGTAAATTCTACTTTATTAAAATCATAAAAATTATAGTAATAGATTAATCTCCTCCATAAGTTAGCTGCATAAAGTGCCTTCACCGATAAATAAAACTGTTCATTTTCAAGATTTGGGGTTTGTATTTCTTGACATTATGAAATAAATATCACAATAGATGCTTTCTTTTTTTTTGGCCCTATACAAGCAATTTATTGAAATCTGTTATAATTTGAGCTAAGTCTGTATTGGGCTTATTATCCTGCCTCCATGCTTGAAAAAAAAAACCAAAAACAAAATACAGTTTCTTCAAAATAGTTGCTCTGAGATTACTTCCAACTTCCATATATAACCTGTGTCATTATTTTTTACTTACTGCTTCATAAATCAATGCTTCTACTTATATCTTTTTTCTATTTTTCCTCTCTTTTATAAAAATCATCCAGGTCTATAATACTTCCTCCAATTCTTGCTCTAAGATGGGACCTCTGTGTATTACTAGGAAAAATACAACTATAATTTAGTATTTATTGCAGGAATGACAACTGAGGAATAAAATGCCTCTAACATTGCATCCAAATAATCCCAGATGAGGATCATTTTCATGCTTAATAAGTAGCTCTATTCACTATATCTTGTTTTGTTTGTTTCATATTTTTCCTGGTGTGGCGGTCTTGTAATAATTTTTGGCTCTGAAGTATGCTGTTGTTTGGTTTTAATAAGACATCAGCTTGCAGTAAAACTGAACAGATGCGATTTAAAGTGCTGATCTATCTTGCAGATCCCCATAAACTTGCATTCCTATTTCATAGGCATGAATAGGAATGAAATCTAGTGCAATTGTAAGTAGAATAATCTATTTCTAAGTTTTTATACCCCAACACCACTACCTCCTCCCATTTTTCACGGCAAACATTTTCTTTGATAAGAAAGCCTTCATTGTAGGAAACAATCTCTCATGGGCTGATTTATCTGTATAATTTTTTGAAAACTCATGTTTACCATGACTTTGCAGGTTACACTGGGCTGAGAGTCAAAAAATTAGCAGTGGATTTCTCTGCATAGTAGACATTAGTACACCTTTTTTGTTCAATGAGCTACTTTAGCATATGGGATGTAAAGTTCCACTGTGTGATTATGTCTTGAGCTAGCTGAGCTATAGACAGTTCAAGTAGTTTTTGATAGCGGATTTTTTTTTTTTTTTTTTTTTGAGATGGAGTCTCCCTCTGTCGCCCAGGCTGGAGTGCAGTGGCGCGATCTCGGCTCACTGCAAGTTCCGCCTCCCGGGTTCACGCCATTCTCCTGCCTCAGCCTCCCAAGCAGCTGGGACAACAGGCGCCCGCCATGGCGCCCGGCTAATTTTTTGTATTTTTAGTAGAGACGGGGTTTCACCGTGTTAGCCAGGATGGTCTTGATCTCCTGACCTCGTGATCCGCCTGCCTCGGCCTCCCAAAGTGCTGGGATTACAGGCGTGAGCCACCGCGCCCGGCCTTGATAGTGGACTTTAAATAACCCAGTTCAGAGCACTTAACATGTTCTACTGACTTCGTGAGGGTTACTTACTCACATATTTTCAACATAGGTTTAATGTAGCATCATGAAAGGACCATACAAATGCTCAAAGATTGTTTCTCTAAGAACATGTTTGGATATATTTCAAGGACAATATGCTTATTATAAGTGTTAAAAATTGTTATAGCACGTGCTTTGTAGTCCCAGCTACTCAGGAGGCTGAGGCGGGAGAAGCGCTTGAACTCAGGAGGCGGAGCTTACAGTGAGCCGAGATCGCGCCACTGCACTCCAGCCTGGGCGACAGAGCGAGATCCCGTCTCAAAATAATAATAAAAAAAAGTTATACCAAATATGGAATCGGCTTACCATGAAATTCTAAGATGCTGAATTGGGGAGGAGCTTTCATTGTGTTACTCTGGAAACATCACAATTATTTTTTTAAAAACTTTTAAGTTAAATTGGATCTGGCAACTTTTCTAGTTGCCTAAAGGTAAGATGTCGTAAACCTGTCGTAAACAGTGAATAAGTGACAGCAAATTTGGGAATAAAAAAGGAGAAAACAGCGATCCTACAGATTGAGATAAGTATACCAGATATTTGTCAGCATTCAGGAATACCACATTTATTCAAGAGATGAAAAACTCACATAATCCAGTGGTTTCCAATGTCCTCTATAGCAAGGCAGCTTGTATGAGACTAACCCTCCTCTAAAAAATAGAAAAGATTAGCACGTGAGTCAACTCTTTTAAAGCATTAGGGAACCACTATGGCAGACAGAACTACGGGGCTACAAATTCTGGAGACAAGGGAGGCAGATTTATGTGAGTCCTATATTTATCTATCTCTGAGATTTTCCTCAGGGCTTTGCCAATGCCATGGGTGAGGTGGCAGAGCAGAAATCGAAAGCCTGGGGTCATGAAGGTCTCATTGTGCTGAGGAAACAGAAGTTTGTGTTTGGACCCTCTAAGAACAGTTGAATTTTAGGGAAAAAATAACTGTAGGCAAGTAAGTGAGAGACTGCGTGAAGGCCTTTGGTCACTTCCTCCACACTTCCTTCCACCACACACTTCCTGGGTGGTGTTCAGGAAAAGACACCAGCAAACATATAGCAAGCCATATTTGAGATCTAAAGAATTGAACAACTATTCCAATAATCTTAGTTCTAGGGAAAATGAAGCAAAAGTATAGAGATGAACAAATTGGATGACCCCCATGAGCACTTAGCTTTCAATTAAGATCACAGAAAGGTTATAACCTAAGAGCAAGGTTTATGCCTTAGAGATAAGAGTTGACCAAAGAAAGCCCAACCTTAAGAAAGCTTCATACCTTCCTTTGACTAGATCAGGGTGATCTGCCAAAATACTCTAGGCATGCACGAAGATTAGCCCTCTTTTGAGAAAGATTATAAATCAGGGACTCTGCAATTATTATATACCATGTATGTCATCAATTAAAAATGACCAGACATGTCTATAAAATGTATGAAAACCAAAATTAAAAATACAGACTATCAAAATAGATCTACAGGTGATCTAGATAGTCTAATTATTTATAAATAACGGACTTTAATAATGATTATTAAGTTAAAAAATAAAAGATGTAGACTTACTGGAGGACTGGGATCTATAAGTCAACGTATCATTTTCAAACTAAGGAAATAGAATAATTGAATATAAGAATTAAAAAGCTAGACTTATTAATGTATTAAACATTGCAGAAGAAATAGCAAACTGAAAAAAGTCAGAATACTTAAAACACGTATAGAAATAGGATGGGAAATTCAGAAAGGCATGTAAAATATAGGGAATACAATGAACAGATCTTTTTAAAAAATGTAATTTGAGTTCCAGAGTAAGAGAAGACTAGGGCAGAAGCAATATTTGACATAATATTTCCTGCAAATTTACCAAGATAGGCATAGACATCAAATATACAATGCAAGAAGCATGATGGACCCCAATTAGAAGAAATACAAAGAAAATCACATGTAAATGCATCATATAAAATAGCTGAACTAAAGAGAAAAATAAAATCTTCACAGCAGCCGGAAAAAAAAAAAAATTTCCCTTAAGAGAGAGAAAGAAATAAAAAAAGAGTGGCAGCTGATTTTTTAGCAGAAGCAATGAAAGAAAGAAGGAAAAGGAATGACATTTTTCAGTTCTTAAAACAATAACTGACTATGGAGAATTCCATATTATGAAAATATTAACCAATCTTGTGTAACAATACCAGATACCAGATAAAGTAGTGTTCACGGTGAGAAATAGTATAAGAAGTATGTAGGCATATTTCATTATGCTAAATGTATGAATTCAACAGAAAGACATTACAGTTCTAAATTTGTATGTATGCAATGATAGTTTAAAATATACATGGCAAAACCTAACAAAAGTTAAAGGAAAAATAACAAGGAGATAAAATAACAAGATTTTAACATTCTTCTCTCACTCATGTGTAGTGATTTTAACATTCTTCTCTCAATCGTGTAAAACAGATACAAGTCAGAGTAAATTTATTAGTGTGGTAGGGCTGCCCTAACAAAGTACCACAAAGTTGGTGGCTTAATCAAAGGAAATGTATTGTCTCTCAGTTCTGGATTATAGAAGTTTGAAATCAAGTATCAAAAGGGTTGGGTCTTCCTAGAGGTTTTGTGGGACATCCACACCATAGAATAAAAAGCAATTCAAGAAGCACAATTAAAAGAAATGTAAACAAACAAACACCCAAATTCATGAAATAAAATTGCTGACACACACAATTATATGTTGAGATGTCAAGGGAATTTTGAAAAAGACATTCTCAAAAGGTTATATAATATGTGATTCTATGTATATAACATTGTAAAAAAATACAAAATTATAGACATGAAAAACAGATTATTGTGGCCAGGGGTTAGGATATTTGAGAATGGGAGGTGGCTTTGGCTATAAACATGTAGCACATGGTCTTTTTGTGATATAACTGTTGGTGGTCACATGAATCTATTAAAAGATAAACTTACATAGACTCAATATATACACAAAGTGAGTATGTGTAAAACTTGTGAAATCGAAATAATATTGGTGGATTGTATCAAGGTCAATTTTTTTTTATATTATACTCTGATTTTATACAGTGTTATCATTGGAGGAAGCTGAGGAAAGGTTATACAGGAAGTCTCTGTATTATTTCTTAGGACTGCATGTGACTCTACTATTATCTCCAGATGCAAGAGTTAGAAAAAAATACAACATTCAGAGAATTAAAAGACAAGCCTGAGGCTAGGTGTGGTGGCTCACACCTGTAATCCCAGCACTTTGAGAGGCTGAAGCAGGCAGATCACCTGAGGTCAGGAGTTCAATACCAGCCTGGCCAACATGGCAAAACCCTGTCTCTACTAAAAAACACAAAAATTAGCCAGGCATGTTGGCGGGCATCTGTAATCCCAGCTGCTCAGGAGGCTGAGGCAGGAGAATCACTTGAACCCGGTTGGCAGAGGTTGCAGTGAGCAGAGATCACTGTACTCCAGTGTTCTCCGCTGTACTCCAGCCTGGGCGACAGAGAGAGACACTGTCTCAAAAAAATCCAAAAAAGACAAGCCTGAGTGGGAGAAGATATTTGTGACACATACATAACAATGATACCACATCCAGATCTATCTAGCTCTAGATCTAAATCAGGACAATAAAAATTAAACCGCAATAAAGTACCGTTACAAACCTACCAGATGGCTAAGAATGAAACAAAACAAAAAATTTAAAATGCACAGTGATATCCAGGATGCAAGGCAACTGGAAATCTTACACACTACTGATGGGAGTATAAATTAATTGATGCAACAGCTTTAGAAAATCCTTTGGCAATATATTCAAAGCTGAGCATCCCCATATTTTATGACCCAGCAGTTCCACTCTTCCATATACACCCAACGCAAATGAGTCCATGGGATTTATTTTTAGCAATTTCTAAATCTCATATAAATTAAATCATGGGTTAGATATTGATGTAGTCTGACTTCCTTTATTCAATATTATGTCTGTGAGATTCTCTCTGGATGTTGAGTGCAGTAGCACAATCAAACTATGTGTCTTTCACGGCTATATAGCAGATTTGTCAACCGTGGTACTATTCCACTTTTTGGACTGGTTAATTCTTTATTAGTCAGGTTCATCCTATGTATGTTAAGATGTTTAGCAGCTTCCCTGGCCTTTACTTATTAAATGCCAGTAGCAGCCCCCTCAAGTTGCAACAATCAAAATATCTGTAGACATTCCCACTTTCAAGGGGGGACAAAATTGGCTCCAGCTGACTATCAAAGCTGTATAGTATTCCGTTGTTGGAATGTATCATATAACTACCCACTTTACTGCAGTGCAAGTTTGGTTGATTGGGGTTTTGGTAACAGTATGGATTTATTCAAGTAAATAAGTTTACTCAAATTATCCTGAGGATAAAGTGGTTTAGTGTATAGGGTTTACAGAACTTTTGTGAGAACTTTCCAGGGACAGTGGGGAAGCAATAATGATATTGTCACTAAATGTAAGCACTCGTGAAGAAGAAAGTTCAGGAAGTTCAGATGCTGGAGACCTCAACCTGGATCACCAAAGCAAGTATTTCTCAAAGGTACCCAGAAAAATTGCATCTTTATGTAGTTTATTAAGGAAAATTAGAATTTTCCTTAATAAATAAAAATTATTGAACTTCATTACTGCCTTTTTGCACACAGAATTTCAAGTGAATAAAAAGTATTGGTCTTACTATTGGAGGCCTATTACCATATAACAGCTAAATGCAAAACAAAAAAAACATATGTATTGGTTGACAACATTTATTAGAAAAATACAAAATAAGGTAATCTTTAAAAAACATGGTTGGCATGATTAGATTAAATAAGAATTTTCCTTAATAAATCTTGTGGTAAGAGTGCTTGTGTTATACATGGTATTCCTAGGAATGTTTATAAGAAATGGAATTATGTCATTTGGTGAAATTATATAAAAATAAGTACCTGGGGAAATTTATGAAAATATTATAAGGTGTTACACTCATAAATAAAGTATTTCTTCCCCAAAAGATTTGTCTGTAGCTTTGTTACACAGTGCAGACTTTTAAAATATTGTTTTTGCTTACAACTTCATCTCAAAAGATTTCTACCAAGTAAAAAAATGATATACCTGTTATAATAGTGATGATCTGCATATATAAAATTATAGCCATTCAACTGTTATTAATGGTGCTTTGCATTAGGTAGTGATGAATTATGATAGCTGCCTTGTTTCCTAAACAATCACTCCACATATAACTAAACTATTTTAATAAAATCATGATCATATTAAATTTTCTTTCATGTATGCATTTAAGGAAGTGTCACAAAAGCACAAAATTATATATTCACACAAACACACACAGATAAAACATAAACTGAAGTTGTGATGAATTAAGAAAAATTATTGAACTTCATTACTGCCTTTTTGCACACAGAATTTCAAGTGAATAAAAAGTATTGGTCTTACTATTGGAGGCCTATTACCATATTACAGCTAAATGCAAAATAAAAGAAACATATGTATTGGTTGACAACATTTATCTGAAAAATACAAAATAAAGTAATCTTTAAAAAACATGGTTGGCATGATTAGATTAAGAATGATTAGGTCGGGGCGGTGGCTCACACCTGTAATCATAGCACTTTGGGAGGCCGAGGCGGGCGGATCATGAGGTCAGGAGATCGAGACCATCCTGGCCAACATGGTGAAACCCCATCTCTACTAAAAATACAAAAATTAGCTGGGTGTGGTGGCGTGTGCCTGTAATCCCAGCTACTCGAGAGGCTGAGGCAGGAAAATCGCTTGAACCAGGGAGTTGGAGGTTGCAGTGAGCCGAGATCGTGCCTAGCAACGGAGCGAGACTCTGTCTCAAAACAAAACAAAACAAAACCAGAATGATTATAAGAAAAGGGCTTTCTGTAAGGTTTGACTACTGTCATCTAAACTAAGATAATTACGGTTAACACAGTTGTGTGCCTGATAGCTAACAAAAGCATTTAGTCCTCTAAGGACTGAAACACAATTCATAAGTTTTGTTTTTGTTTCTTGTTTCAATTTTTAAAAATCCAGGCGTAATAATTGTACCTATTTACAAGGTACATGTGATATTTTGATAAGCATATAGAACTTAACACTGATCTGATCTTTTAATTGCTTCCAGGCAAGGAGCAGGCTCCATGCATGCATTTGGGCTCTGTGGAAAATCTGGCCAGGGATTCGGGCCTTTCTGAAGGCCCCTTTCATTGTGCCCCCTGCAGCACTATCTCTTCAATGTGATGTCCTTGCTGATTGAAGTGCAGAGAAGCCACTAAGATCCACACACCAGTTGCTGCAATCAGTGCCCTGCTCTTTGTCCCCCATTCACCTCAGGTGATTCAGCTCTTCTGGCACTCCCAGTAATTCCTGTGGGACAGGACCAGAGTGGACTTCCCACGAAGATTCCCAGACTGGGGGAGAGCTCTAAGATCCATCTCCAAATCCTTTGTCTCACCTAGGAGACTCTGGGTTTATGGAAATTCTCTCTGATTAGTGCTGTTGCAGCTGGGTTTGAGGGTCATGTAGTCTAAATGATTGTTTCTCTTACTGGTGGTGATTTTTCCAGATTCTGTGGGCCCAGTGGATTTCTCTGCTTCTCCTCAGAGTTCTGGTGAACTCAGAGTGTTAGTGTTATTCTTTTCTTTGAAAATAGTTTCCATTTGTAATTTGCTTGGAGAGTGATTCTAGGGGATTCTATTCTGCCATCTTGCTGCTGTCACTCTTCAATAAGATTTGTAACGAATTCTCAAATTGCTCATAGTCTTAAAACTACAAAGAGTTGATTTCATACATTTTATTATGAGAACAATAAAATTATTTTGTGTCTGCTAGTGAGATTTTTAGCTATACAGAAATTACAGTGTTTCCTGCTGTGTTCAATCATTCCAAGATTCATTATACATATGTTAAATATGTTATACACTTGTTTACGTAATGAATATTTTATTTTTTTTCTGAGATATCCAAAGCATAGTCTCCCTCACTATCCTGAATAATTATAAATTAGTATTTCATATACGATAGAAAATTTGTGACGTCCACTATTTTTAAGAATGGCTAGGCTGGGCGTGGTGGCTCATGCCTGTAATCCCAGCACTTTGAGATGCTGAGGTGGGCGGATCACCTGAGGTCAGGAGTTCGAGACCAGCCTGACCAACATGGAGAAACCCCGTCTCTACTAAAAATACAAAATTAGCCTGGCGTGGTGGCGCATGCCTGTAATCCCAGCTACTCGGGAGGCTGAGGCAGGAGAATCGCTTGAACCAGGGAGGTGGAGGTTGTGGTGAGCTGAGATCGTGCCATTGCACTCCAGCCTGGGCAGCAAGAGTGAAACTCTGTCTCAAAAAAAAAAAAAAAAAAAAAAAAGAAGAAGAATGGCTAATTTCAGAACGTGTTCATATGTATGTTGTATTCAATGTCTTTAATTAAAGTCTGTTTCTTTATCCTAATTTGTATGGCAAACTAATATTTACCATAATAAATGGCTTGAAGAATAAAAATTAATTAGGTGACTATATTTATTAAATGTTAAAGTATTTTATTTTGTCTAAGAGGGAGGTACAAATTAAAATATATTTAGTAATAATCACCTTAGTAATTATATTGATTTAAAATACATACTAGATAATATACTTAAATTTATTTTTGAGACTATGTCATTTTTGACACAGTCAAAAACAAAACATCTTATAGAGAAATGATATGATGATTATTCATGGTTATTTAAATGTAAATATCCACACACACAAAAAAATGCCCAAAGAGGTCATCACAAAGGAATAAATTGCTTCTTACTAAGAAGTAAACTTAGAGCTCAGGTCTATATTTTTATCAGAGAAAACAAAAATCAATATTTCAGTATGTGTCTGTGTGACTACAATACAGATTCATCATCACACATTTACCAAGTCTAATAACATCCACTTTGGGTTACTCTTATGTATTTATTTTTACAACTGTAAGATGTGGTAGAGCTTCCTCTTTTTTTAATACCAGTCATTTCATATATTTTTTTTTCCCCAAAATTCCTGCTTCTCAGGCCTTGGCGTTTTTTTTTTTTTTTTTTTTAAAATACCAAGAGAATGCCTTTAGAGGAGCACTGAATATACACAAAGTTCTGATGCTCCATTCTGACCAATTCACCTTTAACACTTCCTTTCTCATTCAACAAATTCATTTAAATATTTTTGAACACTTGTGTACTTTTCAGGTTGAAGGAAACATATTTATTTTTAGGCAGGAAGACTGATGCAATAAATATTTATTAAAAGATTTTTTTTCTCCAGGCTTAAACATGTCTGTCAGTTGATGAAATTCAGGGTAATCTTTACAGGATGAATAAAATGACCTAGAGATTCTGTCAGTGTTCTCACTCTCCGTGACACATTTTTATGCCTAGCAGAGTCATAGACTAAATTCTTATGAATCAGTTGTATGAAATACCTTAATAGAAGATATGGTCATCTTCTATTGTGATAATTCATGACAATATAGTAAATCAGAGGGAGCCATTACATCTTATCAGCAAGATAGGAGCACCTCCCCTTAGTGGCCAGCTATGCAGCTTCTACATGATGTTAAATGATTGTGCATTTTGAAAACATCCTCAGAGAAAGCCTATACTTGGACATCTTTGGAGTTAACAGGTATTGTTAATAACTCACACAATAGTAAAACTCTGATGGATTGATTCTTGAATACTTGTTTCCCAGACACAACAACACTGTTCATTTTCCAACAGTAAATGGTAAAACAAAACAAGGCCAACTAACACACTTCCAAACCAAAACCCATATACCCTGAGGTTCTCTGGTGACTCTTCAGAAGCAGATGGTCCACAGGAATAGACAACTCAGGATAAGCCAATAACCCCACCAAGCAGACTCCTTCCGCCAAAGGCCCTCAGAAAACTGCCTTGATCCAGAAGCCTCTAATTGCAATATGCTTATTTGCAAGTTTTTGTTCTTTATTCTCTATATTCTTTCCCCCTACTGGAGAAAGGTTCTGAATTTTTAGCAGATACCCCTCTCCTGAAGTCATAGTACTGCAAGACCCATTGATGATGACCAGGTTATGTGAATTCACTGTCACACCAGATGACCGAGAAAAGATCACTAAAGAAAAAAGAACATGAGTAATTCCACTTGAAGAGGTGAAAATACACTGTTACAACATGATACAAGATTACTAACCATTGAGTGAACAGTGTTGCAAGTCTGGATTGATCATATCCCCAGGAGGGGATGGTTTGTCCTTTAGCTTAGCCTGAAAGCCCACCAGATGGGGAACTAGTGAAACAAAATAAAGTACCTGGTGATAGCAAGGGTATGCATACGTGGGTTGAGGGTGGGGATGATAACTTAAGTAGAAATCATGACTTGCAAAATAGAGTGATTTATTACTCACAAAATAGATAAATCTATCAAACAAAACCATAATATACATGCCACACTATCTGTAATTAGATTTTTTAATATCAGCTTTATCAGACCCATGTGCTCCAGGAAATCAGAGAACAACGGAAAAACTTCTCTCCATTTCTACCTGAACCCATGTACTCTAATGGTGAGATCACTGACTAGTCCAGCACTTTGCCCGTTTTCTGTATCTTGGAGAATCCTTGCCAAAACAAGCTTATGATTAACTTCAGCCTAACAAATTCTAAAATAGCCCTTCCTTAGCTTCTCCTATGAAATACTCCGTGATTATTCATGTGTATGTCATTCTTTCCTGCAGCAGACTAAATAAACCTATGTCTTTTGAGTTACAAGTATCTTCTCAGTGGTCTTTAGTTGGAGGATCTGTCATTAGTTTAAAAAGGTATTCGTTTGTAAAAATTGTTTTGAAAAAGATATAGATGAGATCCAACACTGCCATTTCAAATTTTTATTTAAATGGCTAGAGAATATTACATTGATTTATTTTACATAGTTTTCTCTTACGGCTTTTAATTAAATCTAGATCCTGGTAAGTGGAAAATTAGACAATTTTAGAGAATGAATAAAACGAAAATATTCTAAATATACAATCATATCATCTGCAGACAGAGACAATTTGACTTCCTCTCTTCCTATTTGAACACCCTTTATTTCTTTCTCTTGCCTGATTGCCCTGGCCAGAACTTCTAATACTATGGTGAATAGGGGTGGTGAGGGAGGGCATCCTTGTCTTGTGCAGGTTTTCAAAGGGAATGCTTCCAGCTTTTGACCATTCAGTATGATATTGGCTATGAGTTTGTCATAAATAGCTCTTATTATTTTGAGATATGTTTCATCAATACCTAGTTTATTGAGAGTTTTTAACATGAAGGGGTGTTGAATTTTATCAAAGGCCTTTTCTGCATCTATTGAGATAATCATGTGGTTTTTGTCACTGGTTCTGTTTATCTGATGGATTACATTTATTGATTTGCATATGTTGAACCAGCCTTGCTTCCCACGGATGAAGCCAACTTGATCATGGTGGATAAGCTTTTTGATGTGCTGCTGGATTCGGTTTGCCAGTATTTTATTGAGGATTTTCGCATCAATGTTCATCAGGGAAATTGGCCTGAAATTTTCTTTTTTTGTTGTGTCTCTGCCAGGTCTTGGTATCAGGATGATGCTGGCCTCATAAAATGAGTTAGGGAGGAGTCCCTCTTTTTCTATTGTTTGGAACAGTTTCAGAAGGAATGGTACCAGCTCCTCTTTGTACCTCTGGTAGAATTCAGCTGTGAATCTGTCTGGTCCTGGGCTCTTTTTTTGGTTAGTAGGCTATTAATTACTGCCTCAATTTCAGAACTTGTTATTGTTCTATTCAGGGATTCGACTTCTTCCTGGTTTAGTGTTGGGAGGGTGTATGTGTGCAGGAATTTATCCATTTCTTCTAGAATTTCTAGTTTATTTGCATACAGGTGTTTATAGTATTCTCTGATGGTAGTTTGTATTTCTGTGGGATCAGTGCTGATATCCCCTTTACTATTTTTTATTGTGCCTGTTTGATTCTTCTCTCTTTTCTTCTTTATTAGTCTGGCTAGCATCTATCTATTTTGTTAATATTTTCAAAAAACCAGCTCCTGGATTCATTGATTTTTTTTGAAGGTTTTTTATGTCTCTAGCTCCTTCAGTTCTGCTCTGATCTTAGCTATTTCTTGTCTTCTGCTTGTTTTTCTCCTTAAGCTTATAAGCAACTTCAGCAAAGAGTCAGGATACAAAATCAATGTGCAAAAATCACAAGCATTCCTAAACACCAATAATAGACAAACAGAGCCAAATAATGAGTGAACTCCCATTCACAACTGCTACAAAGAGAATAAAATGCCTAGGAATACAACTTACAAGGGAGGTGAAGGACCTCTTCAAGGAGAACTACAAACCATTGCTCGAGAAAATAAGAGAGGACACAAACAAATGGAGAAAGATTCCATGCTCATGGATAGGAAGAATCAATATCGTGAAAATGGTCTTACTGCCCAAAGTAATTTATAGATTCAATGCTATCCCCATCAAGCTACCATTGACTTTCTTCACAGAATTAGAAAAAACTACTTTAAATTTAGGAAACAAAAAAGTGCCTGTATATCCAAGACAATCCTAAGCAAAAAGAACAAAGCTAGAGGCATCATACTACCTGACCTCAAACTATACTATAAGGCTACAGTAACCAAAACAGCATGGTACTGGTACCAAAACAGATATATAGACCAATGGAACAGAACAGAGGCCTCAGAAATAACACCACACATCTACAACCATTTGATCTTTGACAAACCTGGCAAAAACAAGCAATGGGGGAAGGATTCCCTATTTTATAAATGGTGTTGGAAAACCAGCCTAGCCATATGCAGAAAACTGAAAATGGACCCCTTCCTTACACCTAAACTCAAGATAGATTAAAGACTTAAACATAAGACCTAAAATCATAAAAACCCAGAAGAAAACCTAGGCAATACCATTCAGGACATAAGCATGGGCAAAGACTTCATAACTAAAACACCAAAAGCAATGGCAACAAAAGCCAAAATTGACAAATGGGATCTAATTAAACCAAAGAACTTCTGCACAGCTGAAGAAACTATCATCAGAGTGAACAGGCAACCTAAAGAATGGGAGAAAAATTTTTCAATATATCCATCTGACAAAGGGTTAATATCCAGAATCTACAAGGAACTTAAACAAATTTACAGGAAAAAAAAAAAAAAAACAAACCCATCAAAAAGTGGGCAAAGGATACGAACAGATGCTTCTCAAAAGAAGACATTTATGTGGCTAACAAACATGTGAAAAAAAGCTCATCATCACTAGTCATCAGAGAAATGCAAATCAAAACCACAATGAGATCCCATCTCATGACAGTTAGAGTGGTGATCATTAAGAAGTCAGGAAACAACAGATGCTGGAGAGGATGTGGAGAAATAGGAACACTTTCACACTGTTGGTGAAAGTGTAAATTAGTTCAACCACTGTGGAAGACAGTGTGGTGATTCCTCAAGCATCTAGAACTAGAAATACCATTTGACCCAGCAATACCATTACTGGGTATATACCCAAAGGTTTATAAATCATTCTACTGTAAAGACACATGCACACGTATGTTTATTGTGGAGCTGTTAACAATAGCAAAGACTTGGAACCAACCCAAATGCTCATCAATGATAGACTGGATAAAGAAAATGTGGCACATATACACCATGGAATACTATGCAGCCATAAAAAAGAATGAGTTCATGTCCTTTGTAGGGACATGGATGAAGCTGGAAACAATCATTCTCAGCAAACTAATACAGGAACAGAAAACCAAACACCGCATATTATCACTCATAAGTGGGGGTTGAACAATGAGAACACATGGACTCAGGGAGGGGAACATCACATACCAGGGCATGTTGGGGGGTGTGGGGTTAGGGGACGGATAGCATTAGGAGAAACACCTAATGTAGATGACGGGTTGATGGGTGCAGCAAACTACCATGGCACGTGTATGCCTATGTAACAAACCTGCACATTCTGCACCTGTATCCCAGAACTTAAAGTATAAGAATAAAAAAAAGAAAATATTTATAAGAATTGTGGTGGCTCACGCCTGTAACCCCAGCACTTTGGGAGGCTGAGACGGGTGGATCACCTGAGGTCAGGAGTTGGAGACCAGCCTGGCCATTATGGTGAGACCCCATCTCTACTAAAAATACAAAAATTAGCTGGGCATGGTGGCAGGCACCTGTAATCCCAGCTACTTGGGAGGCTGAAGCAGGAGAATTGCTTGAACCTGGGAGGCAGAGGTGGCAGTGAGCCAAGATCGTGTCATTGCACTCCAGCCTGGGTGACGAGAGCGAGGCTGTCTCTCATTAAAAAGAAAAAGGAAAGAAAATATTTCTTCTTCATTCCCTTTCTGTTTAGAAGTGTCAACAACTACAAGCATTTATGAAAATTCATGCTTATAAAATAAGCCTTACTTCATTTTTTTAACCAGTAGACTATGATGTCCGATTTTTTAAAGAGGCAAATCCAGTACCTGAATTATCAATTTATTCTATTTTCTACAATCAAAACAGGCAAGTTAAAAGGTGTAGTCTAATCAAAAGTGCTTTTTAAAAATTAATTATTTTAGATTTCTAGAAAACTCCACCTGACACTATCTGAATGCTGATGTAATAATACTACCCCATATCCCAGCTATTTATCGTCTTTGAATTGTCCTCAGGAAAAAAATTCAGAGAAATTATGAGCTTCAGACTAACCAAAGGGAACAATTACGTAAATTATTCAATATTGAAAATGTGTGTAATTTAGGCTATTATAATTATACATAAAATGATAAAAGCAATTTCACATTTAAAAAATCACATTTACCTTTTTCCTCTCGGGGAAATATATATGCATAAAATAAAGCTTAGGTAGCAATTATAAATTATAGATAAAAATTGAATAATTACAGTCCTGGTTTCTTACATTGTGATTATGATGATTATTTTATTTCATTAAACATACTTACCAAAACTTTTAACTAACTGCATTTTGCCCTATACAGCTAACAAGAAAAGGGAGAAATTGATAGTCAAGCCCTGCTTCAAAATTTTTCAGTATAAGTTCTCACCCATGAATGACACAGATTTTAGAAAGTTTGAAATGGCATGAGTGAAGTTATGTGGATTAACATGTTTAACAAAAAGAGCCAGTTTTTCTTCTGCCTTAGGCTCCCTCTGATCCAACACAAAATCTATTTAGTTATATGAATAATTATGTTATCCACTTCATTTCCCCAAAACAAATACACTTGAGTGGAAAGTGCCCCATTTGTAATGAAATCTTTGTTTCCATTTTAAGCTCATTAGTCCATTTAATTCAAGAAAATTAAATCAAATCAAGGAATCAAAATTTCAATAAGCATTGCCATTTAGGTTCTCATCATAATACACAAAAATGAAAACTCCTTAAGTTTTTGCCCCTGTTTTAAACTGCTACCCTTGTTGGATTAATTCTTGCTGAATCCTTGGGCATGCTTTACACAGTAAGCGGGGGAAATAAACTTTGTTTCAAGAGTTCATCTTATCAAATTCAATTTTCTAAACTGCTGTTTTTTTTTTTTTTGAGGTAAACCTAGATATAGGAACCATTCAAAATAAAGAGATGTCTTAATTTTTGCATTACTATTATTTGAAGATCAGGTTAGAACGTAACTCCTTTACTGCACCTAAGTAATGTAGTTGCAAATGTTGTGCTATTTCATGTAATTCAAACAGTTTAGGTATGACTAAGTTAGGTGATTAGTTGATATTATTAATTTTGACATAAGTCTGATAGCATGCAGCACACTCAGGAAATAGCTTTATTGAATCATCATTTATTAATTGGAACTGTGTATCTATTTTGTCCACATTGAGATAAAAATTCCTTTCTTTAATATTTTTCTGATAATACATATAATTGCTACTAATTAAAAAACATGTTGGAAAATATTTTAGAAAAAAAAACAACCAAAATTTAGCCATAATTCCACCATCCAGATTTATCTACACTGTGCTTTTAAAATTTCATCAATAGTCCTTAAACATATATACCTTGAAATCTGGACTACAGCCATAAAGACGGTATACAAGGGAATAGTGTGTTAAATTTTATAAGCTTCCTATTATGCTTAACAGCAAATTATGTTCCCATATTCCTAAGTATTCTTGCACCTGTTGCAATGTCAATTTAACTCACAATGATCAGAAAAGCATATCAGTGAAATTCTTAACTGCAGATGACTCACTGTCACACAGAGTTATTCGGGAATATGTGTGAAGTCCAGGTGACAGAGCCAGTTCTTCACTGTTGTCCTCTGGTCCATCTATAGGCGGTGACAGAGCAGACTTATATCAACATTTAGAAGCCTCCTCCTCTGGTCCCCTTTCCTCTTACCTTTTCTACTTCTTTTCTATAGGTAGCATCTCTGCTACACATTGCTATTCCTTTTTCTACCCATATTTGCGATTCTTCAGTGTAGAGTTTCTACAACAAGAAAAGAGGCTGGCCGAGGAGGGTGGATCACGAGGTCAGTAGTTCAAGACCAGCCTGACCAAGATGGTGAAACCCCATCTCTACTAAAAATACAAAAGTTAGCCGGGCATGGTGGCGGGTGCCTGTAGTCCCAGCTACTTGGGAGGCTGAGGCAGGGAATTGCTTGAACCCAAGAGGTGGAGGTTGCAGTGAGCCGAGATTGCACCACTGCCCTCCAGCCTGGGCGACAGAGTGAGACTCCATCTCAAAAAAAAAAAAGAAAAAAGAAAAAGAGGCTGGGCTTGATGGCACATGCCTGTAAACCCAGCAATTTGGGAGGCTGAGGTGGGAGTTTGAGCCCAGGAGTTTGAGACCAGCCTGGGCAACATGGAGAAACCACATCTCTACAAAAATACAAAAATAAACTGAGGCCGGGTGCTATGGCTCATGCCTGTAATCCCAACACTTTAGGAGGCCGAGATGGGCGGATCACCTGAGGTCAGGAGTTCCAGATCAGCCTGGCCAACATGGTGAAATCCCGTCTCTACTAAAAATACAAAAATTAGCTGGGTGTGGTGGCACACACCTGTAATCCCAGCTACTTGGGGGTGCTGAGGCAGGAGAATTGCTTGAATTCGGGAGGCAGAGGTTGCAGTGAGCCTAGATCACGCCACTGCACTCCAGCCTGGGCAACAGAGTGAGACTTTATCTCAAAAAAAAAAAAATATATATTAACCAAGCATGGCGGTGTACACATGTAGTCCCAGCTACTCAGAAGGCTGAGGCAGGAGGATCACCTGAGCCTGGAGGTCCAGGCTGCAGTGAGCTGTGATGGTGCCACTGCACTCTGGCCTGGGTGACAGAGGACAGAGGGAGACCTTGTCTCAAAAAAAAAAAAAAAAAAAGAAAGAAAGAAAAATAGATTGTGCATATATATAATTTTATGTAAAATTATAAATATACATTTATAAAATATATTTATGTTCTTACATAAATGAAAATGATTTTATATATAATAAAATCTTATATTTATCTACACAATATTTTTTCTTTTAGAAACGTAGTTTTTGACTTCTCAATCCTGATATATTATATTAGAGAAATACCTTTTCTCAAATAAAAGTGAAGATGGTGAGGGTGCAAAAAGGTAATGAAAGCGTAGACCTTTTTCATAAGTTTTAAACTGTGGGTTATTCTGCATAGCATGATGCAACCCTGGACTGTTCCTGCTACCTCACCTGGAACGTGAATCATTTCTTTGTCGGGTGTCTTCTCGCTATAGATGCTACCCTCCCGTTAGTCACTTGGTAGCCATCGCGGTGATCAGGACATCACAGAGCTGGTGTTCAAATAACTCTTATTTTACTTAATTATGGTCCCAGAGTGCAAGAGTGGTGATGCTGCCTATGTGGATGTTCCAAGAGAAGCCACAAATTACTTCCTTTAAGTGAAAAAGTGAAAGCTCTTGACTTACTAAGGAAAGAAGAAAAACTTTTATTGCAGCATACTGTTATTCTATTTTTATTATTAGTTATAGTCATTAATCTCTTACTGTGCTTACTTGTAAACTAAACTTTCTCATAGGTATGTATGTATAGGAAAAACACGGTGTATATAAGGTTCTGTACTATGTGTGGTTTCAGATATCCACTGGGGGTCTCGGAACGTATGCCCCACGGGTAAGGGGGGACTATAATATGATTGTAATGGCAACATATTATGCCATCATATGGACATACCAAACTTATTTAGCTAATCTATTATTCAAGGATTTAAGCTATTTTTACATTTTCCATTTATAAATAACAATGCAATGAAAACTATTCTTCTCCAATAGATTGCTTAAGATAAATTCCTAGAGGGGAATGATCAGATCAAGAATATAAGCATTTTTATGGCTCTAAATTCAAAATATCATGTGTCTAATAGAGAGATATGATTGACACTCTCTGGTAGTTGGTTATTGTCTGTTTTCCTCCTCCTCTGCTGACCCTGAACCTAAGATCCATCTTTGCCTTTTTCTGCTCTGTTTTACCTCCTGGGAAGTTGATTGGTGTGAGCTTGATTACACCATATGGGCTTCTTTGCCCTTGGTGTCTGTTTGGGTTCGCTTAAAGAAAGGCACTGGCAGGAGATGGAAAGGTGGGAATAGAAGATCAGGGGATTTATCCACACTCACTACACCCTCTCTATTTTTCTTCCTGGAAATAACTGTGGTGTACATTTAGAGTTGTTATAGGAAATCCCAATTTCTACAGTGCAGACTTTAACCAGTCTCCTGTAATCCAATTTTCTCCCTTTCTGGGCTGAAGTTTGGTAATGGTTTTCTGCTGCTTCTACTTCTTGGGTGCCTCGCTTATAATTTATAATTCCCTTAACTGTGTTCACACCTCAATAAATAGAACCTATTGACTCCACATACACTGACCTTCTAAAGTAAGTCCAGGAAGGTTTTCCTGATTCCTGGGACTGCTGGCCTCCTCCCCGAAAGGTCTGACTTGCCTGTAGCACTGTGATTGATACTTAAGACTCAGCGTCATGAGCAAAACCCCACATCTGCCATGTACCTGTGCCTGCATGACTGCCCAGCTATCCCCAAATCCAGATGGCTTCTCTCCTGTGCCTCTTTTCAAATCTTGCATAGTGCCTCTCAGTAGAAGACTACAACTGGAACCCTGCTGTGAAAAATATCTAGGAAATGCAAGAAGAGCTTAGAAGGGTGAGCATGCTTCTGAAAACAAAAAGCTGGATCTGGTACCGTTCACCACTTGGATAATAACTTTTATATACATCTTCCACTCATATTTAAACTTTCAAACTCAACAGTGGCAACATCGTATTTTGCCTAACATGGCGCCAAGAAGATGCGCTCATTACAAACCCCAAAATAGGAGGTCAAAATTCCTATAAGCCTCTGTACTTTCTTGTGATGTGTATTCATTTACTAGTACAGCCACTGTCATGTTTTGATCTTATACAACTTAATGACCACCACCACCAATTTACAGTAGAAAATTTTAGTAGATGGGAATGAGCTTCTGCAAAGGATTCTGCAACTTGTCATGATGTTGTAGGTGGAACTTATAATTGTTTCATTCAATATTAATTTCTTGTTTCTTTGCCCTCAGCTTGGGTTTTATCAAGTCATAGTTCTTGACCTTGTAGATTGAGTCAAATTATCATTGAAATTCTGAGTCATGCCAGGCGCGGTGGCTCACTCCTTTCTTTTTGACACTTTGGGAGGCTGAGGCGGGCAGATCACTTGAGGTTGGGAGATGGAGACCAACCTGACCAACATGGAGAAACCCCGTCTCTGCTAAAAATACAAAATTAGCTGGGCGTGGTGGCACATGCCTGTAATCCCAGCTATTTGGGAAGCTGAGGCGGGAGAATCGCTTGAACCCAGAAGGTGGAGGTTGCGGTGAGCTGAGATCGCGCCATTGCACTCCAGCCTGGGCAACAAGAACAAAACTCTGTCTCAAAAACAAAACAAACAAACAAAAAAACAACAACAAAAAAGAAATTCTGAGTCATTAGTGATCTTACTACTTGGGAGTGTTTTAGTCTTTCATTATCTTATGTCATTGGACAGGGACATTACTAAGAAGTACAATCAGGATTTCACTTGAATTCCAGAAATTATTCTTGTGGTTTCCATTTTGTAGGAACAGCTGCATTTTTCCCTTGATAAGCAGGAATGATCAAATGCAATTCACCTTTGTTGCTAATTGATGACCTGTACGTGATAATGTGGCAGCCTCAACTTGGAATTCAGAACAGCCATTGTGCTCACAGGTGGAAACATGTTATCTTTTTAAAATCAAAGTCCTATAAATTATTATTGTGCAAGACTTGGAGGAGAGGAAATGTAATGAAGAATTGGACACCATATTTTGATATTTGATTTTGATATTTGACTGCCTCACATGTCTTGCTCCTGCGACCACCTCTCTGCCTCCAGTCTAGGCACACTGATAAGAAAGCCTGGCTGCTCTCTCCTTTGGCGCAGGCCAGAGGTTCAAATGATACAAGTTCCTGCCTGTGTGCAGCAGCCCTCACCATGCTCCTACCCCAGACACAATAATAACCCTTAGGCCACGAGGGATCCACCATCATGGATAGGATGAATGCCTTATAAAAGGGCTGAAGGAAACTAGCTAGGCTGACTAGTTCAATTTTTTACTTGCTCACTCAAGCCAGTTTTGGGCCTGTTTAGGAGACCTGCCCTGCTCCCTCCAGAAAATAAAAGTAATAAAACTTTTCATACCCTCTTAGTATGTATATGGTGTTATCAGTCTTGACATCTGATCCAAATTATCAGTGGAGGACCATCCTGTATAGAGGTGCTGTGATAAGTGGTAAAAATGTTGATTTTGATCATTAGGATTAATAATAAGAAGAGCCATTGAATTTTCATCCTTTGGGTCCAAATGCATTTTGGCAATGGGAAAAGCAACTCCTCATGTTCGTAAATTGCTATCCTTCAAGATATAAGGATATATTAAAGAATAGCATTCCAGATATAAAACGAGTTATTACCAGCCAGCTTCATAATTGATCTCTAATGGATCATTTTACCATTGTATAAATAACATATTTGTGCCTTCCTTTTGAAAACTTACAACTAATTTTAAAAATTTGCTGAACTAGCTGAGGCCCCTAGCACAATGATGAATAGAAGTAACAATGTGAGGCAACTTTACTTCATTTCTGGACTTAAGGGGGAAAAAGAGCAATGTTCACTATTAAGATAGATGCTAAAATTTTTTCTTCAGATTTTCATTATCAAATGTATCTGTTAGATTTGTCTTTGTATCAAAACAAATCATGAGTTAGTAGCTTCAGTCATTATCATGTGTTTAGATGCTAAGTCTCTGGGTAAGAAGTTTAGGCTAGGCTAAGTTGGGTAATTCTTTGATGGTCTTGATAGATGATGTCTGTTCAATTAAGCCTTATAATCATTGTGAAGTGATCTACTTTATTTCTGGTACTTCATTTTGCTTTAAAGTCTACTTCTTATTTTAACATAGCTACCTTAATGTTCTTCGATGGGTGTTTATATGGTATGTCTTTTTCTGTACCTTTACTTTACATTTTCTGCATGCAAATAATTCAGACGTATTTTTTGTGGGCATGTATATATATATTTTGTTTGTATTTTTTCATTTAGACTGACACTTTTTTCGCATGGGTAATTGTGCATTTATTTATACATTGAGTTTTAATTCTGTGTGATATGATTATGTTATTCTTATTGGCCCTAATATTTTACTTCTCATTTCCTTTCTTTTTGACTGATTAATATATTTAATATTTTTATTATTCTATTTTTCTTATTGGTATGTTAGTTATATAGCCTTTCACTATTCTATGAATTGTTAACCTAGACATTTTATGCTCTCTTGACCTATTTAATTCTTTCATTTAATACTTTCAAACACAACAATGTATAAATTTTTATTTTATTCAAAAATGTTATTTTTTTTTTTTTGGTCTCACTCTGTCACCATGGCTGGAGTGCAGTGGTGAGATCTCAGCTCACTGCAACCTCTGCCTCCTGGGTTCAAGAGATTCTCCTGCCCCAGCCTCCTGAGTAGCTGGGATTACAGGCACCTCCCACCATGCTTGGCTAATTTTTGTATTTTTAGCAGAGATGAGGTTTCTCCATGTTGGTCAGGCTGGTCTCCAACTCCTGACCTCAAATTATCTGTCCTTCCTCGGCCTCCCAAAGTGCTGGGATTACAGGCGTGAGCAATTGCGCCTGAAATATTACTTTGCATTTACCCACATATTTCACATTTTCATTGCTTTTTGCAATTAAGTATATATGAAATCTTCTGTGACCTTGCTATCTCTTATCCCCTCTTTTGTAGTTCTTATTCTTTTGTCTTTCTGAACTTTAGTCTTGATAGTTTCTTCTCATCTGTCTCCAAGTTTACTACGTTCTTCATTTATATCTCATTTCCTCTTATATTTGCACACTAAGTTATTAATTTCGGTAAACACATTTTTAGTGTAAAATTTTTACACTAAACTTTCTTTTTTCAAAAGAGTTTTAAAAACTATGATACCTTTTTTTTTTTGAGATGGAGTCTCACTCTATTGCGTAGGCTGGAGTGCAATGACGCGATCTCGTCTAGAGTCATAAAGACAATATACAAGCCATTCTCCTGCCTCAGCTTCCCGAGAAGCTGGGATTATAGGCACCTGCCACCATGCCCGGCTAATTTTGTATTTTCAGTAAAGACAGTGTTTAACCATGCTGGCCAGGCTGGTCTCGAACTCCCGACCTCAGGCGATCCGCCTTCCTCGGCCTCCCAAAGTGCTGGGATTACAGGTGTGAGCCATCGTGCCCGGCTGATACCAGTTTTTAAAATCTTTTAGTTCTTTCTTGAAATGCTGCTTAAGCTTGCCTTTAAAGTAACTAGATCTTTTCCAACCTTTACATATTATTCATTCTACTCTTTGGAGTATCTGAGGACCTATTTTTATTTAACGTTTTGTGTATGTTGGTCCCTACTCATCTGCCATATCTTCTAATTTCCCTAGATATCTTTGTGTGGTGGACATTTTAGTTGAAATATTATTTTTAGAAATAAATTTCAAGGTGTTGGATAATCTAATATCCTCCCAGAGAGAACTTTTTAACCTCTTCAGGACCTGAGAATATAAGAAATATATGACCACCCTAATCCAATTTCAGAAAGTTAGATTGTTTAGGATCGCTGGTATAACTCAAAGTGATGTTATAGTCCTGTGTAAGGGCTTGCTTACTTCTATGTATGTTTACTCTTAGGACACAGCACTTTAAAGCTTCAACTCTAAATAAGAATGGTTTACAGTGCCTCATAGTTAGCATGTTCTATTGTATTCTCATTCCTCTTCTCCTAGTTCCACAAGGGTACAAATTTCCTGCTAATTCTATCAGCATAGAGGCCCTAAATGCTTGGTTTCTTTCACTGATATACAATGTATATCACACCTTAGCCTTGTAACTTCTTGTTATTTGATTATTCTAGGAAATTATTTTAGTTACTGCAGTTATTATTTTATTTTATTTTAAGTAAAGATTGCTATTTCCTAAGTTCACTATTACTAAAATCAGAAGTCTCCCACTTCACTGTTTTATTTAGGGATTTTCTTCCCTGCTCTGTGTCTTAGTCCATTCGTGCTGCTATAACAAAATGCCTTAGACTGGGTAATTTATAATCAGCGTAAATTTACTGATTACAGTTAAGGAGGCTGGATATTTAAAGACTAAGTTACTGGCGGGTTCATTGTCTGGTCAGGGCCCAATCTCATTTATGAGGCATTAATCCTATTCATGACAGTGGATTCTTCATAGGCTGATCACCTCTTAAATGTTTCACCCCTTAATACTGTGTGCTTTGGGTATAAGTTTCAGTATAAATTTTGAAGGGCACACAAACATTCCAACTACACCACCCTGATAGGAAAAGCTGATAGAACTGTAAATCTCATGAACTAGAGGTGATTTACACAATATTTTATTATAAAATAAAATTCCCTGATCAAAGGCAATGCTGAGTGAAATGTTATGACGATGAATAAGATATTTAATAAATATATGGATGGTAGTGTTGGCGGAATTAATACAGATAGAGAATGCAGCTACAAATTAGGTGTAAGTGTCTATTTTACTGAGGACAAATTGCTGCTCCTGCCATGATGGAAGAATTCCAATGTAATCAATCTTAATTTGCTACCAGTTGGCTGTTCTTCCTTTCCAGGGAATGGTGCCACATCAAGGAATCAACACTATTCTGTTATTGACGTATTAGATATGCAGTAGTAACGTTAGCCAAATCAGTCTTGGTAAGACACGATTATGCAATCGTTTTATCCTTGCTGGCATGGCTATATTTTTTTATGTACTCGTTTAGCGAGAACCAGGTCATTTGGGGAAGAAGGCAGACTGACCTCTATTGAATAGATCATTTTATCTACCTGATCACTAAGAGCTTGATTTATAGAAGATACGCTCTGATGATCAATCTTATGGCAATTAAAGCTTCGTATGCTCAGTTCTTATACTGAGTGTCAGTCCGGAGATCTCACACTCATTCCTCAAATGTTATTCCTTCAGAGCCTGTGATAATCAGCGAAACCATTAGCCACTGTTCATGTTTCAGTGTGGCTCCAAAACTTGGTTATCTCTTCTTAGAGCCAAAGTAGACAAACAGATGTATTGTTCCACATTCTATCCACAGGAACTAATTTTTTATCCACTGTTATTCAAGGACATACCTGTGAAGGACTTTCGGAGCAACCAGTGTTGCCTTAGGCCATGTCAACCTATTATATGGAACTATCCTAAATGAAACTCCAGATTTTTTTATTTCTCATTTAACTGGTCATAAAGAATTCCACATGAAGCCATAGATTTGGGTGGAGGTAGAGGTGGTAATAGTAGGTCCTTGGGAGCCTGAGCCATTGATTACAAGATTTTTGCCTTCAGAAAGAGCTTTGTCCTGATCTTTTCTATAACACTCACACTTGGCAATAGAATACTTAATTCTAGGCCTTCATAGATCATACGTATTTTCTGAAACATATATTCTTTTTTGTTTGTTTGTTTGCTTTGAGATGGAGTCTTGCTCTGTCGCTCAGGCTGGAGTGCAGCGGCGGGATCTCAGCTCACTGCAAGCTCCACCCCCTAGGTTCACGCCATCCTCCTGCCTCAGCCTCCCAAGTAGCTGGGACTACAGGCGCCCGCCACCATGCCAGGCTAATTTTTTGTATTTTTAATAGAGACAGGGTTTCACCGTGTTAACCAGGATGGTCTCGATCTCCTGACTTCATGATCCGCCTGCCTCAGGCTCCCAAAGTGCTGGGATTACAGGCGTGAGCCACCGTGCCCAGCCAAATATATATGTTCTAATATATATATTTTCTGATAGGCAGGTCAGATCACAAGATCCATTTGTCACTCATGGTCAGGTGTTCTGTCTCTACTAGTGCCCAGCATTAAGCCAGAAGTTGTTGTCAAAAGGAGAGTATCTTTTGGAAGAAGCGCTTGTGCATGCTTTCCTCAACCTAGACAATGTTGTCTTATCAGTGCTTGTCAGAAGCTCCATATACACCAACCATATCTGCCACAGACCCTTGCAGTTCTATTGACCTGGCTCATACAGCTCAAGTGGCTTAGTAGCTTGCAGTGTCCTGGACTTTTGTTCTTGAACCCACAAAAATTGACAGCCTTATGGTTTATTTGTTAAATGGGTCCAATTGGTATACTCTACCAATAGGTTATATATAATTTTCTCATTGTAGAGAGTTGTGCTTCTTTCTTAGAAGAAAACCCCAACAACTTAATCATTTTTCCTTCGGAAAAACAATCTAACATATCCCAGAAAACTAGACTCATAGAATCTTTTCTAAGTTAATGAGCATGGATTTTCACTTGATTTTTACTCTCTGATAAGAGAGAAGCATTTCTTACCAATAGGATAAAATAGTTATTACTTCCTAATCAATTGGTCCAAGCAGCAAATGACCAATATGGCAAAATGGTATGATGCTCAAACTGATATCAAGATGAGCAAGGTCCGTTAAAGACTAGACTATGACAATAGTGGAGATGACATAACCCTGAGGTAAGACTGAGAAGTTATGCTTATATCTCTATGAGGTGAAAGAAAACTACATCTAGTGGTCTCTACTGAGGACAAATTGCTGCTCCTGCCATGATGGAAGAATTCCAATATAATCAATCTTAATTTGCTACCAGTTGGCTGTTCTTCCTCTCCAGGGAATCATGCCATATCAAGGAATCAACACTATTCTGTTATTGACATATTAGATATGCAATCATAATGTTGGCCAAATTAGTCTTGGTAAGACAGGACTTTGCAATCATTTTATCCCTGCTAGCGTGGCTGTATTTTTTATGTACTCATTTAGTGAGAGCCAGTTCATTTGGGAAAGAAGGCAAGCTGACCTCTATTGACTAGATCATTTTATCCACCTGATCACTAAGAGCCTGATCTATAGAAGATATGCTTGATCTATAGAAGATCTAAGAAGATTCATCTCTTTTTTGATTGATAGAGATAGCAAAGAATTTTTTGAATAGA
Source organism: Pongo abelii (assembly GCF_028885655.2). Taxonomy (NCBI): domain Eukaryota; kingdom Metazoa; phylum Chordata; class Mammalia; order Primates; family Hominidae; genus Pongo; species Pongo abelii. Next base: position 200,043,562 of record NC_071988.2, read on the forward strand.
TAGCTTTATGTCAGGTGGCAGAGGCTGTGTTAATTTGCTTACAAAGATAAGACATCAGTGCAATTAGGGTTCTCATGTGGTTATATAATGAATTTATATTGTCATTTTTAAAGATAGATTTGCCTTATACAAAGGTTAATAAGAAAGTTAAGTAGAAATATAATTCATTGTTGCTTTAAACTTTGAAATTCCCTTAGAAATATGGTTTTGAATTTAGTTGTCTATTTTGACAGAGGAAGTTCAATTGGTTCTATCTTTTTTTCTACTAGATTCTTTAACACATTAATCATAGTTATTTTACATATCCTGTCTGAAAGGGTCTATATCTTGGCCATTGCTTACTGATTAATTTCTCTTTTGTCAATACCCCTACTCCTACCCAACCCAACTCTATTTTTTTTTTTTTTTTTTTTGAGACATAGTCTTACTCTGTTGCCCAGGCTGGAGTGCAGTGGCACAATCTCAGCTCCCTGCAACCCTTTCCTCCTGGGTTCAAGTGATTCTCCTGTCTCAGCCTCCTGAGTAGCTGGGACTACAGGCATGCACCACCAAGCCCAGCTAATTTTTGTATTTTTAGTAGAGACGGGGTTTTGCCATGTTGTCCAGGCTGGTCCACCCAACTCTATTTTATGGCTCATCATTTTTGATTAAATGACAGACACTAAGTGTAAAAAACAAACAAACAAACAAAAAACATACAGTGCAAACCTGTGTTGTTCAAGGGTCAACTGTGCTCCATTTCCTCCTGGGTTCAAGGGATTTTCCCGCCTCAGCCTCCCAAGCAGCTGGGATTACAAGTGCCCGCCACCACACCCAGCTAATTATTTTTTGTAGTTTTAGTAGAGACGGTGCTTCACCATGTTGGCCAGGCTGGTCTTAACCTCTTAACCTTATGATCTGCCCTCCTCTGCCTCCCAAAGTGCTGGGATTACAGGTGTGAGGCATTGTGCCTGGCCATCCCCAGATTTTTGATGGAAAATGATGCTGTACTGAGATGAAGAGCTTGTAGTGAGCATGAAATCCTCATGTGTTTGTGTGTGTAGGACTCCCAATTATATTCCAAACTGATATTCTAATCACACTCAGTCTTTACAATTTTAGCTGAGTTCTTTCTACCCGCTTCTATGACAGCCACTCCTTCCTCTCATGCTTTGGTAAAGGGAAAACCATTTGGTTTTCTGCCTCCTCCTAGGGATTTGTCACTCTTGCATTCAGGTGTCTTGGTTACCTTATGACCTTCAGCTCTTTGATGAGTTTAGAAAAGTTAGGTTGTGTAGATTGTCTATTTTTTTTCTAGATGTTAGGATGGTTGTGACTTTGGTACTTTCTACTACCAGTAAGATTTTTGATGCAGGAAATTCGAGGCAAAGAAAATCATTGGAAAGTTTGAGAAGTGAAAAAATATGGAAGCTCAGAGATTATCAGGAAGCCACCTCCAGTGGTTTTATCTGTGATCACACTGAAGTAGATGGTTCTCAGCAGGGCATCCAAATCTATAAGCTTCTGCCTTCAGCAAATTGCTGACAACTAAGCATCTACTTGCTGTTGCCACTTGAGAATAATCTCTTCCAACTTTCCAAACCAATAGATAAATTTCTTGTAGAAATCTTTCCATAACCTTCCTGGCAAGAAAAACTTGCAAGTAAAGTGTTCAAGATTAATGCCTCTGCAAACCGCAAAGAGTTTGCAATGGTATAAAATAGACTGAGTATCAACAAATAACATCAGGCACATCTCAACCCATTAAATTGTAATTTCCAGTATAAGCAAATGATTAAATCTCTAAATATGTGTTTATATAACTGATCTTTTAAATAAATGTTACATGTTTTATAATCCCTAAGTTATATTTAGAGTACGCTGTAATGGCTCTGCAAATATCAAGGATAAACCATTTTAATTTATTTTAAAAGCACCAAACAAAATTTCTAAAGGAAACTCATGCTAAGCAATTGTTAAAATTAATCTCTGCTTGATAGAAGTCATATTAGTATATAGATTCTATACCTTACGAGCTTTGGGAGCTTATGCTTTTGAAATAAAATACATAGATTATAAAATGCTTCATTTTGGACATAGTAATTTAATGTACTAGTTTATGTGGGTAAAATATTATCATTTTATATAGCATTTTATAGCAAGTTTTTCTCAGAGTCAATGCTATCAAGTCCAGTATGCACTTCTTATTAATGTACTCTAAGTTCTTCAAAATACACCTATGGATAAAATACTACTCAGCAATACAAATGAATTAACTACTGATGCATACAACAACATCAGTCTCAAAAAGCAATATACTGAGTGAAAGAAGCCAGGCATAGAAGAGTTCTACTGTATGAGTCTATTCACATTAAACTCGGGAAAGGACTAATTTACTGAGACAGAAAACAGATCAGTGGTTGCCTAGGACTGGTATGAAGGGGGCTGACTGGGAAGGTACAAGAAGGAATTTTTGAGGCAAAGGAGATATCCTATATCTTGATTTCGATGGTATATAAATTTATCACAACTCACTTAAATGAACACTTCAGTGGGTGCACTTTATTTACGTAACTCATATTTCAATAAAGTATAATCAGTCCACCCTGTCTGTGGGTTCTGCACCTATAGATTCAACCAATTGCAGATCAAAAATACCGTAGTTCCCCCTCAGCTGCAGGGGAAATGTTTCAAGACTCCCAGTGGAAGCCTGAAACCGTGGGTAGTATTGTGGCTTTAAATACTATGTTTTTTTTCCCATATAGTAAGTGGCAGGTAGCATATGTAACATGGTTGCGCCAGACAAAGGGATGATTCACGTCCCGGGCAGGACAGAACTGGACAGCATGTTTCACCAAGATACTCAGACTGGCATGCACTTTAAAACTTATAAATTGTATAATTCTGACATTTTCCACTTAATATTTTCAGATCACTATTGATGGTTAAATTAAAACCACACAAGCATGATTAAAACCTTGGACAAACTGGGAGTCGTGTATTAGGGGACAAAACTAATAAAAATAACAATACAACAATAAAAAAAAACTATGGGCCAGGTACGGTGGTTCACGCCTGTAATCCCCGCACTCTGGGAGGCCGAGGCGGGCAAATCACGAGGTCAGAAGTTCGAGACCAGCCTGGCCAACATGGTGAAATCCCGTCTCTACTAAAAATACAAAAAATTAGCTGGGCATAGTGGCAGGCGCCTGTAATCCCAACTACTCAGGAGCTGAGACAGAACCCAGGAGGCGGAGGTTGCAGTGAGCTGAGATCCTGCCACTGAACTCCAGCCCGGGCAACAGAGTGAGACTCTGTCTCAAAACAGAAAAAAAAAGAAGTATGAATAAAAATTACAGTATAACAATGATTTACGTGGTATTTACATTGTATTAGGTCTCATAAGTGATCTACAGATTATTTAAAGTACATAGGAGGATTTGTGTAGGTTATATGCAAATACTGTGCCATTCTATAAAAGGGACTTGTGGAGCCATAGATTTGGTATTTCCTGGGTTCTGGAACCAATCCCTCTTGAGAGACAAACTATTTATTAAAACAAAGAAACAAGCAAACAACCAACAGAAAAAAACTGTCAGATTGGCATGAGGTGGCAAAATTCAGTTTAATGGGGGAGGATGGACTTAGATATAACCAAAAGGTCAAAACTGTACATGATTCGAGGCAAGATGACGCAGTTTTCAGGAAAGCCTTCTGTTAGAGAATATTCCTAATAATCAATAAGATGTTTATCTGAATGGTGGTTATCCTCACATCTTCTGGAAGAAACAAATATATATATATATATTCTTTTTTTTTTTCTTCACTGAGACTTTTTTTTTTCAAGATGGAGTCTTGCTGTGTCGCCCAGGCTGGAGTGCAGTGGCACGATCTCGGCTCACTGCAACCACTATCTCCCGGGTTCAAGCGATTCTCCTGCCTCAGGCTCCCGAGTATCTGGGATTACAGGCACGTGCCACCACACCCAGCTAATTCTTGTATTTTTAGTAGAGACGGGGTTTCACTATGTTGGTCAGTCTGGTCTCAAACTCCTGACTTCGTGATCCGCCTGCCTTGGCCTCTCAAAGTGCTGGGATTACAGGCGTAAGCCATGGTGCCTGGCCTCACTGAGACTTTTAAGAGGGAAGAGACACTGGGGTCCACATCTTTTCCTCTTATAAATGATGGCATTTCACAACCTGAGCAGCAATTGAGTAGGTCTGGAGCACAGGTTTTTTGAGTCCTGCTGTTGGCGCTTCTTAGACCACTCCTCCAGCATTCCCCACCACTGGGAGTTAACGTGTAACGTGTAGCAGAAATAACAACAAGCTTTGGTGCCCTATAGACAAGGATAAGAATCCCAGCCTTGCCACATAGTAGCTTTGTGACCTTGGTTGGATTACTTGCATTCTATTTGGTTCAGTTTATTTGTTGGTAAATGAGAAAAATCCATGTGAGCATTAAATGGGGCTGCATATAGCAAGCTCCTAATGCAATGGCTGGCATATAAGAAATGTCAAATAAATAGTCAGTATATTAAGCTGTAGTAATAGAGGCCAGGTTTCTTATTTCCGTTCTACTTAATTAATGTTCTCTGATATCACTCATGTTTTGTGAGAAAACTTACAAATCAAACAAGCTCCATCACTCCTCCCATCTTAAACGGGGATATGAGTTACCTATTTGCATGATCCTTAAATTAGTTGTTTAAATTCATCTAAATAAGTTCACTTAGTTAAACTAAAAAGTCTAAAAATGTTCATTTTGTTAATTTAGTTCATCCAATCGAGTAATTAGATCATAATTTTAAATTCAAATTGTACATGGAACTAACTTAAAACTTTTACAAAGGAAAACTGCAAACCATTGAGCACAAAATACATTACAAAATGTTAAAACTGAAAGGACACTTAGAAATCAGATATTGAAAATGTATTGAATTTGTAGCTGATGAAATTGTTGTTCAAGTAGCTTAAAGATGTGTCTAAAGCAATTGAAATAATTAACAATGGCCCTGGAACCATAACGTGTAGCTCAAACATGGCCTTCAAAGTCAGGCAAGTTGTAATTCAAATTCCATCTCCATCATTAACTGTATCTGTGTGAACCTGGAGAAACTGCTTCACATTTTTTAACTTTAGTTTTCTTATCAATGAAATAGAGGATAACAATAATTACCAGATAAGATTGTCATGAGACAATGAAAAAAATATATATATGTGTAATGTCTACATAATGGCTGGTGTATAGTAGGTACTCAAATAATGTTAAGGCCCTTTGATATCTAGTGCTTTTCAGACCATGCCACCGTGACATAAATAGAAACCATGGGCTTCCCAGAATCCCCTGTGCTCGCTCAGGTAGTCATTTTATACTATGATTTTCATGACCATATTTATTGGATCGGGAGTACATATAAGAGCCACTCATATTTGCATCCTTCAGAATTTGAACCACAAGAATGAACAGAAAAACCAGGCAGAAAAAACACACATGAAGTGTGAGTTCATGGGAATTGTGCCAGGCTTAACAACAACCCTTCAAAGAGCCCCACATCCTAATCTATGCCACCTGTGAGTATACCTCCTTCCACAGCAAAAAGAACTTTTCATATATAATTAAATTAAGTGTCTTGAGATGGGGAGAGCAATTTGTATTTTTCAGATGGCCCAAAGGTATTTCTAAATGAGAGGCAGGCGGCTCAGAGTGGTAGCAGGAGATGCAGTAATGAATCCAAGAGGTTGGAGTGATGTGAAAGGGGGTCATGAGCCAAGCAGCATCGGTGGCCTGTTGAAGCTGAAAAGGGCAAGGAAAGGAATTCTTCCCTAGAGCCTCCAGAAGGAATGCAGTCCTGCTGACACCTGGATTTTAGACTTTGACCTCCAGAACTGGAAGATAACTAATTTGTACTGTTTTAAGCCACTGTGTTATAATTTGTTGTAGCAAAAATATGAAACTAATGTAAGAATGTTAGATAACTTGAATGAAGGTCCCCAAATCCTTTCTGCAGAAGGTACCTGGTGTCACCTTGAATCTAAGACACATTTCTGATCCAATTTCCTTGAGGGCCCTCATTATAATGGCCCTCTATTCTTAAGTTTCCTTGAGATCACGACCTTTCTACCACCCCACCAGATAGTTTGAGGGAGGTAGGCGGTCTCTCTCCTCTCCTATCAGACAACTGGTAAATAACACCCATATTGCCTTTAGCCATTCATTCATTAAATATGTGATGTTGATTACAAGGGTCTAGCTGAGCTAGCCAAAGAATGACCTAGGGCAAGCTTATTATTGCTAATGCAATAAACATAAAGTTCTGTATCTTAAATGGCAGCTAGAAATAGAAAGGGAATATATATACATGTATATTTCCAGCCTCAGAAGCACACTTAAATATATAGGCCACTTAGAAAGGAAAGGGTAAAATAATTTGTTTAGAAAAGTGATATTTAAAATGAACACATTCTAAGTCATTCTTGGAGGTGAAAATTATTTGCAACAACAACTACCTTCTAGGAAGAACTGTTCAATGGATGGTAGTATGTATTTTTGGCTGCCTTGCAAGTATCTGAGTGAGCTGAATGTTTTCCTCAGACTGATGATTTTGAGACGTAGAGCACTGCAGGTTGAATCACTTTAGTGATAATGAAACATGCAATTAAAATAAACCCTTGTGATGGCTATAATTACAAAGAAATGGTTTACAGAGAAGGCTATATTCGAAAAGTAGATTTCAAGATTTTCTTGTAACTTTAAATGTTAAGATGAAGAATAGAAGAAAGAATCACGTTCTTCTGTTTTCAAGTGATGGTAGATGACAATAGTTGAACGGATATCCAGTCTTGCCTCACTTAACGAAAGGGATACATTCTGAGAAATGTGTCAGGTGATTTCATCGTTATGTAAACACCATGGAGTGTACTTATCCAAACCTAGATGGTACAGTCTACTATGCATCTAGGTCATGGGATTTACCCTACTGTTCCTAGGCTATAAACTTGTCAAGCATGTTACTGTACTGAATACTATAGGCAACTGTAACACAATGGTAAGTATTTTTGTATCTAAATACAGAAAATGTACAGAAAAATATGCTGTTATAATCTTATAGGACTACTGTCCTCTTGTATGTGGTTGTTGATGGAAATGTTAGGGGCACATGACTGTACTTGTTTCCAGGCACTCTGAACTTGCTAACTTTCTCCCGAAGATGCACTGGCATTGAATAGCAATGGAAGAATATGAGGAGTTAAAATCGTATAGAAGCAGGTGCAATTGTATGAAAAGGTCATTTTCTTGATGGATTACATCACAAGGATTTTAAATACTTATTCGGCATCGCCATCCAGCACAGTTCCTCAGCCTTGGCTGCAGACTGAGGGGAATCAATCACCCGAGGCGCTTTCAAAACGTAGGGACACCTGATTTCCACCACCAGAAGCTGATTTAACTGGTTTCAGGTATGGCCTGCATATGTTTTAAAGCTTTTTTGCACCCAGATAATGGTAATATTCAGCCTGGCATGGCCTGCCCACCTGCCTGCTTTTGGATCCATCCCCACTCTATGGCTACGGATCTCTTAACTGAAACTAACTGTTGGCCGTCTAAGCCTTAGCAGGTCTGATTGTCAACATGGCATTACTTCCGCTATGAAAGACAAGCAATGACCCAGCTAAAGCCCAACACATTGGGAATAGCTGTCACAATGATCTCAAATTAAATATTATCAAAACATCCAGGACCCCTGCCACCAATTTTTCTCTCCTCATAACAAGATATTTTAATAACTCTGATCCATATAGGGGTGGGTGGGTAGCAGTAGCTACTTGGATAGCATCTTGGCATTACAAATTCAGCCATTTATCCTAAGAAATCTTAATTCATCTGTTGTCTCTTATTTACATTGGTCTTGAACTTGTACTCGAATCTAGAGACCTGCTGTTGAAAGAAGTAACCTAACTCAATCAGCTGACAAGGAAAGGAATATATTCTGCAGACCTATGGACATTAAAAGTTACTCTGCTTTAATGGAAAGTGTTTTTTTCTGATTTTATTTATTTTTATTTTTATTATTTTTTGAGACGGAGTCTCGCTCTGTCACCCAGGCTGGAGTGCAGTGGCACGATCTCGGCTCACTGCAACCTCTGCCTCCAGGGTTCAAGTGATTCTCCTGCCTCAGCCTCCCAAGTAGCTGAGATTACAGGTGCCTGCTACCATGCCCAGCTAATTCTCATATTTTTAGTAGAGATGGAGTTTTGCTATGTTGGCCAGGCTGGTCTCGAACTCCTGAGCTCAGGTGATCTGCCCACCTCGGCCTTCCAAAGTGCTGGGATTACAGGTGTGAGTCACCGCACCCTGCCTTTCTCTGATTTTATAACCTTATTTCTTGTGATACTAATTTAGTAATCTAACACAAATACACTTTTTAAATGACAGGGATTACTGCTACCACTTTAATCTGTTCTCTAGTCTGTGGCTTGCCCTTTACTAACCTCAAAGTTGAGTGTGATATAGGGATCTGGGTTGGAGGATTTTGTTTCTTATCATGAAGAGACTCATTTTCTAGAGGATGAATAAAGGGTATATGTGATGCCTTACAGAGTTTGGAAGCAGAAGATCAGTTGTAGTGAAATTGTTTGAGCTGTTTCTTTTGCGTGTATGTGTTTTTTGTTTGTTTGTTTGTTTTTTGTTTTTTCTTTGAGATGGAGTCTCGGTCTGTCACCCAGGCTGGAATGGAGTGGCCCGATCTCTGCTCACTGCAAACTCCGCCTCCCGGGTTCATACCATTCTCCTGCCTCAGCCTCCCTAGTAGCTGGGACTATAGGGCCTGCCACCATGCCTGGCTAACTTTTTGTATTTTTAGTAGAGACGGGGTTTCACTGCGTTATCCAGGATGGTCTAGATCTCCTGACCTCGTGATCTGCCCACCTCAGCCTCCCAAAGTGCCGGGATTACAGGCGTGAGCCACCGCGCCTGGCCGTTGGGGCTGTTTTTTACGTGGCAAGATGTTCTGGCATTGTCAGAACCAGGACAAGCTGGCTGTGTGTTTTGTAGTCTCTTCTCTTACTCCAACTATATAAATATATAAGGTTAGAACCCAAACATACACACAACCTATGGTCAAAGAGAAAGATTTCTCAAAGGAGCTGCATCTGTGAGGAATTCTCGAGAGAGTGTAAGCAGGTGAGGGTTTACTGAAGAATAAAATGGCAGCATGAGATCCTGCAGGAGAGAAAAATCACAGAAGATGGTGGTCATATTAAAGGAGATATATGCCTGGAAGTGGTGGATCCTAGAAGCAGGGGAGGCCAAGAAGCACCTGCCAGGGAGATTAGTTTAGGCACTGCAGTGGACCCAGTCAAGCTGCTGGCTCCCTGCGCACTCCCTGTGTCACTGTGAGCCACGGCGCTGGAGACTTGACATTCAATAAAAGTGGGAGCAGTCCTGAGCACAGGGAGGCCAATAAGCCTTCATAAGCTTATAGCAGATAGTCTTAAGCTATCTCAATGAGACTAGTTTTTAGGAGCAAATAATCAAAGTGGATACAGCAGATGATTTGTGTAGAAGCATGTAATTGCTGAAAATCAAGAACTAGAAGCAATAAGAACTCCCCACCCCAAAAAGTGAGAAAAGAATTTGAATTGGTAATTCACTGAGAGAAAATAAAAATGGCCAATTCATATGAAGCAATTCTCAGCATAACCACACATTTAGAAACTGAAATTTACAAACAATGAAATTTTTTTTGGCAAAAGCAAACGTCTGATAATATCAATGGTGGCAAGGACAAGGGGAAAACATACTGTCATATATTACCAATGGGGAGAAAATAGTTGTGGACACTGAATAAAAATTAGCAAAATCTAGTAAATTTAAAAATATACACTCTACGATTCAGCTACTTTAATTCCACATGTAAATATCTGAAAATATTAATTACTGTAAATAAAATGGCATTACAAAGATGTTTATTGCACCAGTATTCATAATAGCAGATAAGTGAACAAATGTTAAATATCTATGAAAAGCACCAGAGTAATGTCACACAATCATAAAATGAAAATTATCATCAGTTAAAAGAATGAATTATACCTACGGTCATCAATATGAATACAGCAAAATATAAATTTTTGAGTGAAAAAGCAAGGTAAAATTGAATACTTTGAGCATTACGCTATTTATGTGAATATTATGGCACAAGACATTAACAAAATTATATACACGCATATTAGTTGCCTACATTCCTCTTAAATATTGTCAGTCTACTTCCTTTCATAACAAAAGTTGTCAGAAGAATTACCTGTACTTGTTTACTTTTCCCTATTTTCTTCTTCCTATTTTCTTCTTTAACTCACTCACGCAAGGCTTTGTTCCCACCTCTCCACTGAAACCACAAAACCAATGTTGTCTGTGACCCTTACCTTGTCAAATACACAGATTGTGTCATAGTCCTTGACTTTAGTGACTCACTACCTCTTTCTTGAATTCATTTCACTACTTGCTTTCCAACATACCATACTTTTGTTTTCTCAAACTTCAATTTGTTTCTAGTTTGAATAATTTAAAATTGAGTTTAAGAAAAGGAAGTTAGAACTTACTTCTTGTAAGTCTATTTATCTTTTTCTATCATTTTACGTACTACGTAGAAGCTGATGGCACTAAATATCTTCAGAACAAACTTCTCCCCCTGAAATCCAGACTTAGTTAAGTCACTTTTCACTATATCTGCTTCCACTACCTCCTTGGAAGGTATTACAATTTCTCACCTGAATACTACAGGTCTAAAAATAGGTCCTCGTAGGCTCTACTTTTATACAATGACAGTCTATTCTTTATAAATCAGACTGGATACACTTACAGAATTCCTGATATAAGCTTCAGGTTAAAAGTTCTAATAGTTCTGACTGCTGGTAGAATGGACATAATTCTTCATTCCGAGGTGTCTTTGACAGAACGCCTCTTCTTATTATACAGATACAGGCCTTATGAAGATTCTTTCCTTCAAGGTTACCTCTCTTCCTCTGTTTTCATTTGTTTGACCAAGTCCTACGCTGTGCATACTCCAGAATCACACACACGCTGCGTCACTTGCCAATCCTGCCGTCCCTGACTTCAGTTGATGACTTTTGTCTATTACTAATGTAGATTATCCGATTCTACCATCACTCTATAGCTGCTAATGGCCTAATTCAATTGTTATCTATAATCTGTCATTTTTCTTAAGAAATTAGGTCTATGATTGAATTTTTCATAATTTTTCTCTGCAGCAAACTTCGTTTGGAACATCTGGGAGTGATAACTCAAAAGTAGCAATATTCTTCATATGGACAGGGTAGTATAGTGAAAGTGGCAGTGATTATTAATCCTCATTTAAAAAGTGAGTCTATTTTACATTTTAATTGTGGTGATGAACATATTTCAAGGAGATAGTAGCTTATACTTAGGAGAATGCTCTCAGCGCCAACAGACAATGAGGGATCAATTTATCATTAACTGATTAGACAAGACTTATTTTGGCAATTGGAAAGAGAAGCCAAATATATCCAGAATGTTCAGAGAATTTCATTTTTTATTCTACTTTCCATAGTCACTTATATCTATAGCTTATATTTTATTTTTGAGTTGAATAAAATAACATTCATAATGTTATGGCATAATGTGTTTTGGCACATTCAGCAAGTGCCAAAATCTCACTGGGACAAACCCCCATACCATTCATAATCACCAATAGTTATAATAATCACTGTTTAGCTTTGTATTATGTACTATAACTTTTACCAGGCAATAATAATCACTTGAAATAACCACATTCAACTTAAAGGAAATTTAAGAGTTTAAAATATGTATGTGATTATCAAAGAAAATGTAAAAAGCTGAACATAGAACTCTGTTTCTAGTAACATGGTATATAAGCTACCTAGAAGCTTGGCTTATATACCACAAAACATTTAGGAGACTTGTGTAAGAAAACTCCCAGTATTTTTTTTTTTTTTTAAGGAAGCTAGAAACCAGAGCTTTCAGCTAAGGCTGTAGATGCTGTAAGCTACACGGATGTGCTTTGGTTAAGGAATGGGCCGAGGGAGACATCCCGGCCTGCATGACTCAGCGGGATTGGTGCACAGGCACACACCTCCACTTGTTATATAACCTGTTTGTGTAAGCTCATACTTGGCTCTATGCCACTATTGTTTGTAAAGAGTATAACTGCCCTGCTGATGCTGTACAGGGGCTCTTGGGCATGGCTTGGCTCGGCATAACATCGCTCAACATGGCACTAGTGCCCAGAGAAAGAGAGAGAGAGCCAAAGCTGTCCGTCTTGAAGGCGGGCAGGGGGAAGCCAGGACCCAAGGAAGAGTTAAGCTTCTGACCCTGAAGGAAAGGGAGAGCTGGCCGCGCAGCTGTGCGTGGAAATGGCCAGCTCAAGCAGCCGAGACAGAGCAGAGTGTGAGAGAGCTAATGGAAGTAAGCCGCTGAAGAAAGAGCTGCTGAATAAACCATATTCACCTGCGTATGGCCCGTGAGTGTTCTTTAAGCTATCTGCGTTCATCCACCCACTCCCCTCGGACCTCAGCATGGGCTGGAACATAACCCTAGACCTAACAGATGCTCTCATGAGCACTCTTCAAACTCAGAAATTTCCCTTCCGTCATCATGAGCCGAAGATTTCTAATTAAAGTATGTCAGGATGAAGTGGACTTAATTGACATCCACCTTTTAAAGTATAATTCGTTCTTTTCTTGAAACTCAAATGGATCTCTAAGTAGTAGAATATTTAGTAAATATAACTCCCATCCTTATTCTAGGCGATTTGGGAAATAAAATATTAGATGTGAAGCTTAAAAAAAAGAAAATATTATAAACACTTTGTTTTAGTCTATTATTTTGGTTGTTAATGTCAGAAACCCAGATCAAATTGGATAAATTTAGGAGACTCAAATATTTTCATAAGGGTGCGTTTTCCCTCCATTTCTAGTATTTCCTCTGTAGTTGAGCTTTATTTTCTCCCTCCATAGATGGACTCCCTCTATAAAGTCAAGGAATATTACGGCCCCAAGTGGTGGCTCACGCCTGTAATCCCAGCACTTTGGGAGGCCGAGGCAGGCGGATCACGAGGTCAGGAGATCAAGACCATCCTGGCCAACATGGTGAAATCCTGTCTCTACTAAAAATACATAAATTACCTGGGTGTGGTTGTGAGTGCCTGTAATCCCAGCTACTCGGGAGGCCGAGGCAGGAGAATAGCTTGAACTAGGGAGGCGGAGGCTGCAGTGAACTGAGATGGCGCCACTGCACTCCAGCCTGGTGACAGAGCAAGACTCCATCTAAAAAAAAAAGTCAAGGAATATTACTAGCAGCTCAGATTTGGTTTCATAGTTTATCTGCCACAGTGGGAAAGGGGTGTGAAGCCTTCTTACCCAAAAATTCTAATAAGCGTGACTAGAGCTAATACAACTTGATTCTGATGATTGGCCCTTGGTTCTGAGCCAGGTTGTCAACCCAAAACAACAAAAAGCTAAGAGAATATGCTAATCCCATTGCCAAGTCTGGCACCATGCTTGATGCCAGAGAGTTGCGTCAATTCCAGCCAAACTACACAGATAATTAGGAGAAGAGATAAATTGTCAAAGGAAACAGGTGTGCAGTTACTAGCAGGAGAGCAAATGAGTGAGTTTACTCTTCCTCTGGTACTCCCAGAACCAAAAATGTCCAAAACCTAAACTTCATATGTCATCTCATTTTATTTGTTATTTGGTGAATAGTTTTAGCAAGTTGTCATTCTTTGAAAGCTTTAGGATCAATGGATTCTTCTCCCTGCCTTTGAGCTTTTAAGAGATTCTTTAATGTCTGCTGAACTGTTAATACATTGCAAATGGCATTGGAGAAAGGGAATGGGTTGTAGCTTGCTTCTGCCAGTAGTTATTATCAGTTATAATTGTAGACAATAAATCCAATTTCTTTAAACTCCAAATTTCTTATTTGAAAACATTCTATGCAAGATTCAATCAATTTTTTAGACTCTAGATTCTCTTGGATCCAAACAAGTTTCCTTGGTTCTTTCAAAGTCACTGAATTTGATTGCCATATATTTATAGAGTTCATGGCTTGTAAATATAACTTTTGAAAAATACTCAAAATTTTAGATTATTATAATTGCAGATCTTTTTTGCCCCACTAACATCTCCTTTCTCCCGATTGTATGTATTGTCATCGAATCTTCGTGGTCACTTAATAAGTTTAAACAATTTTTGATATTTCCAAAAGCCAGTTTTGTTTTACTTTCAATTTGAAAATCAAACAAAATACTAACTGAATTAGACTCAAACATGTAATCCCCTTCAAATGTGTAGATTTGTTTTTCTGTTTTTTAGCTCCTAATGAAACTGATAAAATATTTATTTTATCTAATATAACTAGAGAGAATATTGGTCATTGGTATTTGCATTCCTTTCTACTGTTCATCTTCAGTATGTTACATATTTTAACAAATATCTTAAACAATGGCCTATGAGTTTATGTATTTTCATTAGTTATAAAATATAACTGACATAAAATAAGCTGCATGTACTTAAGGCATATAAATTGATAAGATTTGATATGTGTATACACCCATAAAACCATCACCATAATCAAGAGTGAGTACATCCATAATCCCCAAAGATTTCCCGTTTCCCTTTCTAATGTCTTTTCTTCCCCAACCCATGTCAAGGGCTACCACTGATCTGCTTCTTTCTCTATAGATTAGTTGTGTTTTCTCAACATTTACATAAATCAAACCACGAAGTATGGCTTCTTTCAGTCAGCATAATGATTTTGCAATTCATACATGCTCCTGTGTTTCAATAGTTCATTATTTCTCACTATTAAGCAGTCTTCCATGATAGGTATATACTAAAATATGTTAATCCATGTAATGATGGGCAGTTGTGTTGTTTCCTGTTTCTGATGATTACATATAAATTTGCTATGGCCATGTGTATACCAATTTTTATATGGATGCATGCTTTTTTTCCTCTTGGGTAAATACCTAGGAGTAGAATGTCTCCATCATATGATAGGTATATGTTTAACTTTAAGAAGCTTACGTTGTCTTACAAAATGGTTGTAATAGTTTACATTGCTGCCACCAATCTTTCAGTTTCAGTTGTTCTGTGCTCTTGACAGCACTTGGTATTGTCAGTCTTTTAAAATTAGACAATCTAATAGATGTTTATTGATATAACATTGTGGATTTAATTTGCATTAGCCTAATGATTAATATGTTAAGCATCTTTTCTATGTATTTATTTGCGATTTGTATGTTTTCTTGGGTTAAATATCTGTTCAAATATTTTGTCCACTTTTGTATTGAGTCGTTTTTTAAAAAATTATTGGTTTGAGCATGCTTTATATTTTTTTAGATACAAGTCTTTGTTAATGATTTGCCTCAATTTTCTGCTAGGCTGTGGTTTGCCTTTTTTACTTGTTTAGCAGTGTATTCTGAGGATCAAAAAAATTAAAAAATTGAATGTAGCTAAGTTAACCATATATTCCTTATTTGATTATGTTTTAGACTCATATTTTTAACAAACCTCTGTAAACCAATTTTCACAAGTATTTCCCATGTTTCTTGAGCAACTTTTTGTATATTTTACATGATATAGAACAAAGTTCATTTTTTTCTTCATATGGACTTACCATTTTCCTAGTGCTGTTCATTGAACACAATCCTCCTACCACTGAATTGCTTTGACAAAAATTATATTTGTGGGTCAATTTCTGGGCCCCCTATTCTGTTTTATTGATATACTTGTCTATGTTGATGCCAATTAAATCAGTCTTGATTACTGATGTGATTTGCCTGTGTCCTCACCCAAAATCTCATCTTGAATTGTAATCACCGTAATCCCCATGATCCCCACCTGTCAAGGCAGAGACCAGGTGGAGGTAATTGAATCATGGGGGTGGTTTTCTCAATGCTATCCTCTTGATGGTGAGTGAGTTCTCACGAGATCTGATGGTTTTGTGTTTGGTAGTTCCTCCCGAGTTCATTCTGCTTCCTGCCACATTGTGAAAAAGGTGCCTTTCTTCTGGTTTGCCTTCCATCATGACTGCAAGTTTCCTGAGGCCTCCCCCAGCTATGCAGAGCTGTGAGTCAATTAAACCTCTTTCCTTTATAAATTACCCAGTTTCGGACTGTTCTTTATAACAGTGTAAAAATTGACTAATACAATTACTATAACTTTTTAAGTGTTGCAATCAATATCCTATAATTTTGTTCTCTTTTGAAATTATTTTGGCTATTCTAGTTCCTTTGGTTTTCATATGAATTATAGAATCACCTTGTCAATTTCTACAAAAATTCTATTGAGATTTTTATTTTTATTGAGATTGTGTTGAATCTTTAGGTCCACTCTGGGGAAATTTACATCTTAAGAAAATTGAGTCATCAGAATTATAAAAATGGCACATCTCTCCCTTTAGGTATTCTTTAATTTCTCTCAGCAATGTTTTATTTTTAGTGCATGTCTTGTATCTCTTTTGTCAGATTTATTTGTGAGAATCTCATTTTGGATGCAATCTAAATGTTTCTTAAATTATCAGTTGTGTCCACTGCTAGTATGTGGAAATATTTGATTTGTTTTTATCTTTCCACCTTACTAAATTAGTTATTAATTTTGATAGCTTTTTGTAGATTGCATCAGGTTTTCTACAAAGTCACAAGTGTCATCTGTGAACGAAGAGAGTTTTATTTCTTCCTTTTCTATGTGTATGTCTTTTTATTTTTTGATGACTTTTTGCACTGGCTAAAATGTCCAGTTCAATGTTAAATAGAAGCAGCAAGAGAAGACATTTCTATCTCCTTGCTCATTTTAGGATGAAAGCATACTGTCTCTCACCATTAATTATGATGGTAGATGTTGGTTTATTGTAGATGTCCTTTGTAATATTGAATAATTTCCCTTTTATTCTTACTTTGTTAAAAGTTTTTATCAGGACTAAATGTTGGATTTTTTCAAATGCTTTTTCTAAGTTTAAGGTTATCATATAGTTTTTCTTTTCAGTTTGTTAATATGGTGAATAATACTGATTTCTCTTCAAATGTAAAATCAAACATCACGTATATTTTCAGATTCTTATATATTAAAATTTTGTTTGAAACTTTACGTTTATGTTCTTTGGGAGTACTTGTTTGTAGTTTTTCTGGAAATGTCTGCTTTTGGCATCAGGGTAATTCTGGCCTTATGGAACGTGCTGGGAAGCACTCTGTCCTCTTCCATTTACGTTTGGTAGAATTCAATGAAGTATTTAATATGGGCATATAATTTTCCTTGTGGGAAAGCTTTAAATTCCCTTTTTAAAATTAATATGAGACTTTTATCAATTTTTTTTGGTTTTTGAAGTAATTTGTCATTCACATTATATTGGAGTTGTTGAATATTTTGGCATACATTTTTCATATGATTACCTTAAAATTCTGTTAATACATAGAATATGAACTACTGTTATTTTTTACTCTTGGTATAGTTAATTTGGATCTTATTCCTCCCTACCTCTTTTTCCTGGAAAATCTGACTCGAGTTTTATCAGATTTTTTTTCCTATCTAGAGACAGTTTTCAGGTACATGGATTTTTGTTGTTGTTTTTCCCCTCAATTTTTCTTTTTCTATCATGTATTTCTGTTCTGATCATTAATATTTCCTTTCCTTTGCTTTATTGGGCTTGTTTTTTTTCTGACTTCTTAAAATAGCACATGTGGTCATAAATTTGAGTACTTTTTTCTAATGTGGCTTCTTCGAATTTATGCCTAAACACTTACATCTAGTGACATTCTAGTGTGCTTTCATTGGCATTCAGTAAAATTTCTAACTTCCAATTTGATAGCTGCTTTGACCCACATATTACTTAGAAGTGTGGTGTTTTAACATTTAATTAGGAATTTTCACGAGACCTTTTCTATTAATGACTTGTAATTCAATTGTCAGAGAACATACTTTGCACTAATTGAGTTATTTTAAATCTGTTGGCTTGTGTTATGGCCCTAGATGTTCTATATCCCAGTAAGTGTTCTATGTACTCTTAAAAAATTGGTGTAGTCTGCTGTTAATTGGATTCTAAAAATTTTTTTTTCTTTTTACCATTGTAACCATTTTTAAGTGTACAGATAATAGTGTTAAGTATATTCACATTGTTGTGAAACAGATCTCCAGGACTTTTTCATCTTGTAAAATGAAATCCTATACCTGTTGAACAATTTCCCATTCTCCTCCCCACCCCCTGCAAGGCCCTGGCAACCACCATTTTATTTTCTGTTTCTATTAATTTGACTACTTTAGATACCTCATGTAAGTGGAATCATACAGTATTTGTCTTTTTGTGGCTGGCTTATTGCACTTAGCATAATGTCCTCAAGGTTCATTCATGTTGTCGCATGTAACAAGATTTCCTTCCCTTTTAAGGTTGAATAATCCATTGTATCTTTATAGCATATTTCATTCATCCATTCCTCCATCAGTGGACATCTGGGTTGCTTCACCTCTTGGCCATTGTGGTAATGATATTATAAACATGGGTGAGCTAATATCTTTGAGATCCTGCTTTCAAAACTGTCAATTTCTTTGATTTGGTTGGTAGTATTCAAGACTTCCATATGTTTATGGAATTATATATTTGTTCTATCAAGTTTTGAAAGAGTGCTATTGAAATCTTTAACTGTAACAGTAGATATGTATTTCCCCTTGCAGGTCTATTGAGTTTTTGCTTCATGTACTTTGCAGCTCCATTACTGCATACATAGAGTTTAAGGTCTAAATGTCCTCTCAATGAACTGATCTCTTTATCATTGCAAAAAGAATTTTTTTTGTCTTTGGTGATATTCTTTGTTCTGTAATTTACTTTGTCTAGTATCTTGCAGTTACAGCCACTTTATTTTGATTAGTTTAGCATGGTGTATCATTGTCATTCTACCCACTTAGGTATCAGTGTTAAGGTTTCATTCCCTTTAAGCAGTAAAAAGATAAAACTGTATTTTTTATCCAATCTGATGGTTTTTCTAACTTTTAACTATAGTGTTTGTCACTTACACTTAATGTGATTGTTGACATGATTGACTTTAAGACATCTGAAGTTGGCCATGGAGTTTATGACTGGCCATTTTCAACTTCAGTGTGAATACAGCATATTTATATTCCTGCATATTTTATTAAAAATTGAAAATGAAAATCTTTCAATTGGTCACAGAATGCAAACTAAAAACAAACACCAATGTTTGCTTTTATCAAGTTGATATGGTTTGGCTGTGTCCCCACCCAAATCTCATATTGAATTTTGGTTCCCATAATCCCCACGTGTCATGAGAGGGACCTGGTGGGAGGTAACTGAATCATGGGAGCGGTTACCCTCATGGTGCTTTTGTGATAGTGAGTTCTCATGAGATCTGGTGGTTTTATGAGGGGCTTTCCCCCCTTTTGCTTGGCACTTCTCCTTGCTGCTGCCATATGAAGGACATCTTTGCTTCCCCTTCCACCACGACTGTAAGTTTCCTGAGGCCTCCCCAGCCATGCTGAACTGTGAGTCAATTAAACCTCTTTCCTGTATAAATTACCCAGTCTTGGGATGTCTTTATTAGCAGCATGAGAATGGACTAATACACAAATGCTAACCTATAACTGTAGTATTTAAAAAGAGACTATAAATTGAGGCTTCTACTGTTAAGATAGAAGCCTAGTTTAAATAAGAGTTATCTAAAATGTCTTAATTGGCAAATCCTGGACCAATTTTATTTTTATAGGTAGTATTGTATGCTATGCATGAAGCTAGTTTGATAAATGTTTGTTAAATTGAATTTTCTGAATCTTCCTGGATGTTTAGTTTAATACTTTTTGTCTCATGCCCCTAACATTGCTTTTATCAATTTCTAAGACTATGTCTAGGTTTCTAATTCCTTCTAAGGTTTTAAATTGGCAGAATCATTAGAAGCAGTCAGATAAGTTATCTGCAGATCCAGGAAAGTTTTGATTTCACTGGTCACATTCCCAAGGTTGTCCAATCCCATATTCTGCCATTTTACAATGTGGCCTGTAAAAAGGAAGATAATTTTCTCACTCCTTCCACTAACTCCAAACATGAAGAACCTCTTTATATATCTATTAAAAAAAAGGTATGATAGCTGATAAAGCTGGAGTTTGAATTATGGTAAAACAAAACCAAACTGTTTTATGCATACAGTAAGAAATTATATATATATATTTATAAAAATTATATGTATATATATAAAAATTTTGAGATGGAGTCTCGCTTTGTCACCCAGGCTGGAGAGCAGTGGCACAATCTCGGCTCACTGCAACCTCCGCCTCCCGGGTTCAAGCAGTTCTCCTCCCTCAGCCTCCCAAGTAGCTGGGACTACAGGCATGTGCATGGCTAATTTTTTGTATTTTTAATAGAGATGGGGGTTTCACCATGTTAGTCAGGATGGTCTCGATCTCCTGACCTCATGATCTGCCCATCTAGGCCTCTCAAAGTGCTGGGATTACAGGTGTGAGCCACTGCTCCTGGCTGAAATTTCATATTTTTACCTTTATATTCTGTTTGATATTATTCCTAAGTTATTAATAAATATTGTATATTTTATATCAAATAAGAATTGAACTATTAACAAAATTACTAATATACACATACATAAATTTGAATCAAATGGAAATAGTCTTGATATATTCCACTCAATTGTTAACTGGTGGGAATGGATTTATGATTTAACATAGAAGGCAAATTTAATAGTTGTTTGCATTGTGAAGATAAGTCCCTGACAGCATTTCTTTTTATTGAAACTGATAGTTATAACTACTTTGAACCATTTATTTATACATCTATACATAGTGATCTTTAAAGACAAAATATTGAGTAATATTATAATATCTGGAGACCTATTAAGTCATTATAAACAATAGGTCATAGAACACTTTCACAGAGAGAACTGATTCTAACAAATTATCGTACTGACCCATATAATTATCTTTAATACAAGAAGATATGATACTTTTAAAATAATGGTCAGAACAGAACTATAAAAGGATTTACCAAAGTATATACTGATGCATATTTGCCTGTGATGCCCTAGTATGACGGACTGAGGACAAATATGATGAACATTACTCCAGATAAAGTTTCATTTTCACTTCTCACTAATCTAGAACATACTACCTTAGCCAGGACAAGATAGGTAGTTCATAGGTCTCATGGTGACCACATCATATTCCAACAATAACTAGTCTTTAAAACTCAGCAGTTTTTAACAGTAGTTTCTCATGCTTTTCGGTGATTATATGCTGAAAAATGTTGTCCTAATGTTCTGTTGGAATGCGTAATTTGAAAATATGAGATTCACTGATACAAGTGTCAAGTAAAACCACATTAAACCTTCATCCATGACTAAGTGTAGTTCTTGCGGGGCAGGAGAGAGGTGGGAAACTAAAGGAGGAGAGCAAATAGGACAATGCTCTTATAGGATTGTATTGAACTACAAGTTCAGATTGTGTTTCTGAATTTGCTAGTAGTATAGAAAGCCATACATGTATGTGTGTATATATATGTGTGTGTGTGTGTGTATATATACACATACATAGAGAGAGAAACAATGTTACACATGGTAGGGGATCTCAAGCCATCTCAAAAAAGCTTGTAAGTAACATATTAGCATTACTATGCTTCATATGACATACTGGGCACAGAGGGTAATAGTATTGAAATTAATGTTACTACTAATTTTAATTTCCCAGGTGACTGGAAAAAATTTCAAGTTTCAAATTCAGAATTCCACCAACATGATTTTCTGCTTCTAGTATTTCTTATGAAAGATTGTATTTTCCAAAGATGACTACGCCCATGTATGCATATGAAAATCATCCTATATACTTAAAATGTAATGGTAATATACCTTTATTGAGAAGTACAATCTATGTTTCCTCTCCCCAAACCTGGGTGTACTTTTGTGACCTCTTTGACCAATACAAAGTGGTAGAGGGGTGTTTCATGACTTCTGAGGTCTGACCGTAAGTGGCAATGTGGTTTCTGTTTTCCTTGGAAGACTTGCTAATAAAATGGGCCATTGTGTTCTTGCTGACAGTGCCAGCTAGTCCCCTAACTGACCATCAGCATCCACGGTCAGACATATGAGTGAATGAGGTTTCAAATGTTTCTAGGCCTGGATTTTAAGTCTCTCAGCCATGTCCCAGACATTGTGGAACAGAGACAAACCGTCCCACTGTATCCTTTCTGTATTTATGACCAACTGAAGCTGACAGATAATTATTCTTTCAAGCTCTAAGTTTTGGGGTAATTTGTTTGTTGCACAGCAATAGACATAGTTTTATGATTGTACCTGTTTTCTTCATGGCACCACCACATTTGTCCCCCGGGCTACATATATTTAGCCCGAACTTTTTGTTACAATGGCAAGGTTTAGGAGCTCTGACAGTACCAGTTCCGCCCTGGGGAGGGTAAGTAGGTTTGGAATGTGATAAAAGATACCAGGAGGAATAATTGTTCCTGCAATAACAATTGCTACAAGTATGATGAATCCAGAAGTGAAGGAGAAAGATTAGATTCAGCAGCACTTTGAAGCCCATTAACATGTAATATCACTATGAAGTTGTTTTGCTTCAATTGCTCATGATTAAAATAAACTTTATTAAATTCGAATTTAATGATCTAAAATATTATTTTACTATTAGAATGCATTACCAATGCTTAAACGTTGAATTGTTATTGCCATTTGTTAAGATTTAGAAAACACCTGCTTTTAATAAGTTGGTACTAGTAGTTGGTCTTTATTCAAAGTTGAAATTTTTCCTTAAGATGTTTGAGAAATAAGTGTATGAAGCTTCATTTCTAAGAAAATAAAAAATAAGTGGTCAAATGAAGTTGTACTCACGCTATTTGACCATAGTTAACATTTTACAGCAAAAAGAGCAGATAATTGGCAGTGGGACAGTGGATTTTGAATATGTAGGCAATATTGATTAAAACAGTCAACTAGTTAACCCCTTTCTCAGTGACCTGAATAACCCAGTACTATGGCTATTGTATTGCGCATTCTTTTCTTGAAACTCCAGAGAAAATGCTGAGTCTTTTATACTTTAGCTAACAAATTATTGGAGAAAATCTTGCATAGCAACTTGTGATTTGCAGGTAATTTCTTGTCAGTGACAGATTTATGATCTCTTAATTTTTAGCCAGGTCTACTTCTATAAGTACTAAACTCTAGCATTAATTTTTTTAAAACTGGAAATTAGAAACGTTTGACTTAGTGATGGTTGTCAGTATCAATAGAATAATAGTATGAGCAGTGCTCTGCAAATTTTAAAAAATCAAATGACATAGATTTATTATGTTTTAGATTACCATATTTTAAAAGTCTTATGGAAACATAGTCCACAATACATAATATGTTAGAGTCTGGTCAAAATTAAAACAAAAATAAAGCAATTGCCAAACTAAAATTTCATGCAACATAACTTTTTAAATAAGAATAGAGACAGACATTTCCAGTGACATAAGCAGGTGAGTTTTCTTGGCTCTCTTTTTGACTACCTCCGTGTGATCCCTATTTTCCTGCTAGAATGTACCCCCGGTCGGCTAAATTTTAATATTTGATTTGAGTCTTACTCTACCAATGGTGGAGTACAGCCTATTTATACACTTCCTTAGCTATTTTTTATAATGCTATTCAAACTACAGTTGTCTGCCAGGAATACTCAACGTTGAAGGTTCTAATCAATTCTAGTTTCTCTGTGAAGGCCTTCCCTTATCACCATCCAAGCCACTTCACTTTCAGGTAAACCTTCCACAACTCACTTCCACCGTTAAGGAATCTCATGTACACCTCTCCTAGAGCTGTGTGATTGTTTTTACAATATTTTTTTCTGAACTCATTGAGGGCAGAGACTGGGTTATTTTTTTGGAAGTGACGTTCCGTGAGACAGTGCATGGAATATATAACAAACTCAGTGAATCCAGTTTGAATGAACTGAACCCTAAATGATAAGAAGGATGTTAGAGTTTTACCTTAATAAGAGCAAAGAGTTAAAGACAGTGCAAGACATAATTTTAATGAGTAATTAGACGAGAGAAGAAGGGAGTAGGGGGATAAGCAGTAGATGAGACTAGAAAGCTAGAATGGAACCTTTAAATCCAGCTCATCTGTTACTTCACCTGGGAAAGCTTCTCTAAGCAGGGTGCACAGAAATCTGTTCTATGAACTCTTTCTAGAGTTTCCTTAACTGTCTTATACAAATTTTTAGATACTATCTGGTATTAGTCATTTGTAGATATGATTTATCATCTCCGTTGAAAAGTGAAACTCTTCAAGGCATACTATGTTATTCCTCAGGTTTCTGGTCCCAGAAATACTTACTGTTACAGCTTCTACAAGTGGGTGTTCAATCATCATTAGTTACATAAATAAATGTGTTTAAATAAAAAGGCAAATAGTTATTATATAGAATTCTTTAAAACTGACTTCAGAAAGGTCATAAATCAAAAAACAGTGACATATAATGAAATTACATGCTGGACATTATTTGTGAACTTTTCATTTCTGATAATATAATTAGAAATAATATTTATAGCTAACTACATACATAAAACTAATACTAGAAAGAAAAATAATGCCAGCTTTCTTTGTGCTATGAGACTAAAGTAAGCGTTAGCTGTCTGCTTTTATGAGAATTTTTTCCCCTTTGTTATAATAAAAATGTCCTTCAAGTCCTTAGGCATTCTGAATTTCTAGAAACAAAACTGAGAGCATTTAAAAATACAAGTTGTTAGACCATGATTTATTATAGTAATTATTTTCTAAAAACAGAAAACATAAAAGCACAGGACCTGAGGGCAGGGACATCTTTTTCATCCTTTTGTCCCCAGCTTAGTACATTGCTTTCAGAGAATAGGTACCCTATTTTTACAATGTATACTCTATCTGTTGAACTGAACTAAACTGACACACGCAAAAGAGTGAATATGAACATATACATTTATGCATGTCAACATGTGCATGTTTACCACACTTAGGTTAATTAAAAACATTTTCCGTTGGAGTAAAAATATTTGCTAATATTCATAGTAAGGAAAAGAATAGAAAGAATACATTAGGAACCTATTATATATAAGGCATTGTAGAAGATACTAAGAAGCATAAAATTCCTAAGAAATTTCCACTTTAGTGAGAAAAATAGCCTATGTATAGAAAGTTAAGCAACCATTAAGGATAACTAACAGTGCAGTATATTAAATAGTTAACTACTGAGTTGTGATCATTATTTGTGTTTCTGCTCATCATCTGTTTTTTCACCCTTTCTAATATCATCCTGGTTTCCTCGAGGAGGAGCACTCTTTTCTACCTTGGTAAGGTGGAATAGCAAGGTACTTGTGTTTTTCCGTTAGAGTCTAGGTAGTATATTTTTGTTAGATATCCTTTTTTGTACTGTTGACAGCCAAATGACAGACAGGTGATCCTGGCCAATAGTATCTCTTACCTGGGACATTGAGGCTAAATTGGTACAAGGTTAAAACATTCACAAATGATGAGCTCTATCAAGGTACCTATAAGCTTGTGTAGTGGTCCCTTCTGATAGCTGTATGTTCCTATCTAGTCTGAGGATGGTTATGTTACCAGTGGAGGGTCTTGACTATGGGTCATCCAGGCTCTTGGCATTTTAAACAAAGAATTGGACCAAATGCCCAAACAAAACAACAAAAGAAGGAAGCAATGAAAGCATAGGTTTATTGAAAGGGAAGTACACTCCATGGAGTGGTGATAGGCTCCAGCAAGCGGCTCAAGAGCACTGCTTACAGAATTTTCTGAGGTTTAAATACCCTCTCCCCATTTGTTAGTTGGTTACACCCTACGTAAATGAAGGAGTGGCCCACCACCAGTCTGGTTGCAGGAGGTGACCCAACAGAGGTACTCTCCATTTTTTAATCTTCAGGCCGAAAGTGGGGGTTGCCTCTGATCCTTTTGTTACTTGGACATGGAGAGGTGAGGTTTTCCTTTTGATTCAATTCTAGGAAGTCAGTGAATATTGAGCTTAGGTTCCCTGCCTTCAGACCCTATTCTCCTGACTCAATTATTCACCTTTTCCTTCAGTCCTCTGAGTGGTCTTTCATCCTGCTAGTAACAGCTGCAATTGTTGAAAGTTAGGCAACATTGCTTGTTTTGTTCTTGTTTCTATAGATTTTTCTGTTGTTAATTCAGCTTTTTAAAAATCCCGATTAAAATAATTACTAAATACTTCTAGTAAATACTAGAAAAGGTCAGAAGTAGGAGAGAGTTCTATGCTGCAGTGCTCTGAAAAAAAAATAATTTCCAAAGAAATATTTGATGTGGGACTTTGAAGGATAGCTACAGATTGACCAATGTTAAATGAAGAAGGCAGGCAGCCTTTTTAATGATGAGGAAAGCCTGGTATTAAATATCAGAAACTGAAGATCATGAACTGCATCTGGGAGAGAGAGTAAGTAGAAATAATTTTATGTTGAACTGCAAATGTAGAATAGAAAACGGGTTGAGAACATATGTTTAAAATCCTGATTCTGGGTTTAAGTGTTTGGTGTTTATGACATAAAACGTTTGAAGATAACATCAAGTTAGAATACAAAAGAGTAAAGCCCTACTTTAGATAAGAAACAACTAATATTAGCTACAGAACAATAAAATGAACTTTTAAAATTTTTTTGCCTTGCTATTGATTCTTGTTTCAAATTAGATAAAGTATACACAATACACATAATAGTCAAAATTGGTATTATAAATATATAAATCCTATCTAAATTAAGAATATTACATATTTTCTCTTATATAGAAAGAAAGAAAAAGCTAAGTCTTCTGAAATCAATTTTTGAGATTTCATCTTAAGTTTGGTAGACAAGGAAAAATGAGACAAGAAGTAAATCACAGAATTACAAAGTACAAAGAGATTTTTGAGAATTAAAAGAGAAACTTAGAGCTTTTGATCATAAAGGAAAAAAGGAAATTGCATCCTTCTGTACAATTACATCAGTATTGATGTATAATCCACACCATTCAGTATCTAAAATTTGACTGGGCCTAAAATAGCCACTGTGATTTCCATGCTAAATTAACAAGATAAATTACAGAGCATCATTTTATTGCTATTGTTGATGAAAAGTAAAAGTTGCAATCAATCATCTAAATGCATTTTGGCATTATGGTTTGGGCAAAACATCTGGATTTTGATAGACATGTTTTGGTTTTCATTATCTGCACAAAGTTACACTCAGATTTCCATACTTTTTCTTTTAGGGAATGCATCCTATCGATGTGTTTTCCAAGGTTTTAACTACTAATTACTCTGGTTTTGATTAAACATAACACAAACTAAATAATGGAGCTTAGATGTTAGATACCATCAGTATTTGTGCTGTACAAATGGTAGCCATTGTCCATATCTTGATACGGAGCTCTTAAATTATGGCTAGATTGAATTGAGATGTGCTCTAAATGTAAAATACATACTGACTTTTGAAGACTTAGTATGAAAAAAGAATTATACATATTCATATAAAAGATAAAATGTATATGGCTAAAACATTCTTGTTAAAATAATTTCACTTGTTTCCTTTACTTTTTAATATGGTTACTAGAAACTTAAAATTCTACTTGTGGCTTACATTGTGTGTGTACTTGACAGCACTGATCCAGATCCTGAAGTAATGAAATCATTGTAGTTGAAGACAGAAGGCTGCCTTCTCTCTCCTACATTCTCTGATCAAATAACCTGAGGCCTAATTGTGGACACAAGTTGCTGAATTGTAACCAGTGATATTGGCATCTTCTGGGAAACCAGTATCAAAGCACTCTTGATTGTTGCTTGTATAGCAAAGACTTGGCAATGAAAATTTGATAGCTCAGAATATGGGGTCAGTGTTGATGGATGAAGGGTTTCGAGCCTCCCCCTCCATCTTGACCCATAGGCAGGAGAGGATAAGCTTATTTCAATGGGCAGTGGCACTATGTAGGGGCTGCCCAGGAACCGTGGGGCCTCCATGGCAGGGCAGTCATGAACTCTGCCTTCACTCCTAAGATCAGTTGAGTATTGGATCCATGAGCTGGCTAAGTGCACTGGCTTGCCACTAGATTAAAAAAAATGCGTTTTTCACTGACAGATTTGTTTTAATTCAAATACTTAGACTGGTTTTTTTTTTATTGCAAAACATCAAAATTGGGTTTTAAAAGCTGCTTATCTTCATTATGTTTTCCCAGGGGGTGGCCTAAGATTTCCCATGTCACCATATGTACAGAAAACATTATTTTGAATAAATGTGAATTTGCAAGTGCCATTAATCAAATTTACAAGATGATTGTTTTCTAATATGCTTTGCCTGTCAACTTTCTTAGTAATTCTTTTACACCCCACAGTGAAAATGACCCATCATGCAATCTGTTGATGGCATTCATTGAATTAGAATTAGGCTTATAATAAATCTCACATACTTTAAAGTACAGTAATCAAGAGGATATGTTACTTAGCATTCAGCATTTCCATCTGTTGTACATTGGTAATCACCGGGTATTTCAGTCCCGTGCAAGAGCATAGATCTGCCCTGCCTACACATCTAAAAATATAGGCAATGTATTTGTAAGCTCCTCATTTTTTGTGTTGTAATACAAAACATTTTCCAAAGAAATTTTTAAAGGATAAGCCTATATAACATGAATACTTTAAATGTTGAGACAGCTTTTTATTTAAGTCACCTACCTACACAGTCCTCGTTTTGCATAGTGTCATGTTACTGAAAGCTTGCATAGATGGGAATGGAGTCCGCTTTTGTAGGTTCCATGGTAACTAGCAATTGCCAAACTGTTTAGGAAAGCCATATGCCTAACTATGAAACACTCAAAATTGAGTTAGACACATTATACCATTAAGTATAAAATTAGAAATAAAGACAAGTACCATCGTAGATAATTCTCAGATATTTTGTGTCAAATTGTATGATATTCCTAAATCCACTGGAGACTCCGGAACTGCTATGGATTTAGAGAGAAAAGTCATCTTCTCAGTTGTCTTTACCATTTTATCTCTTCTTTCACATTTGCGCTACAAAAAATTGATTATAAATCTGGTTGCTGTGCAGACTAAGCATGGCAAAATGACACAGCAATTTAGGAAATGTTTTGTAAGGTTCTTGGTGAGCTACTAGAGTCAAACCAACAGGGTGGCATAATGTCAATTTGCACCATATCGATAAGATTCTTCTGTAGATAACTTACATTTATCCTAAAACATAAATCTCCAAGCTTTATATATTAGTGGAGAGGATTTTATATGCAAAGAATTAGGAAGCAATGAAAACTACCGATTTTAATTTGATCTGTTTGAAAATATTGAGAAGGTCCAATGCAATATAAGGCTAACATCCACATCCTTGTACCTATAATGTGACCACCCCTTGTCTAGGATATTTTCATTCATCTTGACTCCTTTGCCAGTACAAACAACCTAACCAAATAATAATACTGAATTACAATAAATTGCCAAGAAATATATTATTTCCCTGAGTTATTTTTAAAATTCTTGTAACCTTATGAAATTGGCATCATAATTATCTCATTTTTTCAGAAGATGAAATAAAGCTAAGAGGAAATGATATATAAAAATTACACAAATTACATGAACAGCAAGTGGAAGAGTTAAACCTGGGAACCTGAACGGAGCCAGTCTAATTCCATAGCTTTTCACTGACATACTATACTGCAACTCCCTGTTCCTCAGGAAGAAATCCTTAACTCATCTTGGGTTTCTGGTGTGTTATTATCATTCATCTTCTCTCTCATTTCTTTATGACCCATTGTTTGTTTCATCCTTTATAATTTTGTCTTATTTTTCAAAACTTTGCTGAAACTACAAACCTCCCAAATTTCTTTCTCATTACCAACTTAGCCTCATTCCTTCTGGCTTTATTCAAATGACATAAGATATAATTAACTAGGTTAGCCTCTTAAATGTTTCTCCTTCATTTTGATAGCAGCATATTAAACTATTTCTCTTTCCTTTTTCATAGTGCTTGTATTTCTCACTTGCTGGCTCTAACTACAAGTATTTCTGTGTTTTATCTTTGATCATCTTTTTGGTAATCCATTTTAATAGCTTCAGCTCTTGTTTCTAAGATGATAATGCCTTATTTTTTATTGAGAGACTTAAATTCTCATTGGATGTCTGTTCTAATATTTTGAATTGTCTAATGTTTACTTCCACTGGGACACTTATCTACTGTATTCCAAGGCTCATCTAAGAGGAAGACTTTTTCATAAAGAAGGCAATTGCTCCAGCACTTTGTTGCCAGATTAATAGGCACAAAACAGCATTCTCACCATCTCTCTTCCCTCTTAAGAGCAACAAAAACAAAAATAAACAATAAATATTTACTCTTTATATACTTGTCTGGATTTTCAGGCCTAGTTTAACGTGACATTTACTTATCAATCCCTCTTCACAATACTTCCTCTTATTGCATTCCTGTGTTCTCCCACGCCCCGTGTTTTCCTTTCTTCTTTTTTCTCTCATCTCATTGTCCAAAAATACATCATCTACATTGCCCACAATTTTACTTTTGTTTTCTGTTTGTCATAGTGTTTATTATTCTTCCCACTTATCCAAGTTTTTGTAGATTGTGTTGGCAGAGGTGAAAACCAACATCCTCCATTAGGTGGACTACTTCTCTGCCGCCTCTTCATGTCTTTTGAATTATTAAATTGTCCTGGAATACTTGTTTGACTCTTAGTATAAGAGTGCATTTTAACATTTGTTAAATTTGCATGTGTGTTATATAGTTCTCTTATAATGACAACCATTTTTTTCTTTCCTATTCCTCCTATAACGCAGCAGTGCTAAGCACACAATAGGCATTCAAGTAAACACTCATTTTGATGAATTCTTGGCCATCAAATACATGTTTCTTTCTCAGAAAACTAAATGGGGAGTTAGCTCTTATTCTATGTGTTGTGACAAGAATTCTTTTTAAATGTGACATGTTGGTTACATAATAACTCCTAAGTTCTTCAATGAATTCTGATGACTTTATACTTAAAAACCCAATGAATTATAATTATTCAGATATTCTAGAAATATCTTGTACAAGGCTTACTTCTCAACCACAAATTAGACATGCATAAATATGAATTTGAATGACACTCATTTAACCTACCTTTTCTGAAAGGTTACTACTTGGAACCATTCATTTATTTGTGACTAGCTACCACTTAGCTGCCATATAATAGCATTTATATACACTGTCCTCATTCTACTGTCTTTTATCCTTCACCTACCCTTGGTTGCATGGCATCAGAGACTGTCATATAGCTGCAGTGGCTTATTCATATAACTCTGTTACCTATGGCCTTTTGTATTAATTCTTATCTGTTTTTGTCAATAGGAAGATAATTTAAGGCAAAAATGAAGCTTTGCTTTTCTCTAAATGCCCTGTGGGTATATTATAGTCCATCCAAAGATAATTCTGATTATATAACTGCATTTATTGAGTATAACCTTAGCCTGACAGTGAAAGAGTGTTTTCACCATGTGCAAGAGGCCATTTGTCAAAACTGACCTTTTCTGTGAAACAGCTACAATTATTAGTTGATTCAAGTGTCAAAGCCCCATCATAAGATAAGTCAGTGAGGAAATTTTTTCTCATTTGATAATAGGTTTCCAAAAGAGTTATAGATGGATTTGATGTTTCTGTCTAGGGTTGAAAACGTAGCCTGAAATGTACTCGAAACAATTTAGATAGCCACCTTTGTTGAACTGAGTTACACATCACAATTTTGGTCTCCTTATAGATTGTTCATAAAATACACTCTGAGAAATATTTTATTTTCATTTATGTTTTAATTCTAACACATAAGCAATGTACAAGAAAAGCTTTATAAGATAAACAAAACTTCTCTATATGACACATTGTTTTACAGAATGTGATTATAAGCAACAGATGACAATGAAGTCTTATGAAACGTACAGATATAACATGGATGTTATATTAATGACAATTTATAATTTACTGTAAAATAAAGTGCCATAGTTCTATAAACAAGATAAACAGTATAAATAAAAATTAATAAGCATGAGAAATTCAAAACCCATGAGAAAAACTTCATCAGGAAAACTTTCAATGGGATTAACAGGACAAATTTCTTCATTTAACAGACTATAGACATCCTTCTACATATTAGCACAATGCTTAGATGTAGATGGTATGCCAAGATCATGAGAGCTTGCACAGATTTTATAGAATTAAAACATAATCACATGAAATAGAAGTGTTAAAACTTTTTGATTGGAAATAGAAAGTGTCAAAATGACACTCTCAAGTACAAAAAATGGAACAATGGGAAAATAAAGAAGCAGAAAGGGAGAAAAGTTTAAAAGGCAAAACAAAAGAATTTTACATAAAATTCATGAAGTGTGGTAGGCCTCAAGCTTACTTCCATGATAAAAATGTCCCGGCAAGAAACTAATGTGCCTTGTAATGGCTAGTGTAGCATTAAGTCAGCCATAGGGAGAGCTAAAAATGACTTTGCTAAATCCATCTTTTTGCTGTAGAAGATGTCACCTTGAAGGTAAGAATAGAAATGTGAACATCATAGATACATGTTAATTATGGGTTTGTCTACATGAAGATACCAGATGGTACAGAAATAAGTATATTGGAATAAGATTGGCATGAGTAAATTTCTAAATGCCAATAATTTTTAAAAATTAAGTTTTATTTTTAACTGACAAATTGTATACATTTACGGAATATGATGTGATGTTTCAACACGTTACATTGTAAAATGATCAAATAAGGCTAATTAGCATATCAATCAACTCAAATATTTATCATTTCTTATTGCTGAGAACACTTAAGATCCTCTCTTTCAGTTATTTTGAAAAATGTAATTATTAACTATAGGCATCCTGCTGTGCAGCAGAACACCAGAATTTATTCCTGACATCTAATTGGAACTTTGCACTCATTGACCAATGTTTCCCCATTTCTTCGTCAACACCCCTCTACCCTCACCCACCTCTGGTAATCACCATTCTACTCTTTAATCTGTCAGTTCAACTTTTTAGATTCCACATATAGGTGAGATTATATTGTATTTATATCCCTATGCCTGGCTTATTTTACTGAACATAATGTCTTCTAGGTTTATACATGTTACAAATGACAGAATTTCCTTTTTTAAGGCTGAATACTATTCCATTGTATATATATATGTCATATTTTAAAAATCTATTTGTTGATGGACACTTATGTGGCTTTCAAATGCTGGTTATTAGGATTAATGCTGCAATAAACATGAGAGTACAGATATCTCTTCAGCATACTGGTCTTAATTCCTTTAGGTATACATGCCCAGGAGTGAGATTGCTGGATAGTTGAGTAATTCTATTTTAAGATTTTTGAGGAATCTCCATACTGGTTTTCAAAATGGCTGTACTAATTTACAATACCAAAAGCAGTGTGTAAGTATTCTCCTTTCTCCATAGCCTCACTAACACTTATCTATTATCTCATTGATAATAAGTGACCTAATAGGTGTGAGGTGATTTCTCATTGTGATTTTAATTTGCATTTCTCTAATGATTATAGACGGTGAACAAATTTTCATATATCTGTTGGCCATTTGTATGTATTCCTTTGGAAAATGTGTATTCAGGTCCTTTGCCCATTTTTAATAAGGTTATTTGTTTTCTTGTTGTTGAGTAGTTTGCGTTCCTTGCATTATATAATCTGGGTATTAGCCCCTTATCCAATGTACGATTTGTAACTATTTTCTCCCAGTGTGTGGGTGGTCTCTTCATTCTATTGTTTCTCTTGCTGTGCAGAAGCTTTTTAGTTTGATTCAATTACATTTGTCTGTGTTTTGCTTTTCTTGCCTGTGCTTGTGAGGTCATATCTAAGAAATCACTGTCCAGGCCAATGTCAGATGTCAGCGAGCTATTTGTCTATATTTTCTTCTAGTAATTTTATGGTTTCAAGTCTTTAAGTATTCAATCCATTTTGAGTTGATTTTTGTATAAGGGGTGAAATAAAGGTTCATTTTTATTCTTTATATGGATATCCATTTTTCCAGCCTCATCTATTTAAAAGACTGTCTCTTCCCAATTGTGTGTTCTTGGCACCATTGAAAACCAATTGACTGTAGATACATGGGCTTATTTGGGGGCTCTCTATCATATTCGTTTGTTCAACATATCAATTCTTATTTCATCAGTACCATGCTGTTTTGATTAATATGGCTTTATAATATATTTTGAAATCAGGTAGTATGATGTCTCCAGCTTTGCTATTTTTGATCAGGATTGCTTTTTGGCTACTTGAGATCTTTTGTGGTTTCATATAAATTTTAGGATTTCTTTTCTATTTCTGTGAAGCATGACAGAATTTTGATAGAAATTATATTAAATTTGTTGATTGCTTGGAGTATGAATCTTAACATTCTTCCAATCCATGAACAAGGGACATCTTTCCATTTATTTGCGTTATCGTGAATTCCTTTCATCTATGTTGTATATAGATCTTTCACTTCCTTGGTTAAGTTTACTTCTATCTTTTGATGTTTTGTAAATGGAATTATTTTCTTTTTCAGACAGTTTCTTCATGTATAGAAATGCTACTGACTTTTATAAGTTGATTTTTGCATCCTGAAACTTTACTGAATTTCTCAGTTAAAAAACTTTTCTGGTGGAGTCTAGACTTTTCTAAGTATAAGATCATGTCATCTGTGAACAAGGCTAATTTGATTTCTTCCTTTCTATTTTTGGATGTTCTTTATTTATCTTTCTTGCCTAATTGCTCAGGCTAGGGCTTCCAGTAATATGCTGAATAGCAGTGGCAAAAATGGAATCCTTATCTTCCTGATCTTAGAGATAAAGCTGTCAACTTTTCACTGAGTATGATGTCACTGTGGGCTTGTCACATATGGCTTTTATTGTGTTGAGGAATATTCCTTGTATACTTAATTTATTGAGAGTTGTTATGGTGAAAATATGTTGAATTTTGTCAAATGCATTTTCTGCATCTATTGAAATGATATGGTCCTTTAATCTGGTAATATAGTGAATTACTGTATTAGTCCATTTTCAGGCTGCTGATAAAGACATACCGGAAACTGGGCAATTTACAAAAGAAAGAGGTTTAATGGACTTGTAGTTCCACATGGCTGAGGAGGTCTCACAATTAGGGCAGAAGGCAAGAAGGAGCAAGTCACATGTTACATGGATGGCAGCAGGCAAAGAGAGAATGAGAACTTGTGCCAGGAAACTCCCATTTTTAGAACCATCAGATCTCATGAGACATATTTGCTATCACAAGAAACAGCACAGGAAAGACCCACCCTCATGACTCAATTATCTCCCACCTGGTCCCTCACACAACACCTGGTAATTATGAGACCTACAAGATGAGATTTGGTTGGGAACACAGAGCCAAAGGATATCAATCACATTTATTGATTTGCATATGTTGAATCAACCTTGCGTCCCACGTACAAATCACTTGATCATGGTGAATGATCCTTTTAATGTACTAAATACTGTTTATTGGTATTTTATTTAAGATTTTTATATCTGTGTTCATCAGTGATATTGGCCCATAGTTTATTTTTCATGTAATATCTTTATCTGGTTTTGGTATGAGGGTAATGCTGGCTTTGTAAAAGGAGTTTAGAAGTATTTCATCTTTTTTACATTTTTGGAGGAATTTGAGAAGAATTTGTATTAGTTTTTCTTTAAATGATTGGTAGAGATCAGCTGTGAAGCCGTGGGGTCCTAAGCTTTTCTTTGGTGGAATAATTTTAATTACTGATTTGGTCTTCGTACTTATTATGGTCTGTTTAGACTTGCAAATAAAAATGGAAACATAACATACCCAAACTAATGGGATGCAGTAAAAGCAGTTGTAAGAGGGGAGTTTACAGCAATAAATTCTTACATCAAAAAGAAAGATCTCTAATAATCCAACATTACACCTCAAGGAACTAGAAAAAGAACAAACTTAGCCCAAAGTTAGCAGAAGGAAAAGAGACCAGAGCAGACATAAATAAGGGGCTAGAAAAACAAAAGATAGGAGTTGTTTCTTTTTAAAAGCGAAACAAAATTGATAAAAACTTATAGCTAGACCTAGAAAAAAAGACTCAAAATGAGAAATGAAAGAAGAGACATTAGGACTGATAACACAGAAATACCAAAGATCATAAGAGACTTCTGCAAACAGTTATACACTGACAAATTAGACAACCTAAGAAATGGATAAATTCCTAGAAATATTAAACCTATCAAGACTGAATCATGAAAATCAGAAATCTGAACAAATTCTTGATCTAATCCCTCCCTTCAAGGATGCTGTGTCTTATTTTTTTTTTTTTGAGGCAGGGTCTCACTCTATTGCCCAGGCCAGAAGGCCAGAGTGTGCTGGCACAATCTTGGCTAACTGCAGCCTGGACCTCCCCAGGCTCAAATGATCGTCTCATCTCAGCCTCCTGAGTAGCTGCGACTACAGGCATGTGACACTATGCCTGACTAACTTTTGTATTTTTGTGGAGACAGGATTTTGCCATGTCAAGGCTGTTACCCTGAAAAAGCATCTCTCCCTAGTTTTTGCTTTGAATGGTACAGTAAATCATCTAAATCTTCTGCAAACTGAAGCTGAAGGATAATCATAATAATCAATGGATAACTTATGATTATTCCAAGACCTGTACACATTTTGTTTGAAAATATTAAACACTCCCTCACTGTCACTTATAAATGAATAGAAAAATGAAAAATAGTTTAGTAATTATCTATACTGTAATTTGAAGCATTGGTAACACTAAGAACTAATGTGTTTTATTTCATTGTAAAAACCTACCAGGAGTAGTTTTGAGTAGTGTTTGCCTTTTTCTCATTGCATAACTTACAATACGAAGCAAGCATCTTTGCCTATACAAATTGTCATACTCCTTTCTGAGTTTGTATCAGCTTTCAACATTTGATCTTTTGTGCCTTCAATGTTGTGTAATATCTGAATTCCTTTAACAAGAAGCTTTTCTCCCAATTTTCTTCCTTTTAATCATAATCACTTTCCTTACTGATATGTAAGTTCACCTTTTATGGCATTTTTTTTTCTGGCTGCAAGTCTAGAGTCTCTTGAACAACAGCTGTGTCAAAATTTCCACCGTGTATTTCTTCCACTTCCCATTTCTATTTGAATCTTTATCCAATTCCTCTTTTCAATTATGTAATTTTGTAAAGATGTTCAGTTTATCACTGGGAGTAAAGGAGACAACACAACTACAAGCTTTACTGTCTGTGCATGAACTAAATAACAGATGTACAGTGAGGAGCCACCAGTAGACTTTGAAGTAATTCGTATGGTCATGGATCATGATGCACATGTTGTTTATGCAGTGGTTCTCATACTAAAGAGCTAGCAGCAAAGTTTATACTTCATGCAATTACAGTTAGCATAACTATACAGTTAACACAACTATGCTAACTGAAATTCAAACTGTTATGTAAACCATGGTAACTTAAGTTCAAGCATATATTGAAGCCATGCAAAGTACAGACTGCCTGTGTGTGTGTGTATATGCAATTTTGAATGCTTTGTTGTATTGTTTGGCTTACGCATGTCTATCTTCTTGTAAGCCTCAAATATTCTGTCCCTCTCTCTCAGAATGTGACCTTAAAAGCTGCATAGTTGTTTTAAAAACACCTCTCAATGCCCATAGTTTCCTCTGAATCAACTTTTGACATCTCCACACTCCTTGGGATGTTGTCATATGATGATTTTAGGATTTTCCTATAATAGTCTCTAAAGATATTTTATACTCTCATTTTGAAGAGTACCTTTTGCTTGAAGAAAAGATATGGAAAGTTGGGCAATTGGGGCACAGTGAGTCATTTGACTCACACAGATATGAAAAGTCTCAAATTAAGCTATAACTTTATCTTTAAATGACCTTATTTGTACAATCTGAATATACACACACAAGATGTAGATAATATTACTATTTTTATTTTACCGAACATGTTCATTTTCAGACTAAGCTATCTGTAATATACCATTAAACCCATATTTATTAAAAATATTTCAATTTTAATGTTTTGTTAAAATGTAATGTACAGACATACCAATGTGTATGCTTCATATAGAATGTGTATATATGCTCGTACTACCTACATATTACATTATGTCAACAGCAGCAATTTAAGTATAAAGTTTCAAATACATAAAATTCATTGGTTATTTTGGCATTATTTAAAAATCTTGGGTACTCACAAAAGAAAGAGGCTCTAGGTTTCTTTTCTGAAGTTTTCTTTACTAACACAAACCTCTCAGTGTCATAGAATTTCAGAGCTGGAGGAGATCATGGATTATTTGTATACATCTTTCACTTTATTGATGAGAAAATGGGAAATCAAAAAAGATAAATGAAACAAAATGAAAGTGGGATCATATTTTCTCAACTCCATGTAGTAAAAATACTTCTGTGATGTTTATAATCTGTAAATTATACTTTGTGTTTATCATTTAATTCTCACAATAACCCTCGGAAGTCAGGCAGCAAGAATTAAGGCATCTGTACCAATAGAAAACAGATTTAAAGGAGTCAAATGTCTTCCCTGAGGTGACACAGCTGGCAGGGGGAGAACTCCTGACGCTCTCATCTCCTCATTGTGGAGCCCAGGCTTTATCTGTTACCCACCCGTGGCTTTTGTAATTGGAAATGGAAACAGTGTCCATGCATAGGTGTAGAATCTCATTTACAGAAACAACGACATAAAGCGTTGAGTGATTTTCTGCATAAGCCCTTGGCAACCTTGATTTTTTTTTTTCCTAAGGTTGGCAGATGTTATCACTTTAATCTGCAAAATATAATTTGCTTAGAACCACTTTTAATTCAGGGTTAGGCCAAAAGCTTCCTATATTCATATAGAGTGAAAATGATTACTTACTCTGGGAATGCAGACTGTATTCCTTTTAAATCATTTGTGTACTGTTAATGCTTTGCATGTAGAGCAGTCTAGGTGGGCTCAGAGCTCAGTTATCCTGTATCTCTTCCTTCCCACTTCTGCCACTAACTTGGGCAGCAGTGCCTGCATTCATTGGTCGACTCCTCCAAAGGGCTCCTAAACATTATAGACAACTTTTCATTATGTTGCATGCATATATTCAGAATTTCCTTTCTACCAAAATATGTGTTATCTAGGTAAGAAAGTTAGATATACTAACACAAGTCACATACATTTGTTAAGGAATTAAAAATGATATTAAACCAAGTACGTACAGTATCTATTCTTACTTAAATATCTTGTTTTTTGGGTTCTCTGTATGGGTACTATGAATATAAATCAGCCATCCTAAAGTAAGAGGATGCTTATTGTAAAATGTTGACGTTTCTAAAGCAGTGATAACTGCTATCTAAGTTACACCTGTGATTTCTTCAGTGCATCTTTCATGCTCAACTACCCTGTATACGAGGCTTAGATGGTTAAAACCTTTGTGCAGAAAATTACATTGTCTATGGCAAATTTGATGTGATAAGTGAATCATAAAAATAACTTAGAGACCAGACATGGTGGCTCATGCCTATAATATTCCCAGCACTTGGGAGGCCAAGGCGAGTGCATCACCTGAGTTCGAGACCAGCCTGGCATGGTGAAACCCCATTTCTACTTAAAATACAAAAATTAGCCGGGCATGGTGATGGTCACCTGTAATCCCAGCTACTTGGAGGCTGAGGCAGGAGAATTGCTTGAACCCAGGAGGCAGAGGTTGCAGTGAGCTGAGATCGCACCATTGTACTCTAGCCTTGGTCAATAAGAGCAAAACTCTGTCTCAAAAAAATAAAAAAAAACTTCGATCCTTTTGTCAAGACATAATAAAACCAGTGGTAAACTTAGAGGAGTAAACATTTGCAGGTATGTTTGTGGTATTAAAGTATTTGCATTAAAATGCCAGGATGAGTATTTTACGTAGACCTTTTCCAGTAACAATATACAATCAACAATTTTCCCTTTGTTCATCATAATTATAAAAGGTCAAATAATTATACTCTTTCTGTAAATGGTAACTAATTTCAATAGAATTTATAAGTGTTTCCAATTTTTATGAAACTTTCTAAGATTCACTACTTAGAAATATTTCACTTAAACTTACCTGAATTAAGTTTGGCAAATCATGATTTGTCAAGCAGTCCGGTGGGATAATACTGGACAGGTTATCTTTACTCCAGCATGGTTTGGTCACCCTCTCTCACATTAATGTCTTGAAATTCCACTTAGAGTTAGCTGTATGTAACAAGCAATTCGTTCAAGGTGAGGATCCTTACTTAAACATGTCTGAGGTTTGCATATTTCCTAGAGGCTCACGTTAAATCCCTCCAACAGTCTAATGACCTTGCCATCTGCTTCCTCACAGAAAACTAACATTTACATTTGTAAGGTTAAATCAAATATATAATGGGAAAAGTAGGAGGAATAACTATTATAAATCAAAGAGACATATTATAGGTTTTCTCATCTTCCCTGACAACTTAAACTTTTGTATAATGATCACATCAAGAACAATATCTAATCATATGAGTTGTCTGCATATTGGGGTTGACAATTTCAGTTAGTGTGACAAACTGAAATAATTGTTTTACATAACACATAGGCTTTTAAGAAATGAGATTATTCTGGGTTATGATCTCAAGAAATATGTTATACTATTCCTGCCACCATAGCTTCCACACTCTGTCAAGAGATCCAAAATATGCTGTAATAGTATGGCACTAAGCTGGTGAGATATTTTGGATAAGATAAACAAGTGCAATTGAATAGATTGATTTATTTTTGATAAAATTCTAAGCAATGTCTGTTGTAAGGAAATATGATTTAAGAAAAATAGACTTGTAAATATATTTAAGCATAGTTAATAAATGAAGGAACACAAAACAACTTTTCTCTCACAATTGTAATTAACTAATTAATTTGTTTGGGGCAGAGTCTCGCTCTCTTGCCCAGGCTGGAATGCAGTGGCACAATCTCAGCTCACTATAACCTCTTCCTCCCCGGTTCAAGTGATTCTGCTGCCTCAGACTCCTAAGTAGCTGGGACTATGGGTGTACATCACCATACCTGGCTAATTTTTGTATTTTTAGTAGAGACAGGGTTTTCCCATGTTGGCCAGACTGGTCTTAAACTCCTGGCCTCAGGTGATCCACCTGCCTTGGCCTCCCAAAGTGCTGGGATTACAGGTGTGAGCCACTATGCCCCGCTGTATCTCA
This sequence comes from Pongo abelii, assembly GCF_028885655.2. Classification (NCBI taxonomy): domain Eukaryota; kingdom Metazoa; phylum Chordata; class Mammalia; order Primates; family Hominidae; genus Pongo; species Pongo abelii. Next base: position 200,084,840 of record NC_071988.2, read on the forward strand.
CAATTTGAAATAGTTTCTAAATGTAATTGTTTTTCCCTGAATCTCCTGTTCCCCACAAACACCCTCATCTTTTATAGCTCTGTGCCTGAGCCTATGGGTTTACAAATCTCTATAAGAGTCCATCAAGCCTCTCTAAGGCATTGGGGATTTTAAAAATATCCTCGTCTTCTCAATTTTATTAATTTGCATAGAGTGCTTACGTTTTCCTTTTGAATAATTGCATTTCTATGACAAATGTAAACAATTTGCTTTACCATGTCTACTTGCTTTCCTGGAGAAGATAACTAGCAATTCAGTATAATTTTCATTCTCACCATAGTTTGTGTGATTTTCTGTTTTTGGAATTCTAGACATTTGATGTTAATATGAGGCCAGGTTATCTTTACTCCAGCAGGGTTTGCTCACCCTCTCTCAAATGTCTCACCTCACATCCACCCTGCACTCTGAGCTGCATTGACTGCTGTTGGTTGAGAGAGTTGACATGGCTACTCAGCATCCTTCTGGGAGGCAGGTAAACTATTGTCCCTTGTTAGAATTAGCAATGGTATAGGTTGATTTATTTTCTTCATTGTAAGGCATTCTAACTCAACTAGTTCAATTTAAATTATAGTCAACATTAACAGAATGATTTCATGGAATCTCAAAGGACTTTACACAATTAAATCTGCTTATAGTGAATCAGTTCCTATTGTATTAACAGCAAATGACTTCTTTTACCAGAAGTTGCATTCTAGGGCAGCAGGTCCCATAACCTTAAAAGTGGGGAAAAATGTTTTTGGCACTTTGTGATATCATCATATTCCAAGATATACCAGAAAAATCAGGATGACAAATGGTTTTCTCTCTTCAATGGCATTTATAAATTTCAGCCACATTATTATTTTTATCTTATCTCTCTTCAGCTATCAGCTTATCCAGCTGCCTAGACTTCTCCTTATAAATCAGTACCTTCATTCTTTAAGTGATTTTTAAAAAATAGACTTTTCTTGTTTAATTCCAGAAGAACCAGATCCTAACTTTCTAATGGCATATTTCTCTAAACACATAAAAAGATTTACATACTATAGCTTAATTATAGTGAGGAAAGTAGTTTTCATCAAAAGAACTTGGTTAAAAAAATTATATTTATGGTCTTAAGTATGGCTAGATTTGGAATGTGTTGAGTTACCACAGTATCAGTCTGAGAAATGCTACTGAGTGATGCTATGAGGATTGGTGTTTTGACCTACACAATAACTGATGCTTTAGAGCAGCGGTCCCCAGCCTTTTTGGTGCCAGGGACTGGTTTCATTGAAGGCAATTTTTCCATGGACCTGGGGAGGTGAAGGCTTCAGGATGAAACTGTCACTTCAGATTATCAGGCATTAGTTAGAGTCTCATAAAGAACATGCAACCTAGATCCCTTTCGTGTGCAGTTCACAATGCAGTTTGTGCTTCTGTGAGAATCTAATGCTGCTGCTGATCTGACAAGGGGCAGAACTCAGGTGGTAACACTTGCCTTCCGCTCACATTCTGCCTTGTGGCCTATTTCCTAACAGGCTACGAACCTGTACCTATCTGTGGCCCAGTGGTTGGGGACCCCTCATTTAGAGTAAGAGTGAAGCATATTCTCAAAAAATACTTGAATTATAAGGGGATACAATGGTGTGTTAGGATAGTATGATGGCAAAATAGCTACTATCATGATAAATTAGGAGAAAAGTCCTGCAATATTCAATCATGAGTGTTATGAACTGATAGAGAAGCAATACCAACTTGTATTTGAGACAGTGAAAGATTACATCTTTTTAAACCTAAAGAGTCTTATTTAAGGAATTACCTCTACATATTTTCCACAATTTTTTTTAAGAGATAGGGTCTTTCTCTGCCTAGGCTGAAGTGCAGTGGCACAATCACCGCTCACTGAAATCTTGAATCTTGGGCCCAAGGAATCCTCCCACTGCAGCCTCCTGAGTAGTTGGAACTACAGGCATGCACCAGAATGCCCAGCTAATTTTTAAGTTTCTTGTAGAGTCATGTCTTGCTATGTTGCTGCCTAGGCTGATTTCAAATGTTTGGCGTCTTGTGATCCTCCCTCCACAGCCTCCCAAAGTGCTGGGATTATAGGCGTGAATCACTTTGCCCAGCCTAACCACAATTCTAATCTAGTTAAGAATAATTTGGAGTCAGACTGTTGGAGTTTATCCTTGTGGTACCACTGCGGACACTGGATAAGGTATTTTGTATCCCTGTTTCATAATTTCCTCATCTATAAAATGAGGATAAAAATCTTATTTCATAAAGACACTATAAATTATATGTGAGAGCATATATGTAAGCCATTACATAGCACGAGCTCACAAACGTTAGCTAAAATTCCTTTCATTATTGCTATGTGCAAATCACTATGAGGAATCCAAAATCAAAAACAACAGCAACAACAGAAAATACTGTTCTTTTCCAAAAAAGGAAACCTGCCAACTTACAGATTATACAAGATGGTGAATAGAAAGAACATATTTTATAGTGACTGAAATTCGAAATCTATGCTTGGGTGTTACAGCAAATTTAGATGATTGAAAGCTCTCAGATTAGAACTCTGCAGATTTATTTCAGTCCAGATATTTGATATTGCTTGAAGCAGTTGTTTTTGTGGTTCATAATTTTCACTAAATCAAACCTTAATTAAAAAGTTTCTGCCTGGAGACGCTTCCTTTGAATTCCTAGGCGAGGCTCAGTAGGACTGTTGCCTGTTTGTGACAATATTAAATGTCAGGCTGACAAATGTCAGCTCAACAGATGGGTAATTGTATACATTAACACTACTAATGGACAGATGTATTTTAGCATAAATTGTAATATGATCTGTGACTAAAACCATAGCTCATATAGGAATAATCTTATTTACAAATGGTAATGTTAACATACAATACACATTTATACAGTACTAGTTCAATAATACCATTATACATAAATATGCATGAACACTTCTTAATACTAGGAACTCTACATTAAACATAGGTGTCTTAGTTGCATTTCTGAAAGAGTCTGAGAGAAGGGCCACAGTTCTTATTTGAGACATGACTCCAACAAGTAGGAGAGAAGAAGCAGGGAAGGATGAGAAAGTGATCAGTGTCATCCTAGTAGGCACCAGGGATTGAATTTTGCAAGGACATCAGAGAAGGACATTAGAACTGCCTGCAGGCTGTGGCATTTGTCCAGTGGCAGCTTTTCCGCATTGGTTGAGGGTGGTTTCCAGTGCCGCTGATTATCCCTCACTTCTATAATGCATTTGTGTCGGCCCAGTCAGAAGCAACAGTTGGCATCTAAGTCTTGCTCAGAAGGCGCCTGTGCTGTTTTGCCCATGCGTCATCTCTGTCGCCATCACCAGGACAGATTCCTTTGTGGGTCCACAGCACCAGAACTGGGATGGCCGAGGAAAGGGGCTGGCTGAAAGCCTCAACAAATCGTCTCGTCCACCACATTGTTGACAGCCTCATCTGTGCAGAATCCTTTCTGTTGGACACTGACACAAGACACAGAGATTCTCATACTTTGTAGTTTATCTCAAACGCCCATCCACATATTTGTTCCACAAACCTCCTGATTTACCATCTTAATCTTGCTATTTTGAAAACCATGTCCAAACAGCGAAGACATTTGCCTCTGCCTAGGAGTTCACATACACCTTTATGTCAGACTAATTCTGCCTCTGTACAAGGTCATCTGAGGGTAAAACAATGCAGCATTAAACTTTGTTGAGTAGGATTTTCTAATCATCACCTTTAATGCCACCTGTGAGTCTGTAGTAGCAACACTAGTAAAATATTAAGCTGCCCTGTCTCCTGTCTATGAGCCAGATAGGAGGTCCTCCTGCCCTGTATGCTAGTCATAGGGGACCTCTTTAATGCCACAGGTTGTGCTAAGAAAAGGGCCTTGGTTCAAGAGTTCAGAGGCATAGAAGTTCTCTGTATCCTCTTTACTGACTTTAAGACTTTGTAAGACATTTGATTCATCTTAGGCCTGATCACCAATGTGTACTGTGACCATTGCATGAAGAATTTGTGCTGTACCCAACTGATCTTATGACTTGAAGATGTGATGATACTCACCTCATCATGGGAAGCTCTGATCTTAGTCACTGATGTCCCATGGTCAGATGCTAACTCATCATGAAGACCCCGTGGCATGAAAGGAGCCATTTACCAAAGGCATCTTTCTCTGCCACAAAGAGCATGGCCTTGCTCTAAAATCCTAGCAGTTTGTACTGTGACTCTCCTATAAGGCCCTGTCAGAGACTTCCTCAGTGCATCTTTATTTACTGTGGCTACCTATGGCAGCACTGACTTTTCCAGGTCACATAGCTCAAATGGCAGGGGTTTTGCAGCATAGTCTAGACCTGACAGAGTCCTCTCTTGTTCTGGGACCCACTTGAAACTGACAGCCTTATGAACCGACCCATAACTGAGACATAGTATTTTCAAGGGTGCCATAGGCTGCCCCTAAAATCCTTGAGGGGCCTGTCAAAGCACTGGAGCTCTTGCTTTTTAATAGGGAGCTCAAGGTATACTAACTTGTCCTTTACATTGGAGGTGCTGTCTTAAACTATCCCAGGTCATTGGACCTCTGAAAACTTCACCAATATAAAAGGTCTTGCTGCTATTCCTTGGTCCAGTTTCCATACACGGAGCCAGCATGAAGCTCTATAGAATAAGATGTCAAGTCTGTAGAATAAGATGCCTAGAGAGGCAAAACTGTGAATGTGTACTGCTACCTTTTCCACATAAAAGAAAACTACTTTTGGATGAGGCTTGAACAGACTGTATTCATCATATCAATAGCTATATACTGAGTTCCAGAAGTTGTGTTGATCTATTTTAACAAAATATTACTTCTAGCACATGGCTGTAATAAGGGAGTCTACTTGAAGTTTCTTTTACTTTCCTGTCATCTGCCATAATTTCATTTATAAAGGGACCATAAAGGTTAATTCAATAGTAATATATTAGTAATTAAAATGCTATCATATTTTAAGTCTGAGGATGCAATTAAACTTTATAAAGCCACCTGATACAGTAGTGCTTATGATTTATTAGGCTGGAGGATGGAAGTTTTAGGGGCTTCTATTTGGTCCTTCCTGCTATAGTGATTCTTTTAGGGTCAACATATCAAGTGAGGTTTTGATAACTGCCAAGTGTATTCATTCCAGTTATGCATTAGGCGACATTTGATTCACTCAGACCCATTGGACCTACTTGCTTAATGTAGTAAGATAGAATACTTGCGCTACTATATATGTCATTTATCATCTCGATTCCATCAAACCCCATTTTTTTTTTTTTCCTAGACGGAGTCTTGCTCTGTCTCCAGGCTGGAGTGCAGTGGTGCTATCTGGGCTCACTGAAACCACCACCTCCCGGGTTCAAGCAATTCTCCTGCCTCAGCCTCCCGAGTAGCAGGGACTACAGGTGTCCATCACCACACCCAGATAATTTTTTGTATTTTTAGTAGATACGGGGTTTCACCATGTTGGCCAGGATGGTCTCGACCTACTGACCTCGTGATCCGCCTGCCTCAGCCTCCCAAAGTGCTGGGATTACAAGTGTGATTGGCCTCATCAAACCCCATTCTAACCAGGGTGCTATTATGGATTTTGGGGGGTGTGGGGAAGGAAAGAGGTTCTATAATGTATTGGCTTTCTATTTCTGTGTCACAGATTTTCACAAACTTAGTGACATAAAACATTATAAGCATTATCTCACTATTCTCTAGGTCAGAAGCCTGCACATGGCATGACTAGGTTTTCTGTTGAGGGTTTCACAAGGCTGAAGTCAAGGCACCAGTTGGATTGTGCTCCCATCTAAGGCTGGAGGCAACTATTGGTCCTTTCAGTTTGCTCTTTCTTCCAAGCTCACTTGTAATTAGCAGAATCCATTTTCTAGCAGCTGTACCACTGAGATATGTTTTCTTTTATTGCTGTTAGAAGGAGACCATGCTCTATTCCTAGGAGACAATCTCAAGTCCTAGCTGCATCACTCCCTTTAAGGACTCTTTCACAATATGCACCTATTTCTTCCAAGCCAGCAGTAGAATTTCTATCATGCTTCCAATTTCCTTTTTTAAGAAAGGTCTAGACCTTTTTCAGGGCCCACCTGATTAGGCTAGGCCTACTCTGGATAATTATCCTTAAGATTGATTTAGGAATGTTGGTCATAGCTACACAATTTCTTTAACTTGTCACATGAGATACCTCAATTGTGCAAGCAAACCCATATGCCCAGTCCTACCCACTCTCATGAGGAAGGATTACAGATTATGTCTACGATGGGGCAACAATCTTGAAAGCCTTCCTATAATTTTTTCCCCTACCACACCCGATATTGTTACCAACTCAGACACTGTATTATGCAGCCTTTTGAAAAGTTTGTGTATTTCCCTTATAAGAGACTACAATAACTCAGATAAATGGCTGCAGGTCCCATTGGAGAAAGACTCACTACTCATATTACAAAGACCAGTTTATTGGTGCTATCGTCTACTGAGCGATATAGGAAAGTCATAAACATTTTGGTGATAATATTGCTCTTTTCGCCAGTGCTCTATTGTGCAACTAACAGAATGGAAATGATTTTGGGGGCAATTAAAACTAACAGCATAGCAAGAAACATGTCACTGGTGTTTCTAATTTCTACATGGAATTATAGAATGGTAGATGACACTTCTTGCTGTGGTCTGAAAACAAGAAGTCAAGGTACATACATGCAAATACTCCTGTACATGTTATACCTTTAGCTGTGTAACAATAAGCAAGTTATATTTCCTCCTAAATACAGTTTATCTTCAAAATGAAGTGTCTTTCAGAAGTTAATCTTCGATGATTCCAACACACGTGGTGTTTTCTCTTAACTTCTAGGCACCTGATATGTTCCTACTCCATAACTCACCATTTATTTGAAGATAGACAAGTGTTTTCTACTTGAGCTACAGAGTTCGACTTATAGTTATAGAATTACACCCCATTAAGACAATTGGGCAGGAATTTCTATTAAAGCAAGGTAATTTTCTGATGTTTTTTCTGTGGGTCTAGAAAGTAGATATTCAGCTACAATGTGTAATAACGACAATGGACTTAATTATAGCTGACATGGGTGTAAAGAACAGAGAGAAAGCTCTAACCATTCTAGATGCTCATGGACTGTATATCTCAAGTCTGTGGATTCTGGCTTAGTGAGCTATTTGGGATAGGTAAGCAAAACAGTATGCTTTTGAAAGGCAAATTTTCCCAGAACAAAATTTTATCTGACAATGCATTTATCTAGAGACTTAGTTGACTGCAGACCTATTGACATTATATGTCCACATTTAGAGATGTACGAAGCCTTGTGAAATCACCTTTAAATGTGTCATCATTTATGCCCTGGGAAGTCAGCTATTAAGGTAAATGCTGCATCTCAAAATGAAGATTCTCAGTTGTGTAGCTGTGGCTAGTTGCTCAGGTGGGTCTCAGAACAGACTTAATGAAACCAAGATTTCAGGTCATTTTGTTATGCTCAGTTCCATGACTGAAGTCTGCCCTTATTAGGTGCAACCCAGGAGATCACGGGTTATTCTGTGAAAATTCATCACGATTACAAGTGGGGGAAATGAAAGAGAAAAATTCCCGTTTCCAATGGTTAATGGGGTCATCTCCATCAATAAAAGTATGCATTAGGGCTCTCTAGAGAAACAGAACAATAGGAAACTAATATAGTTTTGAGAGGGGATTTATATGGGGATCTGGCTCACATTATCACGGAGGCTGAGAAGTCACAATAGGCTGTCTGCAAGCTGGAGAATCAGGGAAGCCGGTAGTATGGCCCAGTCCAAGTCTTACTGAACTTGTGTAGTGATCTTATTTTACTGCTTCTCCAGGATAATATGCCCTTCATACCACATACCGTATGCGGAGTATTTATCTTGACTACATTTCCTTGGAAAGGACATCAGGGGTTTCATAAAGGCCTCAGAACCAGGGGTGCTAACAGTGTAACTCTCATTTTGAGGTCAAAGTCCTGATGTATTAGGGTTCTCCAGAGGGACAGAACCGGTAGGATATACGTATATATGAAAGGGAGGTTTTTTGGGGGAGAATTGGCTCACGCGATTACAAGGCGAAGTCCCACAACAGGCCATCTGCAAGCTGTGGAAGAGAGAAGCTGGTCATTGCTCAGTCTAAATTTGAAGGCCTCGAACCCAGGGAAGCTGAAAGAGCAGGCTTCAGTCTGTGGCCGAAGGCCCCAGAGCCCCCGGCAAGCCACTGGTACAAGTCCTAGGGTCCAAAGGCTAAAGAACCTGGAGTGTGATGTCTGAGGACAGGAGGCGCGAAAGCAAGCGTCCAGCGTGGAAGAGGAAAGAAGGCAGCCAGAAGCCTCAGCAAGCAGTTGTCTTCACTTCCACCTGCTTTGTTCTTGCTGCGCTGGTACCTGCTTTGTTCTCGCTGCGCTGGCAGCCAATCGAATGGTGCCCATCCACACTGGGGGTGGGTCTTCCTTTCCCAGTCAACCAACTCACGTGTCAATCTCCTCTGGCAACACCCTCACAGACGTACCCAGAAACAATACCAGCCACCTAGGCATCACTCAATCCAATCAAGTTAACACCTAATATGAACCATCACACCTGAAAACCTGGGAGGTGCCTCTGGTGCAAGTCCTGGTATCTGGAGGCTGCAGTGCCTGAACTCCTGATGTCTAAGAGCAGGAGAATATGGGCGTTCCAGCTCCAGAAGAAGAAATGTACCTTTCCTCTGTCATTTTGTTCTGCCCAGGCCCTTTGCCAATTGGATGGTGCCTACCCACATGGGGTGAGGGCGGATCTGTCTTACTTAGTTCACTGATTCAAATGCCAATTCTGTCTGGAAACACCCTCACAGAGATACCCAGAGATAATGTTTTACCAGCTATCTCGATATGCCTTAATCCTGTCAAGCTGATACCTAAAATTAACCATCAGAGTATACAATATTTTTTAAAAATTTTTGATAATTGGAATCTTAAATACTATTTGTTTTCAAGTTCTATACTACATACTGTAACATAAGTCATCTTTCAAATGAAATACTTTTTGTAAATCTTACTGCTTTATGCATCTGTATGTTAAACTGTGTAATAAATTTATTATCTCATAAAATTTATTCACTGCACAATTCATTTTTTTATTTATGCAATCTTGTATTGTCACAAAACTTAAGTAGTTTTAATTGCGTAGCTTAGTGATAATTTCACAAAGTAGCTGTGAAGTGCAATAAGGATGTTGGAGATACCTGAGTTTGTTTTTTCTTCCCCTTTTCTGCCGTTCCTTTTAATTAAAGATCCAAACTAAGATTCCAAACTAGATTTCCAAACTAGATTTCCAAACTAAGCCCCCTGGCTTGATAATTCACATTTTTGCGTAAAATTGTATATTTTTTGCTTTTTCTTGAAATATATGTACATTACATGTAAGTTTTACTGGCTTACGCTATCAAAATCAGAGTATAGAGCTATGTTGAGTCTCCTAAATTATACTGTTAAAAAGTACAGTGCCGTTTTACAACGTCAAGTCCTGGCCTTTCTGCTTCCTATGGGTTGGTAGCTTTACATATTATTTAGATTCATTTTTCAACATTGATATTGCATTGGGCATCTTCCAGTCTTTGCTGATTTCGCCTTCAGTGTTCTATTAAGTATTTTTGCTAAGAGTTGTTCAATCTCTGTTCTGGTTTCTCTTAAATTCTGAAAATTCCAAAATGATATTCTACTGAACCCAGGTGATTACATACTTTGAATGGATCTAGTGACATATTTGTCAATTTAGGGTACAAAGAGAAAACTTAAACTAAATTTTTTTCCCTGATGTATGAGATTTTAGGAAATGAACCTTTTCAGATTTCTCATAAACTCAATCAGAATGTTGAAGAATTATAACCACAGTCATCATCTGCCATTGTTCCCCTTGCTGCCTTGAGGAATACCCTGCATTTGTACATGTTTCTCCTCACCTCAAGGTTGGAAGTGTGTGAATGCTTCATCATAAACTGAGGTGATGAAGCCAAGTTCTGCTGAGGAAGCTTGTATAGCAGAAAGAATACAAAACTGGAAATAATATAGTACTGGGTTTAATCTGGACTGGGCTATTTTATGACAGCTGACATTGACAATTTGGCTTCTTCTAGGTTTATTCTTCTTATTGATAAAATAGGCTAATATCTACCCTAATGGCTTTTGAGAGGATGAAAGGAGATACTTTGTGCATCTAGTGGATCTTACATTGCCTACCATGTGGTAGGTATTCTAAAAAAAATGGTTGTTTTTCCTCCCTGTCCAATACAATCAACTCATGGAAGAGTTGCTCACTAATATTACCATGAACTTATTCTGACAGAGATTGTGCCAAATGTAGTTGTAAGCTACTGTAGCAATCTAAAGAGCCTACTTCCAGCTTTTATATTGATAACCTTTCTTGCTATCAACTTTCTTTGGTTCTGATGTGTGAGCCTAAGCCTCAATTCTATGTACATATGTGGCCTTCAGCTCAGTTTTTCAGCTTAACTGGACATATGAGTTTTTCTTAGATTTAGACTGACCCAGGAAACTACCTTGAATGACCAGATACTATCCAGAGGTGAGACATATGTGGGCAGGATGTCCACGTATCCCTTTTTCCAAGTTTATTTGAAATGATAGTGCTCCACTGGGAGAGTTCATAAAGTCTACCTTTATACTCTGGACATCTTCACAGACACTACACATGTGCAGCTGTGCAGGTTGCACCGTCAATGAGAGTTTATGTAAATCACTTAAGCGACTTTAGTGTACTGGGCAGCTCGGCTGATTAGAGTTATGTTATGATCAAAGACAGCTCCTTGTTCTCAATGTAGGAGGGGCTTAGAAACAATAGCCCTTCCCACCAAACCTGGATGGAAACAAGAGCTTGTTTTGAAGCTGTGTTTGCATACTCATCTCTGTGATATTTAGGTTCTATATTTGCATAGTCTGAGGAATATGAAGTCAGAACTTCCTATTATCAAATCACCTCTTGGAGCGACTACTTAACAGTTTGCTCTACATTGTGCAAGTTTAGTCCTTATAGAGGAGCAGTGGAGGTATTCTTATTCACCTAGATCTTATTTAGTGGATCAAAGCCAACCGATTTATGCGGTGCTAGACAGACACAGAACCTTGAAAGCTGTTGCTGTTGCTTACTCTTAGCTGTTTGATGGTAATTAATATGACTGTCATTGCATATCATGTTGTCTTTGAATTCTGCCACTTTAATCTTTAAAATTATTTTTAGCTTTACTGAGTGTTTATTTTGTGTGTGTGTGCTTCTCATTGTCTTCTTTGGTCTTACAGACACTTAACAAGGCACATACTGCCTGTAATTAAACTGTGTGTTGTTTTTCATTTATGTATAGAAATTGATCTCTCCTACTTATCACTAACACATTTTATATGCACTTTAATTTTATTGTGCATATAAATCCACATCTGTGAATATATGCCACGCAGCATCTATGGGAGGAATTATAGCTAAAATGTTTCTTATTTTCAGCAATGATTATAATTATTTCTTCTATCTTCTTCTGCCTTGCTGGCCATGTATTCTCTCTTTGTCTTTTAAAATTGTGTTCATTTACTTTTTTATGCCTGCAGAATTACATACTAAGGTGGAATAGTACATAGTATTAGCTCTACTAATATATCTCCAATCTCATTTCCACTTCTTAATGGACTCCAGTCAATGTCTTAGTACTAAAAGCCTGTCACTACTTTCACTTTGGCCTTTTTATACTTCTTCATTTGCTTGTTTTATAGTTTAGTTGCTCTTTTTTGTCAAGTGGTTTATAATATATTCTTCCAAGTGCCAAAGTTTACAATCTAAAACATCTATAACTTCACTTCATAATAACTTTCTACTACTATGTTTCTCATATATTACTTTTTGGAATAGCTAACAGAAATATGCATTCAATATAATTTCTATTTTTTTGCTAACCCAACAAATACTGAAACATGCCCCCTATCAATTTCCTTATTACCCCTAGAGCTATCTTATATAAAAAGTTAGTATTTGGGAACAATGGCTGTGATGGAAATTTGAGGGATAAATCATTTTTAAAATCATATTTTATAACAGTTTGACTTCTCCTTTCCCACCTACCAGACAGGGCATCACTCACATGCCAGCACTGCTATGAGTGTCTGACATGGTGTGGTAGGATATGGAATGCTCTTTCATGCAAGTGTATGCTTTGATTTGGTAGCAGTGGGTTTAGACTAAAAGCATCATGACAACTTTAGTGTGGACCAAGATGCGTTCTCCTTGCTAATTCTTTTAGAGCCAGTCTGTGACGGTCATCCCAGAGCAACCTGCCTTGATTTGGGGTCATCCTTGTTTTGGAAGACCTCCAGAGAGTTTGTTAATTATGAGGTTTACGTAGAGGTTAAGTTCATTCAGTGTCTGGGGTAGTTCAAGAAACAATGATTCATCCAGAATATATGTACTGCATGTGCTCTGTGTTCCCAGTTCTAGGTTCATACCAATAAAGCCCACCTAGCTTTCATGCCAACCAGTTGATGTGCTAAATCCTATGGCCATGCTTACACTTTAACCAGTATATTTTTAAAAGATGATTATTGCCACTACTGAAATGACTTCCATA